>NC_072480.1:95214250-95864500 GCF_027574615.1 Eptesicus fuscus
CTCTCCTGAGATTGCTGGCAAAATCCAGGGAGGGAGGGATAAGGAGGGCAGACTGGCTGGGAGGCATGTGGTACCCAGGCTTTTCTAGGCAAAGGGAATGCCCCTTGACAGCAGCAGGACTAATGCCCACAGCACTGTGAGGCCGCTAATACAGATGGCACCTGAGGTTTTGACGGGTTGTTTTGAATGGGAATTTGGGCCCCACGGACAGATTGACATGGAAGAAAAAAACAACTGTTAAACTTTCCAGCTCTTTTTCATGCCAATACATGTTCACATACTCAACTACCCCTGCTCCTTCTCTCATCCCTCAGCTCCCCCCACCCCTGGGCTTCAGGGCAAGCTGCTCAAAGTGCAGCAGGAGAGAGGCTAAAGTGCAGGGATGTGCATTGCACGTGACACTGAATAAACAGTAATAATTGTTTAAAGCGTACGCACATTTGGGCACCTTAAAACCCAATAATGAATCTTCTAAGCTAGCTAACATTCATTCGGTCATATTTATTTGCTGTGGAAGGTAACTAAACATCAGAGCAGAGCTAAGAGTTTCCGATGCCTTATGTCTTTTATGCCTCACCACAGTCAGATGAGAAACACTATTACAGAAGTTAGTGAACAACTGAGGAAGTTGTGCTCAGCTGAGTAGTTGCACAATATCACAGCGCTGGTAAATGCAGGCCTGGCTCTGTACCCGAGGCACCCACACACACAATGTGCCATCTTCCCCATTACATCACGCCGACTCAAAATGCCTTCTAGTCAAATCATTGGCTTAAACTGCTGTGAAAGGAGCTAGGTCACATCAACAGTGTCAAAACATATGTAGCATGGCCATAACCACTGCCTTGGTCTGGTCTGACAGAGGAGACAGGGAAATCAAAATCCGTGGTTTGAAGGCCTCCGGTGGGCCCCATAGCAGGGAGCAGCTGGGGAAGACAGGTGTTGACAAAAAGGACTGGAAAAGCAAAAGATAGAGTTCAACAGCCCAGTTGGGAGTCAGTTGCAAATCTCCAGGTGAGTCTTCTGAGGCCAGAATGCGGAGGGTAGCCACACAATGAAAGGCACAGCCTCTTGTATAAGACACAAGGTTATTGAGGATGGGGTGTACACCTTTAAATGTTGTGCTCTGCCCAAATTTGCTGAGCTCAATGCTGGGCACAAAGGAGGGCCTCAAATAAGTGCATGACTGACAATGAAAAAATTGACTCAAACCAAGTTCTGGACAAGGGTCTAGAAAATGCATGCATTAAATTTAATCCTCAAAGTAACTGTAATATAGTGACGTTTACAAGTAAAGGGTAACACACGCTAACTTAAAGAGTTTTAAACAACTTGAAAAGTCAAGCAATTTGGTTACAAGCAGAAAGGTTGGTCTCCTGCCCAGATCCTGTAGTTGTTGAAGCATTAAAAAGTCCCCTTGAGAAAGATAATGTGTTATCACTCTCTCCTCTCCGGAAGTAACTATAAGGAGAATTACTTTAAATAATCCAGTAACTCAGTTTATTTTGAAATGGATCTTATTCACTAGAGATTTCAATTCTTCAAAAAATTCCCCCAAAAAACTATATGAGATTTCTTTTGTATATTTTTTTCCTGTTGGGGAGGAGGGGTCTATATTTCTACACCATTATTTTTTAATATTATAAAGCCTTTGGGTAGAAGGGAAGATTAGCTCTGCCTTTAGCGTGCGCCATGATGATTTTTACAAATGTAGTTTTCATATATCAAAATTTGCTGCATCACTTGCAACATCAGTCGCATTGATGTTTGGTTGGTTAAAGGTTTACTTGGATTTCTTCAGCCAGAAACATTTTCTACATTTTGGCAACACCCTCCCATGAGGCCTCAGGTATTCCTGTGAAGTTGAAATGACAGCATTATTTTTATTTGGAGAAAGGAAAGTGGAAAAGAAATAATCCTTTAAGCTTTGGAATTGATGTTCAGTCTATAAAACTTCTTCAATGAAGCTGAGGGCTGATTGGATTCTAGTTCTGGGCTCATTTAAAAATATGTCATTTGGGGCAAATCTTTTCAGTTCTGGGTATCTCACTTATACAGCCATGAAGATGAAGTGCTAAGATCTAACTCACCCTCCCTCATGGGGGATGCAAACATCAGGGACTTTTAAGAGCTTTCTAACTTACAGTGATCCCTCTACCCCTATCATAACATAACGTAAAGCTATCTCTTCAAAAGATGATTTCAATAAAAAAAACAATTCACTCTTTAACAAATAAGATTTCTGAAACTTGCTGTATGACTTTTGGGGCATGCCTTGATGAAAAGCATCATAATTCATTGTGATGGGCCAAGGAGGAATGAAGGTTGTGGTGAAGTCTTGTGATTTCTGGAGGGAGAGGCTCTGTTCTCAAGTGCATTTTTCATACCTTCTTTGAGAAAGAGAGAGAGAGAGAGAGAGAGAGAGAGAGAGAGAGAGATTAAGTTATAACTTGTGTCTCTGCTTTTAGGACTTTAACAGTAAAGAGAGAAGAAAAAACAGGCAGTGTTTTTTGTTGTTTTTGTTTTTCTTATTAAATATATTTTTATTGATTTCAGAGGAAGGGAGAGGGAGAGAGAGAGAGAGAGAAACATCAATGATGAGAGAGAATCATTGATCAGCTGCCTCCTGCACGCCCCCACTGAGAATGGAACCTGCAACCCAGGCACATGTCCTTGACTAGAATCAAACCCAAGACCCTTCAGTCCGCAGGCCAAAGCTCTATCCCCTGAGCCAAGCCGGCTAAGGCTACAGGATGTGGTCTAAGATAGCAGCAGCCAGGGGGTGGGAAATGAGAAGAGAAAAGGCAGAAAGACAGGCGTTTAGAAACACTGCACTTATATGTAATGAAAACTGGAGAGAGCTGGGAACCCATTATCCAGGGGGTGACAGAGGCGCCCCTCACCCAGCAGCCTGCATCTCCAGTTGGGATGCTCCAGGCGGGTATGCAGGTGGTGCTCAGGAGGTGCTCCCGAGCCTCGGTTCCCTGCAAGGGGCCCAACAGCCCCTGTGGGGATGGGGCCCGCCTGGGCGCCCAGTCCCTTACCTTTCCCTCCTGACTTCTGGAGCAGCGCGTGTCCCACAAAGGGGTAGGCGCCCGAAATGCTAGGGATGGGCCTCATTTGCAGCCAGTTATGTGCATAGCTCGCCATCATCTGCAGGAAGCTCAGGATGAGGGTGGCGCCCGCCAGGGTGAGGGCGCTGAGCGCGCCCCAGAGCAGCAGCTTCTGCCCGACGGGCACCAGCCAGACGGTCATCATCGCGCCAGCTGTCTGCTCCGCGCCAGGACTGAGACCCAGAACCTTGGAACCGGGAGCTTAGGGCCAGGACCTGATCCAGCCCCTGCAGTTCAAGTGCGGGGCTCTGGGAGGAGTCCCGCAATTCCAGGGGGCGGGCGCGGCGGGCGGGGAGGGTGGGGAAGGGGGTGTCGCCAGGCCCAATCGCCTCTCCCTCCTCTGGCAACTTGTAGGCACCAGCCCAGGAGCCAGGAAGCGGGACTTCCCGCGCAGGGACCGCCCTGCCCCCTGGGGACCGGGTTGGAGCCTCCCAGGCTGGGAGGAAAGCGCCCCCGGGTTGTCACTGTGCAGACAAACGCCTACAGAGTGCGCACGGGAAGACCGATGCTGAAGGCAGAGTGTGCTGAGCAGAAACGAAGGCACTTGAGTGGCGTGGGGAGGAGAATGGGGTGCAATTTAGGGCAACTTCAGGATGGAGAGGCGCACTGGGGCTGGGGTGGGCTGATCTCCGTTAAGGAGGGAGCGGTATGTTTTAGAATGGAAGTAAAGGGGCACCGGGTTTGAAGTTCGGTTTGGGGGTTAGTTTTTCCCTGGCTGGGCGCCTAGCCTCCTGATGCTTCCTTGCGCAACCAGGAGTGTCTTGTGCTCTCCTGGGACTGGCTGGGAGCGGAGGTGGGTTGTATCCTGGCTGAGCTTCAGGGACATTCGGAACAGCTCCCTACTTTGACCTGGGACTCCAACCTGAGGGAGTAGGTGAAATTCGTCAGGTCACTGGAGAGCTGAATAATGTTCTTGTGATCCCAATAGTTTCCAAATTATCCTCGGGACCAAGAGGACATCAGGGCGGGTAGGAGAGGAGGAAGGGAAGAGGTAGAGAAAAGAGATGCTGGCAGAGCGGGGGTTGGATAAAGGAACAGTAATTATGAAGTAACTCTCAAAGACAAACCACTGAGCCTATGGAAGGAAGGAAGGAAGGAAGGAAGGAAGGAAGGAAGGAAGGAAGGAAGGAAGGAAGGAAGGAAGGAAGGAAGGAAAAGGGAATGATGGTGAGAAGGGTGCCCCAATCCTGCCCGATGGCTGTGTTCACTGACTACGAATTTTCCTTCTTCAGGTAGCGGGACCCCAATCCTGACTCTGGTTCTCTTTTCTGCAGGCGATCCTTCCTACAAAGGCGCTGGGCTAGGAGTGTCCTCTCCTAGGAGCAGGTCCATAGTGACAGGGAAGGCGCCCAGGCAGATGACATAAGTTGAGAAACGCCCTGGATGTCTACTTTGCTCAATCCCCTCCATTTTCCTTGCAGCTCCTGTACAGGCTGCAGGGCCTCTTCAGGGCAGAGAAAAGCATGCTTAAGGCTTTTCTCCAACTGATTTTTTTTTTTAAAGTCATCTATCTGCACTGACATGGAAAAAGGTTCAGGAAATAGTAAATTAAAGATAAACCTTAAAGCTGCTGAACAGAGTACATAATGTAATGCCATGTTTGGGGAGGAAAAAAGTTTAGTTCTCTGCAGCTAGACTAATGTCTGGGAGGAAAAACACTGGTCAACCTTATGGGATGTCCACGGAGAAGAACTTACATTCTTTATGTTATTCACTTTGATATTATTTCATCTGTTTAAGACTTTACAATATATTTTCTTTAATATCATTAAGTAGATCTCATCTCTCCAAAAGTCTACCACAGCTATGCAAATATGGGATTTGTCTGTATCTGACTCTGCTCATCTCTGTGGACAAAACAGGGAATATGTAACCACTCCCCTCAAGAATTGGAGAAGGGGGAGGGCAGAGTGCTTCAGGCAGCAGCCAACATGAGCAGGAAGTGCTCCAAAGCAGAGAAGGGTGTGATGGGTTCAAGAAAGTGTGCAGGGGACCCTGCTTGGAGCACAGGGTGGCTCATGGTGACCAGGACAAGACGATGTTCCCAAGTAGCACGGAGCCAGCTTGAATGCACATTGACTCCCAGTGTTGTGGAGCGAACGTGAGTAAACGACCACTGGAGTCCAGACCAAATTAAAATTTAGGGAGCCTTTAATAACCGGCCAGCTGACTGCTCTCTCTCCACGCAGCAAGTCCAGAGAGCAGCCCCGACCCTTTATGTCCAACCATATTTAAACCCATTCACTACATCCTGTTTTTGCAGAGCAAACAATTTTAAACAAAGCAGTCTTAAGTAACGTCAGCATGTAATTTACAGGGTCCTGGTGCCTGGTGGAGTAAGTAACGGCATCCTGTTATCAGGAAAGTTGACAGTGATCTATCTTGTAAGGCTTACTGGCTTTACTGTTCTCAAGAAAACTGACAGTAATTTATCCTGTAAGGCTATTTTGTTAGTTGTAGCTGGGATTTATGGCCAAGTCGACTAGGAGGAAGCATTCTCAAAAATTCCCACTCTCTAACATTCCCCACTGGTTTTATGTACATGAGTCAAATCTTTGACTCTTTTGGGTCATTGTTGGTGAGGGAGTTATATTGACCTATGAGGACTATAAGCTTGATAGAATTAATTCTCCGCTGAATAAAGTCAGTGGGCCTGTTTATAAGATAAGGGCCCGGAATGAGGGCCAGGACTAATCTTTAGAGGGTCCGAAAAGTCCTGGACTCTCTATTTTGCCTGGGCTGTCTTTAGCCAGGTGTCTTTTGCCTGGGCTGTCTTTAGCCAGATCCCATCGACCTTGACTGCTGTGTGGGTGGTCCTTTCCACGTAGGAGTCAGTCCTTGTGTGGCAAATTTCTTTACCCAAACAGAGTCACCAGGGTGGAAGGATAGACTGGATCAGAAGTTGGTATACATGCTTCTGGACTGCTTTCTGGGTAGACTGTAAAGCCTGTAAGAACTTGAATAAAGACTGGTTATGGATTTCAGCTTTTCTAGATTGGGTAGATCAGGGTCTGGAAGAGTCACTAGAATCTGTAGAGGCCCCACTGGTTTTAGGGCAGCCTCCCGGGCTGCTTCATCTACAGCCTCGTTCCCTCTTGCTTCTGGGGAGTCCCCTTGTCTCACATAGATATGGAAATACTTAATTACATCTGGTAGTGCTAGTTGGCCCATCGTCCTTGTTCTGCTCATATCTGTCTAACTGCCTAATATATTACCTCAAGGATCCTGGCTCTGAATTCTTTTAAGGAAAATGGACATTGAATTTCTTCTGTAGCTGCTTCGTGCTGAGGAGGGGCGGAGTTTTCTCTCAGAGCCAAGAGATCCTTGCTGTCTGTCAGAGGGACAATGAGGCCTGGGCACAGAAGGAGGTGGGCTTGTGACCTGGCGGAGACAAACTGTAACAAATGGTCTGATGGAAGGGAAAGAAAACCTTTCAGTTTTAATAACTAATATTGAAATAGAATTTTTCTCCTCAAAATTACCCCCATGTTTATCAAAAGAGCCAAATCAAGACTAATTTGTCTATTGTATTTAATTTGGCCTGATTGTTTGCATAAACATAACAAGATTGGTAACTGACTACCTTTGCCGGAATTTCATGATTGAATCTTAATATGCCCCGTAGGGCCAGGAAGCCAAGCCATCCAGCTGCCATCAAGCCTGCCTTATTGCTCCCCTTCTACTCTGACCAACCACCAGTGATGGTAGGGGTTGGGCCTGATGCTCCATCACCAGCTATTTTCAGGGCTACCAAGCAGGATACCAGACTTTCTCCATGGCACTCTTATTGGCTTCAAGTCTTCAGAGTTCAGGCAGGGCTCTTTAAAACATCATCCTCCAGTCAAAGTTTCTGGTTAATAAAGCCAATATTGGAAACCGGTCTTACTGAATTTATGCAAAGAAATGTACTGCCATGATTTATTTATTAAGTATTGCCAAATTTCGGAGGAATTGTATAAGGAGAAAAATATACTGACCTGCTTTAAGATCTTCTGATTTTCCTTGTCAGTCCTTTCTATGGATTCTTCAGAGTAATATAACTGTCTTCAAATGACAAGGAGAAATTAAAAATGTGTCTATATTCAAGTAGACAATTATAGCTGTCCTTGTAGTAGCGTTCCCCCTACTTGACTTGTCCTTAAAATTTTATATGGTCTCTGGGAGGGGTGACATGCCCTCTGAGAAAGGACTAAGGGAGTTTTATTGCTTTACAGGGTCTCACATGTCACAGGACCTCACGGGGTCTGTAATTTCTGTAACAAAGGGCTGGTACTCACCACTTCCCTCTGTTCCAAACAGGCCTTCCCCGGTTTCCTAAATTTGAGGTTTGTGCCATGCCTGACATGGGCATGGTCACACAGGCCTGCAAGACAGTATACAGGCTGCCAACTGTCTTTTAATAGAGACCAAAACCAGATGGGTATTTTCCTTGCCCATTTGGGCACCTGCCCTTTTGGCAACTGCATTCAAATCTGTAAGGTTAATGCAATATTATTAACACAATGAAGTACAATATTGGCACTGTGGCCATCTTAGGTAGCCAAATCTTCTGCTACCATATATGACATATGGTAGGGCTATACAAATATCTTAGGGAGGTGACTAAAATCTATTCTTGACCTTCCCACATAAAGCAAAATTGTCCTTGTCTTTCTGGAGTCATGTCCATGATGATGCAGACATTATCTAAGTCTATTATACAGTTTTCTGCAGGCCACTGTCAGGGCTGTGCATGGTGGCCAGTTCTTCTTTCTAGCCACAAACACAGACTATCTAATTTTCCTAGAATTTATTCTGGCATGGGAGAAAGTTGTTTTGCTGTAAACAGGCAGCTTAACCCCTACATAACTGGGCTTGGACATCTGCCTAGAAAGCTGTAATTTGTAAATTTAACATGTGGCCTTAGGTCCTTCCAACTCCATAGTGTCTCTGCCATCCCTCTGTCAGACTCCTCCTCTCTTGGAAAATCCCAAAGTCCTGAAGGCTCCCCAGTCCAGGGAGAGTGCCTTTCCTTTGCTCTTTGACTTTAAGCTGCCAGTCCAAAACAGCCAGAGTTGCAGTTATAAACAGCTTTGCATATTGCAAAGCGCTTCTGTGGCAGTGGCTTGGGTATTAGGCCCCTTGTCTTCCCACCAGTCCACTTTGTGGCAGAGCAGTCACCAGGCCTCTCCCAAGATGGGTGCACTGGAAGGAGATCTCAGCCCCTCCTCTTCCAGCAGCAACAGGTACTGAACTCTTTCAGTAAATTTGCAAACAGGGAGCTTTCACTAGCTCTATCTGCTGCTTTTACAGATCCCGGGCCTGATGCTCTGTTCCTGGGGCTGTAGGATGCTAGTAGCAGTCACTGGCTTCTGGTTTAACTGCTGTAGCCAACAAGCCAAAGGCCTAAGTCTTGTATTGCTTGTTGTAAAACACTCATTACTCACTGGACAGCAGCGGGGTAGCTCTAGTGTCAGGTAAATGTCTGCTGTCCCCTGCTTTTCTCGCTGCTGCTGCTTCTTCCAGGGCCACAGCAGGCAGCTCGGGCATCCAGCCCCCCTCACCTCCTTCTTTCATCTGGCTCTTGGGGGCTGAGTCTGCCTAGCAACCAGTTTTAAATCACCAGGGCAGCTAGATTAATTATGCTTGCAGAAAACTTGCGACCTTGAATCTAGGGAAGTTCTGATAAGACACCTGGACCATACCCCTACACCAGCAGAGCGGTCTGCAGCCAATAAAAATAAACAAAAACCTATCTCTCCCAGCTTCATAATTAACTGCTGACACCACCACCCCCCACCCCCCACCCCGCTTTCTGCATTAACCATTTACTCTGTCCTGAAACAAGGCAAATGGTCTGAGATCCTGTATATTTAGGCTTTTACATTTAAGGATACTTTTTTCTTTCTGTAAACATTTTTTTCCCTCATAGATTTTTACTCTAAGCCCCTAGACTCCTAGAGGATCTTAAATCCTCATCCTTTACCACTCTTGATTTCTCCGACTACCCCCTCCCCACCCCGTCCCGTCCCCCAGTCCAGTTGCTTGTTTCCCTTCCCTATTGAGTCAGAGGAAGACAATTCCTACAGAGGGGAGAAATAGAAACAGTGGGAGTTTCAGAGAAAACTACAGACTACCACTGTAGCAGTCCTCCCTTTCAAAAGCTGAGGTCTGACCTGGTGGGGAAAATGACTCTTAGTCAGCCTGGAAAGATAGCGGAGGAGGATAAGGGTGTGTAGGGAGATTTTTTGCGAACTGAAAGCCTGGATGGCCTCCTGAAAGAAAAGATCTTTAATCCAGTTACAGATGCTATTAGAATAAGGATGAGAGAGGAAGGGAAAGACCAGGTTATGTCCTCTATGAGGATCCTAATAACTGAAAACAGCAAGTCAAACAAATGTTGGACTATGATGTCACAGGCAGGGACAGGGTCTGTAAATCTCTCCACCTTTCGGAGCTGTAAGCCCTGCCCCTGGAAGTCTCCGACCACCAAAAGAGATAAGAAAGCCATAAATAAAAGTTCTTTGTTCTTTGAAGTGTCACAAATTTATACCTTTAAATTAACCTTAGGACTTTAAAATTTCAATATAATATAGCAAATTCACAAATCAGAGCAAACTGAAACCCTTACTTATACAAACACAGAGAGAAATTTTTATTAGCTAAATGGGCTGATTCCCTCCCACTGTGATAGAGAGCAAACATCTCTGAGAAAAATAACTCAGCAGTGCTGCTTAAGACATTTGCAGACCATCATAGCAGGTCTGCCCTATCTTTAAACAAATTAAACAATAGAAAGAGATAACAAATACTCTCATGTGTATAGCCAGAAAGCACAAAGTAGCTTTCACTTCACACAGACTCTCACACTTACATTTATACACCAAACAGTCTGAGTTTTTGACTTCTGGGGAGGTGATCAAGCTCCCCCTTCCACTCACTGGGATATGGGAAAGTTGGCCATTCCCACTCACAAAATTTCTGTAAATCAAAAGCATTAATGGAGGCTCCATAGTCACCCGCTCGCCGCTTGAATTACTAAAAATTTTTCAAAAAACATTGCAGGGGAGTACAGACAGACATAAAGCAGACTGACCCATTCTAATGACAGAGACAATTAGACCACAATAACACAGAATTACAAAGACAATGACAACCAAACAGGATTGCCGGGCACCATCGTGCGCCGGGATCTGGTCTCAGAAGTAGCGCTGTGTCCAGCCTTCCAGAGACCCCAGATGGGTACCCACAGAACAGAACCAGAAATAAGTTTCCTACCGGTAAGAACCAGATCCAGGTGGCTCCGATCAGAGTCAATCAGGAAATTTAGCAGATGGGGTTTACAACCTCTACCAGTCCCGGGGCTGAGGAACGTCTCTCAGAGATCTCCCCCTAGGTGAGAGAGTCCAGGGACCCCGGTGGGCTCCGGTCACAGGACCAGGCAAAGGCTGGTTATCTCACTGGGGCCTCCAAATGCTGTGGAGTGAACGCGAGTAAAAGACCACTGGAGTCCAGACCAAATTAAAATTTAGGGAGCCTTTAATAACCGGCCGCCTGACTGCTCTCTCTCCATGCAGCAAGCCCAGAGAGCAGCCCCAACCCTTTGTGTCCGACCTTATTTAAACACATTCATAACATCCTGTTTTTGCAGAGCAAATAATTTAAAACAAAGCAGTCTTAAGTAACATCAGCATGTAATTTACAGGGTCCTGGCGCCTGGTGGAGTAAGTAACTGCATCCCGTTATCAGGAAAGTTGACAGTGATCTATCTTGTAAGGCTTACTGGGCTCCTGTTCTCAAGAAAACTGACAATAATTTATCCTGTAAGGCTATTTTGTTAGTTGTATCTGGGATTTATGGCCAAGTTGACTAGGAGGAATCATGCTCAAAAATTCCCACTCTCTAACACCAGGCTTAGAAATTGTATCTTTATTTTGAAGGCAATTTGTGGGTGAGACAGAGAGCCCCGAAGGTTTTATGAGTCAGGTTAGTGGGGCTCCCTCCTGAGAAGCTGGTCAGCTATAAGAGCCCAGAACCGATCAGATAATTAGCAGTTTAAACACTGAGAGTGCATATTCTAGAAATGATTCTACTTGCATTGAGAGTAACCTAATGTATTGAGGATTTAATTACTCTATGAACTACAAGCAAGATCCTTATGAAAGTAACAATCTTGAGGACACGGCTTTGCAATCCTGAATGAACACTCTATGAAAATAGTCCAATGTTCTGACCTCACACCCCTCTACGGCTACCTGATTGGTTGCTGCGGAAGAGGGACAATGAAAATATGAGAAACATGGATGGTTCTGGTGTCCTTGCGTCATGACAAAGTTAGCCCAGCTTCCCTGCTCTGACCCTGAGACTTCTGCCTCCGGTTTCCCTCGCTGCTCTCAGATGTTTCCTTCGTTTTGACTCTTCACTGTGTGCTGGTGTGTTGCACGCTGACAACTGTATGCTCTTCCCTCTTCCGACATCCAAGGCCCTAGAGAGCCTGCTCAGCCTGGCCTCTCACCTCTCTTCAGCACATGCTGCTCTCTCCCCCATTAGTGCTGACTGGGTGGCCCCTATCTGTTGAGCTTGTGTCCTGGGGCCCTCACCTGACACCTCCTGTGCTAGGAAGCTGCTATTCCTCCTGTGGGAAGAGAACATCCCTTCTCTCACATCTCAGTGCTGAGCGCACCCTGGAAGTAGAAAAGTGCCCAGGACATGCTTGTTTGTGGGGGTTGGGTTCAGAAAAGGGATCCTGACAGCATGTAGATATCACAGGTAGAAGATTGGTTAGGTCTCTGCAAGGAAATACAAAACTTGTCATTACCGATGGAAATTAACTATGCAGAGTCCTGTTTGGTAACTAGCCACAAGACTAAAGTATATACTCATGAATGTCAGTTACTGTATTCATTTCCTTTCCCTGCCCCAAATCAGAAAATACATCTCCTGAACATTAATGGATAAACCCTGTCAATATCTTATTTTGTAATCTTGCTCAGAACTGACCCCATGCTTCTGTGGATCATCACACTCATACACTCTATCTTTCACACATTATTTCTCAGATTTAGCAAAACGAAATGTATCCCCCTTAATAAGAAACTCTTACCTCTCATATCTGTGTTTGAGTTTGTATCGATCGATCTGATTATCATTCGAGTTCTGAAACATTTTAGTTGTTAAATCTCTTGGTCCACTCGGTTGGGTGTTAGCCACATACACTGTATGTGAATGTTACTAGTTCAGCTGTCAGGCCCCATCTTATTTCCAAGTTCTTGGGTGAGGCACCCGCTGTGTCATTTTTAGTGGCACACTTTGAACCTGGCCCTGAAGGGGGAGGAGGGGGCACTGCTGTTTCAAGTCCCCTCACCTGAGAACAGGTGTTTGTTTGTTTACCAGCCTTCCCTGCTGCCAGAGAGCTGGCCGCCCTGCCCTGGCACAGTTGGTCTTGTCACACTAGATGGTTCCAGCTCCTTTGGAAGCAGGGTTATCTCCCTCTGTTCAAGTTCCTGGCCCTCAGCCCAGAGCCTGGCCAGTGGGGGGAAGCTCCAAGGGTGATGGGGAAATTGGACAGTGTTCCTTTAAGGCAGGTATGGGGAGGTGAGCCTGGGTACCTGTTGTGGACACAGCCCTGAGAGGTGGGAGCTGCAGTCCAGGCCCAATTAGCAGGGAGATAGGAGGGTTTTTGTTTAGCTTAGCAACCGCCTGCGCGTCCTGGAGGCCCAGGTGGTAACTCTGCCACCAGAGGCCCCATCCGCACCCTCAGCCCGCGGGGGCGCTGGCACCTGTGCACCTGGGCGCTGGGGGTCTCAGGGCACCGGGACAGAGAGGGACAGAGGGTGGCCGCTGTCCCCGCAGCCTCAGCCCCGCGAGCCATCTGGGCGTCGGAAAGGGGGTCTCCAGGGCTTCGGGGCTGAGCGCCCAGAGAAGCTCCTTTTCCTGGGGAGCGCACTAGAGCGCACCCAGGCAAACGGGAACCCCAGGATCCCCGCCCCGCCCGGGCCGCCGCCTCCGGATCCTTGTGAGCAGGGGTGGATGGAGCCCCGCAGCCCGGCTCCCCGTGGTCTTGAGGCTCCAGCAGCAGCGAGGACAGCATTTCCAAGTCGGAGCCATGAAGGTCGCCGTGTTGGACCTCGGGTCTCTCTTTTCCAAAATCTTCAAGACCTCGACTGCTTCCCCGGCGTCTCCGGCGGTCCCCTCTCTGGAAGGCGCTGCCAGCGCGGGGCCGGCGGGCACAGCGCTGAGCACGGCCCCCACCCTGCGCCTCCTCCCCGCCTTGGCGCCCGACTCCCCCTGCACCCCGCGGGGGGCGCCCGCCGCGCCCCATCCTCCGCTCACCGCCTCCTACCCCAGGGTCTCGGTCGCCAGCCGCGCGGCAGAAGCAGTAGGGACCCCCTTGTCCCTGCCCAGTAGCCCCAGAGCAAGCAAAGTCCAGTCCCCGCCGCAGGACCTGCCCTGGGACCTGCCCCAGGACCTGCCCCAGGACCTGCCCCGGGCCGCGTCTGGCGGTGGCCACAGAGCCCAGAGCTCCCCGGAGCATCTGGGGGCGGGGGCGCGGTCGACCCCCGCGTCCCCGGCGGGGTCTGGGCGGCGCTGCCATCCATCCGGGGCGCAGTGGGTAGCAGCAGTTCAGCCTGGAGCCCACAGAACCCCCTCCAGCGTGGCCCGGAGACCCAGAGCCCAGCGCTTGGATGCCCCCCGGGCCGGGCCCCAAGACCCTCTTCTCCACCCTGCCGGGCATCGGCGAGGAGTGGGCCTCGGACAGCGACTCGGAGGAGGCCGGACACGCGTGAGTAGCTGCAGGGTCCGGGCCGTCCCTCCATGAGACCCCTCCCCTCTGTCTGCAGCAGCCGCTGCTGGGCCCGCTTAGAACACTGTGCTGTTGGCCAGGACTTCCACCAACTCCCCTGGGCAGCCTCCCTGCCCATTTCCGGGTCCTAATTCTGTGCCTTTCTGTTCTTTTTAAACCCGCTGGTCAGGCTTTTGCTCAGCTCTCCCCCAGACAGCCCTCTGCTGCTCACCAGAGGGCGGAGTGGAGATGAAGGGGGCTTGGAGGGGAAGGGGAGGAGTTGGTGCCACTTCTGACTCAGCCTTGGGGGTTGTCTGACAGCCTGGTTTTCTCCAGGACTCTGAAAGTATTACAGAAAACCAGAGAAGAACCAAGCAACACCTAGAGAGATGGAGTTACACTTTATTATTATTACACGCAGGCTGAGAGAAAACTGGATTTCAAATTCTGGGCCCCAACATGGAGGAACATTCCCTATATATGTTTTCACCTTCTTTGTCTCCCAAATATGGGATGTTTCCGGTCCCCTTTGCAAGTTCTTAAAGAGCCCTATGTGCTGAGGCTTTGAGACCTCAACCAAAGGCTTGGCCTGGTGCCTGCACTGATAACTTCGTCTGGGGGAATGTTTATGGTCTCTCTGGAGTAGTCTTATTTTCCTTATTATTTAAGCAAGCAAGCATTTACTGAAGACAAAATAGCAGGGTTAAAATTTCAAACAGCAGTTTTTATATAAGATGGATGCTTCAAAAGGAGCTCAGGTCCCTGCCTCTAATGCAGAACATGGCAGGCGTGCAGGGCAGCTACAATTTCAAGAAATGATGCCTCCCTACTTTTCAAGGATCAGCCCCAATTCTTATCCCAAGTGGGAGGGGTTTTCTCCGAGTGACATCCGGTTAATTTGCATATGTATAACATCATCTGGCACCCAGGGCACTTGCCATGCCCAGGACACCTCTGATGTCTACCTTAGAGTTCCTGGGGCTTTGCAAAGTGCCCTCAGGTTCCCGGGAAAAGCTGACAACCATTTAGCTGGGAACTGGAGGACATTTCCCTCAACTCACGAGCACACACACACACACACACACTCACAGGCACACACATTCTTTCATCACCATGAGCAGTAATGAAAACTTGTGAATGTGTTAGAATCAGTCTTAATGCAAAAGTTCTCCAGGTAATTTATTTTTGGTGGAGGTGGGTGTGGATGTGTGTGGGAGGAGTCAGGGATGGTGGGGTGGGGGTGGGGGAGGGGTCTTTGCTGGCAGGTCTGACTCTTCTTCCTTCACCAGATCATAAGGCAGAAATCTCCATTCAGGAATGGCCCTGGTGTATGCCTTTAACCATTTCACTATTCTCTTGTAGGATTCAGAGAGCTGAATACTTTTGCACCCATTCAACTGCTCATTAAAAAAATAAAATTCACCTGAATTCTAAAATGCACACTTTATAAGAGTCTCCCCATGAAAAACCAGTTGCATAATTGCAGCAAATTAAAACACATATCCAATTACTACTAGGCAATGCAGGTTAGTCAAGGCCCATTGTTTATGTTTCAAACATGGTCAGCGTGGGTGATAAAAGTGAAAATAAAAGATAATTGTAAATTGGCGTTTTTCTACTAATTTCAATCCCCTTGTGGCTATTATTGACTCTCTTCGTCATGGTATATTAATTATAGAATAGCTTCTTCAGATGTATTTTGTCAAGTGATGTGAAACTCACCATTATCCATCTTACATGACCTTAATGGATATCCAAGATGCATCCTGTGTTATGAAGTATTTTAGTTGGAGATCCATTTGAAGAAAGTGTTAAGTAACATTTACCCCTGCAGGTTGGATATAAAATGGTATAAACGTGATGCACCTCCCGAAGAGATGGGATGGAGCAATGATGGTACCTTCTTGTGTCTTACTTCCCTCCATGGTGAGATTGTTGAGGTGGAAAATAGGTAAAAAATTGGCAGTGGATGGTGTCGGTACACATTCTCTGGCAGGCTCTATGCCCTTTTACATCAATAGCATCCAGTTCTTCTCCCAAGAAATCAGTGTCATGGTAAAATGAAATGTGGCCGAACACTGGACAGCAAATCACACATCAGAGACATAAAACCTTAGCTCCCATTAGTCTCCTCAGAAGAAAATGATCTCAACCAGAAGAAAGTGTTTTCATTGTTTACCTGGGACACTGTGCCTGCAGCTTTGTGGACTGAAACCAGAAATAGCTCTGTTCCTTTTAATGCGTGTACTTGGTAACCCGCTTTTAGATGTTTTAAGGAAACAAAGATTGCTAATGGCCAAAAAGGGAACTATACGTGAATCATATAAAACATATTTAAAAAAATAACATGTTCACAGCGCTTATGTAAGTCTATTCATCTTGACATTTAATTGAGAACATTTCCCATTTTGAAAGTACTCTTCATAAATCACTGAGTCAGAGCCCAGGAACCACAGGTTGGAGACGAGTTTTCAAAACAGGACCTCCTGCCTCCATAAAAAATGTTTGAGCTTGTTCTCTTGTCAGTGTTTGTAGCATCTTCCTTCTTTCTTTCCTTTCTTTCAACTCTCCCAGCGTACCTCAAAGACGCAAGGATTTTCATGCTACCTAGAAATCTGCTGCCCTGAGCTGCTGCCAGCTTAGACAGGGATGAGTGGAACCCACCGCCAGCTTCACATCCAAGCAGCACCTTCCTGAAAGGAGTAACTTTTCCAAATTAGCACAAAAGCACAGTCAAGAGCAGTGCTGTCCAGTAGCATTTTCTTCATTGATGCCGCCCAATACTATAGCCACTAACCACCTGTGGCTATTGACCACTGAAAATGTGGCCAGTACAGCTAAGAAAATGAATACTTAGTTTTATTTCATTTTAATTCCTTTAAATGTAAACAGACAAGTCTTGGCTTGTAGCACTCATGATCCTCTGTCACCTGTTTTGAGGGTCAAATGTGCTATTTCTCTCATAGGTATTGATAGGGAATTTTATAAATAAAATTTTAAAAAGAGCAGTAATTACACACTGCAAAGGTATATTTTTAATTTCTGAAACTTATTATGTTCCAAGACTTGCTCTTTGAACCTCCTTTCTTCTCTACCAGCTGTTTGCTGATGCCACCCAAACACAGATCTAGAGCGTAAACATACCTTCTTATATTTTTTAAAAAGTCACTGGTGAAGATGGCAATGCCAGTGGAACCGCACTGCTTGAAGCTCTGGATTGCACTTGCCACCAGTTCATTCAACTGACAAGCCCCAGTGGCTGCCCCTCCAGGACATGTACCAAATGGTGCTGTCCCTGTGGGCCGAGAGGAGACTGGTGTTCTGAAAGCCCGCATGGCGGTCACCTTTGCTCCAGTCAATGTTACAACTGAAGTAAAGTCTGTTGAAATGCACCATGAAGGTTTGGGTGAAGCTCTTCCTGGGGACAAGGTAGGCTTCAATGTGAAGAATGTGTCTGTCAAAGATGTTAGCTGTGGCAATGTGGCTGGTGGCAGCAAAAATGACCCACCAGCGGAAGCAGCTGGCTTCACAGCTCAGGTGATCCTGACCCACCCAGGCCAAATCAGTGCTGGCTATTCACCTGTGCTGGATTGCCACACAGCTCACATTGCTTGCAAATCTGAACTGAAGGAGAAGCTTGATCAAGATTCTTGGAAAAAGCTGGAAAATGGCCCAACGTTTTAGAAATCTGATGATGCTGCCCCTGTGGATATAATTCCTGGAAAGCCCCTGTGTGTTCAGTTTCTCTGATTAAACTCTGGGCCATTTTGCTGTTTGTGACATGAGACAGACAGTTATTGTGGGTGTCATCAAAGCAGTGGACAAGAAGGCAGCTGGAGCTGCCAGTCACCACATCTGCTCAGAAAGCCCAGAAGGTTAAATGAATATTATCCCCAATACCTGCCACCCGGTCTTACTCAGGGGTGGGAGAACGGGCTCAGAACTGTTTTTATCTATTGGCCATTTAGGTTTAACCTTCAGGAGGAAGAAGAATGTTTTGTGGACCATTTGGTGTTGTGTGTGTGTGTGTGTGTGTGTGTGTGTGTGTGTGTGTGTGTGCATTTAAGTTATTAGTTTTTTAAATCAGTACTTTTTCATGGTATGACTTGACCAAAAATCTGCCACAGAATTTTCAAACCCATTTGAAACAAAGTTTAATGAAGGAAAAAAGAATGAAAGATGACCCAAGATTAGAACTTGTCCCAATTTCTCCTTCAGGGACGTAAGCACAGGTGACCAAGGGTGCCTCAGCCAGTCTCTAAACTGACACGTACTACCCAAGGTACTTACTTAATATTGACCGAGCATAAGTTACACAGGAGACAGACATGCAATGCACGAATCACACACGGTTTATTTACCAGAGTCCTGGTGGTTTCCAGACCTCGGCAGGCCACCCGGGGATCCGCGCCGACAGACACACACACTGGACGTTGGACGTTGCAGCTGCGGCTCGGCGTCTTGCTTGAGGCCTCAGTTTCCGGCTCACTGTCTGGACTCACAGTCCACGGCAGAGCTTGGGCAGATTGCAGGAAGGGGGGTGGAGAGTGACCGTCTGTGGAGGAGCAGAACAAGCCTCTCTGATCTTCCTCTGGTGCTTCCTCTTTTTATGTGCCTAGATGGGCGTCTTCAGTGTGTCTTATCAGCGGGTCCCAGGAGCCTTGCATATCTGGTTTTACATATGGGGAACAGATCACTTTACTTTTTTTTTTCTGCATACAGGCCGTTCAGGGGTGTTTAATCAACTTGTTTACATTACATTTAATACTTCTTAACATCATTTTTTAATATCACACTGTAATTCCACACTTTGATACTTATTCTATATTGTTCTTATCATTATTACTATAACATTCCACCCGGTGATTCCTGAAGGGTTTACCCCAAGGGAATCAATTATTTTTTATTTTATTGGGGATAAGGCATATAATGATTTTAGCAATCTTAACAAATAAACAAAAGAGGAAAATAATAGCCAATGCAAATAATATTTCCTTAATTAAAGTCCATGTAGCTTCAAATGAAGAGAGTCCATGCTGAATCCATGCGATGGGGTTGATGAAATTCCAATCAGGAGTGCAGGGGACGGTCCTCCATAAGGATAGGAGAGTATCTGCTGTCTTGCAATTTCGGTGTAGTTTTTTCAAGTCTTCCAAGGTTGTGATGGTTCCGGCGTTTGGGATGTAGGCTAAGTGATGTAGTTGTTCAGCTTGCGACTTCAAGGTCTTCATGGTATCTTTTACGAGGGGTTCTAAAGAGCTAAGCTTGTTAAAAGATTCATTAAGAGTAGGGGGTGCAGTATAATGTTTTTCTTGCAAGCGTTGGTATAAGGGTAAAGAGGGTGAGAAGTATAGAGAGGTTTTGGTGTCAAAGAATGAATAATATATTTTATTATTAAAGGTGATGTTCATAGCATTAGTGATTAAGTGACAAGAATTAGGGAAGGAGTAATTCACATTCTTTCTTATTGTGTGATCATATACAGAGATATTTGTAAAGCAGGCGACAAAGTTATGTCTGCCTATATTATACATGAGTGGTCTTGGGTCATGTGGAAGAAGTGATATAGGAAATGTATCTACAGATAGTGGTTGGAATGCAATGAAGATATTTGGAGTGAATTGTATTAGTGAAGATTTTAAGAAGAAATAAGGTTCCACATATAGTATGTCTCCATTAGGCATTGCATATTCATTATTGTTTATGTGTATTGGT
This sequence comes from Eptesicus fuscus, assembly GCF_027574615.1. Lineage (NCBI taxonomy): Eukaryota > Metazoa > Chordata > Mammalia > Chiroptera > Vespertilionidae > Eptesicus > Eptesicus fuscus. The sequence goes on from NC_072480.1 coordinate 95,233,841, forward strand.
ATATTCAATGTAGGATATGCCACTAAGTTTTCTCCTCCTACTGCTGTGAGTATTGAAAGTTCACAATCTGAGTAGGAGCATCCTATAGGTTTTGTAAAGTCAATTGCAGCTATTGCATCATTCCACAATGGGTTCAGTCCTTGTCCCCTGACAATGAGAGACAAAAGGTCTCTTTGGGCTTGTGTTAGGGAATTTTGTATAAGTTGACATTGTTGTCTAAATTGATATTTTTGGAATCTTTGATTAATGTCCTCTATGTCTTGATGTAATGTGTTCATATAGTGATCCTGTTCCTTAACTATGTCTGATAAGAGCATAACTTGCTGATGGGTTTGTGCTGTCAGTTGATAGGCACTGTCAAATGATTTAGAAATGAGTTATAATGTTTTAGTTTCAAATTCGGTTGTATGGTGGAAGTATTTATTTAAATCATTAGTTAACTGATTAATTTTAACTGAATTTGCTATAGATACAGATGCGGCGATTGATGCCAATGCAAAGGAAGCTGCATCTAGTTGTAAGAGTTTCCTTCCTGAATGTTGTCTAAATTTTTGAGGGAATGGTGCATTTCTAATTGGAATTGGGGGTTCTACATCTGCACAAGCTTTGACTAATGAGGAGGCTAAAAAATCATCTGGTGAGAAGTATATGGTAGTTCTCTGAATCTGTGGTTGGAAAATTAGTCTACCTGGGTTATTGATTTGTGTAATTACTGATGGGGCCTCAAGAAGTTTAGGTGCAGGTTTTGTAATGCCATAAGAATAGACAGGTGAGAAATGTAAGGTTCTTAGGCATGTTGTAGAATTGTAGCAACCTCTTTGTATGATACATGGTTCCAATAGGTTATTATAACATTTATCAGCTATATTAGGTATATAGTAGAAATCAGTGAAGGGTAGAAGAGAATGATTAGTCATGGGTGAATGGTGGTGGAGGAATAATTTCTTCCATCCGCCGTCTAAGTAATGTAGCATATATGATTGAAAACCAGTAGTGAAGGATCCAGCTATACGTTTTGCTTTTGATGGATTAATATAGGCTCCAAAGGTTGTAAACCAAGAAGTAGGTTTTAGTCCATAAGAAATATTATAATGTAAACTAATGAGTGGGTCATATCCTCTGCAAGCAAAATGTGAGTGATTTAGTGGTATAGGGGTAGGTCTTAATGTTGAGTTGGGATAAAGAACTGTATAGGTCGTTTGGTGTTGTTGGCCTGTGGTAAGATTTGAAAGAATGTTTGTAGAGGTGTAGCTAAATGTAAAATTTCTATAGCTTATAATGGGGAATGGTCCATATGAGTATGGGTGGTTTAAAAATGTAGGTTGTCGTGCTTGTTGATCATGTTTAGGAATAATTGCATAGGTGAGCATTTCTGTGATACTTGGGGAGCAATCTAATAGATATGATGTTGTGGAGGAATTAAACATGAATAAAGGAAAAAATTTCTGTGTGTAGTTAGAGAAAAACATAGTTACATTTGCTAAGGAATTAGCTTGTTCTAGTATGTATCTTTTAGACTGTAACCAATCCGTTATAGCCATTGTCATTTTTGTGGATAATGTAGAGCAGTTATAGGAGGGCATAATTGGTGGGTTGATTTTACCAATGGCTATGGTATTAGAACAAATGTGGGTTGAATTCATGACAAATTGTTCTCCTTGTGGGATTTCTGTAAAGGTATGTGTAATTATATCTGGGTAATAAAGGGTGGTATAATTAATATTCCAGAATCCTAGAAATTGCTGTGATCTTAGTTTGTAAGAATTTGGATATAGCATATTGGGGGTTAGTCTTTGTAATAGATTTAGAACAGATTTGGCCAATTTCTTGTTGGGGTCAACACAATATATAGCTGGTTCTAGTTTGGTATAAAAATGAGTAAAGTTTGTCCCAGTGGTATTAATATGAAGGGAATTATTAGATATAGCTGCTGGAAAGCAAATTTGATGTATGGTGCCAAACATAGGTGAATTCCAAAGTTTATACATAGTTTCGCCAGAGTCAAAATTGACAGGACTAATGAGGTCCGTCATCATCTGAGGTATGTGTCTAAATGGCCAATAGTTGTTATCATGAGCTAAATATTCTTCTGGTGTGATGGCATCAGTTAAAGAGGTTATCATCACAGGGCCATATTCGGACTTTGACATGTGACATTTAATGCCTACACAAAAGTTGCCAAATGTTGGAAAATTTGGAAAGCCTGTTAAATAATATTGATAATAAGTTATATCATTTTCTTTTACAATGTGTGTCATGTTATAATATGGTGAGATAGGAAAGCCTTCTGGTAGGGTTGGGTTCGTGGTGGGTGGTGAAAAGAATGGTTGTCTGTTAAAATAGGTTGATATGGGTGCTTCTGTTGTGAGTGTAGGTGTGGATGTCTCTGTTGTGTTCATCATCTCCTCATATTCATCATAATCCTCAAATTCATCACCTAGTTCTCCTGTATACCAAAAATGCATGAGATGTTCTTGAAATGGAACTACATTAACTAGTGCTCTCTGAATGCATGAATTATTTTCTATATTTAAATATGGATCTACATTTTGAACTATGTTTATAAATTTGGAATTGAGAGTTATAAGGGTATCAGTAGTTATATGATAAGTTGTTGTGGGAGGATCTCTTGATTGGACATCTATAATGGAAACTGATCTCAGAGTCAGAGAGTCCTGAAACCATTGTTGGGAAATGCATTCTTTCAATTGAGTGTGACCATATGTCCTCATAGAATTTTGTATATAATTCAATGTTTTAAGTTGGCAAAAATCTGGGTGGTAATATGATGGACACATCTTGTATGTGGAATAATATTGTAAAGAAGTATTGAAAGAAAAATCACCTATAGTTAGTGAAAAGATTGAGTTATTTGCTGTAAGTGTGACTGGGTGGTGGAAAATATAATGTTTGTTTGGTTTAGTTAGTTGTATGGATAATTTATGGGTTATAGCTGGTTTTATGGTATCTGGCTTGCCAGTATTAGTAGTAGTAATAGTAGTAGGTAAAGTAGTAGTAGGTAAAGCAGTAGCAGGCACTTCAGTAGTAATATCAGCATTAGTAGAGGTATTAAAAGTAGTTGTAGTGCTAGAAGCACTAGAAATAACATCATCAACAAGAATATTAGTAAAGAGTAAAATCAATGTCCAGTGGAAAATTCCTCTGGGCCATCTAGTTCCATCATATGTTCCCATCTTTCTCTGTCTTCAAGTTCTCTCTGAGAAATTGCAAGGATATAGTTCCAAGGTGGTGTCAAATATTCTGCATTTAGGTCTCCTATACAAATTATATTCAGTAATTCATTTGGGGTTGTTAATGGTGGAAGTGAGCTTGGGTATCTGTAAGCAGAATAGATTGCTTGTTCTCCTATGGCAATATAGTCTCTAAGTAGAGCAAGGAAATGTACAGCCGTTTCTCCTGGCAAATATTCTATAATAGATTGAGTTTCATCCAGTATGTTTAGGATAGATTCGATGACTCCTCCTGAAAATACATGGCGATATATTCCTTGGTATTGGGTATGTGGATCATATTGAAATCTAGTGTACCATGCTGGGTTGCAGATATCAGGATAAAATCTGCGGTATCCTGGTCTATGCGTGTATTGATTGGGCAACAAGGGAGTAGAAGTTTGTAAATCAGGAATATGCAAAGCTGTAGCTGGTGGTGATGGAAGTTGGGGAAGATCTGGTGAATTTGGGGGTGTGGGATAATATGGGGGTGGTGAAGGTTGTTGGGTAGGGGACACTATTTGTATTTTGGCTTCTTCCATAAAGTTCTCTAGGTCCGCTTCCCATTGTTCCATGATAATCCTGTGGGAGCACAGATCGTGTAATTATAGAACTTGGATAGTGGGTTTGATAATTCTTGGATCAGGGTTTTAAGGAATGGGGTTTTGGTTAGGCTACTTATGCTACTAATGTTTATGGTATTATTGGTTGTAATATGTCTATATTTACACCATGTCAATGACAAGGCTGTCCAAGTGGAAATCAATAGTAAAAGGAGCATAAAGGTAATAAAACTGAGGCGTTCTATTTTTCTGCACATTTTGTTCAATATATGATATGAATGGTAGGAGGAGTGTAAGAGTGATTATGGCTGAGATAAGACAATAAATAAATAATATAATGTTAATTTAAAATCTTGGTTGTGTGTTTTGGATTTTGGTTTGTTGTAGTTCTCCCTTATCATTTACTGTCCAGTAAAGTGAGGCTCCGCTGTCAGCTATGATTTCCTGCAAGGACAAGGAGTTATCTTTAGAGTTTTTTGTTAAGATTTTGTAAGGAATTTTCCTATTTATTCTAGGTGGAGGGCTGAATTGGTATTCTTTGATATTTTCAATGTGTGGAAGATACAGTTGTTCTAGGGGGGAGGGTCTGTTCTGTCTAGGTCTAGAATTTAATAAAAGGCATGCTTTATTTAAAAGAACTTGTAAAGATGGATATTTATTATCCATCAATAGTGTTTGCATTTTATGTTTGAGGAGTCCATTGTGCCTTTCAATTGTTCCTGCTGCTGTTGGGTTGTATGATAAGTGAAAGTTCCAATCTATGTCATATTCTGCTGCCAACCTTTGTACAGATGTGGCAGTAAAGTGTGATCCTTGATCTGATTCTATGATTTGTGGCGGGCCAAAATGCATCATCCAGGTATTTAGGGAGCGTAATGTTGTATTTGCATCTGGATGTGACGATGCTGTGGCAGCAAGGATTCCTGTATTTACATCCACTAATGTGCATGCATATTTTTGTGAATATGGTACTTTTAAAGGTCCAATAAAATCTATCTGTAAGAGTTGGTTGGGTATATATGGTTTATTCATTCTAGGTGGCTGAAGTGTGCGGAACATGTGTGTTCCTTTGCAAATAGTGCATGTATTTATAGCTGATTTAATGTCTCTGATTGGGGCTTTTATGTTTCTTTTTAGAAACCAGTTTATAAGTGCTGATTGTCCTATGTGTCCTAATGTTTGATGTATTTGTGTGATAAATGGTATGGTCAATTTCATTTCTAATTCTGGAGGTTGTATTTTGTATTTTCCATCTTCCTTTTTTAATTTAATTGATGGAATTGGTGGCAAGGAGTAAGAATTGTTATCTTCCTTTTTTAATGCTAATGTTATAGCTAAAGATTTAGATTTGTCAGTGATAGTGAGGTTATTTCCTGGTGTTAGTCCTTTTGCTAGTTGATCTACTATTTTGTTGTATAGTGTTGTTTTAGAGCTGTCACTAGCATGTGCATTGACATGTGTTACATATATTTTTATCTTTTGTGATAAAATATATATCTTTTCCCAATATTCTCTAGACCATAAATCTTTGCCATTAATTTGCCAATTAGTTTGTTTCCATTTTCCTGACCATAATATAATGCCATTATATACTGCCCAAGAATCTGTAAATATATATATTTTATGTTTTTGTGTTCGCACTGCTTCCTGTATAGCCATATATGCGGCTATAAGTTCTGCATGTTGTGCAGAATTGGACTCACCAGACACAGTCAGAGCTTGTTGTGTCGCGGGAATGAAGGCTGCTGCCTTCCAGATGTTGCGGTCACCGGATACGGGGGCTGATCCGTCTGTAAACCAGGCATTTTTAAAGACAGGGGTGTATTTTGGCCCCTGTACACCTATAGGTGTCTCTATAGGTTCAAACTTGTTGGCACAGGTGGGTGGCTCCACCTCAAGTTTGTTTACCTCCTCGGTGAGGAGGGCTGGTTCTCCGGAGCCGCTGGTACAACGCGTGTTTATGTACCACTTCCACGCGAGTACCTTTTCTTCAATTTGGCTACCTGCCAACTCTTCCGCTGACATATTTAACCATGCCTTAAGAGGCAGGGTGCTCCTGACTGTTATTGGCTGTTGTCCTGTCAGAGGTTCTGTGTGTAGCAGTGCTGCATATAAAGTCCAAATCAATTTCTCAAAATATGAGTATTTAAAATGAGAGTATGGAAATTTCTTGGACCAGAATCCTACTGGCATTAGCTTATGGTCATCTTTCCCTTTTTTATATAGTCCCCAATTACCATGTTCTGATATAAAAGCAATATCTAGAACTACCTTGTCACCTGGTTGTATATTTTGTAGTTGAGAGAAGAGGTGGATGTAGTGTTTTAATTGTTGGAAAGCTTCTTCCTGTTCTTTATTCCATTGGAAGTTTACTGCTTTTCTAGTTACTTTGTATATAGGTTTTGCTATGTCTGACAGATATGGTATGTGTTGTTTCCAAAACATAAATAATCCCATAACTTGTTGTGCTTCCTTTTTTGATGTGGGGCTTTTAAGTAAGTCTAATTTATTGATGACCTTATTTGGTACTGTTCTTCCTGTAGAATCCCAATGTATTCTTTAATCTGTCTATTTCTGTACAGTATTTTACAGTCTATTGGATTTGCCTTAATAATATTTCCCGTGATTCCTTCAATAGAGATTGTGTTTTCACAGGATTTTGTGGGTATATTATCTATAGCCATTAAAGAGATTTGGGATCCAGTGTCTATTAAAAATGTTTTGGGTAAGATTAAATCATCTCGGGGTTTTATATTCAAAGTAATATATGGCCTGTTATCATTTTCCCTATAGAACTCATCTGCTAGAGCAAGAGAGGTTAGTTTCTTCTTATGCCCCCTTGGTTGCCCTTCCAGTGGGGGCGGGGGCCTTGGTAGTTTCCCTGTTGTCTGAATGGATTATTTTTGGGTTGTTGTTGAAATGGGTTATTCTTAGATTGGTAAGTGGGGAAGGGGTTTCTGGATTGGGTTTTATTAAATGAATTTCCAGATTGATTTTTAGTAAATGGGTTTTGTGGGGGTCCCCTTTTAAAGAAAGGGTTATTCACCTTCCAGTAAGGTTTTTGCTGTGCTAGGTATGGCTTTGGTTGTGTCCAATTTCTTCCCTTGTTCTGGAAATTATTATTATTTCTATACATATTCTGGGGTCCCCTTATTTCCTTCCTTTTTTCTGTGAAAAAAGAATAATTTTGTGTTCTCTTCTCCTTTGCTACAAAGGTGAATTTTTTATCTGTAATCATGTCCTGATGGAGGGTGATTTTTTCCTTAATCTCATTTGGGGTTCTTGACCCTGCTAATAAATTTTGCATTTGTATTTTATATCCCTCGGGTGCATTTTTAATTAGACATCTTATGATGCCATCCACATCAGTGGCTTCCCAGGGATTATCTCCATGGTATATTCCATTAAGGATAGTAAGTTTCCTCAATTGATGTTGGAGCTGGCCTATATTATTCCATGGTTTTGAAAATTGTGATGAGGAGAAATCTATATGGGGAAAAGACTTTTTCCAAGCCTTAGACACCCAGTGCCATATAGACGCCAGTGCCTGTCTTCCTTGCTGTTCTATGTCTTTTAGTAGTTGTTCTCTTAGTTTTGGGTGTTCTATTGCATCAATTACTTGTGATAATTCATCTGCACTGACCATAAGAGTGTGGCCTCCTTTCTCATACAGATGTAGCAACCAATCAATGTCTGTCAGTTCTCCCTTTATTAATAGGCCTCTAAGTTCATTCATTTCTTGTCTAGTGAAGGAGGAAAATTCTACTGTCTCTCCTTCACCTTCTGTTCCTTCCTTCCTCACCACCTTTTTTCTTACTATGGCTGGTTTGCTAGAATATTGTCCTATCACCTTTTGTGCTAATCTTTTGCCTTTATCATTATCTTCCTGAAGATTATGAATTGTATGTAGAAGTATTGGGATCACCTCTTCAGGTGAAGCCCTTTGAATTACTGGTATTAATGTGTCAGGGTTATTGGTTACTTTCTCTCCCAATCTGGGAGTGTATCCGACCTTGCATTTCTCCCTGAGGCTGTCCTCTAGGGTGCGCCACTTACTTTCGGCCGGTATGTTAGCTAGTTGTTGTTTATTCCTCCTTAGTTTCTGCCAGAAGCTTCTGAGTTTTTCCATTTTAATCTTCCTTCCTATCTTGAAGGCAGTCCGGACAAATTATTATTTTAGGACCTGCTCTCCCAAAGGGATAGATGGCACAAGGGGAAGTTTCCCTCTGGACTTCAGTCAGGTATATATTACAAAGAAAGAGATAATTGTGAGCCTTTCTTAAGAAATTCAGGATCCTGTTTTGTAATTTATGCTCTGCCATTCATTTATAAAATCTATATTTATATATATATATTCCTCTTTCTTTTCTTAATTTGCAATGAGAGAATTATTCCTTCCAACCACAATTCCTCCGTCCCGTTTATGCCACGGTTGTGCTGCCTACGTAAGCTGTCGGTTGGTATAATCCGCCAACTCGGGTCCCTCCACCGATTTCTCAAGCGTAGTTTCCCCTTTCGCGTGTCCTTCCTCTTGGCTGCCTCCACAGCCCCTTGCTTGCGTAAACGGTCGGCAGATATAACCCGTCTGCACGGCTCCGCTTGGACAGAGAAACTGCTAGGACCCTCCGGCTTTGCCTTCGGGAGTCAGCCTCTCCTGGGCGTGCCCTTACGGTGGACGACTTTTAGTTTAAAGCAAGCTCAAGGTTTTTTAGAAGTGACACCGATCGGTTCTCTATGCCTGATTACTTTCGGGTTTGGGTGGACGACATTATCTGCTTTTAGCAGGCCCAGCACTTGACTTCAGATTTGGCTAGAAGCTTCCCCTTTTCTCTCTTGTCCAAATTAATCTCCGCTGTGCCCGGAGCAATTTAGAAAAAATTAATTTAGGAAATTTTGTTTCACTTACCCCTTAATGTCCAATTTTAATTTAGCAACTGCCGACTACGCCAATTGTCCCAATTTCTCCTTCAGGGACGTAAGCACAGGTGACCAAGGGTGCCTCAGCCAGTCTCTAAACTGACACGTACTACCCAAGGTACTTACTTAATATTGACCGAGCATAAATTACACAGGAGACAGACATGCAATGCACGAATCACACACGGTTTATTTACCAGAGTCCTGGTGGTTTCCAGACCTCGGCAGGCCACCCGGGGATCCGCGCCGACAGACACACACACTGGACGTTGGACGTTGCAGCTGCGGCTCGGCGTCTTGCTTGAGGCCTCAGTTTCCGGCTCACTGTCTGGACTCACAGTCCACGGCAGAGCTTGGGCAGATTGCAGGAAGGGGGGTGGAGAGTGACCGTCTGTGGAGGAGCAGAACAAGCCTCTCTGATCTTCCTCTGGTGCTTCCTCTTTTTATGTGCCTAGATGGGCGTCTTCAGTGTGTCTTATCAGCGGGTCCCAGGAGCCTTGCATATCTGGTTTTACATATGGGGAACAGATCACTTTACTTTTTTTTTTCTGCATACAGGCCGTTCAGGGGTGTTTAATCAACTTGTTTACATTACATTTAATACTTCTTAACATCATTTTTTAATATCACACTGTAATTCCACACTTTGATACTTATTCTATATTGTTCTTATCATTATTACTATAACAGAACTGCAGAGGGCTCTTTCAGAACTCTTACACACAGAGAAACATGGGCGGAGAGAGAACTCGCTGAAGGTGACAGTGAGAGAAGAGTTGGCAAAGGTAAATTTGAAGCTTAGCCCCATATAAACTCATCTGAGACTTTTGGAGGAGAAAGAAGCCAGCACTTTTTGTTGTTGTTATTCTACAGAACAGAAAGTTAAGGGGCAGTTGAACTTGGAAGAGGTTGTTATGTAAAATGCTAAGGAACTATTGTGACATTCTATCTGGCAGGCAGTTATTCAGATATTTTTATTTGATCTGTTGCTAAGGTTTTACGGCCTCTCTGGATATAAAGAGTCCTTAGTTGCTTTCTTGAGTTTCCAATTTAAAATTAAGTACATTCCAGCTACACAAAAAGCACATATTTATGATGCTCTGCTTTTTACGAAGCTCAATGTGGAATGGCAAATTTATGCCAAGACAGGTTTTCATGGAAAAATAATATGTGAAATTATGTAAGTTCCTTACATTCTTGTATTATTTAACCATGAAACCCCATCTCTATCCTAAAGCCCCAAACCTCACCAGTGAAGTAAAACGTTGTTGAAGCCCAATGAAAATGGCAAATTGCTAGACAAAATCTCAGGAAGAATCCAGAATTTAGTCTACAGAGACCCAAGGGCAAGTCACAAGTTAGGGTCATTGGTGACCCAAAGTCCTCTGTCTGGGACAGGGGACACCACACAGGGATTCTGCTGCCAGAGACCCCTCTCTGTCCCAGCACAGAGAGAGCTCCTTCTATCAAGTCTTACTGTGAACAAGGGCACAGCCTCCCATGTTCTACAACTGCTACCTTGCTGTCCCTGAACCACCCCCTTTACATTATAAGGTGTTAATACTGACCTTAGAGCAGGGTTTCTCAACCATGGCATTGCTGGTATTTGGGCCAGAAAATTCTTCATTGTGAGGCCCTGTTTGTGCCTGCTGGGATGCTTAGCAACAACAGGCCTTTACACACTAGATGCTGGTAGCACCCCCTCACCCAGGTGAGCCAACCAAAAATGCCTCTAGTCATTGTCAAATGTCCCCTGGATGGGTTTGAGGGCCAACACTGTCCCTGGTTGAGAACCACTGCCTTAGTCGATAAGGAAAACGACTAATGGTAATGACAAATGCCCCTGCCATCTTTTGTCCTTCTCACAGTCTGAGGATACATGGCATGGGCCATCATCTTGGATACGAATGCCAACCTTTGCCTGGGTTGTGGACTTGCCATGCCCTTGAGTTAATACTTGTATTTCTTTGAGCCTCCGTTTTAGAATAGAAATGTATTCATTCATCAGACGTGTACTCAATGCTCATGGACATGCAATATGAAAGGGGCCTCCTTCAAAGTTGTTCACAGTTTAGTGAGGAGCTAGAGATCAACAATAATTAAAGTAGGAGCTTTAAGTTCCAACTAGAGGCTTCCCACACCTGGTCCTAAAGGAGACAGACATTAGTTTCCTTGGCTGTCCTCCGATCAGATGTGCACCTGTGAAGTCCATTGCCCAAGTCCATGCTCTGTTGCCGCCTCGCTACTGGATGGCACTGCCCATGGCCTATTCCTTCTCTGTACTCGCAGTCTCCCTCGGGAGAGTTGAAGCCATGGCAGTCTCTCGCCTTCTTAGCCTCTTACCCATTTCTCAGTCCCAAAGGCTCTGACTGTGGGAAGGGCTCCTCTGTTCACCCCTGTACAGGAACACATTGTGAGTCATTAAGAGACCAGTCCAGTACCCTGGCTTCCACTGACAACTTTAATCCCATCCTTCATACCCCAGGGAGGTCACATTTCAAAACTCTCCTCTCAATTCTGCCCAAACAAGGCCCTGCCCTGACCTACAAAGCCCAGCGGTTACCCTGCCACACTGTTCAAAGGCCCTATAGGGTTATCAATACCAAAGGGCCACAGATAAGGCTTTTATTGCCAACCATTTTCTTCTGTTTCAACATAAAACAGCATCCACACAGAACAAAGAGCAATATCTTTATTACATGCCCAAGTAAAAGATGAGGCTGTGTTTATTTGTACTCGTTTCCTGGAACCCAGCCAGGTTCGATGGAATCTGGAGATTTTTCCCTCTGGAGGAAGTTTAACGCTTCAGTGTCCTGTTGTGTGGTTTGTGAAGAACCCAGACCTCGTGGTTTTTCTTCAGCCCCTCCATCTTTAGCCCTTCCTATCACTGAGAGTCTGAGTGTCAAAGGAAAAACTCCATCTCTCTTAGCAACTTTTCTAATTTTCTACTTAACCAACACAATATTTTATAAATGGTCACTTCTGTGTGAAGGTACGTCAGCATAATGTAGAATACCTGGTATCAGTGTGGTTATCACAAGTACGTTGGAAATTTGTGTCACATAGATTATATATATACACTATGTGACACAAATATATATTGATTGATTGATTTCAGAGAGGAAGAGAGAGGGAGAGAGAGATAGAAACATCAGTGATGAGAGAGAATCATTGATTGGCTGCCTCTTGCATGCCCCACACTGAGGATGGAGTCGCAACCCGGGCATGTGCTCTGACCGGGAATCAAACCGTGACCTTATGGTTCATAGGTCAATGCTCAACCACTGAGCCACACTGGATGGGCACTTGACATAGATTTACATCATCCATTCCAGGGCTACTTGCTGCCACCATGAGCTCTATGAGAGTTTTATACCTAGTAATACTTCTGAATTGCTATCATGGGTCCCGATGTCCACTGAACCTGCACCCAAGCAGACTGCTTGCCCTCCATGAAGGCTGGGTGATGAACCCAGGGCAGGAGCTGCAACCAGATACCTGTGGCCCCACAGGTCGCCCGGGCATGGCCAGCCTGGAGCAAGAGGTCAAATGAAAAGATGCATCGCCATTCTCCCAAGTTCAAATATCTCACATCTTTCTTAGAAAAACGGATGTTACACAGGTTTCTTCCCTTGCACTAGTTCAAGAAACCCCAAGCTTACTGGCTCTTCACCCCTCCCCCAAGCTTACTGGCTCTTCACCCCCAGTAAGGCGGGCAGTGGTAGGGTTAACGACCCCGTGGGTGATGCATAGAGAATTGTTATTGCTGAGATACACTGAGTTCCACACATGCAGGGAGATTAGAATGGCACCAGGCACTGTGCTAGAATCTGACTGTTTTCTTTGGTTCTGTTTCACATCCGGGGAAAAACACTCTTTAATCACACTCTTTCGCCATTTTATTTCACACCAAACAATTGTGGAGACATTCAGGGTTATCTCCATTATTAGTGCGATTAGCAAATACTGGAAGCCAGCCTCTGTGAGACATCACCCTTAGCCCCGTGGTATGCTGTGTCTCTTTTTATCCCCATGGCAGGGACGCGAGGTAGATACCACTCTCACGGTTCTGCAGATCAGAGCCCCTAGCATTAGTGTTCAAATGAAACCCACGCTGCAAAACTTACACTTCAGACTTGGCCCCTCTCCACCTCTGAGGAGCTTCCTCACGCCGGTGACTTCATCAGAGACTATCCATCACTTTCCTGTGTATTTTCTAAAATCCAGTCCACGTACTCAGCAACTTTGGTGTAGACACCTGGTTGTTCCCTGCGGCCACAGCCTTCACCCCAACTGGTGATGCCCACCAAATGCCACATTCCGTTGTGTTTACAAACTAAAGGGCCACCTGAATCTCCCTGTGTCACATGGGCAGAAAAGAAAGTGAGAGAAGGTTATGACAGATGTGCCTTTAACATTCTGTAGTCACACCACACACACCACACACGTCCGATTTCTTATAGATCTTCAGGCATCTCATAGGGCTCATTAGCTGTTGAATGTGGTGAAAGTTATGTAATTCAATAATGTATTGTCCAACGAAGAAGTGTTGACATCTTCATTCCACTGTCAAATAAGCCTAATATTCAGCCAGTCAATGATTGTCTCTCATCATTGATGTTTCTATCCCTCTCTCCCTCTCCCTTCCTCTTTCTGAAAGCAATAAAAACATTTTTAAAAATAAGCTTAATATTATTTTTTTAATTTAATAAATCTTTATTGTTCAGATTATTAAAATTGTTCCTCTTTTTCCCCCCATAGCTCCCCTCCACCTGGTTCCCACCCCACCCTCTGCCCTTACCACCCCCACTGTCCTCATTCATTGGTGTACGATTTTTGTCCAGTCTCTTCCCACACACTCCACACCCCTTTCCCCCCGAGAATTGTCAGTCCACTCCCTTTCTATGCCCCTGATTTTATTATATTCACCAGTTTATTCTGTTCCTCAGATTTTTTTTATTCACTTGATTTTTAGATTCACTTGTTGATAGATATATATTTGTTGTTCATAATTTTTATCTTTACCTTTTTCTTCTTCTTCCTCTTCTTAAAGAATACCTTTCAGCATTTCATATAATACTGGTCTGGTGGTGGTGAACTCCTTTAAGCTTTTTCTTGTCTGTGAAGCTCTTCATCTGCCCTTCAATTCTGAATGATAGCTTTGCTGGGTAGAGTAATCTTGGTTGTAGGTTCTTGCTATTCATCACTTTGAATATTTCTTGCCACTCCTGTCTGGCCTGCATAGTTTCTGTTGAGAAATCCTATGGGTGCTCCCTTGTAGATAACTAACTGTTTTTCTCTTGCTGCTTTTAATATTCCTTCTTTGTCTTTTGCTCTTGGCATTTTAATTATGATGTGTTTTGGTGTGGTCCTCTTTGGATTCCTTTTGTTTGGGGTTCTCTGCGCCTCTTGGACTTATAAATCTATTTCTTTCACCAGATGGGGAAAGTTTTCTGTCATTATTTCTTCAAATAGGTTTTCAGTATCTTGCTCTCTCTCTTCTTCTGGTACCCCCATAATACAAATGTTGGTATGCTTGAAGTTGTCCCAGAGGCTCCTTACACTATCTTCAACTTTTTGGATTCTTTTTGCTTTTCCGGTTGAGTGTTTTTTGCTTCTATGTATTTCAAATCTTTGACTTGATTCTTGTGATCCTCTAATCTGCTGTTAGGTCTCTGTATAATATTTTTTATGTCAGTCAGTGTATATTTAATTTCTAGTTGGTCCTTTTTCATATCCTCGAGGGTCTCACTAAATTTATCGGTCTTTTCTAGAAAATTCTTGAAAAACCTTATAACCGTGGTTTTGAACTCTATATCCAGTCGTGTGCTTTCCTCCCTTTCTTTCATTCGTGACATGTTTCTTTGTCTTCCGCATTTTGGCTGCTTCCCTGAGTTGATAGAGTGGCTTTGTGTGCTAGGTGCCCTATAGAGTCCAGTGGCTCAGCCTCCCCAGTTACTTGAGGTTGACATTCTTGGTGCACCCCTTTGTGGGCTGTGTGCACAGTTTTGTAGCAGTTAAGCCTTGGTTGTTGTTGGTATCACTGGGAGGAATTGACCTCCCGGCCAATTGGCTATGAGGATCAGCTGTGTCTATGCTGGGAGAACTTCTGTGCTGGAGACACCCTTATGGGAGAAGACTTGCAAAAGCCTCTGTGCTCAGCTTGAATGGGGCGGAGTAGACAGCATTGGTTTCCCATGAGCCCTGCCCTAATAGGTCCCTGGGTCTCAGTGTCCCATGGTAATCGTTGCAAGCACCTCTGAGAGAAAACCGCCCTCGAGTTTCGCCCGCTGCCAGACAGTTCAGTTTCTCTCCGAATGAGTCTGGGTCCCCAGAGTCTTGCCCAGAACTGGAGTTCAGTGCATTTGGGAGCTTTTGTCTCCCTCCTGCTTGAGAAAGCCAGCCACATACTCAGTTGCCCACCCTCTCCGCACGTGCGCCTCGGTACCTCTGCCCTCCACAATTCCTCTGAGTCTCAGTGTGCTTTTCACTTTCCTGACAGTCCAGTTTCACCCTGTATGAGTCTGGGTCCACAGAGTCTCGCCCAGAACTGGAGTTCAGCACAGATGGGAGCTTTTGTCTCCCTCCCGCTTGAGAAAGCTAGCTACACACTCAGTTGCCAGTCCTCTCCGCTCATGCACGTCTCCGTACCTCTGCCTCCTGCAGGTCCTCTGAGTCTCAGTGTGCTTTTCTCTTTCCTTCTAGTTGTAGAATTTCCACTCAGCCAGCCTTCCTGTGGTTCTGGATGATGTCCGTTTTGTCTTTTAGTTGTAGTTTTGAAATTGTTGTGTGAGGCAGCAGTTTAGGTGTTTACCTATGCCACCATCTTGGTTTCTCTCAATAAGCTTAATATTCTTACATTTTAGTATAATTATTGTACATACAATTGTCCTCCTTTTAAAATAGCATGACCCTGCACAGATTGTGACATATGTTATATAAATTATATATATACTAGTGGCGCTGTGCACGAAATTTGTGCCTGGGGAGGGGGTGTTCCACAGCCCGGCCTGCACCCTCTCCAATCTGGAACCCCTTGAAGGATGTCCTACTACCGGTTTACAGGGATCAGGCCTAAACCAGCAGTCGGACATCCTTCTCACAATCCGGGACTGCTGGCTCCAGCTACTCACGTGCCTGCCTGCCTGCCTGATTGCCCCTAACCACTCTGACTGATGGCCTGCTCGCCCCCAGCTGCCCCCTGCCACCAGCCTGCTCACCCCCAAATGCCCCCCCTGCTGGCATGCTCGCCCCACCTTCCCTCCCCACTGGCCTTCTCACCCCCAGCTGCCCCCCTGCTGGCCTGCTCACTCCAAACTGCCTCTCCACACTGTCCTGATCACCTCCAAATGACCCCCACTGACGACCTGCTCACACCCACTAGCCCACCTGATGGTCTGCTTACCCCCAATGGCCCTGCCCCCCACCAGCCTGATTACCCACAACTGCTGTCCCATCATGGCCTGATCAACCCCTGGCGACCCAAGCTCCTAGCCCCTCCTTTTTTTCTTTTTTTTTTTTTTCAGCGCCTTCTTGAGCGGAGGCCAGGGCCAGCTGAAAGCAAGTATCTGGGATTTATTTATCTTCTATAATTGAAACTTTGTAGCCTTGAGCAGAGGCCAGGGCTGGCCAGGGTGGGCGGGAAGCTTGGCTTCCTCCATCGCCAGGGCAACCCAAGCCTCCTGCTCACTCCAGGTCCATGGCTGCCTCCATCTTGGTTGGGTTAATTTGCATAATAACTCCTGATTGGCTGGTGGGCGTGGCTTGTGTGCATACTGGAGGTATGGTCAATTTGCATGTTTCTCATTTTAGTGTATATGTGTATGTGTGTGTATCCTATCTAATAATAGACAAATATGCAAATTGACCGCACCTTCGCTACGCCAAAGCCACGCCCACCAGCCAAGCCACGCCCACCAACCAATCAGGACGAATACGCAAATTACCCCAACAAAGATGGCGGCTAATTTGCATATCAAGACAGTGTAGAAAGAAGCCAAGGGCTGCAGAAGGGAGCAAAGCTGCAGAGAAGCAAGCAAGCCAGGGGGAGGAGAAGGGAGGAGCGGAGGCGGGGCCTGGGGGAGAAGGGAGGAGCGGAGGCGGGGCCGGGGGAGAAGGGAGGAGCGGAGGCGGGGCCAGGGGAGAAGGAAGGAGAGCGGGCTGGAGGAGAAGTTAGAAAAGCAGGGGGGCTGGTGGAGAACGTGGGGCGGGGGACAAGGGAGGAGAGCAGGCAGGGCGGGGTAGAGTGCAGCAGGAAACCCTATTGCAGGATTTTTCCTGCAACGGGAACGCTAGTATATATATATATATATATGTGTGTGTGTGTGTGTGTGTGTGTGTGTGTGTGTGTGTGTTCAATTTTAGAGGTTATGTATGAATTTATAAGATCATTTAACTGATTTTGAAAAACTATAATGAAATATTCTATTAGAAAATATATTTTGAAATGGATTTTCTCAAGTTTGCATGATTATTATAACTGAAGGCATTACCTTACAAGCATCTTTCCCCCTTTCTTTATAGCCAGCACAGATCATCTGTTTGGTCATTTTGTAATCTCTATATCTTTTCTGGCATTCTTCATTTGTTACCAAAGGAATGTTTGCCTTTTGTAGGATATTTTGGATCTCACCTATGAAGTAACCAATATATAACTTCAGAAGGAAGAAATACAATAAATGTGAAAATAAGACTGAAGTATTAAAGAAAACCAGTCAGAATGTTGAACTTTACATTAAGGCCATTCCTTTGGATATACATACTAAAGGTGAGAAGGGAGAGTTACACACCACACACACAAACACACACACAAGCCCCTCTAAGAGGGCAAATGAGGCGGGACTTCAGTGCCACTCAAAATCTATCTCTTTTATTTTGGGAAGTATGAACATTTAAATCAACTCTTTAAATCTGAACATAAACAAAGTAAACCTAAAATTATTATTTAAAGCAGTCTTCTTTTGTGTAAAATATGGAACATTTTTATTTCAGTTTTGACACATGAACAAAACTCTAGCTGTTATAAACAGACACAATACTGAGCCTTCAAGAATGAGAATTCTTAATGTAAACTGGTGCAGCCACTAGGAAAAACACTCTGAGGGTCCACTAGAAAATAAAAATGGAACCGTATAATCCAGCAATCCCTCTTCTGGGTATATATCAGAAGGAAACAAAATCACCATCTCTCAGAGACATCTGCACCTGTGTTCATGGCAGCATTATTTTCAACAGCCAAGACATGGCAACAACCTAAGTGTCCATCCACAGGTGAGTGGATAAAGGACATGTGGTATATACAATGAATTATTCAGCCTTATAAAGGAAGGGCATCCTGCCATTTGCAACAACATGGATGAAACTTGAAGGCATCACACTAAGAGAAATAAATCATACAGAGAAAGACAAATACTGTGCGATCTCACTTATATGTGGAATGTAAAAATCCTTAACTCAGAGAGACAGAGAGCAGATTGTCACAAGATGGCTGCCACAAGATGGCTGCCCCCATGTTGTCACAAGATGGCTGCCTCCATGTTGTTACAAGATGGCCACCACAAAATGGTCACCACAAGATGGCCGGCAGGGGAGGGCAGTTGGGGGCAACCAGGCCAGTAGGGGAGGGTAGTTGGTGGGGACCAGGCCAGAAAGGGAGGGCAGTTGTGGGGGACAGGCCTGCAGGGGATGGCAGTTGGGGGTGACCAGGCTGGCAGGGGAGGGCAGTTGGGGGCCATCAGGCCAGGAGAAGAGGACAGTTGGGGGATACCAGGCAGGGTAGGGCAGCTGTGGGAGACCAGGCCTTCAGGGGAGGGCAGTTGGGGGCAACTGTGCCAGCAGGGGAGGGCAGTTGGGAGAGACCAGGCTGGCAGGGGAGGTCATTTGGGGGCAAACGGACTGGCAGGAGAGAGCAGTTGTGGACCATTGGGCCAGCAGGGGAGCAGTTAGGTATCAATTAGTCCAGCAGGGGAGTGGTTAGGAGCCAGTAGTTCTGAATTGAGAAAGGGATGTCCAACTGCCAGTATAGGTCCAATCCCTGTGGACAGTGATTATGCAGCAGTTGGACATCCCCCAAGGTGTCTCAGATTGGTGAGGGTGCAGGCTGGGCTGAGGGCCACCCCCCACACACACACACCCCAGTGCACAAATTTCATTCACCGGGC
Organism: Eptesicus fuscus; assembly: GCF_027574615.1. NCBI lineage: Eukaryota > Metazoa > Chordata > Mammalia > Chiroptera > Vespertilionidae > Eptesicus > Eptesicus fuscus. The sequence goes on from NC_072480.1 coordinate 95,252,711, forward strand.
CTCCAGTGTTTTTAATGGAAATGTATCATTGTTCTAATCCTTCTTAATTCCTTGATGGAATACCCAAAGATCTGTGCAACATCACTTTAAGCAAAGAGGCAGAATATAACATATTAAGGCCACTACTGGAAAATGGTATGATGCAAAGGCATTTTATGGGTACTTGTATATGAAAAAGCACTGGGGTGGGTTTTTATTAAATCATATAATAATTTGCACATAAATTATTGCTAAGAAAACTCAATCCTAGCTTGGCTTCTCCCTGTTGCCTGACATGCTATGAACATATCATGTCTTAAAAATAATGATGTATGGTTTCTTTTCAAAACACTTTCTTAACAAACATCCCCCTAAATTCTCACAATAGTTCTGTAAGGGAAGCTAGAGACAGGCTTACTCAGTTGCATCTGACTTTTTCTTTTTTTAAGAAAGCAGTTAAGTAACTGGATTTCAGGGCAGTTCCGACTTATCCATGATCCACAGGGCTAATGAGTGTCCGGGGACATAAACCCATCGCTTCTGACTTCCCATCTTGTTTCCTTTTATAGTCCAATATTAAATGTTCTTCCTCGTCTCAGTTTAATCAAGCAAATTATCTGCTATTGGGCATTTATTACTTTAGGAATGAGTGCAAGGCAGTGTTGGCTCAGTTTCTACAAGCTCTGTTTTTAGATAATTTAAGCAAATGCCTATATATGCCAAGCTGAAAATATATTGGAGGTATTTGCTGTTTGGAATTGTTCCTAGTTCTAAAGAACCCTGCATCCCACATATTGTTATCTTTACTCTTACACTCTTGGGTTTACCTTGAAAGACCCACTTCAAAGTCTGCTTAATAAGCTTTTCCAACTCCAGTAGTGCATTCCCTCTGGCTGGTCAACTGTCCCTTAACCACAGGATATTCCCTTAACAACCTTGTCCATGGCTCAGGGCAGCAGTTACACTTCAAAGTTCATCATGTCTATTTTTGTATTGTCTTTCAGCTTAGACACATGCATTGCATTAACACTCAGATTTAAATTTCCTCTGCACTGTCCAACCCCTCTGAGGATTCTAGCCCTGGGCTCTATTCTGACAACCCAACCTAACAAAATTGCCTCTCTCCCTCTCAGAGGTGTGGCTAAGATGACTTGCGTTTGGGTAAGGTTTATATTTAGGAAGAGCAGAGATCTCTTTAGGTGGGAGCTTCTGGGAATACAAGTGCCAAGAATACAGGAGTGGCCTGCTTCTTAGGTGACTGGTGGTTTTGGCTGATTCATAATTACTAAGCTGCCACCTTCCCCATCTCAATGCTCAGAAAGGGTGCAAACAATGAGTGGTGTTAGCCTGAGAGCCCCCATTCTGGGCCTGAGTCTTTGTCAACTGCCAGGTGACTCGGCCCAGGGTAAGGCAGCTAGCAATACACTGACTTTGGAGAGAACCAAACAGAAGTTTCTGCCAGCACATACCCAGAGGCACTCTCACTGCTGGGCTCCTCGCCCTGAGGTACCTGGGAAATACTGAGCATTAAAAGGACATATCCTGACTTACTAGGGCCTGGCTCCTTCCCCAAAGCTCTATGTTCAGTAGCTTTTTCCAGTGGTGCCTGGTCCTTCCTAACTTCCCTCCCACACCCTTAACTGGACGTCTTGTAGGTAATCCACTCACCACAGGAGACTGTAGCAAACAAGCAAATGAAATAAGCTGCTTGGCTGAAGGGAACCATCCTAAAAGAGAAAGCGACACATCTGTGACTCTGCTGGGTGAGGTCTATTTAACATGAGCCTTAATTTAAGGTGACTTAGAGTTTCTTGTCAACGTGTGGATGGTGAATCGCAGCACACAATTACCAGCATAGAGAACACGGGTTTTCTACACATTCTGTGCCCTGGGACTCGACACAAGATGCAAATTGAGACATCCAGAGGAATAATCGTGTTCACTGCTCATTGGTCACCTGTGTTGTTCGTAATTATGGAAAGGGAATTGGTACAAGGGAACAAAACAGTTGTGAATCCTCTTGATTTGAGCAGAAAGAAAATTATTGTAAACTGGTGGCCCAGTGCATGAAATTCATGCGGGGGTGGGGGGGTTGTCCCTCAGCCCGGCATGCACCCTCTCCAATCTGAGACCCCTTTTGGATGTTCGACTGCTGGAGGACGTCCCTGTGGGATCGGGCCTAAACCAACAGTCGGACATCCCTCTCGCAATGTGGGACCGCTGGTTCCTAACTGCTCACCTGCCTGCCTGCCCGATAGCCCCTAACCACTCTGCCTGCTGGCCTGCTCGCCCCCAACTGCCCTCCCCTGCTGGCCTGCTTCCCTCCAACTTCCCCCAAGCACTGGCCTGATTCCCCCAACTGCCCTCTCCTTCTGGCCTGCTCGCCCCCAACTCCCCTCCCCCCCCCCCCCCCGCTGGCCTGCTTCCCTCCAACTTCCCCCAAGCACTGGCCTGATTCCCCCAACTGCCCTCCCCTTCTGGCCTCATGGCCCCCAACTGCCCTCCCTGGCCAGAGGCCCTCTGCAGCCAGGCATGGAATGATTGCCTCGTCACTGGGGCGATGACACAAGTGTTCTGTGCCCCGCCTGGCCAGAGGCCTCCCTGCATGGCCAGGCGCAGAACACTTGCCTCATTGCTGGGGCAACGATGCAAGCATTCCCCCCTCCCACCACTCGGTGCCTGTTGCCCGGAGGCCCTCCGTGGCCAGGGTAGAACACTTGCCTCATCACCATGGCAATGAAGCAAGCATTTCGCCAGGCTGCTCACGCTGCCCACTCTCAGCGGCCGCCCCCCCAGGACTAGGGGACTCCAGCGGGGATGAGAGGACTGAGCACCACCATCTTGTAACTATGGGTGCTTCCATCTTTGTGGTGGAGTGATGGTCAATTTGCATATTCCCTCTTTATTATGTAGGATAATGGCAATAATATTGTTCCAGATTCCCCAAGGAAAGCTCTCAAAGTATTCAAGCACATTTATTAATTTTTAAATCAGTCAATATTGTTTTGAGTTTAAAATAGCTAACACTTAAATATTTCCACGTATAAGAACACCAGTTTCTCCAACACTTTCTAAATAGGCAGGCAATTAAATCAAACTACTTCATAATATAAAAACTAGACTTAATTTTTTTAAAAACCTGCTTTATTTGGAAGCAATGGGGATAATAGAAATTCTCTACCTGAAGGCACAGCTGCTTCCGAGCTTCTGGGCTGAGGGTCTCCCACCTCAGACAAAGGGCCACCCGTCTGCAGCCTTCCTGCCGGGCTCTGCAGGCCGTGTTCACTTGCCTTCGCTATTGACTTCAGCTTTCTGCCAACAGTTTCAGCGTTTTGTCCTGTCAACATGGTCCATGAACATGCCATTCCTGTGTCCAGCCATTGAGTATATTAACTGTTTGTTGGGGGCATACAATTCGTACTCAGGTTTCCTTTTTGAAAAATGTTCGTTACATTCCCCATTCTTTGGGGTCAAATGATGAGGTTAAACCTCATCTAAGGGGACTTTTTCCATTATAATTGGCTAGCTGCACAACTGAATAACAGGTGGGTGTGGATAGCTGAACTTGAAAGGATCTTCTGGCAAATGGTACCTATGCCAGGAGCAAAGAATCTACTAACACTGAAATTTAAGTGCAGAAGGGAGCTGGCTGATGTCTAGGTCCTGCTCAAACCTAATTCAGAAAATAAGATGTAACACGGCTGACAAGCATTAATTCCCAGGCCAAATCTGGCCCAGTGCTTCTTTTTGCAAATAAAGTCTTATTGGCACACAGCCATGCCCATTCAGTCATAGATTATGGAGGCTTGCTTTCACCCTACAACTACAGTGAAGCAGTTGTGACAGAGACAGTAAGGCCCACAAAGCTGAAAAGATTTGTGATCTGGCCCTCCTTAGGTGGCTCAGTTGGCTGGAACACCCTGCTATACACCAAAGGTTGTGGGTTCAAATCCCAGTCAGGAACATACCTGGGTTGCGGGTTCAAATCCCAGTCAGGGCACATACAGGTGGCAAATAATCGATGTTTCTCTCTCACTTCTATGTTTCTCTTTCTTTTTCCCTCTCCCTCAATCTCTAAAATCAACAAATATCCTCGGATGAGAATTTTTTTTAAAAAGTAGGTTGGAAACCCAGTTTAGCACTCATGGCATAGAGTTTGGACTTCTCTGTCAGGATACCTTGACTGCAAAAAAACATACTGGTTTCTGAGGAGCCCATTTCTGCTCAGGACGTTCTATCTTATTTTAATTTTTTTAAAAAATATATTTTATTGATTTTTTTTTACAGAGAGGAAGAGAGAGGGATAGAGAGTTAGAAACATCGATGAGAGAGGAACATTGATCAGCTGCCTCCTGCACACCTCCTACTGGGGATGTGCCCGCAACCAAGGTACATGCCCTTGACCGGAATTGAACTGGGACCCTTCAGTTCGCAGGCTGATGCTCTATCCACTGAGCCAAACCAGTTAGGGCTTATATTAATTTTCAAGAAAAAGTCTCCCTATACACTGAAATTACACCTCCTTGCAACTTCTATCCTTCCATCCTAGATTTATCTACTCCATCCACACAAAATAATTTATTCTCCTTTTTGTACTTTTTAAAATATTTAAAGACATAACCACTTTCCCACTAAATCTCCTTTGTTTTCTAACTATTTTTCAAAAGTGCATTACATAAGTTTGGTTAGAAAATTAGATTTTCAGGGAGTTGATGCTTAAGTAAATATTTAATGCATATTGATGCACTGAAGAACTCTGTTTATTAACCCTACCAGACCTGAGGCCCTGAACCTAACTGTCCCCTTAAACCACACAAAGTCAATTCAAACACATGGGGGCAGACATTTGCAATGGCTAACCATGAGGTTTGACCACGATTGGTTGGTTATTTTTAGTTTGTGACGCATTTTTTTTCATGTACTAGGCAAAGTACCTAAAATTAGGTACAGCGGTATAGCAGCAGATTCGGAAATTACTGAAAAATCAGTACAGCTCTCTGGTAAGGCTAAAAACTAGAGGTCCGGTACACAAAATTTGTGCAAGGGGGCTGTGTGTCCCTCAGCCCAGCCTGCACCCGCTCCAATCTGGGACCCCTTGAGGGATGTTCAACTGCCCTGTAGGATCGGGCCTAAGTGGACAGTTGGATATCCCTCTCACAATCCAGGACTGCTGGCTCCCCTAACCACTCCCCTGCCAGCCTGATTGATGCCTAACTGCTCCCCTGCCAGCTTGATTACCCCTGCAGGCCTGGTCCCCCCCAACTGCCCACCCCTGCTGGCCTGGTATTCCCCACTGCCCTCCTCTGCCAGCCTGGTCACCCCCAACTGCCCTCCTCTGCTGGCTCGGTCACCCCCAACTGCCCTCCCCTGCAGGCCTGCTCACCCACAACTGCCCTCCCCTGCAGGCCTGGTCCCTTGTGGTGGCCATCTTGTGTCCACATGGGGGCAGCCATCTTTCACCACATGGGGGTGGCCATCTTGTGTGTTGGAGTGATGGTCAATTTACATATTACTCTTTTATTAGATAGGATGGAGGATAACAAGGCCAATAAAATAATTTCTAGTTGTAATGCAGTATCACATTTCAAATATGCAAGCTGTGATACATTTTAGATTGAGGGTATCAATCAAGACACTTTACATTTACTGAGTCCTAACTTTCCTGATCTTAGTCAACTTATGTTTCATGAGAATAAAGGCTGGACTGAAAATTACATTTCTATATAGAAACCTGATGCTAATATTTTCTTTTCTTCAAAAGAAAAATTGTCACAGTGTTTAGACATGATTGTCTTCTTTGAAGTATGGTATTGGAGGAAGGCTCTATAGATACCCTGGACAGCCAAAAAGATGAACAAGTAGATCCAAGAGCAAATTAAGCCTGAACATCACTGGAGGTAAAAAAAAAAAAAAAAAAAAAAAAAAGACAAAACTGAAGCTGTCTTACTTCAGGCACATCATGAGCAGGCAGAGTTATTTTGAAGAGACAATAATGCTGGGAGAAGTCGAAGGCAGCAGGAAAGAGGCAGATCAAATATGAGATGTATTGAGCCCATAAAAGAAGCCGTAGGTATGAGTCTACAAGGGCTGAGCAGGGCCGTTGAGAACATGATATTGTGAGCATCACTCATTCATAGGGTTACTAATGGCTTGTAACACACACACACACACACACACACACACACACACACACTCACACACGCATATCATGAGGTGCTAGAAATACATTTTGATCTTCTAGATATAGTCCAAGAATCTCTTTATTTGTGAGACAGGTCAGTAGTTGCTCCCAAAACTGATGTTCCACAGTTGTCTGTTGCCGGGGTTCTTGTCCCAGCATTATGAAGGGTTCAGCAATCTGGAGAAAGGAGCTGCACATAGATTCAATAAGGAGTCCAAAGATGAAAGATATTTTTGAGAGGCATTGGGGGTCAGAGGAGCTTCAGCTAAAGGAGCTAAAGACTCTCTCCTTGACTCAGGACCCCTGCTTTTATTAACACAATTTGTCTTAAGGCAAGGTGGAGACATACACTTCAAAGGGTAGGGTTTATAGAAGCATTGTCAGATTGGGGAATAGCCTACAGCTGTTCAGGTGTTTGGACAACAGGAGGCAATAAAATGTAGATTAAGATGTCCTAAGCTGTCTGGCAGTAGACAATCCTATTCAGGTTTGGGTAGATGCTTTTCCAGCTGTTCTGAAAGGGGATTACATTATGTGACTCAGCCCTTGTTGAGTCTCCATGCTTAATCAACATTTTGATGAAACTCTTGTAATTATGACATGCTGGAATTGGCTCCTGGCAGTCTGTGACAATGAACAGACCATCAATTCAGTAGTCCATCACCTGGGTAGATTTCTAGATGATAAATCCCTGGGTACCCAGTGGATGCTTTTGGGTTTTGCTGATTCGCAGGTAGTCCTAAGAGATTTTACTTTCTCCTTTCCATTAAGCAAAATATGTTGGTCTTTTCACTTATTTTTCAGAGTCAGGGAAACTCAAGATCAGTCTATGATAACTGCACAGGGATCATTTTGATAGGGAGTCTGAGTGACACTGAGGATATTAATTCAAGGGTGCCATTTCTTTTATTACTTATTATAAAGTAGTCACCCACTAATTTATCTTTTAAAGTTATCCAAATTTCAAACTGACATAAATTCTTAGAATAAAATGTAGCACCCATGTCTAAAATGTAGTTGATTATTCTTAAGATCCTCATTCAAGCAGGAGCCTGATAGGTAATAGGTACACAAACAGATATTTGATCAACTTCTTATTTTTTTTTAAAAGTCAGCATCTTCATGTTGATACTGCAGACCATGACATACTTTCTCCATTCCAACTCAGTTTAACTGACAGAGTTTAAGTGAGTTTCCAATTGAAATATGAAAAATAAATTATTCTGGGGCCAAATGAAAATTTTAAGTCAAAAGATAACACAAAGCAATGCTTTGCTTTAAATTTCATTTCATTTAATGTCTAGTGTAGGGTCACTATATTTTTTAAGGCAAGGTTTAAATGTAAGTACATGAAATTGATAAGTAATACCAATTTCTAAGAATAAAACTTCAATTATCCAAAATCATCTGGGGACAAATTTTCTACATATATTTACTTTCTAGATAACAAAGTTTACCATATCTTGGGAATCATTTTCAACTGCATCATATACTTACTTGACTTTTTCTCAGCAACATACAAACTAACTTGTCTGTACTGAGGGACTTTGGGATGGTAAAATGTGTAGAGCTGTTGACCGAGCCCTGAATGCTCGAACCCATAATACTTGCCCAATGACTTTGGTTGGGTTACCTCTTCCTTTGATATCCATTAAAGAATATATATTCCATTCTCTTACCTGCTTCGACCTGCTATTGCCTTGAGAAAACTAAAGAAACAATCTCAATGCATGCACCAGAAGGTCCCAAGTTAGATTCCCAGTCGGTTTGATCCCCAGTTGGGTGGTGAATGGAAAGCAATGGATCAATGTACCTCTCTCACATCACATCAATGTTTCTCTCTCTCTCCCCATTCTCCCACTCTAAAATCAATTTAGAAACAGAAACAATCTCATTAAAATTATTTATTAAAGGAAGTTTTTTAAAGTCACTGAGTGTGGGAGTAGAGATATTGTCAATAGAATTAAAATTCAGGGAATTTCTGTCAGTTATCAGCTTGGCAGGTATGTTCTGGAGGATTGAATTTCCCAGAAGTTTAACCCTAAACTAAGTGCTGGATTACTATACATGTGCGACTTCTCTTCTTCTTAATGATGTGAGAATTCTAGAAGATCTGTGTTCTAATAATACACACAGTTATAGACCAGAAGTTTCATAAAGCATTAGCATATTGTAGAAGAGATTTAGAGTTTAGACCTCTATCTATTTCCAGCTCTGTCACCCACTAGTGGTATGACTTTGGATAGAAACTTACCCCTGATTGATCTTATCCCCTTCAAATGAAAAGGAGTATAACCTGATAAGGTCTAAGGTGCTTCCAGCTCCAAAAGCCATTATGAGGGACTGGAGATCATCAAGAGGAATCTCTCCCGGTATATATGATGTCTAAAGGTAATTGTGATGTTATGTAGAATGAAATGAAATGAAGGCCATAACTACACGGTTAAAAGGGAGATAGGAATAGAACCTATGAGTCAATTATAAATGATCTGCTCTCCTTGACAAAATCTGAAAAGTATCATCATCATAATTATTCTCATAACTGATGCCACTGATATAATTTTTAAAACCTAAGCTCAAGCTTAAGTATCCAATTACCCCTTTCAAATTAAATGTATATGTATACATGTATATTTGTGTTCAACAAGAATACCTTAAAAAAATTCTGGAACTTCAATTAACTTATATCCTTTGGGTCTGTCAATTGAAATGGAATTGGCCTATAAATCCCTCTGTTGAGAAATGTATATGTTTATTTGGGTACGGACATCAGTTAACTCCCTTTTGGGATCAAGAGCAAGGGTAAGATAATGGTGGTGATGAAAATATAAACACTCTCTTTGGTAGACTTGACCCCAAGGTAAGTGGGGATAAGAAAAAATTAGGTGTAGGGATTAAGACTATTAAACTCATGATCTACACATTGTAAATGCAAAGTTTCTCTTAAAAGAAAGACCTTATTGCTACTAAGGCACAGCCCAATAATACAGTTAGGATGCATCTGCGTTTCTCCTCTTCAACTTGATCCAGATGCCATTAGTAGGACGAAGAATCAGGTCTCCTGTCAGACCAAGTTCTTCTCTTTTCTGGGTGGATTCGATCCAAAAATGCCTCAGGATGCATGAAAGAACGACCTTTTCTTCCATCATGGCAAACCTTTGACCTTCAAATTAATGTAAATAACATGACTTTAATTACAGATCTATCTCAAATGGGAGAAAGAACAGGTTCTATTAGAGGGAGCAAGTGATGCTAGATTTTCACAGTAGGCCCTGGGCGAACCAGTATCACTCAGGATGCTTCCTAATAATAAAGATTCTTGAGTGCCCTTCCTTGCTCCCACTCAGTGCATCTGAATAGCTCTGGGGACAAGGAATCCAGCCCACACAGCACCCAGATGAATCCTGGGCTCATTGAAGCATGAGAACCACTGCTCTAGAATGCTCTCCTCCTGGGCCTTTCATGTAGTTTACTGTAGAGTTACCAGGCCTAATTGTACCAATGCCTGCATTTACATAAACAATAAAATGCCAGACATACTAACACCAAAAGTGTTGATAATTTATGGCTATGTGCATTCATTTTGTTTACATACTTCTGCTAGTCCTACGGTGAGCATTATCTGTTTTGGTTTTGAAAAAATCAATTCTTAAACACAATAAAAGCAGGTTAAATAAATTAATTATTATATATAAGCTTTCTACCATATAAAGTATATTCTACTTCAATCCAAAGATCTACATTTTAAAACTCTACCATGAAACTGGTTACGGTTTATGTTATGGACTGAATGGTATTCCCCCCAAATTCATCTGCTGAATTCTTAACACTCAGTACCTCAGAATGTGACTGCATTTGGGGACAGGGCCCTTAAAGAAGTGAGTAAAATAAAATGAGGTCCTATGGAGGGGGCCTAATCCAACCTGACTGGTGTCTTTATAAAAAGAAGAGATCAAGCCCTGGCTGGGTGGCTCAGTTGGTTGACAGGTAAATTCATTCTCCATAAGGTTGTGAGTTCAAATCCATTTGGCATATACGTAGGTTGTGGGTTAGATTCCTGGTTGGAGCATGTATGGAAGGCAACCAATCAATGTTTCTCTGACATCAATGTTTCCCTCTCTCTCTAAAAATCAATAAAAACATATCCTTGAGTCGGGATTAATTAGAAACACAGACAGAGAGAGAGAGAGAGAGAGAGAGAGAAGAATAAACTATGTGAAGACACAGGGAGGAGACATCTATCTATAAGCCAAGGAGAGAGGCCTCAGAAGAAACCAGCCCTGCAGACACCTTGATCTTGGACTTCTGGCCTCCAGAATTGTGAGAAAATAAAATTCTGTCTTTTAAGACACCAGTCTGTGGCGCTTTGTTACAGCAGCCCTAGAAAACTGATATACTTTACGACAGTCATAGTAAAGTGGAGAAAAAAATAAAACAACTAGTGTTTTAACAGACTTGTATCTGAGACACTACATCTCAAAGACATTGTGAGAAACCCCCTGCCGTGTGTGCCTGAAAGGTCAAACCAATTCTGATGGATACAAACCTATACAGTTTCTGGGTCCAGCAGAGAAGGGCACATAGGCGTATGGATGGCGTCCGATCGAATTCTCGGGAAAGAACCGCTCTGGCTTGAACTCCTCAGGGTCTGGGAAGTACTTTGTGTCTCTATGCAGTGCGTAGGGAATGATGAGTATTTGAGAGCCTTTCACAACGTTGTACCCCCCTGTCATGAGGCAGTCGATATGTCATGAGAACAGAGCAAGACACACACAGAAAAGTCCACTCTCCCCACTACTTTCAGGAAAGAATTCTCACCAACATCACAATCTTCATTAAGTTCACGGGCTATGAGAGGCACAGAAGGAAAAATACGAAGGGTCTCCTTAATAACACACTCCAGATATTTAAGTTTCTTCAGGTCTTCTAAGGTAACAGGGCGATCAGAATTCCCTGATCAAAGTAAATAGATGAAATAAAATCAATGAAAGAACTATTTGGGCTCGAGGATAAGACATCAAAAAAGAATATATTATAACATCAATACACTGAATGTTAAATACCAACAGCTAAAGTAAAATTCTTAATTGTATAGATAATCAAAATAAAATGAGACTATAATGCTAAGTAAAAAAACGAGATACAAAAGGTCACATGTTGTATCATTAAATTTGGAGGAAGTCCTCAGAGTAGACAAATCCATAGAGACAGAGTGTAAATGAGGTGTTGCCAGGGGCTGGAGGAAGAGAACATGGGGCGTGGCTGATTAATGCTGCAGGGTTTCCTTTTGGCTGCTGAGGTGGGTTGGAATTACATAGAAGTGACAGTTGCATAACATTGTGAATGCATGAAACTATAAGTTTAAAACATTTCATTTTGAATTCTCAGAGCCTCTTCCAGAAGTGTATCTTCTCCTGGGTCAGCTTCTTGGACTCTCCCCGTAGCCTGGCCCCCAAAACGTCCTCCATTCCCCCCCCCCCCCAAAAGAAATCCAAATGGCTTCTTGGTCTTGCCAATGGGAGAAAAAACACAGCAGGAAGCAACCGAACATATCGAGAAAGATAAAAATGAGACAGACCAACTCAGTGAACAAGCCAGTGAGAAGATTCTGAAGGTTGACATGTAACAAATTCTGCCAACCATTGTTTTTCAGAAGAGTTAGGACCTAAATTTCCAAGTAACAACATTTGCAACCATCTCTATGCCTGCACTGCTTGGGGAGATGGATGGGAAGGCACTGTGTTATTTAACCAGAGGTGAAGTGACAGAATTGAAAAGTAATAAATCAGGTCACAGAACAGCTTTTCATTTCCATGAAAACCCTTCCTTGGAAAATAAATGTACCCAAAGAATTTCATCTGAGTGCAAGCCGTGATGCATTTTCAAAGTCCACTGAAATATCTGGAAAGGATTTGATGAAATGTTCAAATCCACTGCAGGATAAAGCCAGCAGGAAGAGGCTGAGAGCCAAAAACCTGGTTTATGGCCATTCTGATGCGGGTGCAGATAAGGTGGGAGAGATCATCCAAGGTGGTGTTTGCCAAAATCCAATTCATTCCTACTTGCTTCCTGATATGGAAGATGAAGAGGGAAAGGAGAAGAGAAGAAGAAGATGATGGAGGGGGAGAGGGAGGAGATTGAAAGCTACCAACGAAGAAGCTGATGAGGATGAAGGAGAAGATGACTAAGGAACACTGATGGACTCCAACCTTCTTTTTAAAACTTTGCTCCAGTCACGGGGAGCAAGTTACAGTCAAGGGTTTTTTGTTTGTTTTGTTTTACTCTAAGGCATAGTCCTTCTGCTCTTGAAGTCTTTTCTCTCCCTTACATCCTGATTCTCAACATATTTGGGGAAAATACCAATATAGTGGGACAAGAATCTCTAACGCTTTCTGTTCCAAATTCACTTTTTTTTTTTATTTTAAAAGTATTTTTATTTTTCCCCCTCGATTTTTATTTATTTATTTTTTTCTTTATTGATTAAGGTATTACACATGTGTCCTTATCCCCCCATTGCCTCTCTTCGCCCCCATTCATGCCCTCACCCCTCTGGTGTCTGTGTCCATTGGTTAGGCGTATATGCACGTAAACAAGTCCAAATTCACTTTTATCCCTTCCTGACTCAACAAACACTTTATGAAATCAATGCCCCTGTGCTCCCTGGGAAAGAAAAACCTGCTTACTTTGCTCCGCTGGAGGCTCAGCCCCCACAGCAGTGCACAGAATTCTAGCTTTTTCCCTCCTTTCTCTGTACATTGAGCACACAGATTACACTGTGTCTCTGTGAATGTGGACAGTTAGCATTTACCAACATATACCTGTCTATTTGTTCTAGTATAGAATATTTTTTAAAATAAAACAAAATTGGTGTATAGAAGGTCAAAGGGTACATATGAGATGTTTGGGTTAGTTAAGTGGAAATTTTGACAACAAGGCTTCCCCTTTGGTGTGTTTAATTGTGATGTTTAATGGACTTCCTTGCAGTTTAAGATGATACTTTTAAAATAAAATTCTCTCCTAATAATGGCCTGGGCCCTGCAACTCAATGGGAGAAGAGCGGACCTGCAGAATCTTATTGGGAACCATCATTCTCTTTTGTAATCTTGTTCCTGTTTATTTAATTTGTTTGTTTCACTGGGAAGAAAAGATAATGCTCAATTTTAAATATTCAAAATGTATTAGGTGCTTTCTTATAATGAAACTAAATGTGAAGTTTACTTCAGTAACAAAAACAAAGAGGAATGAATACTTATATCCCAATATCCAAAGATCAGTTGCTCAAAAAAATTTTAGAACTAATACTGGGGATAGAAGAGAAGTGAGGCATAATTAGCAAAAAGCATGAGAAACAACAGAATAAAAATTCTAGTAAAAATGGTGTCACTAATTATGTGAGATCCAAAAGCAATTGTGACACCTGCATTGGGCTAGAAATTGTAAAAACACAAACGTGGGAACACATTCCCAAAGAACCCAGGTTTCTAGAATACCCCATTTACCCACCAGAGGCAATCTGAAAGAAATTCAACTTGAAACGGGAAAAATGAAATGATGACGGAAACAGCCCAGAAGTTTAGATGGTCTCCATTCTACAAGACAAAATCTTCCCTCTTGAAGTGAAAATCCAGTCCTCACACCATCTGGACATGAAATTCCTTTTCCAACTTCACCTCTCAATGGGTTCTAACAAATGTTCTGAATTCCACCTGTCCTTTAATGCTTACTATTATCTGCCTACGTTTCCACTCTGCCATTGTGCAACCGGCGCCTCTCTTTCCAGAATGCCTTCCACCTCCTCCTCTTTTCCTTTATTATTCCTTCCCCACTTTGCACTAGGAAAATCCATCAGATACCACTGTGTTGATTGGCCAACCAACCTTTACCTTTCTTTACCCACCCATGGAAAGCCATATGACATCTGGTTAAACAAAGAATTAAGTTGATGGCACAATGCACAGTTCCTTTGTGGTAGGCTGGTCGTGAGCCACAAATATATCAGGTCCTAATCCCTAGAACCTTTAAATATTGCTTTATTTGGGAAAAGGTGCTTTTAAAAATGTTATTAAGGATCTTAAAATGGAGAGATGATAGTGGATTATCCAGTGGGGCCATGAATGCCATCACAAATGTCATGACAAGGGAGAACAGAGGGAGATTTGACACACACCCACAGAAGAGAAAGTGATGTGAAGATGGAAACAGAGATTTGAATGATGTGGCCATAAGCCAAGGTATGTTGGCAGTCACCAGTGCAGCCCTGCCAACACATTGATTTAACTCAGAGATACTGATCTGGGCCTTCTGGTGTCCAGAACTGTAAGAGAATAAACTTCTATTGTGCTAAGCCACCCAGTTTGCAGAATCGCTGACAGCAGTCAAAGGAGACTAATATAATCCTTCATCCGCTCCTCCCCTGTCTTCTTGACTTAAAGATAAACATAAACATGAGACCCAGAACAATGATCAAGAAAAAAAAATCCAGCCCTAACTGGTTTGGCTCATTGGATAGAGCGTCAGCCTGCGGACTGAAGAGTCCCAGGTTCGATTCCAGTGAAGGGCATGTACCTTGGTTGCGGGCACATCCCCAGTGGGCAGTGTGTAGGAGGCAGCTGATTGATATTTCTCTCTCATCGATGTTTCTAACTCTCTATCCCTCTCCCTTCCTCTCTGTAAAAAAATCAATAAAATATATTAAAAAAAAAAAAAAAGAAAACAAAATCCACGATGAGGAAAATGACAGAGAGAGAAAAGAGCAGGCCGGGATTCTTCCAACATCGCTATTGGCATCAGCCTAGGACTCCTTACCTACAGGTTACTGGTTGTGCAAAAGAAATTTATGTCCCATCAGCTTAACCCACAGCAGTCCCATATGGAACAGCTCTCCTGGACCCCGCTAACCAGCTTCACCTCTCCTCTCTGCCCTCCGCTAGCCTCTTCCTGATATCGCCCAAGCACACAACCATGACTTGGTACTTTGTACACAGTGTCTGCTTCACCTATGAAGCAGCGAGGTCCTTGAGGACAGTGACATTTGTCTGTGTAGCCCCAGCATCTAGCCTGGTGCAGTCACAGGCCAAGCAATCAGCAAATGCCCATAAACAAATGGGTGAGGTTTGGAAAGGACATTAGGCCTGGAAGGGGTCCCAGATGGCAGCCTTCCTGCTTATTTCAGTGTCTTTAGAACAGGCCTGACTGCTCTTTTTTAATGAGCAAGAATGCCATTTGCTTCAGTGACTTGGGACCTTCCATGTAAGCAGTGAAGGGGCCATACGTACCAAACACTTCGTCCAGTTCATTGTCCACTTTTTTCTGGACTTCTGGGTAGCAGCCCAATAGGTACAAGGCCCAGTTTATTCCAGCTGCAGTTGTGTCATGGCCCTGCAATGTAAGAGGGAAAAAACAGCTTAGAAAGCAGAGTTCTATTGAGAAGGTTAGGGATGCTAGCTCTATTTTTACTGCCGGGGGGGAAGTTTGAATTTTTACTACCACTGGGTGCGCACATATCCAAACAAGGGCACAGGGACCCGGCAGTAAAAATTCGAACTTCCCCCTTCTAGGCAGCCTGCCCACAGACACCGAGGTCACATGGTTTCAGCACACAGGTTCCCTGAGTCCGCCCCCCAGCAGGTGGCTCCCAGGTGTCTCTGTGAGCAGCCGCTGGGCACACTCTTATCCAACCAAGGGCAGAAGACCCCACCTGCAGAAACTCAGACTTCCCCCTGTCTGACTGCCGACCTCGCTTACCACAGTAGCACTGATCCAGTGCATAGGCCCCCTGAGCCCGCTGCCCCATCAGGCAGCTCCCAGTTGCCTCTCTGAGCCACCACAAGGCACAACCCTGACTGCCAGCATCCAGTCCCCACGGTAGCACTGCTCCAGCACAGGGGATCCCTGAGCCCACCGCCCCAGCAGACAACTCCTGGGTGCCTCTGTAAGCCACAGCTGGGCATTCATATCCACCCAAGGGCGCACAGCTCCCCCGGCAGAAACTGGGACTTCTCCCTCCCCAGGTTGGCAGCAAACCACAATCATGTAGCTCCAGCTTGTGGGCCCCATGAGAACACAGCCCCAGCAGATGGCTGCTGGGCCCCTCTTTGAACTGCCACTGGGCCTGTGCCTCTCCAACCAAGGGGCACGTCTCTCATCAGAATCCACAACATCTCCCTCCCGGTTGCCAACCTCTGGACACCTTGGTGAGTTACTGAGGATCCGCCTCCCCAGACAAGGTCGAATTGTTTCAGCCACAGACTCCGAGATTCCCACAACCCCAGCTTCTGGCTCCTGAACCCCCCTGTAATTCAGAGAGGGAAATCACTTTAGCCAGAGTCCCACTGCCTCAACCGCAGACTATGGGGCAGCCGCATCCCACAGTCACAGGCTCCGGGACCCTCATAGTAAGTTACAGAGTGACGCTGTCCCAGCAAGAGTGACACAACACCAGCCAAAGTCACAGTACCTGAGCCTCAGGCCCCGAGATCCCTTCCTCCCAAGCCCATGGACTCTGGGAACTCACAGTGGGCACATACCAGTGAGACCTCAGGCAACCCTTTCCACAAGAGCTGGAACTACAATCACATCCAGAACAGCTGGCACAATGAAGCTGGGAGTGAGTCACATTGCCAATCTGTGATGAGACGTCATTCACGAATAAGAAACTAACACTCATGACACCACTACATCAAGAGAACCCAAATAGCTCAAGTAGGGGGCTCTGCTAGATCACCAGGCCCAGGAGATCTGAGAGACTGCACCACTGGGTCCCAAAAATAACCAACTACATAGCACCACCCCCCAAAAACCTGGGTAGCAAAGCAGTTGGATCTAAGACATAGAAACCATTAAAACATTACAGCAAAAAAAATGGGGAGACATAAAGACAATCCCCAAAGGAAAGAAAAAAAAGGAATCACCAGAAAGGGAATTAAATGAGATGGAGGCAAGTAACTGATCAGAGAAAAAATTCAGAGTAATGGTTATAAGGATGCTCAAACATCTGGATGAAAAATACACACAAATATATTAGAATATAGGAAGCTGAATAACAATGTCATCAACATGAAATGAAATCAAGAGGAAATGAAGAATGACCTAGCTGCAATAAAGAATATAATGGAAGGCTTCAATAGCAGACTAGAAGAGGCTGAGGACCACGTCAGAGAATTAGAAGACAAGGTAGGAAAAAACACACAAACACAGCAGCAACTGGAAAGAAAACTTAAAAAGCAGGAGGAGAGCCTAAGGGAGGTTTGGGACAACAAGAAAGGGAACAATATCTGCATAATAAGGGTGCCAGGAGGAGAGGAGGCAGAGCCAGGAATAGAAAACCTATTTGAAGAAATAATGACAGAAAACTTCCCTGGTGTTTGGAAGAATAAAAACCATATAAGGCTACAGCATTTCTGAAGAAGAAAGTTGATCTCGTTTTTAATTAGGGTCTTAAACTTGGTAATTTCTAAATAGAATATAATGACTCTTCATTAGTTATAAAAAGCTATTTCAAAATGTGATCAGACTTTTTTAAATGCTAAAAACTTTTTTAAAGAATTCCTATAATTGATTATCTTTTTAAGTTAAAAATAAATTGAGAACAGATCATCCCTTATGCCAACGATCATACATATTTTAAAGGTGGTAGAAATAATTTTTGTTATTTCATATTATTTCTAATTTTACTATTAAATGCTTAAACATGTCTAATTATTAGTGCTGGCTATTTCTTCATTCTTAGCATTTTTATCTCCCAAGATGAATAAAAAAACCAAAACAAAACATTTTCTTGTTATGTAACAGGAACTATAATTTGTTTAATGATGATTCCTGAGACTAACATGACAACGCAAAATACCTCAAACATGAAAGTGTCCACTTCTTCTCGAATAGCCTCATGGCTTAGTTTGTTCCCTTCATCATCCATCACATTTAAAAGTAAGTCGAGGAAAGCCTTGCGTTTTCTGTTGGAGAGGGTCATGCCCTTGTCATCACTTTTACATTCTTCATCTCTCTTTATTTCATTGGCCCGTTCATTGATGACCTGTATGATTTAAATGAACACATGCTTTTGTGTGGAATTTGATGTGGCCTAATAGTCCATTTTCTATGAAAATATACTAGCTACTTTAACTGATTTTTTCCTAAGCCTTTCCTGTTCTGTCTCACTCAACAGGAACTTACTTTTTTGTGAAAATATAGTAAAGCTTTCTGTGAACATTTTTAGGGTGTTATTTGATAAGATTTTTGAAAACAAACTTAATTTCAGATAAATACATCATTTCCAAGGACTATTTTTTTAAAATATATTTTATTGATTTTTTTACAGAGAGGAAGGGAGAGAGATAGGAAGTTAGAAACATCGATGAGAGAGAAACATCGATCAGCTGCCTCCTGCACACCCCGTGCTGGGGATGGGCCCGAAACCAAGGTACATGCCCTTGACCAGAATAGAACCTGGGACCTTTCAGTCTGCAGGCTGACGCTCTATCCACTGAGCCAAACCGGTTTCGGCTCCAAGGACTATTTTTGCAGCCTTTCCAACATGGGAATAGAGTAGTAGTCTGAATAGGGCCCCAGCGAGTTGAAAGAGCTCATGAGAAAAAGTTGGGGTGGTGGAGAGAACACAATCTACACTAATAAAAGAGAAACATGCAAATTGACTGTCCCTCTGCTACACCCACCAGCGAATTAGGGTGAGTATGCAAATTAACCCAACAAAGATGGCGGTTAATTTGCATATGCAGGTGGTGCGAAGACTGAAGACAGCGTAGAAGGAGGCCAAGTGTTACAGGAGGGAGCAAAGCGGTAAAGAAGGGAGTGAGACAGTGGAGACGGGAGGGACTTCTGGCCACAGGAAGCCCTATTCTTGCAGGAATCTTTCTGCAATGGACCTCTATTCATTATATAATGGACTAATTATAGATCACTCTAATTACGTGTTGTATTGGAGAAAAGAAACACCCTGTATGCTTGCCGCTTCTTCTGCCTGAAATGCTCTTGCCTCAGAAGCCAGCATGACTAGCTTCCTCCCTAGTTTTAGATCTCCGCTGCCCATTGTCACACTGTCAGGGTCACTGCTACCCTAGTCCCTGGCACTCACTCTCTTCCTAAGCCTGCTTTACCATTTTGCCATTTCACTTCCCACCTGGCATTGTATTTGTTATTTAGTGACTTTCTCCTCCAACTTCAATGTAGCAGCAAATTTGTCTTTATTCATTCATATATTTCCAACCTTTAGAACACTGCTTGGCCTTTTAGAAATGTCCATCAGGTATGTGTTGAATGAGTAAATGAATAAAAGCCCCTGAGCTTAATTTGGTTACACATTTCAACTTTCTCCTCCTTTCAGGCAATCGTCCAAACCTGCTTCTGCTTTGAATGAACAGATCCCAAGTTCCGTTAAGAAAAGCACTACGTCCTCTCTTTGATTCTTGGTGGAACCCCTGGTGCCTGGCACTCAGTATGCAATTTTTGATATTATCCATCCAATCTGGAATTCATTCATTATTGATATTGATATTAATGCATGAAATTTGAAGACAAGTGTAATTGTACCTAAAAATACAAACTGTTCACCGTTCACCTCTTGCCAGGCAATTATGCTATACTCCACTGAGGGCAGCTCACTCCCACACCTCATTCATCTAACATCTAGGGACTCTACCACTTGATCTGTTGGTGGAGGCAGTACCTCACTGTCAGGAAGCAATGCCATCATATTTAAAACTAAACTTTACAGCAAAGGATAAATATAATTACTTTGGCACTTTTGTCTGTACATATAACTTACCATGCATTTTTTCAATTAAAGTTTGCCTTTTCATAAACGTATGTTTAACACAAAGACAGACTATTTCCAAAACATTACTATTTCCTTGTCATTAAAAATTAAATAGTAATATCTAGTTAATTTTTTATCTTTTCCAGTTTAAGATACTGCTATAAATGCCCTTTGTCTTTGAAAACCATTGCTTAATCCAAACATTTTTTTCAGAAGATTCTTATAACACAGATCCCTGTGTCTTTATTCTCTTAACATAGCACCCAATTTGTTAATAAACTACCATAGCTCATATCACATTTTGTAATTACTTATTTATTGACAACCTCCCCCGGTAGACTAACCTCCCCTAGGAGGGAACATTAATGACTGGATATGTTAACAAACATAAGAGTCATGCACTTATAAAAGTTCTAGAAAGTGATAGTGGTAGGGGTTGCACAACATTGCTAATGCCCCTAATGCCACTGAACGGTATACTTAAAATGGCTATTATGATAAATTTTATGTAATGTATGTTTGACCACAATAAAATAAAAATGAGGACTTACATTGTTGGTAAAATTATGTAAGATCTTTAGGTTCCTTTTGTGGTCCCATCCTTCTTTAAACAAAAGGTACAAAACTTCATGCCAGAACCAAATTGTCCTCATTCTTCGATATATCAAATCACTCATGCTATAAACAGGGTGCAAATGTATCAGCTGATATATCAAAAAATGCATTGCTTGAGTACCTATTTGGTGCCTGGTCTCAATGAGGGTAATATGTGGCAACCATGATAATTCGTCTTAGCAGCTACTAAGAGCTCTATGCTCAATGCTCAACAATGAAGGCATGGGTTATTACACATCCAAGGAAGCTTAAGAATTAAATGGGTCCTTTAGAGGAATGAAGAATCCATTACAAAACATCCTCACTAGATGGCCATCTGATTTCTCCTTTCATTTCTCCAGGAAGAGTTCCGGACCTCCCCGAGTTGCCTGTAGCTCTTATACCACAGGGTGGGATGAAATCTGCCTGTTTAATGTCCACACATTTGCTTGATCACGCCTCTGGCTGTCCTCTTCTGCAGTAAAGTGCCCCTCTGTCACATCCCTGTCCCGAGTCCCTCCCTCAACATTTCCAGTGATGGAGCAGGAAGACCTAGACATGATCTTCTCCTTTGAGAGCAGCTCACAGGCCAATTCTGCAGAGTGGCCTTTTCTGGTCACTCAATCTGTGGGCCCTATTGCTGTTTTCTTCTCGAATATCAACTTTATTTTTTCTTTTTAAGCAATTATTATAGTTTATAAGTTTATACTTATTTGTTTTGATGCTTGTCTCCCTGTTATTCTGTTCTGTGTGCCACTATAAAACTAGTCAGTACCTTACGTAATGAATGGCAGATTATATGCTATATATTAAAAGCCTAATATGTTGTGTCTGGTCATCCAGTCGGCCATTCAACCAATCAAAATGTAATATAGTAATGCTATGCTAAGGCCATTCAACTGATCGCTATGATTTGCACTGACCACCAGGGGGCAGATACTCCAACCGGTTCCTTGGCTTGCTGCTGGGGTCAGGCAGATAGGGACTGAACAAGATGGGCCAGACACACCCTGGAGCCCTCCTGGGTTCCTTCCTGGCTGGTCAACTTCCCGCAAGCCTCCCTGGCATGGTTGTGCACCGGTGGTGTCCCTCGGCCTAGCCTGTGGTCTCTTGCATTCTGGGCAGGGGACACCCCCACCCCCTTCCGAGTGCACAAATTTCATGCACTGGACCTCTAGTATGGTAATATGTGTTAAAATGAAATGGGCAGTGGACTTAAAGACAGAATTCCTCAAATCAAACCCTGGCCTTGCCTTTTAATAGTTGAATAAGCTCAGCAATTTTTCAAATAAATGGACTACTTCAATTAAAAAATAATACACATTCAGTGCAGAAAATATGGGAAGAGAGAATTAATAACAACATAAAAAAAGAAGAGGAGCACATAACACAAAACAATAACACAGCTAATATTCTGGAATAATATCTACAATTTTTTAATAAATAGTTTTTATGCCTAGTGGCTATCATGCTAAAATATTGTTTTTATCTTTATTTTATCACTAAGCATCATAATGTAATTGCTCAATATATCATAAAATCATTTAAAATTATACCATAGCCTGGGGGCACCATAATTTATACAATAAATGCCCTACTGTTAAAATACATACATAAATGATTAGGTTGATTTTTAGTGCAATATTTCAATGGGAAACAATGAAAAAGATACAACACAGACAAAAAATTATTAGAGATATTTTTTAAAGCTTGAATCAAGACAGAAGACGCTGATGTGGCCTTCCCATACTAGCAGTTAGCAGCTGTGTATCACTGCAGGTTGCCCAGGACCAAACCAGAGAGAGTCGGACCTGCATTACCACCAGTTGTCCACCATCCAGAACTGAAATGTCATTGCTGACATGTACACATAAGGAACTGTTGGACATTGAAATTGGGTCTCAAAAGAACTGTTGGCCCAGAAAGAAACTCACTACAGACCGATTCATTTGCCTGTCACCATAACCATTATTGCTTGTCTCATTTTCGGTTCTTATAAGTGTATTTCTAATAGCACATGATCTCACTCATCTAGGGGAAATAATGAACAACATAGACTGATGAACAAGAACAGACCCAGAAACAAGGAGGCATGGATCAGACTGTCGGGCCTCGGGGGGAGGGTAGGGAAGAGTGGGGGTAAAGGGGGAGATCAACCAAAGGACTTGTGTGCAGACATAAGAGCCCAACCAGCGGTTAAGGACAACAGGGGGGTGGGGGCATGTGTGGGGAGGAGGGTGGGATGGAAATGGGGGACAAGGACAAATACGTGATACCTTAATCAATAAAGAAATTAAAGACTTTAAAAAAAATAATTAGAAGGGCTTCGTTTACCTATAAACTGCACGGACATACTCAGAATCATCATTATTCTGAGCATCAATATTCTTGCCCATAGCTGTTTCTGCAAAATATGGGTGAAAAGCAACCATTCAATTCATGCACATGCCTTCTGTTTATTTTCCAGTGGCAAACACTTGAAAAAAGACATAAATTCTTATATATGTTAGAATTGTTCCTTTCCCCTTTCACTCTTGCACCTTTTGTTTCTCCTATTCCCTGTTCCTGCTCCTCCTTCCCTCTGACCTTCCTGGCAGGTTGGCTCTGCTTGAAGCCCTAGGAGTGGGCACTGCTTCTCAGGAGCCCAGTTTAGCAGAAGGACCACCCCAAAGAAGCCAATATCCTTTCTAACCTCTTCATTTGCTTCCCAGTGAAGTGTTATTTTCTATTTGGGCCATTTTCTGTTTACACCATAGCTCTAGAAACAAATCAATGAGACTTACCACAGATGATATCTAAGGCACAAAGAGTGATGTAAAAAAAGCAGTTAAATTTTTCTCCATCAACATGTTTTTCAAGCTTTTTAACCAATACGTTGGCTTGTTCATTCATGACATCTAAGAACTCTTCCAGAATGGTAAAATGGAAAGTGGGTGTTAACATTTTTCTCCTGGAGCGCCATTTGTTTCCAGTACTAGAAGTACAAGACATGGTTACAAAGGAGAGAAAAGCAACATCCAAAACAAATAAAGCATAGTCAAGACAACAAATTCTCCTTAATCCACAGATTCCCAAATGTGTTGGTCAGAATGACAAGGAGAGATTCATATATAGTTACACAATGGACATATTTTAGATATCCTTCTATATTACTAATATTTAAAAGAGCACTCATCAAATTAAAAGTTTTAAGAAGTTTTCTAGATTTCTAAGTTCTGAGTTTCCAAAACTTAGAAATTTCTGCTTTAGCCAACCTTAACCCTCCGAAGATCAAGGAGCTCCATGAGTCTACTTTGAACTCTAACATCTTCGACGTCTCCAAAGTCCCCACCGAAGTCCTGCTTTCTCTTTCTCAGTTCATGGGGTCCTGTTGCTGGATGGCAGCTCAAGGACTGAAGTTACTGTGCTCCACTTACTTCTCTGAGGATGACTGCCTTTTTCATTGAATTTTCAAGATTTCCCTGCTCAGAACTCCCCTGTGCCATATTCCATTTATACATTGGCACTTTCTAATTCTCCTTGGAACACTGGTGATCATCATGCTTAAATGCCATGGCTAGAGATTACTCTACACCCTGGGTTCCTATCTCTCAAAGGCCCATTATCACCCAACCTTTTCAGCTTCTCTCTACTACCCGACAGCACATTCTTGCTATAGGAAAACTACCTCATGTCAATTGAGTCATTTCTTTGAGTCATAGTAATGACTCATGTCAATGCCTTACATAAGTTACGCACAAGACAGCTTTACCGATTTACACTGACTTACCTTGTAAGAAGTCCTAGGCCAAGCCATGGTTTTAGGAAGGTGTACATATAAGATTTGTCAATTTGCTTTGAGCTACTTAAAATTACCTTAGAAAGAGAGAAAAGAATAATGAGAGACAGAGATATGAAAGCCACCTTAATTATAAGAAAACTGGGCTAGAACACAACTACTTTCTAAAAGTAACATTTCATAACAATTACTTCTTGGTGGTTCGTTTTCAGTACTATGACTCAAAGAAATTCAATTAGAGTTTGGAGCATACAACTGTCTCTCACTGTTGGAGACTAGCTGGAGTTGACTGAAAGGAAAATGTCCAAGAGAATTCCCTGACTCCTGCCCTAAATTAGGAGTTGTATTTTGAGGGTAGGAGTGAGGGAAGAGAAGGTGGGTGAATCAAAGGATGACCACATTTAGGGAGATGGAAATCACAAGTTCATGATCAGGTATGTTGATTTGGAGACATTCAAGTTGCCATAGTCTGAAAGCAGGTATGCAGCTCAGGATTAAGGCTTATACTAGGTACACATTTGAATGTCTCCAGGGTGTAAGTAGCACTGGGAACCATGGGTATAGTTAGGTTGCCTGGAGCCAAAGTAAAGCAGAAGGGATGAGCATATGCACAAAATGCTTCTCAGGCTTCTTGCTGCAGTTCCCTGCTTTGGAGAGATCTCTATCCACATATACTAAGCCCACTATACTAGGCCAGCAATGGCTGAAACCCCACATGTGGCCCTCTCGCTGTCTCCTCTGGGCCAGTAGATTCTTCAGTGTGATACCAGAGACACTAAGAGTTTTACCACAATGAGTAAGAAAGATGTATCCAAGCCCAACAACCCTAGGAAATTCTGCTGTTAATTTTGCTCCATCAAGAGAACGTCTGTTTATTCCATTTTTACTTCCTGACCCAAATCCTTTGTCATCAAACCATCAGATAATACCCCCAATGTCATGATAATAAGTAAAAGAAAGGTAAACATTTTTCAGGAGTAATTTCAAAAGCGTGAATTAATAACATCTTCCCCATCAATATCAGATTAGTGACCTCTTTAAAAAATTAACTTGAAACAATAAAAGTATAATGGATACTCTCAGCATCTTAAGGGAAACACATATATTTTATTAGTCTTATACTTTTGTAATCTTAAAACAGTGCCTGGCAGATGATATGAGCTCACCTTGCAGAATAATCTATTTAAGCTTCTGTTCAACTGAAGACTTCCCAAAAAAGGAGGACAAATATACTACTTGATACCAAATATGTATAGACATGTAGAAGCTCTTAATCTTCCCAGAACTCAGACTATATCTGGAAAGCATTAAATGGCACCTTCTCAAATGCAATCCTCATTGCATTATATTTACTAATAAATAGAAGGACATATATTTGCTGTTTATTCTGATGAGATTCTCACACCATCAAATATACAGTGAAACATTGATCATAGTCACCATCAACTCACCTCTATAGTTTCGGCCTTATACATGGCTATCATTGGTACTGTACCAAGCCAGAATTTTAGCATTGGCACATGTCTGTTGTGTTCAGTGTAATGAATCACCTGCTGGAAAAACTCTAGGAGAAAATATTTAATTTTAAATAAGTTCCTTACTCTCTCTCCCCCTCCCTTCCACTCCAAAATCAATAAAAAATATAGATATACATATATATATGTGTATATATATATATACATATATATATATACACACACACATATATATATATACACACATATATATGTATGTGTATATATACACATATATATATATATGTGTATATATATATATATATATAAAGATAAAATATTGTCATTTGTGATAACATGAATGTTTCTTAAGGGTATTATGCTAAGTGAAATAAGTCAGACAGACAAGGACAAAAACAGGCTGATTTAACTCATATGTGAAATATAAAATGAAAAAGTAACAAACGAACAAATATAACAAAATAAAACCAAATTCAAGGATACAGGCAACAGAATAGTGGTTACAGAGAAGAAGGAGAGTGGAGAGAGGGCAAAGTAGGTAAATGGGGTTAAACAAATGGTAATAGATGGAAACTAGACTTTTGGTTGTGAGCAACCAAAAGAGTATACAGACATCAAATTATACTATTGTACACCTGAAATTTAGATAATGTTATTAACCAAGTTACCTCAAGAAAAAAAAAATAATTTTTAAAAACTCTTCTGTTTTACTAATCCTTCAACTTCTCAAATGTCTCAGGGCCTCTACAGGACCTCTTCCCTTTGTAGGAAACTGTTATTCCTACTGCTTTATTTCTAATAACACTTACTTATTCTTCAAGTGTCATCTTAAATGTGATTTTGCTGCGAAGTCTTCTCTGATATTCTAAAACAGATTTATAGTAATATAAATTCCCATGTTGGCTCCCATTTCTAGTACAAGCACCAGATCTCAGTATTTCTAAATACTGTCCTACAATAAAATAAACCAATTCTCCTTTGAGAAGTCATTGATTTTAGGGCTGAGGCAGAGAAAAATACCAGAAGGGTGGAATATATTATGGTGCCAGAAAATAAGGAAGTGCTCAAAAAATGATGGGGCCATATTGTAACACCAATCAGCCAACCTGAAAAGCTCCTAATACTCCAAACTGGAACAATTAGTGCAACAGAATAAGTAATGATAGATTAGTTTGTATAATTTCTCTAGTCAATATCTTATAGTTTCCAGTGTATAGGACTTTCACCTCCTTGGTTAAATTTATTCAGGGTATTTTATTCAAATGTAAATGGGGCTTTTTCCTTAATTTCTCTTCCTGATAGTCCATTGTTAGCATAAAGAAATTCAAGTGATTTTTGTATATTGATTCTATATCCTGGAACTTTAATAAATTTAGGTATTAATTCTAACATTTTTGGAAGGTGGAATATCTAGGGTTTCCTATATGAACAATCATGCCATCTTCACTCTTTTTCTTGCCTAAATGTTCTAACTGGGACCTATAATACTATGTTGAATAAAGTGGTGAGAGTGAACATCCTTGTCTTCCTGATCTTAGAGGGAAAGCTTTCAACATCACATATGGTGTTCTTGCCAAAAATGCATAACCTCAATGAAACTCTGAAAAAACAAGAGACAAATCCAAACTGAGAGTGATTCTACACAATACCTTTCTCAGAAAATGTGTCAAGGTCTTGATGTGTATGGAAAGACTGATAAATGATCACAGATTAGAAACAATTAATATTGAAGAGCATAACACAAGGAAGCACAACTACTACATGCCAGGTGAGATTTTGAATTGAGTCATGGAACAGAAAAAGAACACTAGGAAGTGTTGTAAAATTCAAATAAGGGCTGGAGTATTATTAAGAACATTGGACAAATAATAATTTTCTAGTTTTGATAATGATACTAATTGTGTAAAATAACACCATCAGAGAAAGCTTGCTGGGTGTATGGCATATGCAAACTCTATATTATTTTTACAACTTTCCTGCAGTTCTAATATAATTTGAATAAGTAAAAGTTTATAATGAAGGGGAGTTTTATTATTCTGAAGCTGAAGAATAAAATGTAAGCTGGAGGAAGATTAAAAAATATTTTGTTAGTAGAAGAGAATCACATACACATAATATCTATATACATAAAAGCCTAATATGCAAAGTGTCCTTTTGGGAGTTCAACCAACTGGGAGTTCCATTGCTTGCTATGACATGTGCTGACCACCAGGGGACAGTGCAGAATAAAGGCAGGCCCAGGGTGGTGGCCAGCAGCTACTAGGGACCCTATCCATGCACAAATTTCATCACTGGGCCTCTAGTCCTATCTAATAAAAGAGTGATATGCAAATTAAGCATCACTTCACTACACCCACAAGCCACACCCATTAGCCAATCAGGAGCAAGTATGCAAATTAACCCAACCAAGATGGCTGTGGCCACGGAGTGAGCAGAAGACTTGGGTTTCCCCTGCAATGGAGGAAGCCAAGCTTTCAGCACAACCTGGCAGGCCCAGGCCTCCATTCAAGGCTACAAAGTTTCAATTATAGAAGATAAATAAATCCCTACAAAAATGGCGGCAGCCATGGAGCTGGAAAGAGCAGGAGGCTTGAGTTGACCCCAGCGATGGAGGAAGCCAAGCTTTCTGTGCACCCTGGCAGGCCCAGGCTTCCACTCAAGGCTACAAAGTTTCAATTATAGAAGATAAATAAATAAATCCCAACAAAAATGGCTGTGGCTGTGTATGGAAGCAGGAGGATTGGTTCCGTTCAAGGTTACAAAGTTTCAATTATAGAAGATAAATAGATCCCAGATACCAGGGCCTCCACTTGGGTTGCCAGGGGGCGTAGCTGGCCTGCAAACCACCACAGGCCCCTCGCCCAGGCTGCCCCATGCCCCAAGGGAACCCCCAACCTGATCCGGGAAACCCTTCAGGGAAAACCAGCTGGTCCCCACCCGTGCACCAGTCCTCTATTCTATCTAATAAGAGTAATATGCAAATTGACCATCACTCCAACACACAAGATGGCTGCCCCCATGTGGATACAAGATGGCTGCCACAAGATGGCTAACAGAGGAGGGCAGTTGGGAGGCACCAGGCCTGCAGGGAGGGCAGTTAGGGGCAAACAGGATGGCAGGGTAGCAGTTAGGCATCAATAAGGCTGGCAGGGGACTTGTTAGCGGGTGATCAGGCTGGCAGGCAGAAGCAGTTAGGGTCAATCAGGAAGGCAGGCAGGCAAGCAGTTGGGAACCAGCAGTCCTGGATTGTGAGGGATGTCCGACTGCCCTACTGGGATCGGGTCTAAACGGGCAGTCGGACATCCCTCGAGGGGTCCCAGATTGGAGAGGGTGCAGGCTGGGCTGAGGGACACAACAGCCTGCCCCCCCACCCGACCCCCACCCCGTGTACAACTCCTCCCCCAAAAGAGTATGATGAGATTTCTTAAGTATATTGTTTCCTGTTGGGCAGGAGGGGCCTATATTTCTACACCATTATTTTTTAATATTATAAAGCCTTTGGGTAGAAGGGAAGATTAGCTCTGCCTTTAGTGTGCGCCATGATGATTTTTACAAATGTGGTTTTCATATATCAAAATTTGCTGCATCACTTGCAACATCAGTCCCATTGATGTTTGGTTGCTTAAAGGTTTACTTGGATTTCTTCAGCCAGAAACATTTTCTACATTTTGGTAACACTCTCCCATGAGGCCTCATGTATTCCTGTGAAGTTGAAATGACTGCATTATTTTTATTTGGAGAAAGGAAAGTGGAAAAGAAATAATCCTTTAAGCTTTGGAATTGATGTTCAGTCTATAAAACTTCTTCAATGAAGCTGAGGGCTGATTGGATTCTAGTTCTGGGCTCATTTAAAAATATGTCATTTGGGGCAAATCTTTTCAGTTCTGGGTATCTCACTTATACAGCCATGAAGATGAAGTGCTAAGATCTAACTCACCCTCCCTCATGGGGGATGCAAACATCAGGGACTTTTAAGAGCTTTCGAACTTAAAGTGATCCCTCTACCCCTATCATAACATAACATAAAGCTATCTCTTCAAAAGATGATTTCAATAAAAGAACGATTCACTCTTTAACAAATAAGATTTCTGAAACTTGCTGTATGACTTTTGGGGAAGGCCTTGATGAAAAGCATCATAATTCATTGTTGTTTTGTATCCTCCACAGAAGGGCCAAGGAGGAATGACAGTTGTGGTGAAGTCTTGTGATTTCTGGAGGGAGAGGCTCTGTTCTCAAGTGCATTTCTTATCCCTTATTTTGGAGAAAGAGAGAGAGAGAGAGAGAGAGAGATAGAGAGATAGAGAGAGAGAGAGAGAGAGAGAGAGAGAGAGAGACTAAGTTATCATTTGTGTCTGCCTTTAGGACTTTAACAGTAAAGAGAGAAGAAAAAACAGGTGGCGTTTTTTGTTGTGGTTGTTTTCTTATTAAATATATTTTTATTGATTTCAGAGAGGAAGGGAGAGGGAGAGAAATAGAAACATCAATAATGAGAGAGAATCATTGATCAGCTGCCTCCTGCACTCCCCCCACTGGGGATGGAGCCTGCAACCCAGGCATATGCTCTTTTTTTTTTTTTTTTAGTTTCTTTATTGATTAAGGAATCACATATTTGTCCTCATCCCCCCATTCCCATCCCAAACCCCTCCCAGGCATGCCCCCACCCCCCCACCCCCTGTTGTCAGTGACCACTGGTTAGGCTTATATACAAGCACACAAGTCCTTTGGTTGATCTCTCCCCCTTACCCTCACCCTCCCCTACCTTCCCTCTGAGGCCGGACAGTCTGATCCATGCCTCCTTGTCTCTGGGTCTGTTCTTGTTCATCCGTCTATGTTGTTCATCATTTCCCCTAGATGAGTGAGATCATGTGCTATTAGAATTACACTTATAAGAACTGAAAATGAGACAAGCAATAATGGTTATGCTGACAGGCAAATGAATCAGTCTGTAGTGAGTGTCTTTCTGGACCAACAGTTCTTTTGAGACCCAATTTCAATGTCCAACAGTTCCCTATGTGTACATGTCAGCACTGATATTTCAGTTCTGGATGGTGGACAAATGGTGGTGATGCAGGTCCAACCCTCTCTGGTTTGTTCCTGGGCAACCTGCAGAGATGCACAGCTGCTGACTGCTAGTATGGCAAGGCATCCTCAGCATCTTCCATCTCTGCTCTTGACCAGAATCAAACCTGA
Organism: Eptesicus fuscus; assembly: GCF_027574615.1. Taxonomy (NCBI): domain Eukaryota; kingdom Metazoa; phylum Chordata; class Mammalia; order Chiroptera; family Vespertilionidae; genus Eptesicus; species Eptesicus fuscus. The sequence goes on from NC_072480.1 coordinate 95,283,679, forward strand.
GACCCTTCAGTCCTCAGGCCAAAGCTCTATCCACTGAGCCAAGCCGGCTAGGGCTACAGGATGTGGTTTAAGATAGCAGCAGCCAGGGGGTGGGAAATGAGAAGAGAAAAGGCAGAAAGACAGGAGTTTGGAAACACTGCACTTATATGTAATGAAAACTGGAGAGAGCTGGGAACCCATTATCCAGGGGGTGACAGAGGCGCCCCTCACCCAGCCGCCTGCATCTCCAGTTGGGATGCTCCAGGCGGGTATGCAGGTGGTGCTCAGGAGGTGCTCCCGAGCCTCGGTTCCCTGCAAGGGGCCCAACAGCCCCTGTGGGGATGGGGCCGGCCTGGGCGCCCAGTCCCTTACCTTTCCCTCCTCGCTTCCGGACAAAGGCGTGTCCCACCAAGGGGTAGGCGCCCGAAATGCTGGGGATGGGCCTCATTTGCAGCCAGTTATGCGCATAGCTCGCCATTATCTGCAGGAAGCTCAGGATGAGGGTGGCGCCCGCCAGGGTGAGGGCGCTGAGCGCGCCCCAGAGCAGCAGCTTCTGCCCCACGGGCACCAGCCAGACGGCCATCCTCGCGCCAGCGGTCTGCTCCTCGCGGGGACTGAGGCCCAGAACCTTGGAACCGGGAGCTTAGGTCCAGTGGGTGGTCCAGCCCCTGCAGTTCAAGTGCGGGGCCCTGGGAGGAGTCCCGCAATTCCCGGGGGCGGGCGGGGTTGGCGGGGTTGGCGGGGAAGGAGGCGGCGCCAGGACCAATCGCCTCTCTCTCCTCCTGCAACCACAAGCCCAGGCGCCCAGAAGCGGGACTTCCCGCGCAGGGACCGCCCTGCCCCCTGGGGACCGGGTTGGAGCCTCCCGGGCTGGGAGGAAAGCGCCCCGGGTTGTCACTGTGCAGACAAACGCCTACGAAGTGCGCACGGGAAGACCGATGCTGAAAGCAGAATGTGCTGAGGATAAAAGAAGGCACTTGGGTGGCCTGGGGAGGAGTATGGGGTGCAATTTAGGGCAACTTCAGGATGGAGAGGCGCACTGGGGCTGGGGTGGGCTGATCTCCGTTAAGGAGGGAGCGGTATGTTTTAGAATGGAAGTAAAGGGGCACCGGGTTTGAAGTTCGGTTTGGGGGTTAGTTTTTCCCTGGCTGGGCGCCTAGCCTCCTGATGCTTCCTTGCGCAACCAGGAGTGTCTTGTGCTCTCCTGGGACTGGCTGGGAGCGGAGGTGGGTTGCATCCTGGCTGAGCTTCAGGGACATCCAGAACTGGGACTCCAACCTGAGGAAGTAGGTGAAATCAGATCACGGGAGAGCTGAATAATGTTCTTGTGATCCCAATAGTTTCCAAATTATCCTCGGGACCAAGAGAACATGGGGCGGGTAGGAGAGGATGAAGGGCAAGGTCTCTGGAAGAGGTAGAGAAAAGAGATGCTGGCAGAGCGGGGGTTGGATAAAGGAACAATCATTATGAAGTAACTCTCAAAGACAAACCACTGAGCCTATGGAAGGGAGGAAGGAAAAGGGAATGATGGTGAGAAGGGTGCCCCAATCCTGCCCGATGGCTGTGTTCACTAACTACGAATTTCCTTCTTCAGGTAGCGGGACCCCAATCCTGACTCTGGTTCTCTTTTCTGCAGGTGATCCTTCCTACAAAGGCGCTGGGCTAGGAGTGTCCTCTCCTAGGAGCAGGTCCATAGTGACAGGGAAGGCGCCCAGGCAGATGACATAAGTTGAGAAACGCCCTGGATCCCTACTTTGCTCAATCCCCTCCGTTTTCCTTGCAGCTCCTGTACAGGCTGCAGGGCCTCTTCAGGGCAGAGAAAAGCATGCTTCAGGCTTTTCTCCAACTGATTTTTTTTTTTTAAGTCATCTATCTGCACTGACATGGAAAAAGGTTCAGGAAATAGTAAGTGAAAGATGAACCTTAAAGCTGCAGAACAGAGTACATAATGTAATGCCATCTTTGGGGAGGAAAAAAGTTTAGTTCTCTGCAGCTAGACTAATGTCTGGGAGGGAAAACACTGGTCAACCTTATGGGATGTCCACGGAGAAGAACTTACATTCTTTATGTTATTCACTTTGATATTATTTCATCTGTTTAAGACTTTACAATATATTTTCTTTAATGTTGTTAAGTAGATCTCCTCTCTCTAAAAGTCTACCACAGCTATGAAACTATGGGATTTGTCCGTATCTGACTCTGCTCATCTCTGTGGACAAAACAGGGAATATGTAACCACTCCCCTCAAGAATTGGAGAAGGGGGAGGGCGGAGTGCTTCAGGCAGCAGAAACATGAACAGGAAGTGCTCCAAAGCAGAGAAGGGCGTGATGGGTTCAAGAAAGTGTGCAGGGCCCCTGCTTGGAGCACAGGGTGGCTCAGGGTGACCAGGACAAGACGATGTTCCCAAGTAGCATGGACCAGCTTGAATGCACCTTGACTCCCAGGCTGAGAAATTGTATCTTTATTTTGAAGGCAATTTGTGGCTGAGACAGAGAGCACCGAGGGTTTTTTGAAAAGGGACAAGAAAACAAAAGCCTTGTCTCTCTGTTCCCTGCGTCCTCGTTCTCATCCTATTTGTTACCAGAAAGGAGCCAATGCCCACAATTTCAGACTGGACTGGTCAGATGGCCGGGCATGAGAGAAACCCATGGCGACACCCTTCTCTCCTGGCAACCAAGTTCACAGTGTTGCGCCTTCGAATGTCCACCCTGAAACATAATGAATGTCTGTGTAGGGAGCACGGCATTGCCAAGGTGAGGACCGTCTACCTACATTTATCACCGCTATGTCAGCTTCATGGCACTCACCCGGCTGAGGAGGAAGTTGACTCCTAACTTTGTCTCTTGAAGATTCTTTCTATATTAAAGGACAACTTTCTTTCCCCTTTGAAGATCTTTGCTACTCTCCCCTGCTTGAAATACATGCCTCTGAAAGTTAAAGTCATGGGCCAGAATAAGTTATAAACCAAAGCAAAGCTTTGTAAATGTTAACACTTTGATTTCCTTAAAATTTCTGTCACTTGGAATGATTCCTAATATGGAAAATTCCTAATTTAGATTAAAAAAAAAATGCTGGCTAAATATAAAACTACTAAAGGCCCAGTGCATAAAATTCATGCATGGGGAGTGTGTGTCCCTCAGCCCAGCCTGCACCCTATCCAATCTGGGATTCCCCCTCACAATTCAGGACTGCTGACTCCCAACTGCTCACCTGCCTGCCTGTCTGATTGCTCTTAACTTCTGCCTGCCAGCCTGATCACCCCATAACCACTCCCCTGCCAACCTGATTGCCCCTAACTGCCCTCCCCTGCCAGCCTGGTCACCCCTAACTGCCCTCCCCTGCCAGCCTGGTTGTCCCCAACTGCCCTCCCCTGAAGGCCTATTCCCCCACTACTGCCCTCCCTTGCAGTCCTGTTCACCCCAACTGCCCTCCCCTGTTGTCCTGGTCTGCCCCAACTGTCCTCCCAATAAGGCCTGGGTCCCCCCAGACTTCCCTCCCCTGCAGGCCTGGTCATCCCCAAATGCCCTCCCTTGCAGGCCTGGTCCCTCCCAACTGCCCTCCCCTGCTGGCCTGATTGTCCACAACTGCCCTCCCCTGCCGGGCATCTTGTGGCAGCCATCTTGTATCCACATGGGGGTGGCCATCTTTGACCACATGGGGGCGGCCATCTTGTGTTGGAGTGATGGTCAATTTGCACATTGCCTCTTTATTAGATAGGATATTATTCACATAATTATAAACAGCAAATTATCAGGATAACAGTACACTGTCATGAATTGTTGAATCACTAAGATCAGATAAAGTGCACTTTACTTAAAAAGTACAGTTTTATGGACCGGCATCATTAGTTCTATGTGACTACCCCCCAGGTCATACAATAGAACATGAAATCATATTGTATGTACTCTTTTGCATCTGTCTTCTTAAACTCAACATTATTCCTGTGAAGTGACTCTATATTGTGGTGTGTAGTATTTTTCATAACTGTGTATTATTCCATTGTTTGACTATACTACAACTTATTAGCCATTTTGTGACCAATGGTTCTTTCAGATGTCATATATACAGGGAATTTCAAAATAATATATACACACTTTTAACAGCTGATAGCTCAATTTTGAAAATGAAATGTATTTTAATAAACTCTGCCTTTACAATTATTGAAAGTGTGTGTATACATTTTTTGGGACACCCTATATATACATACATATATATCTTATTAATTCTGTTTCTATGGAGAATCCTTACTAATATAATCATCTTATTAAATGGATTCCTATTATTTGATGTTTTTGAGGCTATTATAAGTAGTATTTTTATATTTTAATATCTAATTATTGTTAGTATGTAGAAATGCAAATGCATTTTATGTTGATCTTGTATTTAATGAGCTTGCTAAAATCACATACTGATTTTTAAGTATATCTGTAAATTATTTTGATGTTTTTTGTGAAGAATGAATTTTTTCTTTTTTCCCAATTTTTAAGACCCTCTATATTTTAATCTGGCCCTATCAAGCTGGCTAGGACATCCTGTATAGTGATGAATAACTTTGGTGACTAGCAGAAATTTTTTACATTGCTTGTGGTCTCAGTGGGTATAGTTGAATATCTTACTTTTAAGTGTGAAGTTTGCTGTAGGGTTGGTTTTTTTTTTTAATCTCACTAAATACCCATAAGCAAATAATATTTGTTCCCTTCTCTCCTTAGATTACTAGGAAATTTTATTATAAATGAATTTTTTTCAAAGACTTTGTCTCTGTTTATTGAGAATATCATATGTTTGTTTTCTTTGACATCATTTGTTCATTGATTATTTTTCACATGGTAGACCAAACTTGAATGCCTTACATAGATCTAATTTGGATGGCATTAATTACCCATTTCATACCTGCCTGATTTGATTTGCCACTATCTTGCTTAGGAGTGTATCGTCTATGTTCAGAGATGAGATTAGCCTATAACTTTCTGCATTTTTTTTTTTTTTTTTGTAATACCCTTATCAGTTTTTGTATAAAGGTTATGCTAGCCTTAGAAAATAACTTCCTATTACCTTGAAGAAATTTTATATGGGAGTTATTGATGCTCTATTTTCCTTAAATATTTGGAAGAATTAACCCTGGAAGTCATCAGGACTTGGAATTCTCTTTGAGAGAAGGATTTTAATTATAGATTTAAGTCTATAATGGATATAAATTTTTCTAGGTTTCCTATTTCTTCTTTGTCTGGTGATAACTAATATTCTTCAAGGAGTTTAAACATTTCATCTAAATTATGCCAAGTTAGTCATAATATACTGGTTAAATTCTAACATCTGTAAGATCGGTAGTGATATGCCCATTTTTATTCTTTGAAAAACTTTTCCCTCCATTTGACTTCAAAAATTCTACATTCTCTTGCTTTTATTCTCCCTCACCAGTCATTTTTTCTGACTGCTTCACTGCTTTCTTTTCACATCCTATACCTCTAGATGTTAAAGAGGGTCAGAACTCTTTCCCAGCGTCTTTGTACTCACTCTCTTTGGTTATCTTTCCATTTCAGTACCTAAATACCATCTCTCTGCTGAATTATACTTCCAGTCTATACCTTTTCTCTAAACCCCAGGTGTAGATACCCCAATACCTCAACATCTCCACTTAGGCCTCCAATAGGCATCTCAAACATAACATGTCCCAGCCAAAGCCTTGAAGTCAATATTGATTCTTTAGTTACATTTCACATCAAATTCCACAGCAAATCCCACTGACTTACCTTTCAAAACACATCCAAAGTCCTCTGACTTTGAGCTACATCACTGTCATATGACTGACACATTGTCTCGGGTCATATTGCATTACTCTGTCCTGAAAACTGTCCAGTTGCTTCCTATTTCAGATAACCTTCCCTTTCCAAGGTCAAAAAGGATCTTAATCACTCCACTCCTATCATCTACTGTTATCCACCCGCTTGCTTATTCCATTCTATGCCCCAAAGGCCTCTTTGCTGTTCTTCAAACCCCTGGGTATGCTCCTATTTTAGGCCTCTGTGTGTTTTTTCCTGTGTCTAGTATTCTCTTTTTCATATCTACATGGCTTCTTATCTCATCTTCTTTGCATCTTTGCTCAAATATTACCTCTACAATAAAGCCTTCCCTTTCTAAAGTTGAAACCCTATTTTAGGTTTCTTCATAGCATGTATTGCTATCTGACCTTATATTTTTGTTGCTTTGGTTATTGAAAACAATTACAACAAAAACATAGTATCCAAATGATTTATGATATTAAAAAACTGATTGCCTCCTCCACTAGACTTGAAGTTCTGTTAGGGCAAAGACTTTATCTTGTTCAGTCCAATGCTTAGAACAGAATCTTAATAAAAAGAAGGTGCTTGATAAACATTTGAGGAAATAATAAATCCATGATGATGACTACACAGAAATGTTATCTTTTGAAACAAATTTTAAATTGGAGTTTTTATCAAAGTGATAAAACCCTGAAAAACATAGATGGATATATATTTTGAATTCACGAAAGAATGTTTGCTATCTGGTTAGACATATAAATGAGTGAATAACCTATGTATATGCAGAGTAGAGAGGTATTCACACAAATTATATAAAAATTGGGAACCTAATGAAGCTTTTACAAATGCAATAAATTTCTGAAAACTCTTTCAACACTTTATATTTTATTAAAAATTAAAGAATTAAAAATCCTGGACAATGATCTGTGGTCATAAGAAAACAATGACAATAAAAATATCATACCCAAGTGATTTACAACATTATAAAAATGTACTCTTAATTGGAATAGCAATTACATTCTAGTTCAGAATAACAATATGGATATTTCCTCTTATGTTATATTTTAAAAATCTAGCAGTTTTTTATGGTATTTTACATGTTTTTATATTATTTTTCAATTCCTTCATTCCTTCTTTGGTTTTGGATAAATTAACAGACATTTTATTAATGTAGTCTCTAACCTTTATTTAAAAATTAGAGGCCCGGTGCACAAATTTATGCACGGATGGGGTCCCTCGGCCTGGCCGGCAATCGAGGCCTATCAGAAGGCCTGCCAGGGGGAGGGGACCTGGGAGGTTGGCCGGCTGGCCGAAACCCTGATTGGGGTGGGAGGGCAATCTGGGGTGGTGCTGGCAGCGGGGAGGGTTCACGGAAAATTGGGGGAAGCTGATCAGGGCCCAGATCAGGTCTGTTGGCTGCTGCAGTGTGTGTCATAGCAACTGGTCTTTCCAGTCATTCCACTGTTCCTGTCACTGGGCTTTTATATATAGAGATTGACCTCAGGAGTAATTCAGTTTGCCTTTTTCAATTTTTAACAAAAATTTTAAGATGATTCATTTATCAATGATTATTATGAAAACACTGTCCTACCTTTTACCTAACCAGTTCAAGAAGCACCCTCCTTGGTATAAGAATTACTTACTAGCCTCTAAATCTCAATTAACCTGTAGGTAGAACATTATCTTTAATATAGATATAAAAATATGTGTGGAGAGCAGGTATTTTAAAGTCAGGAACAGAGCCAAATCTTTTTGTTATGTCTAAAATGGTACTTTATCTTCCAATTGAAAATATTTAGAAGATATGAATCAAGATCATTGTACTTAGCTCCATATTTTAAAGTACTTTTATCAATATATGTAAATAATAGAATTTTTCAATTGTTGCACAACTCCAAAGCCAAATAAAATAAAGCTACCATTAAACCTTTTCAGTGGTTCTCTATGAAAAAATAATTCCTTTTGTATACTCTAATATTAGTGTAGGATGCATATCAATCCTTTTTAAGAAGTCTGGGCTGATTAGGGAAGGACTTGGATGGTTCTTGGAAACCAATATAAAATAGCCTGAATGGCCCAGGTAGGTAGAAATGGCCCAGTTAGCAGTAATTATGGACCAGAGAGCACCTAACTCCAGACCGCTTACATGTCTAGAAATTCCTCACGTATGATAACTGCAGAATTAGGAGTGATACTCTATCTTGAAAGTTTTTATAGGTAATATTTAGGGATAGTTAGAAAATTCTTCGTGTGGGTTACAAAGCATTGAGAATATTACCTAAATTATGGAGCTGTGGCCAATCAGAAGAGCCATAGGCACAGTGATCATTCTCATGTCGACTCCCTAACATGTTCCATGACTATAGACATTGAAGTGGGGAATGTAAAGGAGAACGTACCAATTGGAGGCAAGGCTCTGGGTAACACTAATCCAAGTGCCAACTCTCTTCTTAATTTCCAGACGTTTATAAGTGGGCAACGATCCTCTCTTCTTAGAGCCAGAAATATGTCTGAAAATAACCTATTATACATTTACAGGAATAGATAGATAGATATAAGCTTCATTTTGGATTAATAAAAATTAATTCATTAAAATATAATTCTGATAGGAAAGAAGAATTACACAAGTTGAGATCTGAAAAGATCAAACGAGTCTAAAAATTTAAATCGTGATAAAGGAAAACAACGGGGTAGGGAGGAAAAGAGAAATGACCGCAGAGCCTTGCCTCCAACTGGTTAAGCCTCGTTTACATTCTCTATTCCACTTTCCACATGAAAGTCAGACAGGGATCCGCTCAGACGAAAACTAAAGCAGAGCAAGAGGACAGAGAGCAGAGGGAGCTGCTGCTTTAGACAGAGGGATCGGGAAGGCTCCATGCCCCGAGGTGACATCTGAGGACGCTCAGGTGGTGAGGAGAAGGGGAAGATGCTGCTCGAAGCCTTCTGTCCAAGGGAGGAACACTTCAGTTGTGAACAATAACGATGAAACCACATGCAATGTATTTTAATTATGTTTATATTCATAATTAAAATCAATCACTTGATTTTAAAAATCAATAAACTGGGGATACTTCTGAAAAGACCACCTGAACTTGAACATGAAAACTAGTCAAGCAAAATGGGCTTGGGAGACGTCACCACTGACGTTCCTCAAAGAGGTTCATGACGAAACTGCCTTTTAAAAGGGAATGAGAAAGTCAGCACCCTGACCAGCACAGCCCCATCTTACACGGGCACTTGGTACCCCAGATGCCTCTGCTATTTTCTCAGGAAGGAAATAATATCTGTTTGTGATTAGGATTTGGATGGAATTAATCATGGAATGAGACACAAAAAACATGTCAAGACACAAAGTTACAAAATGGCATATTACTATGTATATTAAGTAGTGTATGAATTCGTACACTAATTATGTGTGGGTGTATAGTGGATAAAAGGAAGAATTATAAACAGAGGTTCCTCTGAGCAAAGCCTAAAGGATCCATATTGGAATGCTTCCAATGATGAAGACTGATGACCTTGACTTGTATTGTGTTTACAAGACAAAGTGTTCCCAATTAAGTTGTTTATCTGTGTGCGTTTCTCTCCGACAGCCCTATATCGCAGACTGCCGGGCCAACAGACACATAAGATAATACTTGTTCTTCTGTTTTTCAAGTGACAAGTGGTCGCGGAGGCTCTGGGTGGCCCAGCAAAGGCTGCAATTCTGGGGCAGCAACATCAAGATGCCACTTGGAATCTCTTTCTTAAAGTCAGAGCTGTCCTCTGGAAAGACTTGGGTGGATACTTCGAACCTGAAACACCAACCAAAAGTAATTCTCATTAACATGTTAAAAATTCCAGCTCTCCAAAGCGTTGTTTTGTATAGTCCATGCAGATGATATTTTTTAAAAAGAAAAAAGGTATTTCACGTCACTTTTACACACCAGGAAACAGCCACGTGCAAAAGCTGCCATCGGGGGTGGAGAAGAAGGAGAGGAGCTCATCCCCACCAAGCCTCGTGCTGGCCATGTGTCCTTCCAGGCAGGTGGGGTGCAGGGACCGTCTCCCCAGAGGTGGGTCCCAAGGCCCAGGCAGTTGAGTAGGGAGCTCTGTCAGCCCCACAGGGGTAGAAGCAAAGTCACCTGCCTTCCCATTGTTGGGGACACCCCATCAGCTCCTCCTCTCTTTTTTTTCCAGCCACAAAAACAATATGTTGGTAAGTTAATAGCTCCAGATGCTTTTTGACTTGGAAGCAAAGATAAGAAAGAGGCCACATGTTTGCTTGTCAGAGAAAAAGAAAATAAATTCTTAGAAATAGAGAAACATCTCTCTTGATGCACCCTCATTTCCTTCAACAGAAATGAAAAAGAGAATCGGACCGTCAGTAATAATTGTTGTCACAGGTTTCTGAAAGGAGCCTACACTGACTTAGATTTGGTGAAAAATCAGGAGTGCGCAGTTAAAGCAAATTCAGAGCCCAGTTCCGTCTCCTAAGCTCACTCTTGTGTGCCCAACAAACTAGCTGACATCCCCACTTAGCATGCTGTAGTCAACGTCTCCAAAACACTTCATCAAAATTCCTGGAGTTCCCTCTTTCAGCATCTCACACAGAACCATACGTATCAACCTTCACTCCTTTCTCTCTCACATACCACAGGGTGTTCCTCCCAATTCGGTGGCTCATGCCTCCTCCAGGAAGGTTCTCTGCCCCTTTGCCCACCTGCATATCCAGCCCAGTGGCCCTGCTCGCCACTCCCACAGCCCTTTCCACCTCCCCACTACCCTGAATGTTCCTTCAGGCACAGAACAAAATGTCTTTGGTGTTTGAATCTCTGCCTTTAGCACAGAACTTGGCACAGAGTGAGCAGTTAGTACATTGTAATTTATTACTAAACAAACTTGGGTGTCTCATTCTGCATGACCAACTATGATTCTGTTAAAAGCAATACTTGCTAAGGTAGTGTGGCTGTCTCTTAAAGAAAGAACTATTGTCACTGACCATGACAGCGAGCAACGCTAGGGAATGTATAAGAAAAAAAAAAAAAGCATATGAAATGCTGCAGGATATTCTCTAAGAAGAGGAAGAAGAAGAAAAATGTAAAGATAAAAAATTATGAACAACAAAGTGACAACAAATACATATCTATCAACAAGTGAATCTAAAAATCAAATGAATAAAAAACCTGATGAACAGAAAAAACTGGTGACTGTAATAGAATCAGGGGCATGGAAAGGGAGCAGACTGACAATTCTCGGGGGAAGGAGTAGTGAGGGGTGCGGGAAGAGATTAGACAAAGAGCTTACACCTATGGATGAGGTCAGTGTATGGGGGGAAGGTCTGGAGTGGAGTAGGAACCGGGTGGAGGGGAGCTCTGGGGGGAGAAAAGAGGAACATCTGTAATAACCTGAACAATAAAGATTAAAAAAAAAAAAAAGCAATGGAAAGGTACAGCAGCCTGGAGGGATTAAGCATTGGAGAAAAATCTCAAAGGGCTAAAGAATCTTTGACATCACTCTGCTACAGAACTATACAAGTGTGATAGCAACAAACCTGTGTTGTTCCAATGCTTCAATTTTGCTAAATTTATTTTAACATTATAATATATGAAGTGTTTCCCTGAAAATAGCAATTATCCTTTACATGTCAGATGATCTGTAATACAAATGGTCATAATTTGTATTATGAACATTTACAGCAAACAATGTCTTTCTGGCCTCTAGCTAGGTCCTTTCCATACATTTTCCAAATAATTATTTTATCAGCCAGCCTGTTATAAAAGAAGAAACTGAGGCCCAGAGAGAGATTGAGACAACCCAAAGATTGCTCGGTTGGTAGGGGGCAGAGCCAGGATGGAAACCAAGCATTTGAGCCCAGCCGGCGTGGCTCAGTGGTTGAGCATTGACCTAGGAACCAGGAGGTCACGGTTTGATTACTGGTCAGGACATATTCCCAGGTTGTGGGCTCGATCCCCAGTGTGGGGCATGATCTATGATTCTCTCTCTCATCATCGATGTTTCTATCTCTATCCTTCTCCCTTACTCTCTGAAATCAATAAAAAGATTTCAAAAAAATGAAAAATAAACCTTAATTCCAGGGTGGCACACCTCATGACAATGCCATGTGACCTCCCTGAATAAAAATGTTGGTCATAACTGAAGCATGTGTGTGACACAGGACAAGCACTACTTGGTTCCCTTAGGAGCCAGTGTCCACGTATTTAGACTCCACTGACGTTCTTTTCCAAATGTCATCTTGCCTATGGTGATTTGACCAGGTGCTTTATTTTTCATTACCCTTGACTGTGTTTGAATGATTTCACAAATTCGGTATTATCCACTCATACATATAAGCAGTAGCAATGGTGTGTTTGTGATCAGAGGCAGTTAAAGATGAAAAAGTATTTTGCAACAATAAAAGTTCATTTTGATCAGTCTTCTGCATTTGAAAAAAAATGTTGGTCATAGTTTGAAAATTAAAACATCATTGGCTTGAATTCAGATGAGAAACTTTATTCTTCGAAGAACACACTTATCTGTAAATCTCTACATAAATAATTAATTTTGTTAAGCATTTTTATCATTAGATCTTCAAAGAGAATCTAAGATTAGGGTTTCATTTAGGAGAAAAGCATGAACCTCCACAGCTGAAGGAGACACTAATTTCCCAGAGGACTCACAAGCCATCCTCCACCCCCACCCCCTTTTTTTTTTTTTTTTTTGAGGGTGAGATCTTAAGTTGATTAAAAAGCATTTGGGCATTTTCCTCTACACCTACAGCTTGCCTTTGCAGTTTTGCTCTTCATAGAGATTTCTGAGGTCTGGTTGTAGACCACAAACCCTTGGTATTTCCTCTGACGGGGTCCACCACAGTCCTACCCAGGTAGCAATCTTCAACTTCTTTTCCAAAAAGTACAATTTCACGCATTACATCATTTTATTTATACATGGAGAGCACTGACCTGTCAGCAAACCTTGACCTGCCCAGGTGTGACCAGCAAACTCCATCAGAGTCAATGAACCTTTTCGAGGGGTATCTGACTGTCACAAGAAAAATAAAATGAGGGATGAGCTTTATTGTTTCAGATACTTTTTTCCTTGTTTGACATTTAGTCAAAAGTATATATTTTTTACATTCAATATTATTTTGTATAGATTTCAGGTGTACAGCATAGTGGTTAGATAATCATATACTTTACAAAGTATTTCCCTGATATTTCCAGTACCCACCTGGCACCATCAACAGATGTTACAATATTATTGACTGTATTCCCTATGCAGTACTTACAACCCCATGACTATTCTGTAACTACCAATCTGTACTTCTCCATCCCCCCTCCACTCTAGCAACCATCAGTCTGTTCTCCCTACCTATGGGCCTGTTTCTATTTTGTTTATTTATTTTGTTCTTTAGATTCCACATATAAGTGAAATGATATGTTACTTGTCTATCTCTGACTTATGTCCATGCTGTCACCAATGGTAAAATTTCATTCTTTTTTATGACTAATATTCCATTGACTGTATGTATGTGTATGTGGCACAAATTCTTTATCCACTTGTCTACTGATGGGCACTTGGGCTGGATAGATTTTAAATATGTTTTTACTGTTTTTAGAGAGACAGGAAGGGAGGGGGAGTAGAAACATTGATCAGCTGCCTCTTGCACATCCCTTATTGGGGATTGAGCCCAGTCATGTGCCCTGACCTGGAATTGAACCAGTGACCCTTTGGTACATGGGACAAGACTCAATCAACTGGGTCACACCGGCCAGGCATGGGTTGGATATTTTTAAAAACCAAAGTATAGTTAACACAATGCAGTATACAGATCATGCATATGGAAATGTACACTCGAAACCTGTATGATCCTATTAGCCAATGTCACCCAAACACTCTAATTAAAGCAAAAATAAAAACAAAGTATGGTTAACAGAGAACCTACCCGGAACGTATGGGTTGTGCTGGGCCTTGAAAACTGTTCCATAGTCAGAGATCTTTCTCGAAGAGGTGATCGTTCTACACTATCGGGTATTGCACTTAGAACACGGCTTTGTGCATGCCTTCCTCTGCACTAAATGAGAGATAATATGTTATTGTTTAAATAAAATTCAAACCTTAAAAAAAAAAGATATCTATACATGCTTCACTCCTTTAGTCATTCAGTTATTCACTTATTTGAAAACTTATTTATATGTTGTTAAACATAAGATCTATTAAGCATAAATATAAAAATATTTTAATTATAGAATTGCTGTTATTTAGCCTAATAAAATATTAATGTCCTAACTGGCAAATATCTTTTAAAAACCTTTCTACATCAAATTCTTAGTACTAAACTATAATAAAAATGTAGTACTGCAGTTGTGAATCATCGGAATTTTTTTAAGGTGATATTTGCCTTCTTTTATGATTTCACGCTCAGCCTCAATATTCTAAGATTAAATACTGAAGCGTTGCCACTCTGACCTCCTGGGCATGGGTCCATGGCTATGCTCAGGGAGGCACAGGGAATGCAGGAGAAAACATTGCCTCAGCGTTTGTTCTCTCTCTAAGCCTTATGTTGCCACAACCAGGGTGCTTCTGTGTTCTATAAAATAGACACAAGCTACCTGTATCATAGCAAAGCGTGTGCTCATTATGAAATATGGTTATGCCTGTGACCGGCAGCATAGCTTCCCCAGACCTTTTCCAACTGCAGGGCTGAGCTGAGCTTGGCTGAAGAAGGAATTGCCTTTACATTGCAGTAAACATAGGAAAATTAGCAGGAAAAATGAGAGCGGATAAAAATGGCAGGGGTATGTGACTGAGCTCCTCATTTATGCCAGTCATTATTTAACATCTTTACATTCATTAAATCCATGTAATAATTTTTTGAGGTAGCAATTATTATTGCCCTTTGATAGATCACAAAATTGGGGCTCAGAGAGATTCATTTATACCAAATCACAGAGACTGGGTGGCAGGATTCCAACACAGATCTGCCTGTCTCCTCACCTCACCTTCATGCTATTTTCTGCACACCATCCTGACCATCTGATATTTCCCGGACACCTAAGCTCCCTCATTTAGGTTAAGCCATGTTTTTATTTCACAAAATAGTGAATGAACCCTCCCAGCCCCTGGAAATTCTCACAAACCATTAACTTTCAGGGAGCAGGTTATGGGGACATTTTATGTTAATGATTTCACTGCAAAGTACCAAGATTATAAGCTGTTTGTTTGTTTGTTTGTTAAATGGTGCACTTCAATATAATAGAATCTGTCTTACAGAGACAGGGCGAGATCCAGGAACTGCCACCTTCTGCTCGGCGGGCTCGGGGCCGATGGGGGGTAACCTGCTCCGTGCGGTGTGGACGGGTGGGGAGGACATGAGGTCCAGGCCAGTTTGCCTGTGAACACAACAACACGGAACTGAGCATCCGGGAATCAAGACGGAGAGAGGACAGACCTTACACAGCTCCTGATGTGAGCTCTTCATCACAGTCTGCTTCCAAGAGAAGAGCCGAGTTCAGGAAGACAAATGTGGGAGGGGCCTGGCACCAGCTAGCTCTGTCACCTTCTCCCTGCTCAGCAATCGCCCTCAGCCTGTATTGACCCAGTGACCAGCTATTCTAGCCACAGGGCAGAACAGAGAGGTAATGGAACATCTAGTTCTGACCCTTATGGAAATTACAAGTTATTGAAAACACATAAACAATTAGAGTACAATGCAATGCAATTTATATGACAACATGTTATGGCACATGGTTCTGAATATAAGCACTGTAGAAATTTAGGGAATTGAGTGATCAATAAAAGAACAAAATTAAACCTCGCTGACAGGGCTCGGTGGTTGAGCATCGACCTATGAACCAGGAGGTTATGGTTCGATTTCCAGTCAGAGCATATGCCCAGGTTGTGGGCTGGATCCCCAGTGTGGGGCATGCAGGAGGCAGCCTATCAATGATTATCTCTGATCACTGATGTTTCTATCTCTCTCTCCCTTTCCCTTCTTCTCTGAAATCAATAAAATATATATATTTTAAAAGAATGAAATTAATTATAAATGTGCAGGGGCTAGATTCAGAAAACAACAAAACTTCATGAATAGTCATAAATATGGGGAGGCAAAATATGTTTCTTAATGGGTAAACTAAATATCGTAAAAATGTCAGTAATTCCTACATTTTCAACAAATTTAAAGCTCTGAAATCTAATGTGAAGCTTTTAAAAAAAATTGACAAGATGGTATTGGAGAATAAACTTTCATAAAGAGTAAAAGACTAATGATGATAGGAGGCTTTCCATATCAGATATTGACAGTGAAAAATAAATTGCCTGGCTCATGCACAAGACTACAGATGGCTATTCTAGAAACAGATTACAATTCATTGATTCATGAATAATAAAGTTGTGAAAATTAAAATGAGACCATTTTGACCTATCAAGTTTTGAAAGACACATACTACCCCAAGTTTTGCAGCTGAAGGAAAAAGATAGTCTCATGTATTGTCAGTGAGCCTATCAATTGGTAGAACCATTCTGGGACAAACTTTGAAAAAATGTTCAAGGGCCTTAAAAATATCCACAACCTTTGACCTGGTGTCTTTAGCTCTAGGACTATATCACCAGGAAGCAATTCGGAGACATCCTTATTTAGATTTACATAAAATTACACAGCAATTACAATAATGAACATATAGACAAAAAATGTCAATAATAAAGAAATAATAAATTACACATACACACATGAATATATTCTAGTCATTAAAATTATGATTTTGAAAATATCTAACAATATGGAAAATACGAATAATGTTAAGTAAGAAAAGTATGTAAAAAGTACTACATTCTACCATAGTAAGATAATGTTAGTATTAGAAAATAAGACAAAGTTTGATTTTTGACAGGACAAAAAGTAATCTTACTCTTTTAATGTGTAAATCACAGATATAAAAAAGGTACATGAACTGCACAGTATATTTTTGGAATATTAAAATTCCATAGGTTTGGGATAGTTGGAAATAGAGTATAAAAGGGCCCTTGAGCATGGCAATATTGGAAAACACATGTCTACAGAAAGGGAGGGGCCTGAAGTAAACGGGAATGTACAGTTGGAAGTGTCCAAACTCACTTCAATAGGAAATAGGAAAGGTTTTGATAGTGGAGCTCAGGTAGGCTGGGAGGAAGAGGAGCGAACCAGTCACGTGCTCTTGGCACGGGCGTGGGTGAGGAATGGGTCCCAGGCAGCCACAGTGAGAACGCAGGAGGGAGAAGGGTCCTGAAAGAATTAACAGGTCAGACCGACCTAGAGCTGGGAATTCCAGCTCCAAACTGTACAAGACACACTGACCTGCGAAAAAGCTGGAAGTGTCACTGTGAACCCATCTTAAAAGAGCCCAATTACTGGCTAAGCACTGGCCAGTGCTTCCACCTTCCACCTTTATTTTTTAAAATATGTTTTTATTGTTTTTAGAGATAGAGGAAGGGAGAGAGAGAGAGAGCTAGAAACATCGATGCATCAACAACGATCTGCTGCCTCCTGCATGCCTCCCCGCTGGGGATCAGCCTGAAACAAGAGCATGTGCCCTGACTGGGAATCAAACCTGTGACCTCGTGGTATATGGGTCGATGCTCAACCACTGAGTCACACTGGCCAGGCGCAGGAGGACCTTTAATAACTCCCTCCCTTGCTGCAGAAAGCCTGTGGCATGAAGGTCCAGGTAGTGTCCCCAAAGCGAGACAACACAATGGGGGTGCCAATAAGTTATAAATACAGCTAAGAACTGCTGTAAATACAGCTGAAACAAAATCCATGCCAAATACTCAAATGTTAAATATTCAATTCATGTCAATATTCAAATGCATAAACAACTTTGAAAAGTGTCCACATAAGTTTGACAGAGGATGCTTTCTCTAGAATAATCCATGAGCCCTAAGTGACAAGGGCCTCTGTCCTCTGTGACTTTGGTTTACCGTGAGAGAAGCAGGACTTACAGTCTTGTTCCCCTAAGCACCTCCTCACTGTCCACATTGGGGGTTTTCATTCTCTGTGAGTCCGAAGTGAGAGAAGGCAGCCTCCTGTGTATCGGTGTTTTCTTTGCAGGAGTCTGTAGTCGGCAGGAGTCTGAGATTCGTCCCAGACGGTGGCGGGTCGCAGAAAGGGCACTAGCCCCCACACTCAGTGATTTGTCCTCTTGTTCATTCCTGGGGAAGGGAAATCAAGTTAATTACTGGGATGCAAACTCTGTGAGAATAGGCAACATTTTCCCATGACCAAACACCATCGAGAACAGTGCCAGGCTCCTAGAAGATACTCCTATTTGTTGAAAGGATAAACAAATTATCATTTCCAATTCTGTTCCAATTTCAATGAAGAATCATCAATAGAGAGAAAAGATCTAAGTTTCTCATTGTTTATGATCAAACATTATAGCCCATAAGATTATGAATTCACTGCTGCATTCCCTTTTTCTTTTTCTTTTTTAAATATATTTTTATTGATTTCAGAGAGGAAGGGAGATGGAGAGAGAGAGAGAGAGAGAGAGAAACATCAATGATGAGAGAGAATCATTGATCAACTGCCTCCTTCACGTTCCCTACTGGGGATCAAGCCCACAACCCGGGCATGTGCCCTGACAGGGAATCGAAACGTCACCTCTTGGTTCATAGGTCAACACTCAACCACTGAACCATGCTGTCTCGGCCCCCTTTTCTTATCTGCCCCAATCTAACAGTAATCCTTTTGTGGTCGATATATGAATAGCGTGTTCTTATCCTCACACACTGGCTGTGTCCTGCCCTGAGTGTGATTCCCATTCTCTCATGCCCTCCACAGTCCGGGTGTTCACGTGTGCGCAGCACAGGGAGGAGGCTGGGTGGTTATTTCTCATACGTACTGTGTCCTGTCGGCAAAATGGGTCGGTCTCTGCTGAAGCGGTTTTGCTTGAATTGTCATCACACCATTCAAATCACTATACAAATTGTTGGAGAAGCGATGGATCTGAGAAAAGTAAAAACAATAAAAATTTAAAAGCATCCATAGCCATTGCCATCAGGAATGCCTGCTAGGAATCCACAGGAAGCAACGGCACACTCAGACTGGCTAATTGGAGGAAAATTCAATAAAGGGACTAGAGCAGGGGTCCTCAAACTTTTTAAACAGGGGGCCAGTTCACTGTCCCTCAGACCGTTGGAGGGCCGGACTATAGTTTTAAAAAAAAACTATGAACAAATTCCTATGCACACTGCACATATCTTATTTTGAAGTAAAAAAACAAAACGGCAAAAACACCCGCATGTGGCCAGCGGGCCGTAGTTTGAGGACGCCTGGACTAGAGTTTATAAAGAGGTGGGGAGTGAAATTAACAAGGAACAGCTTAATTCCCCAAGGCTTATACCAGTGGGGACACATGCCCACACTTGGGCCTGGACAAGGGTTGCTGCCTGGAGAAAGGCCACCAACACACGGTGACCTGGCAGCCGGGAGAAAAGTAACACCACACCTCCTTCTTCTCTAACCTCTGAGCTCCCACCGCGGACAGCTGCTGGGCAGGACAGCCAGGGAAGGCAGCCGCCAGGGCAGCCCAGGGGGAGGCAGGTGCGGGGAGGACCAGGAGAAGCAGAGCAAACGTGTGCCAGCTCCTGACTGGTCAGCTTGCTCTGGACCTCTCCTCCTGTGCCCTTCACAGCTCCCGCTCTGCTTCCTGGGAGCAGCATGAGACCTGGAAAAATCCAAGCACCAGATCCAAAGGCTTAAATTAAAATCCCAGTTCTAACTGCTTCCTGGTTGGTGATCATGGGAAGATTACTGTGGAGTTTTAATTTCCTGATCTCTAAATTGGGAATAATGACAATTACTTCATAGAATTATTATGCGAGTGAAATTAGACAACATTGGTGAAAGCATGAATTAAGGGCTCAGTAATCAATTCTTTATTCCAGTTCCTTTATATGTCCAACTAGGATTCAAAATAACATTAGACCTAAAAGAACAGGGTATCTGAGATTAGAATTCTATTCCGGGTCAAGAATAGACATAGCAACCACAATACATTTTCCTCATGTTGGATAAATGTAAAAAGAAATGTTAGAGGAATAAATGGAGACCTGTTGCAATTACCACTAGAATGCTTTGACTATTTCAAAATAAGTTCTATTAGCATTTATTTGTACTTTTACCTGTGTTGTCCATGCATTTTCTTTCAGCATTTATCCAAAAAAGAACCTCAAAATAGATGTAGAAAACATTTCTTAAAACTATTAAAAACCATGAAATATCTATAAATAACTGCTTAGATATCATCAGGCAAAATAAATAAACTTGAGAAATGGGGACATCTGTGGAATGTTCCTATTTTTCAAAGTTTATTTCTTCTGCCTGATGTTTAAAGGTTCCATGTTATTATCAACTGTTCATTTCCATGTAATCCACTCTGCATATTTTACTATGCAAAGTGAGAAATGATGTTGAACCTGTCAGAGCAGTTTCAAGAGACCAAAACTTACAACAACAAAAGCAAATAAGCCTTATTGTAAAGCCTGCACACTGGAGAAGAAAGCAGTCCTGTTAGATATTCCTGTTTCAAACCACTACTCACCGAACTGCACGCCCTGTTCAGGCCTGTGTCCTTTCAATCTCACAAAGGCATTCTGTAGCCTTGCTCCTGTGCTTGGTGCATATTTTGCCTCTGCCTTGAGTACCTCCCCTTCCTTTTCAGCTTACCAATCTTGCTTATTGTTTAAGACTCAGTTAAGGTCTTACTCTACTTTAAGCATGTCAGACTCAAAAGCTAACACAGGCCAAATAAACAAGGTTTAAGTTTATGTGGGCTGTAAAAAAACAAAAGCTTCAATTTTCATAGAAACATAGGCTTATTTTGATAAAGACATGCTGAATACAAAGAGCTGAAATAAATGAGTAATTGTTAACATAAAATAATAGAATATTTTAATAAAAATTCATATTTTTTCTTGAACATTAACTAACCATACACTAAATAACTGCACAAATTAATAAGTATAACGCAAATAAACCTATTTTTCTTGTTCTCCAAAAGCAAAATATTTCCTGTTGCACACACCAAACAAGTCAGTACAAGACTAAAGACACGGCAATCGGCTGCTAAAATATTCCGATGCTAATATCAGTAGAGAGAAATGGTGTGCGTGCGTGTAAGGAGCATAAGGGAAATGAACACAACACAATTATAGTAATCAGTCATTAGCGAATGTTGTAGTTCATTATTAATAACTAGAGTCCCGGTGCACAAAATTCGTCAACAGGGGGGAGGGTCCCCCCACCCTCAGCCCAGCCTGCACCCTCTCCAATCTGGGACCCCTCAAGGGATGTCTGATTGCCCATTTAAGCCCGATCCCAGTAGGATTGGGCCTAAACGGGCAGTCGGACATCCCTCTCACCATCCAGGACTGTGGGCTCCCAACTGCTCACCTGCCTGCCTTCCTGAATGCCCCTAACCACTTCTGCCTGCCAGCCTGATCACCCCCTAACCACTCCCATGCCAGCCTGATTGATGCCTAACTGCTCCCTTGCCAGCCTGATTGCCCCTAACTGCCCTCTCCTGAAGGCCTGGTCACCCCTAACTGCCCTCTCCTGAAGGCCTGGTCCCCCTCAACTGCCCTCCCTTGCAAGCTTGGTCCCCGCAAACTGCTCTGCCCTGCAGGCCTGGGTCCCCCCCAACTGCCCTTCCCTGCAATCCCAGTCACCCCCAACTTCCCTCCTCTGCCAGCCTGGTCACCCCTAACTGGCCTCCCTTGCAGGCTTGTTCACCCCCAACTGCCCTCCCTTGCAGGCCTGGTCCCTCCCAACTGCCCTCTCCTGCTGGTCATCTTGTGGCAGCCATCTTGTGTTCACATGGGGGCAGCCATCTTTGACCACATGGGGGCAGCCATCTTGTGTGTTAGAGTGATGGTCAATTTGCATATCACTTTTTTATTAGATAGGATAGAGGCCTGGTGCACGGGTGAGGTCTGTCTGGTTTGCCCTGAAGTGTGTCCCGGATCAGGGTGGGGGTTCCCTTGGGGCATGGAGTGGCCTTGGTGAGGGGCCTGTGGTGATTTGTAAGCCAGCCACGCCCCCTGGCAACCCAAGTGGAGGCCCTGGTATCTGGGATTTATTTATATTCTATAATTGAAACTTTATAGCCTTGAGTGGAGGCCAGGGCCGGCCAGGAAGCTTGGCTTCCTCCATCACCAGGGGCAACCCAAGCCTCCTGCTTGCTCCAGCTCCGTGGCTGCTGCCATCTTTGTTGGGTTAATTTGCATACTCGCTCCTGATTGGCTGGTGGGCGTGGCTTGTTGGTGTAGCAGAGGTAGGGTCAATCTGCATATTTCTCTTTTATTAGATTGGATTATAATACCCTGTATAACAGGGTATTGTAAAAATTAAGTTATGAAATTTTTATTAAAATGTTTCTTAGATACCGTTATGTTGACTGGCCCGCAAAAATATTAGTTGTGGGCAGCATGTGGCCCACGGGCCATGAGTTTGACATGCTTCCTCTACTTTGTGAAGGGTATGCTGTTTTTCCTTTGAACCCTACAACATTTATGAGCTAAAGGACATATAACTATTATAATATAATGAAATGTAATATAACATAATATGATATGATATAATACATATAATTAGCTCCTGATTACAATAATAAAACTAACACTTACTGAGTGCCTACTCTATCCCATACAATGTCTTGTCTCCTTTAATTCTCATAGGTCCCATAGATAATGAAACCAGTTTTGAAGGAAAGGGGCTGATTCAAGACACAAAGCTTATAAATCATGATGTCAGCCTCCAAACTTATAGTCTATACCCAAAGCTCAACCTCTCATTCTCTCTACTACCTACGAGATTGCCTCATCTTGTGTGTGTGCATGTGCGTGTGGCATGGCTGGACTCCCGCCAACTAATTATATGTAGCTTGAGACCAGGAACCCACTCAAACCCCTTTTCTCTGCTCCCCTCTACACAAGATGGGCTGTGCGAGACACAAAATCCCAACTCCTCAGTACTCCCGAAGGTCTCCCATGAATAAGCTTCACTTTCCACTAGGTCTTTGAGTGAGAACGCAATTCAACAAAAATTTACTAAGATCGTTAGTTGCTAGGTTCTGTGTTAGTGACTGTCATATATTTACATGATATTGCCTTCACCACAATCCCTTGGACAACATATTACTATCGTCATTCTACAGATTAGGAACCTAAGGTTTAGAAAAGTTCAATCAACACGTCCAATATAATTCCCCCTATAGGTCTCTTGATTCCAAATGCTCTGGTCTTGCCACAATGCTTCTGCTGGTCCCAGTATCCCATCCTCTACCCCGAAGTCCGATCACTGTTCCCTAAACATGCCCCATCTTACATTCCTCCGTGCCTTTGATGGGCCTGAAATGACCCATGAAGACTTCCTACTCCTTTATTCTCCTAAGACACATTGCTTTTGTACGTCATCTGCAGAATGTATTGCATCTGACTTGTTTTATGCTTTTTGATTTACTAGGTGAAGGACTATGCTTTCTTCATCTGCATATATCTTCAAAACACCTAACACAGTTCACTTCACACAAACTCAATAATGTTGGATGAACCCAATGTATACTCACTGACTGATCCTTTTATCACTTTGATGGGAGGAGATGAGAACATTTGTAACCTGCAAATTGGCTAGAAATATTGGGGCAAACATATTTTCTCTTAAAAAATATGGAAACAGTGCTACAGCTCAAAGCTGATGGAAAGTTTCAAATCTGAGTGTCCCCACTCTATTAAAGAATATGGTGATTCTATTAAACTCCATGAAATAAGTATTTAAAAAATTAGTCTTATTAACAAACAGACCTGAATATCTTCATAATAAAGTTTAATACAATAGTAATCTTTTTTTTTAATATATATTTTATTGATTTTTTACAGAGAGGAAGGGAGAGGGATAGAGAGTCAGAAACATCGATGAGAGAGAAACATCGATCAGCCGCCTCCTGCACCACCCCCACTGGGGATGTGCCCGCAACCAAGGTACATGCCCTTGACCGGAATCGAACCCGGGACCCTTCAGTCCGCAGGCTGAGCCAAACCGGTTAGGGCTAGCATAGTAATCTTGACAAACTAAAGCCAAAGGTATAAAAACTGAAGGAAAGAGAGAGACTAGGGGGAAAGCATTACCTGGAGGGGATTAAGATGAGAAGCCAGGGAGATGCTTTGAGTTTCAGAACTTCTGGACAGGGGAACACTCATTAGACCAGTGTTAATATGGGAAATGAGTCCCTGCGGAGATTTAGCCTCAGCGACTTTCAATTTTTCTTTCTGTTTTCTTCTTCCTGTGTCAACAGAAAATACAATATTATTAATAATGTTATCTAATATAGGTACTTAAAATTCACAGCTTAAAGAAAATATTTGTTCTTGAGTTACCATGAGTTTGCTATAGCCTCGGACCTTACTATAGAGTGCAGAGACCCCATGGAGCAATTGGCTGACATGATACTTCTCCACACGTACATAATGAATGCCTATCATTTCAGTATTAGGCAGAAAATTAGAGATTATATACTAAAGCAAGAGAAATTCTCAGAATTTTATAATATCGGAACTAATCACTTTGGTTAGAAAAATAATAACATTTAAATTAGCATGATTATTATTCTATTGTACAAATTGATCACATAGCACCATCCACCACTAACATTTCTATGACTAGAGGCCTGGTACATGAAATTCTTGTATGGGGTGGGGTGGGGTCCCTCAGCCTGGCCTGCATCCTCTCGCAATCCAGGACCCCTCGGGGGATGTTGACTGCTGGTTTAGGCCCCATCCCTGCGGGCCTAAACTGGCAGTCGGACATCCCTCTCGCAATCTGGTATCGCTGGCATCTAACCGCTCCCCTGCCTGCCTGTCTGATTGCCCCTAACCACTCTGTCTGCCTGCTGGATCGCCCCTAACTGCACTGCCTGATTGATCGCCCCTAACCACCTCTGCCTTGGCCCCCACCACAGAAGGACATCAGGAATGACATCCAGAAGGTAGTTCGGCTATCTGGTCTAATTAGCATATTACGCTTTTATTATTATAGATTTACTTCTGCTCAGTTTCAAGCAGTTTAGAAAACATTTTATAAAGTCAAATGAAATGACTATTAAATGATCTATGTTTACATTTTACTTTAAAAATAACATCATAAATAATAAAAAGCCAATATCCCATTTTTAGAGATTAGTTAGTTAAGGTTTTTGTTTGATTTTTTTACCATAATACATTTTTAAATATATGACCTCTAGCTTCTTTCTTGTGTATTTCTGTGGGTTTTCCCCCAGAGTACATGTACTAGTATATCATTTTTACAACTCAAAAATAATAATGTCCTTTTTGAAGTGATTAAAGGTCACTTGTGAATGAAGGCAGAAAATGCCCGTCCCTCTCACCCCAATCATGCCCTATGTAGGGCCAGGCTGGGGTGGGGCACAGCGCTGACAAACAAGGCCTCTTTTTCTTTCTTTTTTTTCTTTAATATATTTTTATTGATTTCAAAGAGGAATGAAGAGGGAGAGAGATGGAAACATCAATGATGGAAGAGAATCATTGATCAGCTGCCTCCTGCACGCCCCCTACTGGGGACTGAGCCTGCAACCCGGACATGTGCCCTTGACCAGAATCGACCCTTCAGCTGGCAGTCTGATGCTCTATCCACTGAGCCAAACCATCTAGGGCAGTGATGGCGAACCTATGACACGCGTGTCAGCACTGACACCCGTAGCCATTTCTGATGACACGCGGCCGCTGAGGCAGCCGCATGCCGAGGATGAAACATTTGCTGCTCCTGAGGATAAAACATTTGCGAAATAATGTTTTTTTCCTCAAAGTGACACACTACCTGAGTTATGCTCAGTTTTTTGGCGAAGTTTGACACACCAAGCTCAAAAGGTTGCCCATCACTGATCTAGGGCAAGGGTCTTTTTTTTCTTTTCATTAGGTCAAGTTCATCAAGTAAGTACCTGTGAGTGTAACTTCCCAGTTTTTTCTAATCAGCTCTTCCAGTATTTCTACCACATTTGTCCAGATATGATCAAACACTTCTGCAGCCACAGCATTTTTGATACAGTCATGAGGGGAAATGGGAGGAAGTCCGTGCTTGCTCTGCATCCCACAGTGGTGAGCTGATTTCTGTTCCAGATGTTCATCGTCACTAAGGACAAAATCCATTCTAATTACTAAAGGAATCAAGGTGTTAAAGGTAAATAATGCTACCTATCTACCTAACACGCATTCATCGATGTATATTATACACATACTAGTGGCCGGTGCATGAAATTCGTGCACGGAGGGGGGGTGTTCCCTCAGCCAAGCCTGCACCCTCTCCAATCAGGGAACCCTTGGGGGATATCTGACTGCCGGTTTAAACCAGCAGTCAGACATATCTTCACAATCTGGGATTGCTGGCTCCTAACCGCTCACTTGCCTGCCTGCCTGATCGCCCCAACCACTCTGCCTGCTTGCCCGATCACCTCTAACTGCCTCTGCCTGCCTGCCTGATCGCCCCTAACTGCCCTCCCCTGCAGGCCTGGTTGCCCCCAACTTCCCTCCCCTGCCAGCCTGATCTTGCCCCCAACTGCCCTCCCCTGCTGGCCTGGTTGCCTCCAACTGCTCTCCCCTGCAGGCCTGATCTCGCCCCCAAAGGCCCTCCTCTGCTGGCCTGATCTCATCCCTAACTGCCCTCCCTTGCTGGCCTGATCTTGTCCCCAACTGCCCTCCCCTGCCAGCCTGATCTTGCCCCCAACTTCCCTCCCCTGCAGGCCTAATCTCACCCCCAAGTGCCTTCCTCTGCTGCTCAATTTGTTTCTGATTAGTCAGTTTCTATGCCAGTTAGCATCAAAAGCTCCGCCTCCTAGGCAGCCATTGGCTCCTCACAGTTGACCCAGATTTGGTTCTGATTGGTCAGTTTCTATGCCAGTCAGCATCAAAAGCTCCGCCTCCTAGGCAGCCATTAGCTCCTCACACTTCACCCAGATTTGGTTCTGATTGGTCAGTTTTTATGTCAGTCAGCATCAAAAGCTCCACCTCTTAGGCTGCCATTGGTTCCTCACACTTCACCCAGATTTGGTTCTGATTAGTTGGTTTCTATGCCAGTCAGCATCTCTGGGCTTATCAACTGAGCCAGATCAGAAAGGTGGGGCTAATCAGCAGCCCCAGTGGAGACCTGGAGAGAAATGAAGTCATGGCTGCTGGCCAGATTGGGAGAGAAAGAGAGAGGCAAGTGCTGATCAAAAGCTGCCACAGAGGCAAAAGATCAGTCCCTGCTTCTCTCTTCAGGCCTCTCTCTGGCTCTGATTTGCAGCCCCCTCAGAAGTCAGTGCTGGGGCACTGCACCTGCCCCAGAAGCAGTCAGCTTTAGACCCCAGGTTGCCATGGCAACCCAGTGCTGACTGCAGGACTGACTTCCGGTTGGTCGAACCTTGATTGTTACCGGTCATTGTGACCCAGGGTTTTTATATATTAGGATAAATAACATCACATTCTTTTTTTAAACAGTGCATATTTTTTAATATACCAATTTTCCATCACAAGGCAAATTTTTATTATGTAATATGTTAAGCTTTTGTTTAGGAACCAAATATGCATTTAGCGATAAAACTGGACCATCCCCTTTGCCCTCTGTGCAGCCAGGTTAGGACACCAGGAGCTCCTGGGCACCAAGTCATGTTCACCATTGTGCTAAACACAACTCTTGTTTTCTATCTGTAGCATATTGTCAAAAACAGCCTGGCTGACATGGCTCAGTGGTTGAGCGCCTGCTTGTGAACCTGGAGGTCACGGTTCAATTCCTGGTCAGGGCACATGCCCAGGTTGTGGGCTCGATCCCCAGTGGGGGGCATGCAGGAGGCAGCCAATCAATGATTCTCTCCCATCATTGCTCTTTCTATCTCTCTCTCCCTCTCCCCACTTCTCTGAAATCAATAAAAATATATTTTAAAAAAGAAAAGAAAGGGAACCAGTCTTCTAGCATAGACATTTCCTGCCAGGAACCTGAAAGCTTTTGAGAGCACAATACTCTCCAAGGAATGGAGAATCTTTTGGAAAGTGAAATATGCACTAAATGAGCACCTAATCAAACTAAATAACAAATTAATATTATTAAACCATTAAGTCAGTGCCAAATAAAATTCCACTCACTCTTCTTTTCTGTCAAAAGCGAAATATTCTTCGATTTTTCCATCCACATCATAGACCTCTTCCTGCAGGGATGAACATGCGGCTAGGTTGGCCACCTCTGTGCAGTCGGGACCTGGCAGGGCCTGGGCTGCAAGTGCTGCTGGGAGTATTTGAGAGCCGGAAATGCACAACCTACGGGGAAAGCAGATTCTCCATGGGAGCTTGTAGAACATCAAGAATACAATGTGTGCATGATTATGGTAGGTCTTTAAATTATCCAGAAAGCACAGAGTCCCAAATTTAAAAGTCACTAAATATTACATTTAACAAAAGTCATATCCTTAGAAGCAGCATTTTTAACACGGGCATCATTAAACATTTTAAGGGCTTCTTGGAAGTCTAAATTATTCTATGAATTTGCATCCTCTTTGCTACAATGGAAGGATGTCATGGCACCGTCCCAAGTATGTGTGACTGGCATGGAGGCATTCGTTGAAATCTGTTAGTGAGCAAAAGAAAATGGCTGGAGCTGTAGTCCTTCTGCTGCTACTGCCTTGGGGCTTAGGATCCAGTAGTTTGGATTTTGTTTCTAGCTCACCTTTCAGAGATTCTTTGAAACAAAGGTTGAAAAGTTAACTCCTTTGCCCAGCCGGTGTTGCTCAGTGGTTGAGCGTTGACCTATGAACTAAGAGGTCACAGATCGATTCCTGGTCAGGGCACATGCCCAAGTTGTGGGCTCAGTCTCCAATGTGGGATGTGCAGGAAGCAGCTGATCAATGACTCTCTCATCATTGATGGTTCTATCTCTCTCTCCCTCTCCATTCCTCTCTGAAATCAATAAAAATATATTTTAACTCCCTTGATATCAGTATTACACACACACACACACACACACAAACATACACATACACTGTCATCATCATCATCATCATCATCATCTGGAATCAGAAGCATCTTATAAAAATAATGCTCTGTACCTGCCCTTCAGTGAAATATAAACTTGCAAAGTGGTGGAACCGAGGCTCACGGCTGAGACAGACATGAAAAAGTATAGCTCAAATGCCATTAAAACTACCTTTTGGAAGCAGCTTGTAGGAACTTACTGCCTGATGTTGCTGCTGCGTTGATGGGCATCCGGGGAGCATTTGTGACCTGCAGAGCGAGGCTCGCTGCCCTGGAAGTGGCGGACCCCTTCATCGGTCGGCAGGATGACCTGTCTTCCTAATACTCTGCAAGGTTTAAAAAAAGAGAAAACCATTAATGTTTTTATGGAGAAGGTAAAATGCTTTGCAACTTTAAAAGTCATATAAAATACTATTCTGAAGGAACGTGTATGAAACAATAAGGAACATACTGGGACATGGGAAGTATCCTGGCATCACTGAAAACCACAGGCTTAAAGGGACAGGCCAGACTGTCCTTGCCACTGGCAGACTTGAGGCCAAGTGCTCAGGCGTCTAGGCCACTGACTCAACTTGTTTGATTGTGTAGGCAGGACAGAATGAGAACAGTCACCTAGAGATAAAGTCTATCAGATCCTTACATCTACGGCACTGGTTTTCAACCGTTTTCCTCTCATAGCACACGTAAACTAATTACTAAAATTCTGTGGCACATCAAAAAATATATATATATTTTGCCACATGAATTTTTAAAACATGTCATACCTGCCTGTTTAGCCAGGGACACTAACTCCTTTTCCCTTAGATTGTCAAATAAAAAAAATGACAATAGCCAGTACAACAATAGCCATCACTTGTGAATGGTTCAAAATTACACTTATTTTTATTGTCGTATCAACAAAAAATATATGTTTGGTGTGCCACAGAATTTTAGTAATTAGTTTACATGTGCCATGAGAGGGAAAAGTTTGAAAACACTGATGGCGGGTAATGCAAGCACACAGTTCTCTATAAATGTTAACTAAATCTACGTAATGAATAGAAATCTATAAATATGTAGACTTGGCTTATGTTCCTGGCAATTGTTTCTTCTTCTATCCTCCCCTCCTTCATTTTTTATCTTAACGATGTGAGTTAACAGAGACAGGAGCAGCTCTGAGTTCCTGACACATTGGTAGGCTCCCCAGGCCTAGAAAAGTCAGCACCCACAAGTAATCGCTAAGGGACCTATTGCATTCTCTGAGGCGGGAGGCTTACAGAGGACTAAAAGAAAAGATAAAAGCCTACCTAGTCAAGAATTTTTTAAAGGTACCTGGTGGATGTCACCAGAAGATCTGCTGATATCTGCATGAATATTGCCATTGACCTCTCCAGACACAATACAGAGGACCTTCGGAGAACCTATATGGATTGCCCCCTACAAGGAACAGAGGACCTTCGGAGAACCTATATGGATTGCCCCCGAAGTAGTTTGGCTGAGTTATTGAAAGAAAAAAACACTTCCCTTTATATCCAATCTAGAGTCTCCATCTTGGATATAAAAACAACAAGTGATCCTTCCTACATAAGGAATCTTGGTGCAATGGTAAGGTTCATCTATCTAATCATTCAGCAAATAATTACTTTGTCCCCCCTCCACCCCCGAGCTGTGCCCTACTTTCAGTACTGAGGACACACACGTGTTGCTCACATCCTAGTGAGCATGGAGGTAAAGGTTGACCTACCATCTTGCATTTGTTCTGAGGATGAGCTAACGGTGCTTCTCAGACATTAAAGTGAACTTGAGTATAGGGATGTCTCAGTCGTTGCCCAGCCGCCATCCCAAAAGATGCCATATCTCAGTAAAGGGCACGTGTTCTGGATACATATTTTGACCAGGCAAGTGTTTCAATCAAAATGTCCTCATTGTGTTAAACAAGTCCGGAGTGGGGTTCCCAAACCCACTGTGGTGAATTACTATGAATGACCCCCTACCTCAGATGGATGGATCGTCTCGCCCACTCGCTGCACTCAGCCATGAGGTTCTGGGTCTGTGGGCTCACTTTCCCTTCGAATAACATCTCCTCGACCTCCCAGAATAGCTGCTGTACTTTCTGTGCACTGGCTTTGTCAAACTCCTAAAACAGAAATGCACATTTGGTTACAAGACTGAAAGTTGTAGACATAACGGCTTCATAATCCATGATGCTAACATGCTTAAAGCACTCATTCTGACAAGATCGAAATAAGTGGATTTTGTGGTCAGACACACCAGTGCTGTAATTTTCAGTCTTCTGATAAATTGCATTCCACTCTGACCCACAGTTTTTGTAACTATTAAGTAGAGGTCATCTACTACATGAGTTATGAGACATATTTGAGATTTTACATAGATATAGTGATAGGTATAGGTATACATAATGACACAGATCTTAATATAGATACTTACACACACACACACACACACACACATATACACATATGTGTGTATATATATGTATGTATATATATATATATATACATTATATATACATACACACACACACACACACACACACACTAGAGGCCCAGTGCATGGATTTGTGCACCAGTGGGGTCCCTCAGCCTGGCCTGTGCCCTCTCACAATCCGGGACCCCTCAGGGGATGTTGGACTGCCTGTGGGGATCGGGCCGAAACTGGCAGTCTGACATCCCCTGAGGGATGTAGTAGTGCACCAAGTGGCAGGCAGCCGGGGAGGAGCCCAAGCCAACTGCTCCCACTCATCCTGGCCCTGCTGCGTCTGCTGCCACCTCCGCTAGGTAGGGCTGTGGCGGAGGTGGGAGAGGCTCAAGCCGCTGCAGCTGCAGCTGCGCTCACCAGCCATGAGCCTGGTGTCTGGCGCCCGTCAGCTGAGTGGTGCTCCTGCTGTGGAGTGCACTGACCACCAGGGGGCAGCTCCTGCATTGAGCATCTGCCTTCTGGTGGTCAGTGCGCATCATAGCAACCAAACGGTTGACTGGTCAAACAGTTGACTGGTCACTTAGGGTTTTATTTATATAGATGCACACACACATACACACGCACACACACACACGTGTATAAATATGCAGACATATGTCTCTCATATGGTTGGGTGAGACCACATCTAAGCATATCTGCAAAGTTCAGACTATTTCTTTCACTGAAAAGGAAAACGGCTTTTATAGAAAGGGCCATTCAGATTCTTTCAATCAATGGAAAAAAAAATCCTGAAGCATGATTATTAGGGTGAGGCCAGAGTATTAATTTTTCCTGCCGGACCTAAAGAGGTTCTTGGACTGTGGCTACAGTGAAATGTGGATAAGGAAACCTTTCAGCCTTTCTACGTGTTCTCGACGGTTGGGAGGCAACAGTCCTACAGCCCTCAGGTCAAGGAGGAGAATGTGAACATTACCAGAATTAGGAGAACCTACACTGAGCAGGCAGCCTCCAGAGCAAACACCTGGTTATCTTTTCTTCCAGGGATGTGTGAACCTGAAATCTAATCCACAACTCAGAGCAACAAAGTGCATATTCAGTCTGACATACCTGATCCAAATGGTATACTCAGGTTGATTTTCATAGAATGCTAGTCAATATTTTCTGTGTTACTTCTTTCCTCCAGTTGATAATAAACTAGATTCCCAGGTTGCAAGGGAGTTGAATTCTCTTTTAAAATGCAAATAAGGCCCTGACCGGTTTGGCTCAGTGGATAGAGCGTCGGCCTGTGGAGTGAAAGGTCCCAGGTTCGATTCCGGTCAAGGGTTGCGGGCACATCCCCAGTGGGGAGTGTGCAGGAGGCAGCTGATCGACGTTTCTCTCACATTGATGTTTATAACTCTCTCTCCCTCTCCCTTCCTCTCTGTAAAAAATCAATAAAATATATTTTAAAATGCAAATAAGGAGAAACTCAATAATAACATATGCCTCTTAGGAGGGAATTGCCTGGGTGCGGCCTGGGAGAGGGCTTACTTTCCATTTTCTCTCGATTGCATTTGGCTGCTTTTGCAAATATTCTCTATCAAAAAATAAATAAAGGTGTTTAAAAGCAACTGTAGGTTCTGGAGTGATGTTCCTCCTATCTAATAAGGAGGGAATATGCTAACTGACTGCCATGACCTCAAAGATGGCAGTGCCCACATCCACAAGATGGCAGCGCCCAGTCCCCTCAGCCCCGCTGGGGTGGCAGGGGCACAGCAAGGCCGGGCCTGCCCCTAGTCTCCCAGTCCCCTCAGGCCCCCAGCCACCCAGGGCCAGACCAAGGCACAGGCAAGCCTCAGATGGCAGCTGCCCAGCCACCCAGGGCTGGCCCGAGGTGCAAGCAAGCCTCAGATGGCAGCTGCCCAGCCGCCCAGGGCCGGACCAAGGCACAGGCAAGCCTCAGATGCAGCTGCCCAGCTGCCCAGGGCCGGCCTGAGGTGCAGGCAAGCCTCAGATGGCAGCTGCCCAGCCACCCAGGGCTGGCCCGAGGTGCAAGCAAGCCTCAGATGGCAGCTGCCCAGCTGCCCAGGGCCGGCCTGAGGTGCAGGCAAGCCTCAGATGGCAGCTGCCCAGCCGCTCAGGGCCGCCCAAGGTTCAGGTAACCAGGGCCAGCCAAGGCTTGCGCTGCCAGCAGTGGCAGCAGCAGAGGTGTGATGGGGCCATCGCCTTCCCTGGATCGTTGGGTTGCCTCCTGCCCCTGAGGGCTCCCAGACTGTGAGAGGGGGTAGGCTGGGCTGAGGGACCCCTCCTCCAGAGCATGAATTTTCATGCACTGGGTCTCTAGTTCTATAAATGAAAGCCATAAGAGTCTCTCTGGATAATTACATGAAAATCCAGAATTTGGTCAGTGTGAAGCCATGACTCTCAGCCTTCTTCCCATCTGTACACTCATGAGCAGAGTGCGAGTGGGGGTGGCAGGGAGTGGGCATGAGGTGGGGGCTGCTTATCAGAAGTGAGAGTCACACCTTTGAAGAGGTCCTGAGTGACTCAGAGCTGACTCCCTCCCAGCGTCCCCTCCTACACTTTGGAAATCGCAGCTGTAAGATGGTAGGAGGAAGACGGGCAAGTGGAGAACTGCTCTTAAAGAGAGCAAAGAAAAACACAACACAAGAAAGTGCAAGAGTTAGAACACCCAAGGGCTACAGTGGAGGCTCCCAGTCACAAGGGCTTCACAAAAGGCCGTGCCCGGGATGCTCAGGGGCACTTGGGGGCGAAGGGGGCAGGAGGCTGTGCAATCGGCAGAGCACCCAACAGAGCTGCAGACTAAAAGCTTGCCTGGCTCCAAACCCCACTCCCCAAAATGACAAACATAAGGTCAAAGTTAACGGTTTCCACAGGAGTTAGAAGGTGAAAGTAAAACATCTGCTTAGAAATCCTCTAACCATGGTGACTTTTTAGTTTTTACTTCACCCAAATTTTCCTCTTGAGTTCCTACTGTCAGCGTCTGTCCTGAATTTCCCGCCATAGATCTCATATAAGAAATTAAATGTAACACCCCCAGAGGGAGGGGAAGGAAGTAGAAAAAAACAAAACTATTAATAGCTGAGGCTTTGAGTTATGGGAATATAAGTGATTTTTTGTTTTTCCTTATATGTTCTGTATTTTTAAGATTTTATGTGTGACACAGAAATGATTTTATATGTATGGCTATGTATGTGTATAATAGGTAATGCTTTTAAAATTGGTAAAAAGATATTTTTAAAAATAAGAAAGCAGCCCTAGCCGGTTTGGCTCATTGGATAGAGCGTTGGCCTGCAGCCTTCATCCTGGGTTCGATTCCGGTCAAAGGTACATGCCCGGGTTGTGGGCTTGATCCCCAGTTTGGGGGGGGGGGGTGTGTGCAGGAGGCAGCCAATCAATGATTCTCTCTCATCACTGATGTTTCTATCTCACTCTCCCTCCCCTTCTTCTCTGAAATCAACAAAAATATATTTTTAAAAAATAATAAGAAGAAAGCAGCACTGCCTGGTGTGGCTCAGTTGGTTGAGTGTCATCCTATGCACTGGTTCAATTCCCTGTCAGGACACATGCCCTAGTTGCAGGCTCCATCCCCAGTAGGGGGCGTGCAGGAGGTAGACAATCAATGGTTCTTCTCTCTCGCAGATATTTCTCTCTCTCTCTCCCTCTCTATTCCTCTCTCTCTCAAGTCAATAAAAACATGAAGGAGAGAGAGAGAGAGAGCCCTAGCCGGTTTTGCTCAGTGGATAGAGCATCATCCTTTGGACTGAAGGGTCCCTGTGTTTGATTCCTGTCAAGGGCACATACCCGGGTTGCGCCTCAGTAGGGGGTGTGCAGGAGGCAGCTAATCAATGATTCTCTCTCATCATTGATGTTTCTATTTCCCTCTCCCTTCCTCTCTGAAATCAATAAAAATGTATATAAAAAATAAAAATAATTTAAAAAATAAGAAAGCAACTCTTCTTTATACATTGTAATCATGCACTTATCCAAAGTATTCTGAGACATACTTCATCTCTCCATGAGCAAATGGAGCTCCTTTCGGTAGATACACCCGTGGTCGAGTTCGAACTCTGCGTCCCAGACCTGGACCAAGAGCTGTGGGCTTCTGTGGGTGTGGGGCTTCCACTGGATGAAAACGGTGACACGGACTCACTGCAGGAACAAATGGAGGCAACATAAATAATACTAGAGAATAATACTAGAGGCCCGGTGCACGAAATTCATGCATTCGGGGGGGGGGGGGGGGGCGTCCCTCAGTCCGGCCTGTGCCCTCTCGCAGTTTGGGAGCCCTCGGGGGGAGCAGGCCTAAGCCATCATTTGGACATCCTTAGAACTGCAGGCTTCTGGCTGAGCAGCACTCCCCTTGTGGGAGCGCATTGACCACCAGAGGGCAACTCCTGCATTGAGTGTCTGCCTCCTGGTGGTCAGTGAGCATCACAGTGACCGGTCATTCTGCTGTCGGGCTGAAACTGGCTCTTTGACATCCCCCAAGGGGTTCCGGATTGCGAAAGGGCACAGGCCAGGCCGAGAGACCTCACTGGTGCATGACTGGGGCCGGGGAGGGACCTTGGGAGGGCTCAAGGGCGTGTCTGGCTCATCTCGCTCAGTACCAATGGGTCGGACCCCAGCAGCAAGCTAACCTACTGGTTGGAGCGTCTGCCCCCTAGTGGTCAGTACACATCATAGCAACTGGTCAACCAGTCGACTGTCTGCCCCTTGGTGGTCAGTGCATGTCATAGCAAGCAGTTGAGCGGCCTTAGCATATCATTAGCATATTACGCTTTGATTGGTTGAACGGCCAACTGGACGATTGGACACTTAGCATATTAGGCTTTTATTATATAGGATTTCCTGGGAAGAGGATAGGCTGGAA
This sequence comes from Eptesicus fuscus, assembly GCF_027574615.1. Taxonomy (NCBI): domain Eukaryota; kingdom Metazoa; phylum Chordata; class Mammalia; order Chiroptera; family Vespertilionidae; genus Eptesicus; species Eptesicus fuscus. Next base: position 95,319,758 of record NC_072480.1, read on the forward strand.
ACTGGCTTTATTTCTCTGAGCCACTTCCTCTTTCTTTCTTTAAATTCATTGGCTAATTTCACAGCACACAGAATTTTCAAATACTGATGCAATGTAACATTTCACTAATTTTAGTTTTATATGAAAATAAAACTGCTTCTTTTAGAAATTCACGGCCAATCTTCAATTTTGTTTCCCATGTTCATTATGGGCATGTTTTGGTTTTGCAATCAGAAGTATTTCATAGATTAATCCTTACCAGGTATATTTATCAATGGCTTTCTGCACATTACTTGTAAAGTGTGTAGGTAAAGGATCTTTGCTTTTTACAGAAAAATTGTGTTTCCCAGATCCTTCTGACAGTCCTCTCCTGAAAAATAAAATAAAATATTAAAAGTATTTCTAACATAATAATATAATTTTATTCATTAAGACTTTTAAAATTTCCCTTTGTATAAAGTTGCTCCCTCCCTCCTGCCATGTCCCCCTATACCCACACATGTGCACACACATAGCCATCCAATGTGAATGAATCAACATTATGTTTATTTTTTTGTCAGATCAGCAAAAAACCTACCATATTTTTCGGCGTATAAGATGACTTTTTAACCCAGAAAAATCTTCTCAAAAGTCGGGGGTCTTATATGCCAAAAAATACGGTACATGTATCCCCAGCAAGCCACTGTCTCAGTGCTGGAGCTGAGAGTGAGTACTGTATTTTCTGGCATATAAGACCCCCGACTTTTGAGAAGATTTTCCTGGGTTAAAAAGTCGTCTTATACGCTGGAAAATACGGTATTTTTGGTTGTGCAGCAGAATTTCAGTAACTAGTTTATGTGTGCCATGAGATGAAAAAGGCTGAAAATTGCTGCACTTTATAGATAGATCAGGTTGATCTTGCTCACTGCTATTATTATTAGCAAATGCTACCCTATGAAAATGTTCTTGTTAACTTGCACCTCCCACAACATTTCTTAGTATGCATCTCTCTTTTTGTTTTTATTTCTTTAAACTTTTAAAATTTTTCAATTACAGTTGACATTCAGTATTATATTAGTTTCAGGTGTACAGCATAGTGGTTAGACATTTATATACCTTACGAAGTGATCCCCTGACATTTCAAGTACCCACCTGGCACCATACATACTTATTACAATATTATTGACTATATTCCCTGTGCTATACCTAACACCCATGAATTTAGACTTAACCCCTTCACCTTCCTCACCCACCGCTCCAACCCACCTCCCATCTGGCAACCATCAGCTTGTTCTCTGCATCTGTGATTCTGTTTCTCTTTTGTTTGTTTACTTTGCTCTTTAGATTAAACATATAAGTGAAATCATATGGAATTTGTCTTTTTCTCTCTGACTTATTTCACTTTGCATAATACCCTTTAGGGCCATCCATGTTTTTGTAAATGGGAAGATTTCTCTTTTTTATGGCCAAGTATTCTACTAGTCCTAATATATAAAAATCCAGGGGCCGTCATGACCTAAACAACTGGAAATATGACCAAACAGCAGGCTGCAGGCATGAGGCCCAGAAAGAGAGGCAGAGTCTGATCTGCAGCTGCCATGGAAGCTGTGGATCAGGCCCAGAGAGAGAGGCAAAGCCTGATCAGCAGCTGTTGCGAGGCTGCAGATTAGGCCCTGAGAGAGAGTGGGGCCATTCTGATTTCCCAAAGGAGGCAATGCCAGCCTAGGAGGTGGAGCTTTTGACTCTGACTGGCATAGAAACCAACCGATCAGAACCTAATCTGGGCCTACGCGAGTCTATTTTGAAGAAGTGGCATTAGAACACTCAAGGGGCCAAAGAGCCGCATGTGGCTCAAGAGCCGTGGTTTGCCGACCACTGAGATAGGATATAGATATATTCCACACCATCTTTATCCACTCCTCTATGGGTGGGCACTTATGTTGCTTAAGCTCTCTTTTAATACCTGTCTTTTTATTATGATGATCTTGACACTTTATTAGCTTTCTTTAACTGTAGCACCTAAACCAATGCCTGTCAGGAAATGTTGCCCTGTTTCTTAAAAAACAAATCAATAGGCAGAGATTCAATCAGTGCCTCTAAAGAGTATGTTTTTGCTCTCGGATTACTCTGAATGGTCATGCTTAAATCAAAAGATTACACTGTGACCAGACTCAAAAATATTCTTCAAATTACAGACATTTCTGGAACTATTTTAACCTTTATAAAGAAAGAAAATTCACAGTAGTTGATATCTCCAAAAAAAATGGAGATTACAACAGAATGGAGTCCCTCCTGCACTCATTTAGCTTCTCTTGCTCCTACTTAGCATCTCCTCTCCTTTTGTGCATCTTGAAAACGCATACCCATTTGTTTTTGTTTCCAACTAAATAATTTCTTCTTCCAGAATATTCACCCTTTTCCTGAGGTCATGGGGTGGGGTGGGAGGAGTGGGAAGAAGGAAGTTAAAACTAAGAAAATTATTTACAAAATGGGAGAACTAGTTTCCCTCCTCACATGACACCATATCCTTGCCAAGAGGCCACTCCTGCTCACTTCAAAGTGAAGTGAGACCACGAGGTCTCCAAGACAGGGGTGCTGGCCAGCTATGGGGGTGGGGGTGGGGATTACTAGAAAATGGACGCCTTGAAACGATTTTCAGACCATTTCTCCAACTTTTTCTCCTCTGCTCTTCCCCGCGTCTTCAAAGTCTCTGGACTTCTGTGGGACTCCTTGAACTTCCAAGTTCAGTGTAATGGCTCATACATTTGACCACAGAATTCAGGAGAATTCGGAAGAGGAACTTGAGCCCATCCACTCAATGACTGCCCAAGGTCACAAGGACGACAGGGATGGAGCTGGTCTCTCCACGGACCACAGGTTACTGACATTGTAAACTAAAAACAGAATCTGCAAACGTTTACCTTTTGTTTTTCTTTTTATGTCTTGTTTTGCGTCATTGGTTTCTCTGTCTTCCAGTCATGCAGTATTGTACTGTTGTTTCATGCAATATACTGAACATCTTTAATTCCCTGTAAACTATCAACTCCTACATCAGCCCTACAGTCTAGGAAAATGTGCACAACTTACAGGATTTGTCCTACAAATACTTGAACGTGGTGGAACATTTAAGCTTTTATTACATACCACGTAGACATGTAACACAGCTCTACCCTAGTTCCTTATATTTTAGAGATGAAAAACGTCAGCTTCGTGGGTACATTTAGGGCTGCTCATTTGCAGACAGGACCTACTTTGGGGTGTAAACCGAAGTGCAACAACGGAACCGCAGTGTATTAGTTTGTTGATGTATCAAAGTTAAGGCTGAGTCCCAGTCTCCATGAGCCACTCCATTCTAGTTGTCAAGGAAATGACTGGATCATCTGCTTTTACTTTGAAGAAGCTGCCTCCCGATAGCCCACAAACCAGTGCCTGTAGAAATTCAAGTATTCAACAGTCATGGCAGCTTCAATGTTGTATTCCTGTTCAAAGGGGTTGTCTGAAATGAGCCCTGTATCTGCATGGGCTGAAATGCAGGGTGATTTTCTGGAATGAACTGGCCTTCGCGAACCTGCCCCTCCCTGTAAAACACTCAGGCTGTCCTGACTTAACACAGGAACCTGCTGGAAGTAACCTGGGCGGGGGATGGCAGGAGAAGTCAAATCAGGTGTCATGGCCGCTTCTAGGAGCCAGTGAGCGACTTCCCCTGGCCGGCCCGCGCGATGTCAGCACGAGAATTTCAGGAATGGATGCAAGGAAGCAGAAGCGATGGAGTCCAGCTTTGCAGGCAGCAGGGAAAATCACGCACATTGCACAAACATATCACCCGGCAGAGTTCACCCCTTCCCTTCCCAGACCAGGACTCACCCAATCACGATCAGCCCCAGGCCTGCGCTCGCGTCTCCCGGCCCCGGCCCCGCGCCTCCAGGCCTGGGCGCCCCGGCGCGCCCACACCCCGCGCGGACCCCCTGCAGGCGGCGGGCCCCGCGTCCCCGCGCCCCCGGGACCTCGGCTCCCCGCCCGCCCAGCGCTGCGCCCCCCGCCCGGCTGACCCCGCACATGCGGCCGAGTCGCGTCCGGGAACCGCGAGCCTCCAGCGGCGCGGCCACGGGTGCTCCGGTCCCGGGCGGCGCGGCCCACGGGCGAGGCGGCTCGCCGGGCGCGCAGGAGGCTCCCCCCGCCAGACCCGGAGGCCCCGCCGGGGCCGGATTCCTGTGCGGCGGGGCGACACCTCCGGCCCCTGCGCGCACCCTTTCCCTCCTCCTCCCCGGTCGCCGCGCCGGAGGTCGGGTTGGACCCGGTGGCGGGTCCCCAGCTCCCCCTCTTCCCAAACCTGGGCGGGCTCCCCGCCCCCATCCGCCGGCTCCCCGCCCTCCCCGCCTCCCCCTTTCCCAGGACCCTGACCTCCGGGAGAGCACGCGGTTCCCCTTCCCGCCGCCAGAGGCCAGATTGCACCTTCCCGGGACCTGGGCTTTGGCTGAAGGTCGCTCAGCCTCTTGGCACCAGCTCCAGGGGCCACTCCTGGCCTCCAGGGAGCAAGGGCTGGCCTTCCCGCTCCCCTTGTCTGGGTGGGAAGGTCTGTCCAGACAAGTGTTTGCCATCCATCTATAAGTATATATATCTCTCTCTCTACAAATCTATCAGGAAGGATAAAGATGTGCTGTAGACCTGGGTATAGATGCATCTTACTGGTTCCAGTTCTCTGGAGAACCCTGACTAATACGTTGGTGAAACTGGAATGAAATATAGAGTTCAGTTAATAATAATGCATCACTGTTGGTTCATTAATTGTGACAAATGTACCATAATAACATGAAATGTTGCTAATAGGAAGCAACTTTTCTGTACATTTAAAACTATTCTAAAATTAAAAACTTCTATTTTAAAATTGAACTCCTCTATACATTTAAGTAGTTATGAGTGACTACTTTACAAGAAGACCAATAAAACAATGTTGTGTTTATTCATTTTAATGTGAATAATATAATAAGCTTAGAAAATGCTAGTAAACTATGAAGTTCACAGCTTATGTGATATTATAGAGAAATATAGAATTAATATGTGATTTAAAATAAAAAAATTAAAAATATTACCTAGGTAGCAAAATTTATAAGGGCATTATTTTTAAATGATTAAAAGAAATGTCAATGGTTATATCTTCTAAATAATAACATAAACTTGCTTTATATGAATTTTTTTTAGGACAGCCTATGTAAAGCAACATACAACTACAGGGTATTCCCAAAAATGTATACACACACTTTAAATAATTATAAAAGCAGTGTTTGTTAAAATACATTTTATTTTCAAAATGTAATAGAACCAGCTGCTAAAGTGTGTGTACATTTTTGGGGACACCCTGTATGTATTGGACTGGATTAACATTTTCTGCGATACTGCTACATCTCCACTAGATGTCAGTGTTTCCCATCTTTTGTCACTGAAAGCCATGTCAGATGGATTTTAATGTGTTTTTGTTGCTATTTGCAAAATGTAGGATGTAGCGAAAATTCATTTCAGTGCAGATGTAGAATCCTGGTTAGATAGGAAATCACTTTTGCAGCGAGCAATATCTAGTGTGCTCAGCCAACAGAAAGCGTCCAGATGCTGACACGCACCACGGATGAATGCTCTCACTCCTGCAGGCATACAGGGTCCCAGAACCACATACCTTACTTCTCAACTCACAACCGCCTGAAAGGTGGCTCCTTTTTTGTACAGGAAAGCAACATTAAGTAAGCTACCAAGGGCAAACACTTTTATATAGATCTGTTCAGTCTGACTTCAAAAGCTTACCCTTTTTAAGATTCATCTCAGATCTTATTTGCAGATTTCTGCTCAAATTCCTTTTTCCTAAGATGTTCTATGACCATCTATAGTCGATTTATCAAATATCCTATATAATAAAAGGCTAATACGCAAATAGACTGAACAGCGGAACAACTGAACAACCGGTCGCTATGATGTGCGTTGACCACCAGGGAATGCGCGCAGAACATGGGCATCGGCAGCAGGCGGCAGAGCGCAGAACATGGCCAAGGGGGGGCGCTGGTCGCTGTCATCCGGGCAAGCCTCTGGTGGTTACTGAAAATTCTTTGCTCCCACGGGCCATGGTCCCACCCGGCTTTCACACCTGCTGCTGGCCCTCGACACCAGTCCCGATTGCTCAGCACCATCAGCGAGTGTGAGTGGCGGCTGCCGGCCCTAATTGTCTCTAAGGGCTTCTCCACCTCCCCCTACTCCTGAGGGGCGATCAGGGCAGCAGCTGCCACTTGCACCCACTGACAGTGCCAGCCCCACTCGCACCCGCTGCTGGCACCGGCCCCAATCGTTCAGCACTGTCAGCGGGTGCAAGCGGGGCCGACACTGTCAGCACGTGGGAGTGGCAGTGGTGGGAGCAGGGCTGCTGCCTGACAGGGGACTGGGGTCCGCAGCAGGAGGGGCCGGGTGGGGGTCCGGAGGTTGGGTGGAGACTTGCCCCTGTGCCCACCGCAGCCTTATGGCCCACAGTTCCTTTCAAGGTGCACGAATTTGTGCACTGGGCCCTTCGTGTTCTATAACAATATTCGCTAACATTTCTTTAATACTTGCCATATCCTAGGCCGTTCTAAGCACTGACATATATGTTAGTGCATTTAAGCTTCACAATTATTCTTTGAAGGGGGAAAGACTGTTAGTAGCATTCTACAGATTTGTGAACTGAGGCACAGAGAAGTTGATGGTTTGGCAGAGCCACAGTCTAGCTTAGGCCGTTGGTGACAGACCTTACACCATACTTCTATGTAGGGCACCCCCTGCAAAGCCCCTGCCAAAAACACCAAGAAGCTAAAGCTCACTAAATTTAGCAAAGAAAAAAAATTAGTTTTAAACTTTAGAGGAATGCTGTATCTAAAAAGAGATAGCAGAAGGAAAAATTATTAGATTTTTAATATGAAGAGTAAATACTTAGAGTCCTAAGTAATCTATGTGGTCTACAGCTTATATAAAATTGTAGAAGGATAAAGAATTAGTATATTATTCAAAACAAAACACCTATATTGCTTATTTAGAAACCTAACAACTTCAAAATGAGTGCTGAAAAATATCTGGGACAATAATTATTAGGTGATATCATAGGAAATTGCCAGTAGTATACTGTTTTGAACTAGAAAACAGAAACTTTATGTTACCATCTTACACCTTGAATAAATGGGCTCAATAACATTTGTTAACATCCAATATTTTTTCTCACTTTTAAGCATTTACTTTATGATACATTTATCAGTAGAAAGTGAAAGAAGGAATATATACCTATAATAATAAAAGTGTAATATGATAATTAGACCAGACAGCCGAACGGCCTTCCAGACGTCCCTCTGGACAAAGCCACAGTGGCGGGGACCAAGGCAGAGGTGGTTAGGGGCGATCAGGCAGGCAGGTGAGTGGTTAGGAACAATCAGGCAGGCAGGTGAGTGGTTAGGGGCGATCAGGCAGTCAGGCAGAGTGGTTAGGGGTGATCAGGCAGGCAGGCAAGCAGTTAGGAGCCAGCAGTCCTGGATTGCGAGAGGGATGTCTGACTGCCAGTTTAGGCCCGATCCCTGCAGGATCGAGCCTAAACTGGCAGTCTGACATCCCTCGAGCGGTCCCAGATTGCAAGAGGGTGCAGGCTGGGCTGAAGAACACCCCCCCATGTACGAATTTTGTGCACCAGGCCTCTAGTAATTAAATAAAAACCCACAAACAATCCAAAAATTGTTTTATAAATATTTTTATAAAGAATTTATCAGGCTTTCAAAGTAAAAACAGCCCCTAATTCTATTCTATGAAGAGTTCAATTTCCTAAACTGCAACATCAAAATAGTAAAATTTTCCCCAAAAAATGTTTTTTAATATTTGATTTCATTTATTCTTTTAATTAGTAGAGCAGAAAACAAAGACCTTGTAATAACTGATTGATCAGTATAATGTGTCAATTTCATTATATGGGTTAAAGTCTGCTAGGTCTAATATTATAAAAGCTACACTAGATTCCTTTACAGTAGAATTTTCACTTCATCCATACATTTATATTCAACCTTTCTGTATTCTTACGTTTAAACTGTGTCATTGATAACCAATATAAAGTTGTTGCTTACAGCTTACATTCAGAGGAGATTAAATTTGTCTCTACAGCAGACTGGGCTGGGAGCTCTAGGCATCCAAATCACCCTAATCCAATAAAAAATTAAGACGATTTCAATCTGGGGTTAGGTCTCTCTTAGACTGGTCTATTTCCATCTCATCCTAACTCCTTGTGTGTGTGTGTGTGTGTGTGTGTGTGTGTGTGTGTGTGGCGGCGGGGTGGTGTTCTGCTCATTGCCTTCTTTTCTAGTTAACACTCAGGTGGTGGTTGGTCTCAAACTATCTAGTCTGCCATTGCTGGAAATAAAAGTAAGGAAAGTTTTGTAGTGAAATATTTTACAATGTGTGATATAAGTCACCATTGATCTCCCAAGAAAATTTTTAATAAAATATACATTCCCCCTCAATGCTTTTAATGCAAGAATAACTCACTAATGCTTTCTGGTAAAAATAGGGTTGCATCCTGCTTCGTGGTCAGTCTGAGACAAAAACAGGTTTCCAACAGGAACAAGTATATGGATTAAGAGTGTATTTGGAATGGGAGTACAGGCACACACACGAGATGCTCAGCTCAAAGTGTCTCATAATTTAGCTGGCTTGAACTGGCAACAAATTCTAACAATGGAACTTAGGTTGAGCAAGGTCAGCTACTGTCTCTGCTTTGCATAAAAAGGTGGTTTCATAACAAAAGACAAGAAAGGGACACATATTTGCTATTACATAACTTTTTGAAATCTCATTGTAGGAAATTCAAGTTAGTGATTAATTTAGAAATGGTCACTTTAATGAATCTTTAAAACAAATACCTTGTTAGATTGTTTTAGATCATCAAAATCACATCATTTATGTTAGAAAGCAATAAGCAAGAGAGATACTAATTGTTAAATGTTATGTGAAATAAATATACTCATTGGATGAACATAATATAAGGGCCTGGCAAGGACTACAGTTGTAAATATTTAATTATAAGGCGTCTTCTAAAGACACTTTAAAGTGAAATGTCTAATGTGCAAGTATATTCTTTCCTCTTGCAAGGGCCATAGCTAATTCCTTATGCTTCATTTTTTTTTTCTCTAGTAAAACATGTTTGCTCATTACTGCCTTACTAGAATGAATAAAATATTTGATTTGCTATTAAATAATAAACTAGAGTTGGCTAAACCAATGCTTTATTTTAAATAAGTCATGCTTTTTATGCTAAAATTCATTTGTTATCTGTACTTCAAGTGGATAAAATTAAGCTTTAAATTTGGTTTTATCGGTATTAATAGGAATATTATTCTGAGGAAGTTAGTTTTAGGTTACATATTTATCATAATTTTTATTTTTCAAATGTATTTTAATTGGAAAGAGTACAATTTTTTAGAGTAGGTCTGCTACAGGAAAAATACCACCAACTACCTTAGAAGTAGGTTTTACTTTTCATTACCGTCTTAAACAATTTGTTAAAAACCAAACTGCTTGGTTACACATATTGTGGATAATATACTGCCTGCATTTGCTTCTTACATTTCCCACAGATTAGCCAAGTGAAATTAGACCAACTGTTTTCCTTTCTGATCCTCCACTTCTTCATCTGTAGAATGAAATAACATTCCTAACTTGTATGTTTGGGGGATTCATGATAATGTCTACAGATGCATGCAGCATCTGGCACCTAGTAGATATGGAAAAGCCAGCTCTTATTTTAAATGCTAAGAAGCTTAGATTTGTATAATACATATTTCAGCAATGCTCATGTCAGTCAATGAAATGTGATTACAAACCTGTCAAATTTAATATGTAAAACAAAAGTCTGACTGAGGTAGGCCTTTTCTTGAGACTGTCAGCTTCTTTATAATATACCAGTGGCCCAGTGCACAAAAATCGTGCATGGGGGGAGGTTGTCCCTCAGCCCAGCCTATACCCTCTCCAATCCGGGACCCCTCAGGTGATGTCCAACTGCCAGCAGTCAGACATCCCTCTTGCAATCCAAGACCACTGGATCCTAACCACTCACCTGCCTGCCTGCCTAATGCCCTCAACTGCCCTTGGCTGCCAGCCTGGTGCCCCCCAACTGCACTCCCCTGCTGCCATCTTGTGATGGCCATCTTGTGACTACATGGGGGTGGCCATCTTGTGACCACATGATGTGATGGTCAATTTGCATATTGCCTCTTTATTATATAGGTTATTGTTATGCAATATATACTAGTTATATTAGTTTCAAGTGTACAATATAGTGATTTGACACTTTTATACTTTACAATGTGGTCACCCCGCTAATTCTAGTAATCACCTGTCACCATGAAAACTTATCACAATATTATTGACTATATTCCCCTTCCCTTTTCTCCCCCATCCCCCATCTCTCCTCTGGCGACTATTATTTTGTTCTCTGTTTCTATGAGTCTGTTTTTGTTTTGTTTTAACTTTTTTTTTAGATGTCACATATAAGTAAAACCATACGGTATTTGCCTTTGTCTATCTGACTTATTTCACTTAGCATAATACCCTCTAGGTTCATCCATACCCTAAAATTTATGTGGAACTACAAAAAGTCCTCAAAGAGCCAAAGCAATCTTGAGACAGAAGATCATAGTTGGAGGTGTCATGCACCTACCTCTACTTTAACCACCTCCCCTCTCCAGGTCTCTGGGCTTTAGAAAACTAAATATACCATTTCAACATGAAGCAAGCTAATGATTAGTTGCAGCTATCCGCAAACTGGCAGGCAAGGTGTCAGTTGTATAATTTAAATCCACTGTTGAATGATATTTGTTTATTCAATGTTATAAATAGCCACCCCAGAAATCCGAGAGGGAAAAAATATACTGCAATATGCAAAAGTCTGTAGAGTCTGTAGTATTTCCCCTTTGTATACTTTCTAATTAAAAAATGAATGAAGTATGAAAGAAAGGGAATATGGATATTTGTACATGTAAATAAAATAACAAAAACCTGCTGTACGCAGGGGGCTGGCTGATGTCCTACAGAGAGTACAAGTTCATTACCAGAAAAATTCTTGAATGTACATATCTGTGCACATTACTTCTCACAGCAATTATCTACAATTCTTTGTCTGCATTTTTAGTAAAAGCAATACATTTGCTAATGCAAAATAGTCACTTCTATCCGTAATGCCAAATACAGTGGTATTTAAAAGTATCTACTAAAAGTGTGTAGATAATACAAACATGGACTGAAATGCCCAACTGTGGACAGTGACCCCAGTTCTCTCACTGGTCACACTGATGTGTTTCCAGTTCCTCTTTGTTAAAAGCACTAGGACTCGAGTTTAAGATCAGTGTGTAGATCTGTTTGCTCATAAAACTTTAATTGCATAAATATTAAGGACCAGTAGCCGATAACAAAGGTCTAATTCCTCACCTGTATGTAACCTAGCCACTTATCCAAATGCAATCGATTTTCTTTAAGAAAAAAAAAATCAGTCGATTCATGCATTTCATACTGCAATATTTTAAATGAAAAGAAAAAACTTATTTAACTGCTTGTTTTAGAACTGAGGTAAATGTCATGCAGTTTTGTAAAAATGTAATCATTTAAATTGTGAATAGGTTAGAATCAGTCTTAATGCAAAAGTTCTCCAGGTAATTTATTTTTGGTGGAGGTGGGTGTGGATGTGTGTGGGAGGAGTCAGGGATGGTGGGGTTGGGGTGGGGGAGGGTTCTTTGCTAGCAGATCTGACTCTTCTTCCTTCACCAGATCATAAGGCAGAAATCTCCATTCAGGAATGGCCCTGGTGTATGCCTTTAACCATTTCACTATTCTCTTGTAGGATTCAGAGAGCTGAATACTTTTGCACCCACTTAACTTCATTAAAAAAATTAAATTCACCTGAATTCTAAAATGTACACTTTATAAGAAGAGTGTTTTCATTCCTGCTCATGGTGATGAAAGAACCTGTGTGCCTGTGAGTGTGTGTGTGTGTGTGTGTGTGTGTGCGTGTGTTTTGAGGGAAATGTCCTCCAGTTCCCAGCTAAATGGTTGTCAGCTTTTCCCGGGAACCTGAGGGCACTTTGCAAAGCCCCAGGAGCTCTAAGGTAGACATCAGAGGTGTCCTGGGCATGGCAAGTGCCCTGGGTGCCAGATGATGTTATACATATGCAAATTAACCGGATGTTGCATGGGGAAAACCCATCCCACTTGGGATAAGAATTGGGGCTGATCCTTGAAAAGTAGGGAGGCATCATTTCTTCAAATGGTAGCTGCCCTGCACGCCTGCCATGTTCTGCATTAGAGGCAGGGACCTGAGCTCTTCTCAGAGTCCTGGGGGAAACCAGGCTGTCAGACAACCCCCAAGGCTGAGTCAGAAGTGGCACCAACTCCCCTCCAAGCCCCCTTCATGTCCACTCCGCCCTCTGGTGAACAGCAGAGGGCTGTCTGGGGGAGAGCTGAGCAAAAGCCTGACCAGCGGGTTTAAAAAGAACAAAAATGCACCGAATTAGGACCCGGAAATGGTCAGGGAGTCGGCCCAGGGGAGTTGGTGGAAGTCCTGGCCAACAGCACAGTGTTGTAAGCGGGCCCAGCAGCGGCTGCTGCAGACAGAGGGGAGGGGTCTCATGGAGGGACAGCCCGGACCCTGCAGCTACTCACGCGTGTCCGGCCTCCTCCGAGTCGCTGTCCGAGGCCCACTCCTCGCCGATGCCCGGCAGGGTGGAGAAGAGGGTCCTGGGGCCCGGCCCGGGGGGCATCCAAGCGCTGGGCTCTGGGTCTCCGGGGCCACGCTGGCGGGGGTTCCGTGGGCTCCAGGCTGAACTGCTGCTACCCACTGCGCCCCGGATGGATGGCAGCGCCGCCCAGACCCCGCCGGGGACCGGGGTCGACCGCGCCCCCGCCCCCAGAAGCTCCGGGGAGCTCTGGGCTCTGCGGCCACCGCCAGACGGGGCCCGGGGCAGGTCCTGGGGCAGGTCCTGGGGCAGGTCCTGGGGCAGGTCCTGGGCAGGTCCTGCGGCGGGGACTGGACTTTGCTTGCTCTGGGGCTACTGGGCAGGGACAAGGGGGTCCCTACTGCTTCTGAGGCGCGGCTGGCGACCCAGACCCTGGGGTAGGAGGCGGTGAGCGGAGGGTGGGGCGCGGCGGGCGCCCCCCGCGGGGTGCAGGGGGAGTCGGGCGCCAAGGCGGGGAGGAGGCGCAGGGTGGGGGCCGTGCTCAGCGCTGTGCCCGCCGGCCCCGCGCTGGCAGCGCCTTCCAATTTGCTGGAGTTCACAGCCGGGGAGGGCACCGCCGGGGACGCCGGGGTCGCAGTCGAGGTCTTGAAGATTTTGGAAAAGAGAGACCCGAGGTCCAACACGGCGACCTTCATGGCTCCGACTTGGAAATGCTGTCCTCGCTGCTGCTGGAGCCTCAAGACCACGGGGAGCCGGGCTGCGGGGCTCCATCCACCCCTGCTCACAAGGATCCGGAGGAGGCGGCCCGGGCGGGGCGGGGATCCTGGGGTTCCCGTTTGCCTGGGTGCGCTCTAGTGCGCTCCCCAGGAAAAGGAGCTTCTCTGGGCGTTCAGCCCCGAAGCCCTGGAGACCCCCTTTCCGACGCCCAGATGGCTCGCGGGGCTGAGGCTGCGGGGGCAGCGGCACCCTCTGTCCCTCTCTGGTCTGGTGCCCTGAGACCCCCAGCGCCCAGGTGCGCGGCTGCCAGCGCCCCCGCGGGCTGAGGGTGCGGATGGGGCCTCTGGTGGCAGAGTTACCCCATGGGCCTCCAGGACGCGCAGGCGGTTGCTAAGCTAAACAAAAACCCTCCTATCTCCCTGCTAATTGGGCCTGGACTGCAGCTCCTGCAGCTCAGGGCCGTGTCCACAACAGGTACCCAGGCTCCCCTCCTGGATACCTGCCTTAAAGGAACACTGTCCAATTTCCCCATCACCCTTGGAGCTTCCCCCCACTGGCCAGGCTCTGGGCTGAGGGCCAGGAACTTGAACAGAGGGAGATAACCCTGCTTCCAAAGGGGCTGGAACCATCTAGTCTGACAAGACCAACTGTGCCAGGGCAGGGCGGCCAGCTCTCTGGCAGCAGGGAAGGCTGGTAAACAAACACCTGTTCTCAGGTGAGGGGACTTGAAACAGCAGTGCCCACTCCTCCCCCTTCAGGGCCAGGTTCAAAGTGTGCCACTAAAAATGACACAGCGGGTGCCTCACCCAAGAACTTGGAAATAAGATGGGGCCTGACAGCTGAACTAGTAACAGCCGCATACAGTGTATGTGGCTAACACCCAACCGAGTGGACCAAGAGATTTAATAACTAAAATGTTTCAGAACTTGAACGATAATCAGATCGATTCGATACAAACTCAAACGCAGATATGAGCAGTAAGAGTTTCTTATTACATGGAATACTGTTGGAATCTACCCATTGTCTAAGGCAGGGGTCCTCAAACTTCTTAAACAGGGGCCAGTTCACTGTCCCTCAGAGAGAAGGAGGGGAGTCGGAGAGTGCTGCGCACATTCCACACATGCACACTGTGGGCCCGGGATGAGTCGGCTGCTAAGCAGGACAGGCAGTGGCGGCAAAAACACCCAGCTGGCCGGATAAATGTCCTGGGTGGGCCGCATGTGGCCCGTGAGCCGTAGTTTGAGGACCCCTGGTGTATGCTATCAGGAAAGTATAAACAAGGATCCCGGAATGCTGGTGGACCTTGAGCTTTGGCAAGGACCAAAGCTATGCACATATTATTTAGTCAAGATAATGGTGGCTCAAGCAATTTCCTAACCAAATAGTCTCAAAGTAAATCTTTACTAGTATTTACTGACTTTTAAGATAGTCTGCCTGCTAGTTGAATTGCCTGCATAACTAAGAGCAATATGTGTATCTAAAATTGAATAAAATATTGGCAGGGCCTGGGCAATAGTGAAGCCTTTCTTCTTCAGAAAGACTCTCCACCTGGCCCCCTGTTTCCAAATTCATATTTGTTGTCTAGTCTTGTCATTTGCCTGCAGCCCTTCTTCAGGTTCTGAACCCAGGCCATGCAGGACGTGGCTTCTCACATCTGGTGCCTCAAACAAAGGACATCTGGAGAATGTTTGCTGGAGCTGAAAACGAAGTTCACCAGATAGGTGGAGAAGAAATCACTGAAAAGGTGGGAAAAATTCTCCACGTGCAAAGCCCACACTAGCTGCAGAAATTTCAAACTGTAAGTAGGGTGGGAATGTCTTTTGCCAGGCTAATGGAGCAGAATTTGGTTAAAAAGGAAGAAACTTTATTGTAGACTTTTGGTTTGCATGTTCAAGGATAAAGGGATTAAAGTGTCAGAAGGCATTCTCTTACAGTTTTTGCATATTATTATAGAACATAATACTTGGTTTCCTGAAGAGGGTACATTAGATGTTGAATGTTGGAAAAGTGTATGTCAGAAGTTGAAAAAAGCAGCAGGGGAAAAGCTTGCCTCCAAATTGTTTCTACTTGTGGAACATGGTATTGCATTTGCTAGAGCCTTTTAGAGAGGCAAAGGAGGATAAACCTCCTCACCCGCAACCGCCACTCCTAAAGAGGAGCAGAAAGAAAAATTGGAGGAATGGCCATCATGGCCCCCTCCATCTCCATGTCCTAATCCTGAAACATTTAATTCGCTGCTAATAGAATCACCTATGCAAAGAGCTATCTGAGAAGATTAAAGGACATGACAGTGGCAGCGAGACTTGCTTTTCTTATTATAAAGGTAACTGACCCACATTTCCCAAATCAGATAATAAAACAGTGACTTATAGAATCAGGTAAATTATATGCAAAAAGCTTATGAGCAAATTAGACTTTGTGGAAAAACAGGACATTAAAAAAAAAAAAAAAAAAAGAATGTAGGCAACCAAAAAGGACACAAGGTGGCACTCAGGGGAAAGCATAAGCATTCTGCCTCCCAATTCAATCAACGCAGATTCAACCTCTTTAAAATTCCTTAGAAAAAGAGAAGTAATTAAAATATTACTAGATCTTTTAGTGATCCTGTAACATGGACACCCACACTCTAGAGTGTTATTAAAAGTCTCATTTTTGCCATGTTTTTATTTCCAAGTTCATCATTTAAAATTTAGACAAATGAGACATTTCTCAGAATTTAGGGATGCATCTAGGATTTCTGTACTCATAAAGAGAAAAGCAAGCTTAAGAAAATGCGAACACCCCACCTGATTTTGGGTGATTACTTGAGCCCCAATCTCTTCACGGATACTACAGAATAAACCCAAGACTGCTTTTTCTTTAAAAGATGGCAAAAATGACACAAGAAAATATACAGGCTGTATTTGGGCAATAGGATTAATGTTTCCATAATAATGGTAATTTTTAATAATAATGTACCACATTCTAAAGTTGCCTCTCAAATCTTGGAAGCACTCCTATTTCTATAAAATAAAAAAAGTAATACTTTATCATTAAAGGCACTGAAAGTCAGTAAGTTATCTCTGTTACAAAATTTGCCAAAAGAAAATGCCTTAGATAGTAATTAGCTTTAAAATCTCAAAGTTGTTAAAACATAAATAAATAGATATAACTAAATGAAGAATTTGTGGTAAAGCTTCTCAGTAATAATTATAAACATATTAATGATAAAAATCCAGTCGCGTTTCTCCCTGTAAAAGCAGAGAACCTGGCGGCAGCAGCAACCTTAAAATGTTATCTATAAGGAAGAATATAGTAGCTTTAAAATTCAAGCGGGCCTGCCCTCTCCTCCCCCTGCCTTTTTCACCAGCCTCAAACATAGTTTTTCCAAAATCTTAGGTAACTTAAAACTTTAGAACATTGCTGAATTAAATAATAAAATTATTAAATATCCAGGTATTTTAAAATGACAAAAATACTGAATTATTAACCTGTGTTTACCTCATATAAAACATCTAGAGGATAAATTTGAATCTATTAATTAAATATGTCTTGTATTTTATTTAAAATATATCCTTAAAATGTAAAAATATGACTAATGTGAGAAATGCTAAGTATTTAACTTGCCACCTAAAATTTGAGGCTTCTAAAAGTTTAAAGTTCAAATTAAGTTAGAAGAAATTATATAGAATTCATAAAGTTTAGAAATTCATTTTTTAGAAAAATAATTTTTATATTTACTCTGGAGAAAGTAGTAGTTCAAAATATATTGTAGTCCTCATGTATACTATGTATAGTAAAATTTCAACTTAGGATGTAATATTTTATTGGCCCAATTAAAAAAGGAGGATTAATTCTATGATTTGAACCAAATTTTTAATATAAAAACTGGTTTAAATTTAATTAATATCTTTTAGAATAATTACAAAAGTTATGTTGATAAATGTCAATCTAAAAAATGCTGGCTGTTTACTTTTAATTTACATTGAAGAATTAAGTTTTTAGTATTGTATAGTTTTGATAATGGAAGGCAAGACATATATTTTAAAGGAAAAGGAGGAAAAAGTTCTATACAGATACCTGAAGGTATTTACAATATTAATAATAGAAAGAAAGAATATTAGAGTAAAAATACATTTTTAAAATATATTTTATTGATTTTTTTACAGAGAGGAAGGGATAGGGATAGAGTGTTAGAAACATTGATGAGAGAGAAACATCGATCAGCTGCCTCCTGCACACCTCCTTCTGGGGATGTGCCCGCAACCCAGGTACATACCCTTGACCGGAATTGAACCTGGGACCTTTCAGTGCGCAGGCCGACGCTCTATCCACTGAGCCAAACTGGTTAGGGCAAAAAAATACATTTTTAAAGGACATAAAAAGAAGGTTTGAAGACTAATTTGAAAGTATAAAATTTATAAAGGTTATATATATGATGAGAAGAGAAAAAAAGAATTTTGAAAGAAAGAAAAAAATTCTAAAGTTAACTATTTACAAAAGTTATAAAAGGGTCATAAAATTTGAGGGAAGTTTAAAAAAAGACTAGACCACTACCCTTATCAAGTTATGTATGTAAATGAGCACTAGCCAAAAAAGAATGCTGTTTAAACATAAATTTTAAGCTTAATAAAAAAGAGAAATTTTAAAATCTCTTCCGCTACTATTTACAAAGTAAACTAAAAATTATTGTTCAAGCATTAAATTTCACCATTAATGAGACACCATAAGTAAAAAGAAAGTTACTTTTACTTGAAACATATGCATGGCAGCATTGGCCAGCATCCAAGAAGCAACCAAGTTTGTTGCTCGGTTTAAAAGAAAGAAAAAAGTTTTTAAAAGAAATTCCCTAAATGTTGCCTAAAGATCACTATGGGAGGAAATAAAGGGAAATGCCCTTCAGATATTTAGAAACTGTAATTAAAAGTCAATATATTAGGCCTTAAAGAGTATAAATATAAAGAGAATTGCCTTAAAACCTTAAATGACTTTTTAGAAGTTATTAAAGGACATTAATTGGTTAAGACCTTATCTAAAAATCTCTATAGAAGAAATGACAAATCTGTTACTCAATTAAAATGACTCAGTGACACAAGCTGTCATTTCCAGCAATTTTGTAAAAAGTAGAAAATTCAGCACATTGCAGGTTTTCCAAAAGCCTCTTAATATTATTTAAAACAAAAAGGGGGGATTATGGAGAAATCGTCTGTAAGTAGACTACACCAAGCCTTAATTACTTTAAATTTTTTCACTTGTGATGCCGATGGCAAGACACCCTTGGAAATACACTGGTGTCAGAATAAGCCAAAGGGAAATGGTCTAGTTAAATGGAAAGATCTCAAGTCTGGTTTATGGAAGGGCCCCGACCCCCTGTTAACGTTTGGTCGAGGACACGCTTGTGTATTGCCAGAAAACATGTCCAAGCCCGTGTGGATTTCCACAAGAAATATTAAACTTCAACATGGATCCGAGGGAGGAACTGGCCAGATTAATGAGAACCTTGCATTTGGATCCACACCTTGCAGCTGCAGACAGTCAGCTACCCCAGCCGAAAATAGTAACAGACCCAAACAACCCACTGAAGACAAGGAGTGGGAGGAGGACAAGGCGGATGACAAACAGCCCGGAGGTCACCTGGGGGATGGTGAAGGAGACGGTCCAGGAAGCTGAGCGAATTTGTGCAGAGACCAGAACCCCATGAACACCTGAGAACATCTTTCTTGCAATACTAGCAGTCATCAGCTGTGTGGTAATACTACCAGGGGCAAATGGGGAAGTATTTTGACTTACGTTCCTGACCCACCATGGGTAAGACCCCTTACATGGGCTGATCCCCTGCCTAATGTAGTCACCAATAACACCAAACACCTTGGTCACCCAAAAGGACCACGGGTGGGACAAAGAAGTATATGGGCAAAGTATAATTACACGGGTGTCGCCACCCAGCTTCCCTTTTGTATGACACAGAATCAAACCACTGCTCCTTTGTATGAAGAATTAAAGAGAGGCTTCTGGCTAGCATGGATACCAAAGAGGGGGAAGCAAAAGCCCAAATACATCTATTATAACTACTTGCTCTGGGGAGAGGTACAGAAAATGTAACTGTACTAAGAACCGCCCCCCCCCTAAGCCATTATGTAAAAAGTCTTATGAATGGCACCCCACCGAGGAAGAAATTCATTGACAAGACTACCCCACCAGCAGCAAACTTAATAACAGTTTTTCCTTTGTAGATTAGAGCCCCCACGGTTCTGTGTATAATTACAATAGCACCCTAAAATGGAAGGGCACCACATCCTATCTATATGTTGAAGCTAATCACTCCATCTCATGGCATGGAGGAGGAGTTGTTGGGTCTCAATTACAACATGACAATTGGCCCCTAAAAAATACACAATAGAAATTAGCTGCTGCACTTGCATCTATTAAATGGTAGCGTTTTAACTATAGCTCACATAATTCCATTTGTACCTTATGAGGAACTCCCAATAAGACAGTATTTGCCACTGCCTGTGTATTTGATCCATTTGTACTCCTCTCAGGCCCCATCCAGATACTCCTTAGTGCTACAAGCAATCTGTATGAGGTGTCATGCACATTATCCCATTGTATTAATTCTACATTCCAAAAGGATTCCCTCATGATTTTAAAACAGCTTGCTTTCACTTGTGTTCCTACTAACCTAAGCCAGCCTTGGGAATCTCATCAAACCTACCAACTGTTACATGATCTGGTAAAAACCTTAAAATGACAAAAAAGATTTATTGGAATGTTAATTGCAGGAATCTTTGCCCTTGTAATGTTACTTAATTCTGTGGGCATCGCTGCTTCATCTGTGGTACAAACTGTTCAAACTTCTCAGTTTGTACAACAAGTTAAGGAAAATGTAACTAAGAACCTGTCTATACAAAAAAGAATTGATAGCCAGTTTGAGATAGTATTATTGGCACTAAAGTCTACAGTCCTGTTGATGGGTGATAAAATCCACAGCTTAGAGCAAAGAATATCTTTGCAGTGTCATTATATTTTTCCCCAGATTTGTGTTACCCTTGTTCCCTATAATAGTACCTTATACCCTTTGGAATCAATAAAAAAAAAAAATCACCTTCTTAGTGCTTGGGTTAAAGGTAATATAACCCTTGATATTTTAGAACTACAACAACATATTGTATAATTATCCCAGGCAAACTTACAAACTAATTCTTTAGATGCCTGCCAACAATTTAAAAAGGACATGAAAGAATTTAATCCATTCCACTGGATCTCCTTACATTTGCCTCTTAGCATAATCACTTTTGCCTGTCTCATTCTTGTTCTAATATGTTTATTTCTAGTCTGCAGATGTGGAATGAAGAGTCTTAAAAGGACTCGAACCCTTCAGATGGCATTCAACTTTTCAAGATTTATTAAGAAAATGAAAAGGGGGAGATGTTGGAAGATACCCATTGTCTATGCTATCAGGAAAGTGTAAACAAGGATCCCGGAATGCTGGTGGACCTTGAGCTCTGGCTACACCAAAGCTATGCACAGATTGTTTAGTCAAGACAATGGTGGCTCAAGCAATTTCCTGACCAATTAGTTTCAAAGTAAATCTGTACTAGTATTTACTGACCTTTAAGATAGTCTGGCTGCTAATGGATTTGGCTGCCTGACTAAGGGCAATATGTGTATCTAAAATTGAATTAAAGGTTGGCAGGGGCTGGACACCAGTGAAGCCTTTCTTCTTCAGAAAGACTCTCCACCTGGCTCCCTGTTTCCAAATTCATATTTGTTGTCTAGTCTTGTCATTTGCATGCATCCTTCTCCAGTTCCTGACCCTAAGCTACATGGGATGTGGCTTCTCACAGAGTACATTTTGTTCTGCTAAATCTGAGGAATTATATGTGAAAGATAGAGTGTATGAGTGTGATGATCCATAGAAGTGTGGGGTCAGTGCTAGGCAAATTTATAAAATAAGATATTGACAGGGTTTATCCATTAACTAGAGGCCCAGTGCACAAATTTGTGCATGGGTGGGGTCCAGGGGGGCCCAGTCCCAATCAGGGTGGATTGGGGCTGGGTCAATTGGGAGGAGGACATGGCAGGAGGTTGGCCTGTGGCCTGCCTGGATCAGGGCCTGATTAGGGCCCCCGATCAGGGCCAGGCCTACTAAGGGAAGGGGCCATGGGTGATTGGCTGGCAGGCCCTGCTCCCAATTGGGACTGGGGGTCCGATTAGTGGTGGGGCTGGCCATGGGGGTTGGGTTGTGGGCAGTGGGACAGCCAGCCCTGCCCCTGAATGGGGTGAGTGGGGGGTGCCAATTGGGGCCAGTAGCCTGGGGGAGGGGTCATGGGTTGTTGGCTGGCCAGCCCTGCCCCTGATCGGAAAAGGGGGACCCATATGAGATGGGGCCGGGTGTGGGGAGAGGCTGCAGTAGATTCGCTGGCAAACCCCGCCCCATATTGGGGTGGGGGAGAGATCAGGGATGGGGCTGGCCAGGGGGAGGAGCTGCAGGCCGATTAAGATGGTGGTGGCCCATTGTGGGGATGGCCGGCCACTGAGATGTGAGAAGCTGTGGGTCGATCAGAATGGTAGGAGATAATCAAGGGCGTGGCCAGTCAGGGGGAGGGGTTGCAGGAGGTGGGGTGGTAAACAGGGGTGGGGCTGGCCAGGGTGAGGGGCTGCAGGCAAAACAGGGTGGTGTGGGCTCAACAGGGGTGTGGCCGACTTGGGGGAGGAGCTGCCGAAGGTTGGCTGGTCATCCCTGCCACATATTGGGGTTGGGGGTGAGATCAGGGGTGGGGCAGCCACGGAGAGGGGCTGCAGGAGGTTGGCCACCCTGCTCTGCCCCCTATTGGGGTGGGGGATGCGATCAGGGGTGGGCTGGCCAGGGGGAGGGGCTGCAGGCCTATTGTGGTGGGGCAAGCTGAAGGGGGCACAGCTGGCTGGGAGAAAGGGTGGGAGTGTTTGGCCAGCGGGCCCAGCTCATAATCGGGGTGGGAGAGTTCGATCAGGGGCAGGTCGGCAAGGCAGAGGGGCCGAGAGGTTGACCACTGGCCCCACTCCCTGATTGAGCCAGTTTGCTGGCCACAGTGGGCATCATAGTGACTGGATGTTAGGTAGTTATAGCCACTACGGTAGCTGTCTTTTATGTATATAGACTCGAGGCCCAGTGCATGAAATTCATGCACGGGGGGGGGGGGGGGTGGTTCCCGTCAGCCCAGCCTGCACCCTCTCCAATTTGGGACCCCATGGAAGATGTCTGACTGCCGGTTTAGGCCCAAAGGGATTGGACCAAAACCGGCAGTCAGATATCCCTCTCACAATCCAGGACTGCTGGCTCTTAACCGCTCACCTGCCTGCCTGCCTGCCTGATTGCCACTAACTGCTTCTGCTTGCCAGCCTGATTGTCCCCTAACCACTCCCCTGCCGGCCTGATTGATGCCTAACTGCTCCCCTGCCAGTCTGATCGCCCCCAACTGCATTCCCTGCTGGCCTGATTGACTCCAACTGCTGTCCCGTGCTGGCCTGATTGCATTTAACTGCCCTCCCCTGCAGTCCTGGTCACCCCCAACTGCCCTCCCCTGCCAGCCTGATGGCCCCCAACTGCCCTCCCCTGCTGACCTGGTCGTCCCCAACTACCCTCCCCTGACGGCACGATTGCCCCCAACTGCACTGCCCACTGGCCTGATCACCTCCAACTGCCCAGTCCTGTCAGCCATCTTGTGGTAGCTATCTTGTGATGACGTAAGGGCAGCCATGTTTTTGAGGCTATGTTGTGGCGGCCATATTGTGACAATGTGAGAGTGGCCGACTTGTGACAACATTGTGTTGGCCATCTTGTGGTGCTGCCGCACAACGCCACCTAGGCTTTTATTGTATAAGACAGTGGTCAGCAAACTCATTAATCAACAGAGGCAAATATCAACAGCACAACGATTGAAATTTCTTTTGAGAGCCAAATTTGTTAAACTTAAACTATATAGGTGGGTACATTGTTATTAACTTAATTAGGGTACTCTTAAGCTGGCCTTTGCTAAAAACTCAAGGGGCCAAAGAGCCCCATGTGGATCGCGAGCCGCAGTTTGCTGACCACTGGTATAGGATGTTCATGAGATATATTTTCTGATTTGGGGCAGGGAAAGGATATGAATAAATTAACTGACATTCATGAATATACTAGAGGCCCAGTGCATGATTGAATCATGCACATGTAGGGTCCCCTACACGCTTTCGCTTTTCGCGGTGGAGCTGGATGCCTGTCCGCTGGTGCCGGAGCAGACAGGCACCCAGCTCCCACACTTTTGATGGTCCGTGGCTGCTGAGGGGGGCTACCCTGCTGTTGAGAGGCGCAGGGGGCGGGACTCCCGCCCCCTGCGCCTCTCAACAGCCGCTGAGGGGGGCTGCCGCGGACACCTGGCTACCCTGCCATTGAGAGGCACAGCTGGGTGTCCGCGGCAGGCCCCCTCAGCAGCCACAGATCTGGCCGTTGAGAGGCACAGGGGGCGGGACTCCCGCCCCCTGTGCTTCTCAACAGCAGGGTAGCCCCCCTCAGTGGCAGCGGATCCGTGCCTCTCAATGGCCGGATAGGCCACCCCAAGTCCCGCCCCCCAGCCTCCTGCCGCCCAATCATGGGCGTAGTGGAGTGATGGTAATTTACATGTTACTCTATTATTAGATAGGATGTTTAAGTCTTGCGGCTAGTTACCAAACAGGACTCTGAGCCATAGTTAATTTCCATCGGTAATGACAAGTTTTGTATTTCATCGTAGAGACCGAACCAATCTTCTACCTGTGATATCTACATGCTGTCAGGATCCCTTTTCTGAACCCAACCCCCACAAACAAGCATGTCCTGGGCACTTTTCTACTTCCAGGGTGCGCTCAGCACTGAGATGTGAGAGAAGGGATGTTCTCTTCCCACAGGAGGAATAGCAGCTTCCTAGCACACTAGGTGTCAGGTGAGGGCCCCAGGACACAAGCCCAGCAGATAGCGGCCACCCAGTCAGCACTAATGGGGGAGAGAGCAGCATGTGCTGAAGAGAGGTGAGAGGCCAGGCTGGGCAGGCTGTCCAGGGCCTTGGATGTCGGAAGAGGGAAGAGCATACAGTTGTCAGCGTGCAACACACCAGCACACAGTGAAGAGTCAAAATGAAGGAAACATCTGAGAGCAGCGAGGGAAACCGGAGGCAGAAGTCTCAGGGTCAGAGCAGGGAAGCTGGGCTAACTTTGTCATGACGCAAGGACACCAGAACCATCCATGTTTCTCATATGTTCATTGTCCCTCTTTCGCAGCAAGTAACCAGGTAGCCGTAGAGGGGTGTGAGGTCAGAACATTGGACTCTTTTCATAGAGTGCTCATTCAAGATTCCAAAGCCGTGTCCTCAAGATTGTTTGTTTCTTTCATAAGGACCTTGCTTTTAGTTCATAGAGTAATTAAATCCTCAACACATTAGGTTACTCTCAATGCAAGTAGAATCATTTCTAGAATATGCACTCTCAGTGTTTAAACTAATTATCTGATCGGTTCTGAGCTCTTACAGCTGACCAGCCTCTCAGGAGGGAGCCCCACTAACCTGACTCATAAAATCCTTGGGGCTCTCTTTCTCAGCCACAAATTGCCTTCAAAATAAAGATACAATTTCTCAGCCTGGGAGTCAAGGTGCATTCAAGCTGGTCCATGCTACTTGGGAACATCGTCTTGTCCTGGTCACCCTGAGCCACCCTGTGCTCCAAGCAGGGCCCCCGGGGCCCCCCCCCCCCCCCCCCCCCCCACACACACACTTTCTTGAACCCTTCTCTGCTTTGGAGCACTTCCTGCTCATGTTGGCTGCTGCCTGAAGCACTCCGCCCTCCCCCTTCTACTCTTCTTGAGGGGAGTGGTTACATATTCCCTGTTTTGTCCACAGAGATGAGCAGAGTCAGATACAGACAAATCCCATAGTTTCATAGCTGTGGTAGACTTTTAGAGAGATGAGATCTACTTAAAGATATTAAAGAAAATATGTTGTAAAGTCTTAAACAGATGAAATAATATCAAAGTGAATAACATAAAGAATGTAAGTTCTTCTCCGTGGACATCCCATAAGGTTGACCAGTGTTTTCCCTCCCAGACATTAGTCTAGCTGCAGAGAACTAAACTTTTTTCCTCCCCAAAGATGGCATTACATTATGTACTCTGTTCTGCAGCTTTAAGGTTCATCTTTCACTTACTATTTCCTGAACCTTTTTCCATGTCAGTGCAGATAGATGACTTTAAGAAATAATCAGTTGGAGAAAAGCCTTAAGCATGTTTTTCTCTGCCCTGAAGAGGCCCTGCAGCCTGTACAGGAGCTGCAAGGAAAACGGAGGGGATTGAGCAAAGTAGGGATCCAGGGCGTTTCTCAACTTATGTCATCTGCCTGGGCGCCTTCCCTGTCACTATGGACCTGCTCCTAGGAGAGGACACTCCTAGCCCAGCGCCTTTGTAGGAAGGATCACCTGCAGAAAAGAGAACCAGAGTCAGGATTGGGGTCCCGCTACCTGAAGAAGGAAATTCGTCGTCAGTGAACACAGCCATCAGGCAGGATTGGGGCACTCTTCTCACCATCATTCCCTTTTCCTTCCTCCCTTCCATAGGCGCAGTGGTTTGTCTTTGAGAGTTACTTCATAATTACTGTTCCTTTATCCAACCCCCGCTCTGCCAGCATCTCTTTTCTCTACCTCCTCCAGAGACCTTGCCCTTCGTCCTCTCCTACCCGCCCCATGTTCTCTTGGTCCCGAGGATAATTTGGAAACCATTGGGATCACAAGAACATGATTCAGATCTCCCGTGACCTGACGAATTTCACCTACTCCCTCAGGTTGGAGTCCCAGGTCAAAGTAGGGAGCTGTCCTGGGTGACTCTGATGCGCAGCCAGGATGCAACCCACCTCCGCTGGCAGCCAGTCCCAGGAGAGCACAAGACACTCCTGGTTGCGCAAGAAAGCATCAGGAGGCTAGGCGCCCAGCCAGGGAAAAACTAACCCCCAAACCGAACTTCAAACCCGGTGCCCCTTTACTTCCATTCTAAAACATACCGCTCCCTCCTTAACGGAGATCAGCCCACCCCAGCCCCAGTGCGCCTCTCCATCCTGAAGTTGCCCTCAATTGCACCCCATTCACCTCCCCACGCCACCCAAGTGCCTTCATTTCTCAGCACACTCTGCCTTCAGCATTTGTCTTCCCGTGCGCATTACTTAGACCTTTGCACAACAACAACAGGCGGCGCTTTCCTCCCAGCCTGGGAGGCTCCAACCCGGTCCCCAGGGGGCAGGGCGGTCCCTGCGCGGGAAGTCCCGCTTCTGGGCGCCTGGGCTTGTGGTTGCAGGAGGAGGGAGAGGCGATTGGTCCTGGCGCCACCTCCTTCCCCGCCAACCCCGCCCGCCGCGCCCGCCCCCGGGAATTGCGGGACTCCTCCCAGGATCCCGCACTTGAACTGCAGGGGCTGGGCCACCCACTGGACCTAAGCTCCCGGTTCCAAGGTTCTGGGCCTCAGTCCCCGCGAGGAGCAGACCGCTGGCGCGAGGATGGCCGTCTGGCTGGTGCCCGTCGGGCAGAAGCTGCTGCTCTGGGGCGCGCTCAGCGCCCTCACCCTGGCGGGCGCCACCCTCATCCTGAGCTTCCTGCAGATAATGGCGAGCTATGCGCATAACTGGCTGCAAATGAGGCCCATCCCCACCGTTTCGGGCGCCTACCCCTTTGTGGGACACTCCTTGGTCCGGAAGCGAGGAGGGAAAGGTAAGGGGCTGAGCGCCCAGGCGGGCCGCATCCCCACACGGGCTGTTGGGCCCCTTGCAGGGAACCGAGGCTCGGGAGCACCTCCTGAGCACCACCTGCATACCCGCCTGGAGCATCCCAACTGGAGATGCAGGCTGCTGGGTGAGGGGCGCCTCTGTCACCCCCTGGATAATGGGTTCCCAGCTCTCTCCAGTTTTCATTACATATAAGTGCAGTGTTTCTAAACGCCTGTCTTTCTGCCTTTTCTCTTCTCATTTCCCACCCCCTGGCTGCTGCTATCTTAGACCACATCCTGTAGCCCTAGCCGGCTTGGCTCAGTGGATAGAGCTTTGGCCTGCAGACTGAAGGGTCTGGGGTTTGATTCCTGTCAAAGGCATTTGCCTGGGTTGCAGGCTCCATCCCTAGTGGGGGAGGTGCAGGAGGCAGCTGATCAATGATTGTCTCTCATCATTGATGTTTCTAACTCTCTCCCTTCCTCTCTGAAATCAATAAAAATATATTTAATAAGAAAAACAACAACAACAACAACAAAACCACCTGTTTTTCTTCTGTTAAAGTCCTAAAAGCAGACACAAATTATAACTTAGTCTCTCTCTCTCTCTCTCTCTCTCTCTCTCTCTCTCTCTTTCTCTCTCTCTCTCTGTCTCTCTCTCTCTCTCTCTCTCTCTCTGTCTTTCTCCCTCTCTCTATCTCTATTTCTATGTCTATCTGTATCTCTATTTCTCTGTCTCCAAAATAAGGTATGAGAAATGCACTTGAGAACAGAGCCTCTCCCTCCAGAAATCACAATACTTGACCACAACTTTCATTCCTCCTTAGCTCTTCTAAGGAGGTTACATAACAACAATGAATTATGATGTTATTCTTCAAGGCCTGCCCCAAAAGTCATACAGCAAGTTTCAGAAATCTTATTTGTTAAAGAGTGAATCTTTTTTTATTGAAATCATCTTTTGAAGAGATAGCTTTACGTCATGTTATGATAGGGGTAGAGGGATCACTTTAAGTTAGAAAGCTCTTAAAAGTCCCTGATGTTTGCATCCCCCATGAGGGAGGGTGTGTTAGATCTTAGCACTTCATCTTCATGGCTGTATAAGTTGAGATACCCAGAACTGAAAAGATTTGCCCCAAATGATATATATTTTTCAAATATATTTTATTGATTATTTTACAGAGAGGAAGGGAGAGAGACAGAGCGTTAGAAACATTGATCAGCTGCCTCTTTCACACCTCCCACTGGGGATGTGCCCCAACAAGGTACATGCCCTTGACCAGAATCAAACCCGGGACCCTTCAGTCCATAGGCCGACACTCTATCCAATGAGGCAAACTGATTAGGGCCAAATGACATATTTTTAAATGAGCCCAGAACTAGAATCCAATCAGCCCTCAGCTTTATTGAAGAAGTTTTACAGACTGAACATCAATTCCAAAGCTTAAAGGATTATTTCTTTTCCACTTTCCTTTCTCCAAATAAAAATAATGCTGTCATTTCAACTTCACAGGAATACATGAAGCCTCATGGGAGAGTGTTACCAAAATATAAAAAATGTTTTAGGCCGAAGAAATCCAAGTAAACCTTTAACCAACCAAACATCAATGTGACTAATGTTGCAAGTGATGCAGCAAATTTTGATATATGAAAACTACATTTGTAAAAATCATCATGGCGAACGCTAAAGGCAGAGCTAATCTTCCCTTCTGCCCAAAGGCTTTATAATATTAAAAAATAATGGTGTAGAAATATAGGCCCCTCCTGCCCAACAGGAAACAATATACTTAAGAAATCTCATCATAGTGTTTTGGGGGAATTTTTTGAAGAATTGAAATCTCTAGTGAATAAGATCCATTTCAAAATGAACTGTGAGTTATTGGATTCTTTAAGGCAATTCTCCTTATAGTTACTTCCGGAGAGGAGAGAATGATAACACATTATCTTTCTAAAGAGGATTTTATATATATATATAATATTGATTTTTTTTTTTTATTGATTTTTTACAGAGAGGAAGGGAGAGGGATAGAGAGCTAGAAACATCGATGAGAGAGAATCATCGACCAGCTGCCCCCTGCACACCCCCCACCAGGGATGTGCCCGCAGCCAATGTACATGCCCTTGTCCGGAATCGAACCTGGGACCCTTCAGTCCGCAGACCGATGCTCTATCCATTGAGCCAAATGCATCAACAACTACTGCATCTGGGCTTGAGACCAACCTTTGCTCCCTTTCTGCTTGTAATCAAATTGTTTGATGCTGCAATCTTTTTGGAGGGGTTCAGGACCTTAAGGAGGGGCCAATGCACAAATGAAAATAGTATACAAGAAATATGAATTTAGAAGGCATGGGGGCCAGATGGAGACCTCTCTCTTGGAGAGGCACAGGACTTCTGGGTCCAGTTTGCTTTTTATTCACTTGAATACACATTTGCCCTTTAGAATGTAAAGAGGCAGGTCAAAGGTAAAGTTTGGTAAACAGTATAAGGCTTATCAGGTTAGATAATTGCCTTGCACCATTGAGCCAAAGCAGGGCAATATCATGCTGACTTTCAGCCTTGTTGAATACCGAAGTCCATTGGCCTTCCAACGTGTCTTTTTGCATTAATATGCTAACTACTGTTGGTTTTAGCCTCTGGCAGTTTGACTTTGACAAGTTGTTTAAAACTCTTTAATTTATAGTGTGTTACCCTTTACTCATAAAAGTCACTATACTGCAGGTA
The DNA here is from genome assembly GCF_027574615.1 of Eptesicus fuscus. Taxonomy (NCBI): domain Eukaryota; kingdom Metazoa; phylum Chordata; class Mammalia; order Chiroptera; family Vespertilionidae; genus Eptesicus; species Eptesicus fuscus. Next base: position 95,349,567 of record NC_072480.1, read on the forward strand.
CTTTGAGGATTAAATTTAATGCATGCATTTTCTAGACCAGTGATGGGCAACCTTTTGAGCTTGGTGTGTCAAACTTTGCCAAAAAACTGAGCATAACTCGGGTAGTGTGTCACTTTGAGGAAAAAACATTATTTCGCAAATGTTTCATCCTCAGGAGCAGCAAATGTTTCATCCTTGGCATGCGGCCGCCTCAGCGGCCGCGTGTCATCAGAAATGGCTATGCGTGTCAGTGCTGACACGCGTGTCATAGGTTCGCCATCACTGTTCTAGACCCTTGTCCAGAACTTGGTTTGAGTCAATTTTTTCATTGTCAGTCATGCACTTATTTGAGGCCCTCCTTTGTGCCCAGCATTGAGCTCAGCAAATTTGGGCAGAGCACAACATTTAAAGGTGTACACCCCATCCTCATTACCCTGTGTCTTATACAAGAGGCTGTGCCTTTCATTGTGTGGCTACCCTCCGCATTCTGGCCTCAGAAGTCTCACCTGGAGAATTGCAACTGACTCCCAACTGGGCTGTTGAACTCTATCTTTTGCTTTTCCAGTCCTTTTTGTCAACACCTGTCTTCCCCAGCTGCTCCCTGCTATGGGGCCGAGCGGAGGCCTTCAAACCAGGGATTTTGATTTCCCTGTCTCCTCTGTCAGACCAGACCAAGGCAGTGGTTATGGCCATGCTACATATATTTTGACACTGTTGATGTGACCTAGCTCCTTTCACAGCAGTTTAGCCAATGGTTTGACTAGAAGGCATTTTGAGTCGGCGTGATGTAATGGGGAAGATGGCACATTGTGTGTGTGGGTGCCTCGGGTACAAAGCCAGGCCTGCATTTACCAGCGCTGTGATATTGTGCAACTACTCAGCTGAGCACAACTTCCTCACTTGTTCACTAACTTCTGTAATAGTGTTTCTCGTCTGACTGTGGTGAGGCATAAAAGACATAAGGCATCGAAAACCCTTAGCTCTGCTCTGATGTTTAATTACCTTCCACAGCAAACAAATGACCGAATGAATGTTAGTCATTTTAGAAGATTCATTGTTGGGTTTTGAGGTGCCCAAATGTGCAAACACTATAAACAATTATTACTGTTTATTCAATGTCACGTGCAGTGCACATCCCTGCACTTTAGCCTCTCTCCCGCTGCACTTTCAGCAGCTTGCCCTGAAGCCCAGGGGTGGAGGGAGCGGAGGGATGAGAGAAGGAGCAGGGGTAGTTGAGTATGTGAACATGTATTGGCATGAAAAAGAGCTGCAAAGTTTAACAGTTGTTTTTTTCTTCTATGTCAATCTGTCCGTGGGGCCCAAATTCCCATTTAAAACAACCCGTCAGAACCTCAGGTGCCATCTGTATTAGCGGCCTCACAGTGCTGTGGGCATTAGTCCTGCTGCTGTCAAGGGGCATTCCCTTCGCCTAGAAAAGCCTGGGTACCACATGCCTCCCAGCCAGTCTGCTCTCCTTATCCCTCCCTCCTCATGAGAGGCCTCATTTCCTAACCTAATTAGAAAGCCAGTCCTCCCGTGAATTCATGTTGTTTGACTTGGGCTCTGTCTAACCTTTGCCAGGTCTTTTCTCTGAGGGCTGGACCATGTACCCCAATCCTTTAGTCACTGTGTTTTTCCACCCCACCCAACCCCCATGCCGGGGTCACACTCTGCAATTTAGTGTTTCCTGAGCTGACCCAGAGTTTTGTCATTGTTTGACCTTTCTGAATGCTGGGCTGCATTCCCCAGATGGGGCCTTAGGGATTTCAATACAGAAAGGGTTAACTCCCAAACTTTCCTCACTACTTCAGTGTTGTTGGGATTACTGGTCACCATTTCTCCACACCCAATATAAGGACCAGCCATAAAGCAGGACCAGGGCCCCTAACACTGGCTGCATCGAACCCCAGTCTTTTTCCCACCCCAGAAGCTTTCTGTGGCCTAGGAATACCAAGTTGTCCACAGATCCCACACACCTCAGTGTTATTGTCCTAAATTATAACTCTGTGGTTCTAGTACTCATCAGGAACTTTCAGATATTGCCTAGAGACTGTAAAAGAAAATCCAACTTCTTTAGCCTTGCAACACTCCAAGCTCATCTATCAATGTTATCATCCCCATCCTGTGCTCTGGCTAAACCTATAGGCCATTTTCATACCTCCCTGACTCTGCTCTGCTATTTCTGCTGCTTGGTTTACCCTAACTTCCTTTTTCTTCCTATAAAAAGCCAAATCATTCTTTTATGCTCAAATGCCATCTCTTTCTTGGAATTTCTCCGGTACTTTCAATGAAAATCGATAACTCCTCAGACTTAACCTTCTAATTTAGCACCCATTTCATTTGACCTGATACTGTGATTAGTACCACAGTGACCATCTCCTATGATAATAAATTCCCTGAGAGTAGGGATCTGGTCTTTGGTGGTACATGTTCGTTGCCTGTGGAATGCATGTGTGAGCATGTTGTGTTTTCAAGAAGAAGTAAGATACTTTCGTCATATTCATTCTTCTATCTGGACATGGCATAGGAAACTGCTTTGATTAATTACCAACTTTCCCTATCTAATCCCTACATTTTCCTCAGTGCTTCTCAGTAATTCTTTTTAGCTTAATGATTCTTTCTTATATTTACTATGACAATCTTCCATATTTTTGTCACATTCCCAAGCCCAATTTTTTCCTATATCCAAGGAAATGTAGACATAGAGTATTATTTATATACTAGAGGCCCAGTCCATGAAATTTGTGCATGGGTAGCGTCCCTAGCAGCCACTGGAGCACTGGACTGGGCCTCCTTCATTCTGCACCCCCCCCCCCCGGTGGTCATCACATGTCATAGCAAGTGATGGAATTCCCAGTTGGTTGAACTCCCAAGGGGACACTGCATATTAGGCTTTTATATATATAGATATTGTGTGTATGTGTTTTTCTTCTATTAACAAAATCTTTTTATTTTTATTTTTTTAATTTTTTAAATTACTTTATTGATTAAGGTATCATATATTTGTCCTCAACCCTCCCCCCCACCATTCCCATCCCAAACCCCTCCACACGTATGCCCCCTGTTGTCCGTGATCACTGGTTAGGCTCATATGCAAGCACACAAGTCCTTTGGTTGATCTATCTCCCTTGTCCCCACCCTCCCCTACCTTCCCTCTGAGGTCTGACAGTCTGATCGATGCTGTTCTTGTTCTTCAGTCTATGTTGTTCATCATTTCCCCTAGATGAGTGAGCTCATGTGATACTAGGAATACACTTATAGGAACCAAAAATGAGACAAGAAATAATGGTTATGCTGAGAGGCAAATGAATCAGTCTATAGTGAGTTTCTTTCTGGGCCAACAGTTCTTTTGAGTCCCAATTTCTATGTCCAACAGTTGTTTATGTGTACATAACAGCAATGATATTTCAGTTCTGGATGGTGGACAAATGGTGGTATTGCCTAACTGCTCCCCTGCCAGCTTGTTTGCCCCTAACTGCCATCCCCTGCAGGCCTGGTCACCCCCAACTGCTCTCCCCTGCAGGCCTGGGTCCCCCACAACAGCCCTTCCCTGCAGGCCCAGTCGCCCCCAACTTCCCTCCTCTGCCAGCCTGGTCACCCCTAACTGCCCTCCCCTGCAGGCTTGATCACCCCCAACTGCCCTCTTCTGCTGGCCTGCTCACCCACAACTGTCCTCCTTTGCAGACCTGGTCCCTCCCAACTGCCCTCCCATGCTGGCCATCTTGTGGCGGCCATCTTGTGTCCACATGGGGGCATCCATCTTGTGTGTTGGAGTGACGGTCAATTTGCATATTATTGTTTTATCAGATAGGAGAATTAGATAGGATAGAGGCCTGGTGCATGGGTGGTGGCCAGATGGTTTGCCCTGAAGGGTGTCCTGGATCGGGGGGGGGGTTTTCCCTTGGGGCATGGGGCAGCCTGGGTGAGGGGCCTGTGGTGGTTTGCAGGCTGGCCACGCCTCCCGGCAACCCAAGCGGAGGCCCTGGTATCTTGGATTTATTTATCTTCTATAATTGAAACTTTGTAGCCTTGAGCTGAGCCAAGCCTCCTCCTTCCTCTGTGGCTGCAGCCATTTTTGTTGGGATTTATTTATCTTCTATAATTGAAACTTTGTAGCCTTAAGCAGAGGCCAAGGCAGGCCACGACAGAAGGAAAGCTTGGCTTTCTCCATCACCGGGAGCAACTCAAGCCTCCTGTTCTCTCCAGCTCCGGGGCTGCTGCCATTTTTGTTGGGATTTATTTAACTTTTATAATTGAAACTTTGTAGCCTTGAGTGGAGGCCTGGGCCTGCCAGGGCAGGCAGAAAGCTTGGCTTCCTCCAAACTCAAGCATCCTGCTCTCTCTGTGCCCACAGCCATCTTGGTTGGGTTAATTTGCATACTCACTCCTGATTGGCTGGTGGGCGTGGCTTGTGGGTGTGGTGGATACATGGTCAATTTGCATATTACTCTTTTATTAGATAGTATATAAGTTAAATCAGACTGTTTTTGTCCTTGTCTGTCTGACTTATTTCATGTAATGTAATATCCTTCAGATCCATTCATTTTATCACAAATGACAATATTTTATCTTTAAAAAAATATTCTTTATTGATTTCAGAGTGGAAGAGAGGGGGAGAGAGAGAGAAACATCAGTGAGGAGAGAGAATCATCGATTGGCTGCCTTCTGCATGCCCCACACTGGGGGTCGAGCCTGCAACCCGGGCATATGGCCTGACCAGGTCAATACCCAACCACCGAGCCATGCCAGCTGGGCCAATTATTATCACATCTTCTTTATCCACTCATCCACTGATAGGCACCTAAGGTTGCTTCCATATGCTGGCTATTGTAAGTAATGCTGCAATTAACATTGGGGTGCATATATCTTTTTGAATTAGTGTTTTCATGTTCTTCAGATAAATACCCAGAAGAGGAATTGCTGGATCATATAGTAGCTCTAATCTCAGTTTGTTGAGGAACTTCAATACTGTTTTAGAGAGGGTGAAAGGGAAGCATCTATCTACCAGGGCTGGAGAGGTGGGACAGGTTTCCCTTTCTATAGAAGAGTAGCCTGAAGCAGGTCAGGAGAAACTGAACAACCTCAGTGTTCTTGGTTCAGAAGGCATGTCATAAGGTCACCACAAACATCCACAGTGCTTGGCATTTCTCAGTTAACCAGGTTGTTGCACATATATCATTCATAATTAAATTAGCCTCATAATTCATGCATTAATAATTTAGTAAGGACAACCGTGTGGTTTAGCTTCAAGATGTGAAAGACCTGGGAGATATTGAGTGAGTTGCCGAAAGTAAAACGAGTAAAAAACCCAAAAATGACACAATAAGGAACTTATTTAAAATTAAATATTTTCTCCTAGAGTTTTTCCAGGCACTGATTGATTGCACTGAAGAAAACAGACATGTGCCAATGCTAAAACTCTGGTTTGGCACTGTACCTGCAATAGCCATGTATAAGGCCGAAACTATAGAGGTGAGTCGATGGTGACTATGATCAATGTTTCACTGTATATTTGATGGTGTGAGAATCTCATCAGAATAAACAGCAAATATATTTCCTTATATTTAATTGAATTCAATACAATGAGGATTCCATGAAATATCTAAGGCTTGTGAAGGTGCCATTTAATGCTTTCCAGATATAGTCTGAGTTCTGGGAAGCGTAGCAGCTTATACATGTCTATACACATTTGGTATTAAGAAATATATTTGTCCTCCTTTTTTGGAAAGTCTTCAGTTGAACATAACCATAAATAGATTAATCTATAAATTGAGCTCATATCATTTGCCAGGTACTGTTTTAAGATTACAGAAATAGTGTTTCCCTTAAGATGTTGAGTATCCATTATACTTTTATTATTTCAAGTTAATTTTTTAAAAGAGAACACTAATCTGATATTTATGGGGAAGATTTTATTAATTCACGCTATTGAAATTACTCCTAAAAATTGTTTACCTTTCTTTTCCTTATTATCATGACATTGGGGGTATGATCTGATAGTTTGATGACAAAGGATTTGGGTCAGGAGGTAAAAATGGGATAAACAGACCTTCTCTTAATGGAGCAAAATTAACAGCAGAATTTCCTAGGGTTGTTGGGCTTGGATACTTTTTTCTTACTCATTATGGTAAAACTCTTAGTGTCTCTGGTATCACACTGCAGAATCTACTGGCCCAGAGGAGACAGCGAGAGGGGCACATGTGGGGTTTCAGCCATTGCTGGCCTAGTATAAGTGGCCTTAGTACATGTGGACAGAGATCTGTCTAAAGCAGGAAACTGCAGCAAGAAGCCTGAGAAGCATTTTGTGCATATGCTCATCCCTTCTGCTTTACTTTGGCTCCAGGCAACCTAACTATACCCATGGTTCCCAGTGCTACTTCTACCCTGGAGACATTCAAATGTGTACCTAGTGTAAGCCTTAATCCTGAGCTGCATACCTGCTTTCAGACTATGGCAACTTGAATGCCTCCAAATCAACATACCTGATCATGAACTTGTGATTTCCATCTCCCTAAATGTGGTCATCCTTTGATTCACCCACCTTCTCTTCCCTCACTCCTACCCTCAATAAACAACTCCACGTGCCTCCTAGTTCATGGCAGGAGTCAGGGAATTAACTCTCTTGGACATTTTCCTTTCAGTCAACTCTAGCTAGTCTCCAAGAGTGAGTGACAGTTGTATGCTCCAAGCTAATTGGATTTGAGTCATAGTAATGAAAACGAACCACCAAGAAGTAATTGTTATGAAATGTTACTTTAGAAAGTAGTTGTGTTCTAGCCCAGTATTCTTATAATTAAGGTGGCTTTCACATCTCTGTCTCTCATTTTTCTTTTCTCTCTTTCTAAGGTAATTTTAACTAGCTCAAAGCAAATTGACAAGTCTTATCTGTACACCTTCCTAAAACCATGGCTTGGCCTGGGACTGCTTACAAGGTAAGTCAGTGTAAATCGCTAAAGCTGTCTTGTGCGTAACTTATGTCAGGCATTGACACAAGGTAGTTTTCCTATAGCAAGAATGTGCTGTCGGGTAGTAGAGAGAAGCTGAAAAGGTTGGGTGATAATGGGCCTCTGAGAGACAGGAACCCGGTGTGTAGAGTAATCTCCAGCCATGGCATTCAATAATGATGATCACCTGTGTTCCAAGGAGGGTAAGAAAGTGCCAATGTATAAAGGGAGTACGGCACAGGGGAGTTCTGAGCAGGGAAATCTTGAAAATCCAATGAAAAAGGCAGTCATCCTCAGAGAAGTAAGTGGAGCACAGTAACTTCAGTCCTTGCGCTGCCATACAGCAACAGGACCCCATGAACTGAGAAAGAGAAAGCAGGACTTCGGTGGGGACTTTGGAGACTTCAACGATATTAGAGAACAAAGTAGACTCATGGAGCTCCTTGATCTTCAGAGGGTTAAGGTTGGAAAAAGGGGGGAAATTTCTAAGTTTTGGAAACTAAGAACTTAGAAATCCAGAAAAATTCTTAAAATTTTCAATTTTCATGAGTGCTCTTTTAAATATTAGTAATATAGAAGGATATCTAAAATATGCCCATTCTGTAACTATATATGAATCTCCCCTTGACATTCTGACTAACGCATTTGGGAATCTGTGGATTAAGGAGAATTTGTTGTCTTGACTATGCTTTATTTGTTTTGGATGTTGCTTTTCTCTCCTTTGTAACCATGTCTTGTATTTCTAGTACTGGAAACAAATGGCGCTCCAGGAGAAAAATGTTAACACCCACTTTCCATTTTACCATTCTGGAAGAGTTCTTAGATGTCATGAATGAACAAGCCAACGTATTGGTTAAAAAGCTTGAAAAACATGTTGACGGAGAAAAATTTAACTGCTTTTTTTACATCACTCTTTGTGCCTTAGATATCATCTGTGGTAAGTCTCATTGATTTGTTTCTAGAGCTATGGTGTAAACAGAAAATGGCCCAAATAGAAAATAACACTTCACTGGGAAGCAAATGAAGGGGTTAGAAAGGGGTGGTCCTTCTGCTAAACTGGGCTCCTGAGAAGCAGTGCCCACTCCTAGGGCTTTGAGCAGAGCCAACCTGCCAGGAAGGTCAGAGGGAAGGAGGAGCAGGAACAGGGAGTAGGAGAAACAAAAGGTGCAAGACTGAAAGGGCAAGGGAACAATTCTAACATATATAAGAATTTATGTCTTTTTTCAAGTGTTTGCCACTGGAAAATAAACAGAAGGCATGTGCATGAATTGAATGGTTGCTTCTCACCCATATTTTGCAGAAACAGCTATGGGCAAGAATATTGATGCTCAGAATAATGATGATTCTGAGTATGTCCGTGCAGTTTATAGGTAAATGGAGCCCTTCTAATTATTTTTAAAATTGTTATTGATTCAAGCTTTAAAAAATATCACTAATAATTTTTTGTCTGTGTTGTATCTTTTTCATTGTTTCACAATGAAATATTGTACTAAAAATCAACCTAATCATTTATGCATGTATTTTAACAATACAGGATTTATTGTATAACTTATGGCTTACCCAGGCTATGTTATAACTTTTAATAATTATTTTATGATATATTAAGAAATTATATTATGATGATAAGATAAAGATAAAAACAATATTTTTAGCATAATAACCACTAGGTTTAAAAAATTATTCATTAAAACTTGTAGATATTATTCCAGAATGTTAGCTGTGTTATTGTTTTGTGTTATGTGCTCCTCTCTCTTGTTTTTTAAGTTGTTATTAATTGTCTCTTCCCATATTTTCTGCACTGAATGTGTATTATTTTTTAATTGAAACAGTCATATTTACTTTGAAAAATTGCTGATATTATTCTACTATCAAAATGCAGGGCCAGAGTTTGATTTGAGGAATTCTGTCTTTAAATCCACTGCCCATTTCATATTAGCATATATAATCTGCCATTCATTACACAAGATACTGACTAGTTTTATAGTGGCCCACAGAACAGAATAACAGGGAGACAAGCATCAAAACAAATAAGTATAAACTTATAAACTATAATAATTGCTTAAAAAGAAAAAATAAAGTTGATATTCGAGAAGAAAACAGCAATAGGGCCCACAGATTGAGTGACCAGAAAAGGCCACTCTGCAGAATTGGCCTGGAAGCTGCTCTCAAAGGAGGAGATCACGTCTAGGTCTTCCTGCTCCATCACTGGAAATGTTGAGGGAGGGACTCGGGACAGGGATGTGACAGAGGGACACTTTACTGCAGAAGAGGACAGCCAGAGGAATGATCAAGCAAATGTGTGGACATTAAACAGGCAGATTTCATCCCACCCTGTGGTATAAGAGCTACAGGCAGCTTGGGGAGGTCCGGAACTCTTCCCGGAGAAATAGAAGGAGAGATCAGATGGCCATCTAGTGAGGATGTTTTGTAATGGATTCTTCATTCCTCTAAAGGACCCATTTAATTCTTAAGCTTCCTTGGATGTGTAATAACCCATGCCTTCATTGTTGAGCATTGAGCATAGAGCTCTTAGAAGCCGCTAAGATGAATTATCATGGTTGCCACATATTACCCTCATTGAGACCAGGCACCAAATAGGTACTCAAACAATGCCCATTTTGATATATCAGCTGTTACATTTGCACCCTGTTTATAGGATGAGTGATTTGATACATCGAAGAATGAGGACGTTTTGGCTCTGGCAAGATGTTTTGTACCTTTTGTTTAAAGATGGATGGGACCACAAAAGGAACCTAAAGATCTTACATAATTTTACCAACAATGTAAGTCATTATTTTATTTTATTGTGGATAAACATACATAACATAAAATTTATCATAATAGCCATTTTAAGTGTACCATTCAGTGGCATTAGGCGCATTAACAATGTTGTGCAACCCCTCCCACTATCACTTTCTAGAACTTTTATAAGTGCATGACTCCTATGTTTGTTAACACAGCCAGTCATTAATGTTCCCTACTGGGGAGGTTAGTCTACTGGGGGAGGCTGTCTATAAATAAATAATTACAAAGTGTGATATGAGCTATTGTAGTTTAACAAACTGGGTGCTATGCTAAGAGAATAAAGACACAGGGATCTGTGTTATAAGAATCTTTGGAAAAGTGTTTGGATTTTCAATGGTTTTCAAAGACAAAGGGCATTTATAGCAGTATCTTAAACTGGAAAAGATAAAAATTAACTAGATATTACTATTTAATTATTAATGACAAGAAAATAGTAATGTTCTGGATATAGTCTGTCTTTGTGTTAAAAGAATGTTTATGGAAAGGCAAACTTTAATTGAAAACATGCATTATAATTTAAATGTCCTGACAAAAGTGCCAAAGTAATTATATTTATCCTTTGCTGTAAATTTAGTTTTAAATATGATGGCATTGCTTCGTGACAGTGAGGTACTGCCTCCACCAACAGATCCAGTGGTAGAGTCCCTAGATGTTAGATGAATGAGGTGTGGGAGTGAGCTGCCCTCAGTGGAGTATAGCATAATTGCCTGGCAAGAGGTGAACGGTGAACAGTTTGTATTTTTAGGTACAATTACACTTGTCTTCAAATTTCATGCATTAATATCAGTATCAATAATGAATGAATTCCAAATTGGATGAATAATATCAAAAATTGCATACTGAGTGCCAGGCACCAGGGGTTCCACCAAGAATCAAAGAGAGGACACGGTGCTTGCCCTTACTGAACTTGGGATCTGTTCATTCTAAGCAGAAGCAGGTTTGGACGATTGCCTGAAAGGAGGAGAAAGTTGAAATGTGTAACCAAATTAAGCTCAGGGGCTTTCATTCTTTTATTCATTTAACACATACCTCATGGACATTTCTAAAAGGCCAAGCAGTGTTCTAAAGGTTGGAAATATAAGAATGAATGAATAAAGACAAATTTGCTGCTACATTGCAGTTGGAGGGGAAAGTCACTAAATAACAAATACAATGCCAGGTGGGAAGTGAAATGGAAAAGAGGTAAAGCAGGCTGAGGAAGAGAGTGAGTGCCAGGGACTGGGGTAGCAGTGACCCTGACAGTGTGACAATGGGCAGCGGAGATCTAAAACTAGGGAGGAAGCTAGTCATGTTGGCTTCTGAGGCAAGAGCATTCTCAGCAGAAGGAGCAGCAAGCATACAGGGTGATTCTTTTCTCCAATACAACACGTCATTAGAGTGATCTATAATTAGTCTATCATATAATGATTGTGTTCTCTCCACCACCCCAACTTTTTCTCATGAGCTCTTCCAACTCGCTGAGGCCCTATTCAGGAGACTACTACTCTATTCCCATGTTGGAAAGGCTGCAAAAATAGTCCTTGGAAATGATGTATTACGCCCTAAAAATATTCACAGAAAGCTTTACTATATTTTCACAAAAACCTAAGTTCCTGTTGAGTGAGACAGAACTGGAAAGGCTTAGAAAAAAATCAGTTAAAGAAGCTGGTATATTTTCACAGGAACATGGACCATTAGGCCTTATCAAATTCCACACAAAAGCATGTGATCATTTAAATCATACAGGTCATCAATGAACGGGCCAATGAAATAAAGAGAGAAGAAGAACATAAAAGTGATGACAAGGGCACGACCCCCTCCAACAGAAAACGCAAGGCTTTCCTCGACCTGCTTTTAAATGTGGTGGATGATGAAGGGAACAAGCTAAGCCATGAGGCTATTCGAGAAGAAGTGGACACTTTCATGTTTGAGGTATTTTGCGTTGTCATGTTAGTCTCAGGTATCCTCATTAAACAAATTACAGTTCCTGTTACATAACAAGAAAATGTTTTGTTTTGTTTTTAATCTTGGGAGTTAAAAATGCTAAGGATGAAGAAATAGCCAGCACTAATACTTAGACATGTTTAAACATTTTATAGTCAAATTAGAAAGAACATGAAATAGCAAGCATTATTTGTAGCCACATTTTAAAATATGTTGGGTTCCTTGGCATAAGGGATGATCTGTTCTCAATTTATTTTTAACTTAAAAAGAATCAATTTATAGGAATTCTTCAAAAAAGTTTTTAGCATTTAAAAAAGTCTGATCACATTTTGAAGTAGCTTGTTATAACTGATGAAGAGTCATTATGTTGTAGTTACTAATTACAAAGTTTAAGACCCAAATTAAATACCAGATCAACTCTCTTCTTCAGATAAAGCTGTAGACTTGTATGGGTTCTTTTCTTCCCAACATCAGAGAAAGTTTCTGTCATTATTTCTTCAAACAGGTTTTCTATTCCTTGCTCTACTTCCTCTCCATCTGGCACCCCTATTATACAGATGTTGTTTCCTACTCACACACCCATCCCCGCCTTCCCTCTGGGATGGAACAATCTGTTCCTTGCTTCTATGTCTGTGCCAGGCCCTTTATGCTCCTGGTCTGGCGGATTCTTGCCCTGCGCAGTTCTGCCAATGCACTTGTTGCCTCTGTGCTTTGTGTTTGCTCCCTTTGGGTCGCAGACAAAAATAAAACAGGAAGTTCATTTTCAAATTCAGGAGAAGCTATTAAAATTCTTTAGCAAAAGCACTTCCTCTATGATTTTGCTAAACAACTGAATGACATGGGCCAGCTTTTGTCAGAGGCCAGAGTCATTTCTGTAAACAAATTGCAAGTGTGAGAAAATACAATCATGCCAACATCAGAGACTTATAAATATGTTTTTTTGAAATTGCAGAAAAGTCCTTAACAATTCCACTTAGGAGCTAAAGCAAGTGCTTCAGAGACATCTGCCCAGGAGATGACATATTACAATGGTCACTTGTGTTGTTTAGGGTAAATGGACCAGTAAGAATTATTATTTTTTATTTTTCAAATACTTTTTTTTTTTTTCTGGAGAACTTACCATTTTGCATGTGGAGTGTCCTGGTGAGGTGAGGACAGGAAATGAGGGGCTGATGCCTAAAGACACTGAATGGACAGAGAATAAGGTCGTCCAGGTGTCACCATCAGTATTGGAGCTGGAGTCTCCTCACCCCGCATCCTCCATGCTCCCCAAGGTGAAGAGTGTGGACTCTGCTTTGTCATCAGAAACTCCAAGGGCCCTATTCTTGCCTCCACCTCCTATGAAGCTGTTGGGCTTGGGAAAGTCATTTAGCATCTTTTGGGCTTCAGTTTGTCATCTCTAAAATGTCAATAGCAGTATCAAGTATCCCATGGAGATTTTTTAAAAATAGGTATTTTTATTGATTTCAGGGAAATATATTTTTATTGAAGGGAGAGGGAGAGACAGAATCATCAATGATGAGAGAGAATCACTGATTGGCTGCCTCCTGCATGCCCCCTACTGGGGATCGAGCCCACAACCCAAGCATGTATCCTGACCAGGAATCGAACCATGACCTCCTGGTTCATAGGTCGATGCTCAAGCACTGAGCCATGGCAGCCCTGCTCTCATTGTTTTTTTGTGAAGAATAATTGTGTTCCTTTCTGCAAAATGATGATATTTGCCTCAAACTCAGCAAGATTTAAATGGGGCTATTCACCAACTTCTTGATGTGGAGACTAACTCAGGACTACCCATGTGCTCCCTGGTGTTCACCTTACTGTACAAGTGGGGGACAGTGGAGAAGTGCAGATCTGGCCACTTGGCTCAGGAAAGTCACACTTTTATTTCCTCAAAAACAGTCCAGCGCACGGAGTTCCCTTGGAATGCCTCCTGTTAGCCCAGCCCAGCCACTCTCACCAAGTATGTGACTCTGTCCTATTGAAATGTCCCTGTACCAGAGGCGTCCCCTTTGAAGGGATTGTTTCATTGGTTTGTTCCCCACGGAGGTAAAATACTGTAGAAAATTAACTGGTTCTGTCTGGGGTCACGTCACAGCTGTCAAATCCAGAGACAATTCAGAATAGAGCTAGCATCCCTAACCTTCTCAATAGAACTCTGCTTTCTAAGCTGTTTTTTCCCTCTTACATTGCAGGGCCATGACACAACTGCAGCTGGAATAAACTGGGTCGTGTACCTATTGGGGTGCTATCCAGAAATCCAGAAAAAAGTGGACAATGAACTGGACGAAGTGTTTGGTACGTATGGCCCCTTCACTGCTTACACGGAAGGTCCCAAGTCACTGAAGCAAATGGCATTCTTGCTCATTAAGAAAGAGCAGTCGGGCCTGTTCTAAAGACACTGAAATAAGCAGGAAGGCTGCCATCTGGGACCCCTTCCAGGCCTAATGTCCTTTCCAAACCTCACCCATTTGTTTACAGGCGTTTGCTGATTGCTTGGTGTGTGACTGCACTGGGCTAGATGCTGAGGCTACAAAGATACATGTCCCTGTGCTCAAGGACCTCACTGCTTCATAGGTGAAGCAGACACTGTGTAGAAAATACCAAGTCATGGCTGTGTGCTTGGGCGATATGAGGAAGGAAGGGGCTAGAGGAGAGCAGAGAGGAGAGGTGAAGCTGGTTAGGGGGGTCCAGGAGAGCTGTTCCCTATAGGATTGCTGTGGGTTAAGCTGATGGGAAATAAATTTTTTTTGCACAACCAGTAACCTGTAGGTAAGGAGTCCTAGGCTGATGCCAGAGGGATGTTGTGAGAATCCTGGGCTTGCCCTTTTTTTCTCTGTCATTTTCATGTTTGTGGGTTTTATTTTCTTGATCATTGTTCTGGGTCTCATGTTTATCTTTAAGGCAAGAAGAAAGGGGAGGAGGGATGAAGGATTATATTAGTCTCCTTTGACTGCTGTCACCGATTCTGCAAACTGGGTGGCTTAGCACAATAGAAATTTATTCTCTTACAGACCTGGACACCAGAAGGCCCAGATCAGTATCTCTGAGTTAAATCAATGGGTTGGCAGGGCTGCACTTTTTGGAAGTCTGAGGGGAGAATGCATTCCTTTTGGTGACTGCCAACATACCTTGGCTTATGGCCACATCATTCAAATCTCTGTCTCCATCTTCCCAACACTTTCTCTTCTGTGGGTGTGTGTCAAATCTCCCTCTGCTCTCTCTTATCATGATATTTGTGATGGCATTCATGGCCCACCTGGATAATCCACGATCATCTCTCCATTTTAAGTTCCTTCATAAAATGTTCAAAAGCACCTTTTCCCCCAAAAAGTAATATTTATAGGCTCTAGGCATTAGGACCGGATATATTTGTGGGTCACGACCAGCCTACCACAAAGGAACTATGTATTGTGCCATCAACTTAATTCTTTGTTTAATCAGATGTCATATGGCTTCCCATGGCTGGGAAAAGAAAGGTAAAGGTTGGTTGGCCAATCAACACAGTGGTATCTGATGGATTTTCCTGGTGCAAAGTGGGGAAGGAATAATAAAGGAAAAGAGGAGGAGGTGGAAGGCATTCTGGAAAGAGAGGCTCCGGTTGCACAATGGCAGAGTGGAAACGTTGGCAGATAATAGTAAGCATTAAAGGACAGGTGGAATTCAGAACATTTGTTAGAACCCATTGAGAGGTGAAGTTGGAAAAGGAATTTCATGTCCAGATGGTGTGAGGACTGGATTTTCATATCAAGAGGGAAGACTGTATTTTGTAGAATGGAGACGATCTAAACTCCTGGGCTCTGTTTCTGTCATCATTTCATTTTTCCCGTTTCAAGTTGAATTTCTCTCAGATTGCCTCTGGTGTGGTGGGTAAATGGGGTATTCTAGAAACCCGGGTTCTTTTGGAATGTGTTCCCACATTTGTGATTTTTACAATTTCTAGCCCAATGCAGGTGTCACAAGTGCTTTTGGATCTCACATAATTAGTGACACCATTTTTACTAGAATTTTTATTCTGCTGTTTCTCATGCTTTTTGCTAATTGTGCTTCACTTCTCTTCTATCCCCAGTATTAGTTCTAAAATTTTTTGTGTAACTGATCTTTAGATATTGGCATGTAAGTATTCATTCCTCTTTTTTTTTGTCTTTTTTCCCTTCCTTCCTTCCTTCCTTCCTTCCTTCCTTCCTTCCTTCCTTCCTTCCTTCCTTCCTTCCTTTCTTTCTTTTCTTCTTTTTTTTTTTTACTGAGTTAAACTTCACATTTAGTTTCATTATAACAAAGCAACTGGAACACTTTTAGTATTTAAAATTGACCGTTATCTTTTCTTCCCATTGAAACAAACAAACAAAAATTAAACAAACAGGAACAAGATTACAATAGAGAATGACAGTTCCCAATAAGATTCTGCAGGTTTGCTCTTCTCCCATTGAGTTGCAGGGCTCAGGCCATTATTAAGAGAGAACTTTATTTTAAAAGTATCATCTTAAACTGCAAGGAAGTCCAGAAACATCACAACTAAACATACCAAAGGGGAAGCCTTGTTGTCAAAATTTCCACTTAACTAACCCAAACATCTCATATCTACCCTTTGACCTTCTATAAACCCATTTTCTTTTTTTAGTTTAAAAAATGTTCCATACAAGAGAAAGTAGACAGGTGTATGTTGGTAAATGCTAACTGTCCACATTCATAGAGACACAGTGTAATCTGTGTGCTCAATGTACAGAGAAAGGAGGGAAAAAGCTAAAATTTTGTGCACCACTGCGGGGGCTGAGCCTCCAGCCTCCAGCAGAGCAAAGTAAGCAAAAGGTTTTTCTTTCCCAGGGAGCACCAGGGCATTGATTCCATATAGTGTTTGTTGAGTCCGGAAGGGATAAAGTTAATTTGCATTTGTATGCATGCACATACACCTAACCAAGGAACACAGACACCAGGAGTGAGGGCATGTGGGGGGCGTAGAGAGGCAATGGGAGGATAAGGACACATGTGTAATACCTGAATCAATAAAGAAAAAAAATCAAGGGGGAAAAGTAAAAATACTTCTAAAATTAAAAAAAAAAAAAGTGAATTTGAAACAGAAAGCTTTAGAGATTCTTTTCCCACTGTATTCTGCTCAAGGTATTTCCTCCAAATAAGTTGAGAACCAGGAGGTAAGGGAGAGAAAAGACTTCAAGAGCAGAATGACTGAGCCTAAGAGTAAAGCAAAACACAAAACAAAAACCCCACACTGTAACTTGCTCCCAGTGACTGGAGGAAACTTTTAAAAAGGTTGGAATCCATCAGTGTTCCCTAGTCATCTTCTCCTTCATCCTCATCAGCTTCTTTTGTCAGTAGCTTTCAATCCTCTCCCTCTCCCCCTCCATCATCACCTTCTTCTCTTCTCCTTCCCCTTCTTCATCTTCCATATCAGGAAGCAAGTAGTAATGAATTGGATTTTGGCAAACACCACCTTGGATGATCTCCCACCTTATCTGCACCCACATCAGAATGGCCATAAACCAGATTTTTGGTTCTCAGCCTCTTCCTGCTGGCTTTATCCTGCAGTGGATTTGAACATTTCATCAAATCCTTTCCAGATATTTCAGTGGACTTTGAAAATGCATCACGGCTTGCACTCAGATGAAATTCTTTGGGTGCAATTATTTTCTAAGGAAGGGTTTTCAAGGAAATGAAAAGCTGTTCTGTGACCTGATTTATTACTTTTCAATTCTATGCTTCAACTCTGGTTAAATAGCACAGTGCCTTCCCATCCATCTCCCCGAGCAGTGCAGGCATAGAGATGGTTGCCAATGTTGTTGTTTGAAAATTTGGGATTTGGGCCATCAAGTCCTACCTCTTCTGAAAAACAATGGTTGGCAAGAAATGGTTATATGCTGACCTTCAGAATCTTCTCACTGACTTGTTCATTGAGTTGTTCTCATTTTTTGCTTCCTCAACATGTTTGGTTGCTTCCTGCTGTGTTTTTTTTCTCCTCTTAGCAGGTCCAAGAAGCCATTTGGATTTTTTTTTAATTTAATAACTCTTTATTGTTCATATTATTACAATTGTTCCTCTTTTTTCCCCCCATAGCTCCCCTCCACCCGGTTCCCACCCCACCCTCTGCCCTTACCTCACCCCCACTCTCCTCATCCATAGGTGTACGATTTTTGTTGAGTCTCTTCCTGCACCCCCACACCCATTTCCCACTGAGAATTGTCAGTCCACTCCCTTTCTATGCCCCTGTTTCTATTATATTCACCAGTTTATTCTGTTCATCAGATTTTTTATTCACTTGATTTTTAGATTCACTTGTTAATAGGTATCTTTTTGTTGTTCATAATTTTTATTTTTACTTTTTTCTTCTTCTACCTCTTCTTAAAGAATACCTTTCAGCATTTAATGTAATACTGGTTTGGTGTTGATGAACTCCTTTAGCTTTTTCTTGTATGTGAAGCTCTTTATCTGACCTTCAATTCTCAATGATAGCTTTGCTGGGTAGAGTAATCTTGGTTGTAGATACTTACTATTCATCACTTTGAATATTTCTTGCCACTCCCTTCTGGCCTGTATAGTTTCTGTTGAGAAATCAGCTGTCAATTATATGGGTGCTCCTTTGTAGGTAATTAACTGTTTTTCTCTTGCTGCTTTTAATATTCTCTCTTTGTCTTTTGCTCTTGGCATTTTAATTATGATGTGTCTTGGTGTGGTCCTCTTTGGATTCCTTTTGTTTGGGGTTCTCTGTGCTTCCTGGACTTGTAAGTCTATTTCTTTCACTAGGTGGGGGAAGTTTTCGGTCATTATTTCTTCAAATAGGTTTTCAGTATCTTGCTCTCTCTCTTCTTCTGGCACCCCTATGATTGGGATGTTGGTGTGCTTGAAGTTGTACCACAGGCTCCCTACACTATCTTCAAATTTTTGGATTCTTTTTTCTTTTTTTTTTTCCGGAGGAGTGTTTTTTGCTTTTTTGTATTTCAAATCTTTGACTTGATTCTTGCGGTCCTCTAGTCTGCTGTTAGGTCTCTGTATAATATTTTTTTATTTCAGTCAGTGTTATGTTTAATTTCTAGTTGGTCCTTTTTCATATCCTTGAGGGTCTCGCTAAATTTATCGGCCTTTTCTAGGAAATTCTTGAAAACCTTATAACCGTGGTTTTGAACTCTATATCCAGTCATTTGCTTTCCTCCATTTCTTTCATTTGTGATCTGTTTCTTTGTCTCTGCTTTTTCACTGCTTTCCTGAGTTGTTAGAGTAGCTTTGTGTGTTAGGTGTCCTATAGGACCCAGTGGCTCAGCCTCCCCAGTTACCTGAGGTGGACACTCTTGTTGCACCACTTTGTGGGCTGTGTGCACAGTCTTGTAGTTAAGCCTTGATTGTTATTGGTATCACTGGGAGGAATTGACCTCCAGGTCAATTGGCTGTGAGGATCAGCTGTGTCTATGCTGGGAGAACTTTGTGCTGGAGACACCCTTATGAGATAAGACTTGCAAAATTGCAAAAGCCTCTGTACTCAGCTTGGAATGGGCGGTGTCTCAGGGTTGAACAGACAGCCTTGGCTTCCCATCAGCCCTGCCCTATGCGACCCCTGGGTCTCAGTGTCCCTCGGTAATCACTGCAAGCACCTCTGAGAGAAAGCCGCCCTCGAGTTTCGCCTGCTGCCAGACAGTCCACTTTCTCCCCAAATGAGTCTGAGTTCCCAGAATCTTGCCCAGAACTGGAGTTCAGTGCAGTTGGGAGCTTCCATCTCCCTCCCGCTTAAGAAAGCCAGCCACACACTCAGCAGTCAGTCCTCTCCACACACTCACCTCTGGACCTCTGCCTTCTGCAGCTCCCCTGAGTCTCAGTATGCTTTTCTCTTTTCCTGACAGTCCTGATTCCCCCTGTATGAGTCTGGGTCCCCAGGGTCTCGCCCAGAACTGGAGTTCAGTGCAGTCAGAAGTTTCTTTCTCCCTCCCGCTTGAGAAAGCCAGCCATGCACTCAGCCGCCAGTCCTCTCCATGCGCGCATCTCTGTACCTTAGCCTTTTGCAGCTCCTCTGATTCTCAAAGTGCTTTTCTCTTTCCTTCTTATTGTAAAATTTCCACTCAGCCTGCTTTCCTGTGGTTCTGGATGGTGTCCGTTTTGTCTTTTAGTTTTAGTTTTGAAATTGTTGTGAGAGGCAGCAATTTAGGTGTTTATCTATGCTGCCATGTTGCTTTCTCTCTGGATTTCTTTTTGAGGTGGGAATGGAGGGCGTTTGTGGGCCAGGCTATGGGGAGAGTCCAAGAATCTGACCCAGGAGAAGATACACTTCTGGAAGAGGCTCTGAGGATTCAAAGTTAAATGTTTTAAATATTAGTTTCATGCATTTGCAATGTTATGCATCTGTCCACCTCTATCTAATTCCAACCCACTTCAGCAGCCTAAAGGAAACCCTGCACCATTAATCAGCCACTCCCCATGTTCTCTTCCTCCAGCCCCTGGCAACACCTCATTTATACACGGTCTTATGGATTTATCTACTCTGAGTACTTCCTCCAAATTTAATGATACAACATGTGACCTTTTGTAACTTTTTTTTTTTACTGAGCATTATTGTCTCATTTTATTTTGATTATCTATACTATTAAAAATTTTACTTTAGCTGTTGGTATTTAACATTCAGTGCATTGATGTTATAATATGTTCTTTTTTGATGTCTTACCGCCAAGCCCAAATAGTTCTTTCATTTATTTTATTTCATGTATTTACTTTGATCAGGGAATTCTGATCGCCCTGTTACATTAGAAGACCTGAAGAAACTTAAATATCTGGAGTGTGTTATTAAGGAGACCCTTCGTATTTTTCCTTCTGTGCCTCTCATAGCCCGTGAACTTAATGAAGATTGTGATGTTGGTGAGAATTCTTTCATGAAAGTAGTGGGGAGAGTGGACTTTTCTGTGTGTGTCTTGCTCTGTTCTCATGATATTTCAACTGTCTCATGACAGGGGGTTACAAAATCATGAAAGGCTCTCAAATACTCATCATTACCTACGCACTGCATAGAGACCCGAAGGTCTTCCCAGACCCTCAGGAGTTCAAGCCAGAGCGGTTCTTTCCCGAGAATTCGATCGGACGCCATCCATACGCCTATGTGCCCTTCTCTGCTGGACCCAGAAACTGCATAGGTTTGTATCCATCAGAATTGGTTTGACCTTTCAGGCACACACGGCAGGGGGTTTCTCACAATGTCTTTGAGATGTAGTGTCTCAGATACAAGTCTGTTAAAAAACTAGTTGTTTTATTTTTTTCTCCACTTTACTATGACTGTTGTAATGTATATCAGTTTTCTAGGGCTGCTGTAACAAAGCGCCACAGACTGGGTGGCTTAAATGACAGAATTTTATTTTCTCACAATTCTGGAGGCCAGAAGTCCAAGATCAAGGTGTCTGCAGGGCTGGTTTCTTGTGAGGCCTCTCTCCTTGGCTTATAGATAGATGTCTTCTCCCTGTGTCTTCATGTAGTTTATTCCTCTGTGTGTGTTTCTAATTAATCCCACTCAAGGATATGTTTTTATTGATTTTTAGAGAGAGAGGGAAACATTGATGTGAGAGAAACATTGATTGGTTGCCTTCCATATGTGCCCCAACCAGGAATCTAACCCACAACTTAGGTGTATGCTCTGATGGAATTGAACTCACAACCTTATGGTGAATGGGATGACATACCAACCAACTGAGCCACCCAGCCAGGGCTTGATCTCTTCTTTTTATAAAGACACCAGTCAGGTTGGATTAGGGCCCATCCATAGAACCTCATTTTTTTTTTACTCGCCTCTTTAAGGGCCCTATCCCCAAATGCATTCACATTCTGAGGTACTGAGGGTTATGAATTCAGCAGATGAATTTGGGGGGAATACCATTCAGCCCATAACATAAAGCATTACCAGTTTCATGATAGAGTTTGAAAGTGTAGATTTTTAACAAAGAGGCATGGATCAGACTGTCGGGCCTCAGAGGGAGGGTAGGGGAGGGTGGGGATAAAGGGGAGAGATCAACCAGAGGACTTGTGTGCATGCATATGAGCCTAACCAGTGGTTAAGGACAACAGGGGGGTGGGGGCATGTGTGGGGAGGAGTGTGGGATGGGAATGGGGGATGAGGACAAATATGTACTACCTTAATCAATAAAGAAATTTAAACAAAAAAAAAAAAGAAAAAAAAGAAAAGAAAATGTAGATTTTTAGATTGAAGTAGCATTTACTTTATATGTTAGAAAGCGTATTTATAACAATTAGTTTATTTAACCTGCTTTTATTGCTTTTAAGAATTGCTTTTTTCAAAACCAAAACAGAGAATGCTCACCATAGGATAAGCGGAAGTACATAAACAAAATGAATGCACATAGCCATAAATTATCAACACTTTTGGTGTTAGTATCTCTGGCATTTTATTGTTTATGTAAATGCAGGCATTGGTGCAATGAGGCCTGGTAACTCTATAGTAAACTACATGAAAGGCCCAGGAGGAGAGCATTCTAGAGCAGTGGTTCTCATGGTCAATGAGCCAGGATTCATCTGGGTGCTGTGTGGGCTGGATTCCTTGTCCCCAGAGCTATTCAGATGCACTGGGTGGGAGCAGGGAAGGGCACTCAAGAATCTTTATTATTAGGAAGCATCCTGAGTGATACTGGTTCGCCCAGGGCCTACTGTGAAAATCTAGCATCACTTGCTTCTTCTAATAGAGCCTGTTCTTTCTCCCATTTGAGATAGATCTGTAATTAAAGTCATGTTATTTACATTAATTTGAAGGTCAAAGGTTTGCCATGATGGAAGAAAAGGTCATTCTTTCATGCATCCTGAGGCATTTTTGGGTCGAATCCACCCAGAAAAGAGAAGAACTTGGTCTGGCAGGAGAGCTGATTCTTCGTCCTACTAATGGCATCTGGATCAAGTTGAAGAGGAGAAATACAGATGCATCCTAACTCTATTCTTGGGCTGTGCCTTAGTAGGAATAAGGTCTTTCTTTAAGAGAAACTTTGCATTTACTATGTGTTGATCATGAATTTAATAGTCTTAAACCCTACACCTAATTTTTTCTTATCCCCACTTACCTTGGGGTCAAGTCTATCAAAGAGAGAGTTTTTATATTTTCATCACCACCATTATCTTACCCTTGCTCTTGATCCCAAAAGGTGAGTTAACTGATGGCCGTACCCAAATAAACATACACATTTCTCAACAGAGGCATCCATAGGCCATTTCAATTTCAATTGACAGACCCAAAGGATATAAGTTAATTGAGGCTTCCGAATTTTTTAAGGTATTCTTGTTGAACAAAAATATACATATATACATATACTTTTCAATTGAAAAGGGTAATTAAATACTCAGGCTTGAGCTTAGGTTTTAAAAATTATATCAGTGGCATCAGTTATGAGAATAATTATGATGATGATACTTTTCAGATTTTGTCAAGGAGAGCAGATCATTTATAATTGACTCATAGGTTCTGTTCCTATCTCCCTTTTAACCGTGTACTTATGGCCTTCATTTCATTTCATTCTACATAACATCACAATTACCTTTACACATCATATATTACCGGGAGCGATTCCCCTTGGTGATCTCCAGTCCCTCATAATGGCTTTTGGAGCTGGAAGCACATTAGACCTTATCAGGTTATACTCCTTTTCATTTGAAGGGGATAAGATCAATCAGGGGTAAGTTTCTATCCAAAGTCTTACCACCAGTGGGTGACAGGGCTGGAAATAGATAGAGGTCTAAACTCTAAATCTCTACTACTATATGCTACTGCTTTATGAAACTTGGGTATGTAACTGGGTATATCATTAAAATACAGATCTTCTAGAATTCTCCAATCATTAAGGAGAAGAGACGCCGCACATGTATAGTAATACAGCACTTGGTTTAGGGTTAATCTTCTGGGAAATTCAATCCTCCAGAACATATGTATCAAGCTGGTAACTGACACAAATTCCCTGAATTTTAATTCCATCTCTACTCCCTTACTCAGTGACTTTAAAAAATTTCTTTTAATAAATAATTTTAATGAGGTTGTTTCTGTTTCTAAATTGATTTTAGAGTGGGAGGAATGGGGAGAGAGAGAGAAACACGTTGATGTGATGTGAGAGAGCTACCTTGATCCATTGCTTCCCATTCACCTTCCAACTGGGGATCGAACTCACACCAAGGTATGTGCCCTGAGTGGGAATCGAACTTGTGACCTTCTGGTGCATGGGACAGAGATTGTTTCTTTAGTTTTCTCAAGGCAATAGCAGGTAGGAGCAACAGACTAAGAGAATGGAATATATATTCTTTAATGGTTATCAAAGGAAGAGACGACCCAACCAAAGCCATCGGGCAAGCATTATAGGCTGGGGCATTCAGGGCAGGGTCAACATCTCTATGCACTTTACCATCCCAAAGACCCTCAGTGCAGACAAGTCAGTCCATATATTGCTGAGAAAAAGTCAAGAAAGTATATGATGCAGTTGAAAATGATTCCCAAGATATGGTAAAGTTCATTATCTAGAAAGTAGAGATATGTAGAAAATTCGTCCCCAGATGATTTTGGAAATTGAAGTTTTATTCTTGGAAATTGGTATTACATATCAATTTCATGCACTTACATTTAAACCTTGCCTTTCAAAAATCTACCGACCCTACACTAGGCATGAAATTAAAATTTAAAACAAAGCATTGCTTTGTGTTACATTTTGGCTTAAAATCTCCGTTTGGCCCCAGAAAAATTTATTTTTCATATTTTAATTGGAAACTCACTTAAACTGTGTCAGTTAAACGAAGTTGGAATGGAGAAAGTATGTGATGGTCTGCAGTATCAACATGAAGATGCTGACGTTTTTAAAAATAAGATGATCAAATATCTGCTTGTGTCCCTATTACATATCATGCTCCTGCTTGAATGAGGTATCTTAAGAATAATCAACTACATTATAGACATGGGTGCTACATTTTATTCTGTTTGAAATATAGATAACTTTAAAAGATAGGGTGACTGCTTCATAATCTATACTAATAAAAGTATAATATGCTAATTAGACCAGACATCCAACCAACAAAGCTACGGTGGCGGGGGCTGAGTCAGATGTGGTTAGGGGCGATCAGGCAGGCAGGGGAGCAGTTAGGGGCATCAGGCAGCAGTTAGGGGCATCAGGTAGAGTTGTTAGGGGTCATCAGGCAGGCAGGCAGAGGTGGTTAGGGACAATCAGGAAGGTAGGCAGAGTGGTTAGGGGATATGTGGCAGGCAGGTAAGTGTTTAGGGTTGATCACACAGGCAGCGAGAGACAGGGGTGATCAGGCAGGCAGAGCGGTTAGGGGAGATGTGGCAGGCAGGTAGAGTGGTTAGGGGCAATCAAGCAGGCATGCAGAGTGGTTAGGGTGAGCAGTTAGGAGCCAGTGGTCCTGGATTGCAAGAGGATCGGACCTAAACTGGCAGTTGGACATCCCCCAAAAGGTCCCAGATTGTGAGAGGGTGCAGGTGGGCTGAGGGACCCCCCATGCAGGAATTTTGTGCACCGGGCCTCTAGTAAGTAATAAAAGAAATGGCACCTTTGAGTTAATGTCCTCAGTCTCACTCAGACTCCCTAACAAAATGATCCCTGTGCAGTTATCATAGACAGATCTTGAGTTTCCCTGACTCTGAAAAATAAACTAGAGGAGAAGTGGAAAGACCAACATATTTTGCTTAACAGAAAGGAGAAAGTGAAATCTCTTAGGACTACCTGGGAAAGAGCAAAACCCCCAAGCATCCACCTGGTACCCAGGGATTTATCATCTAGAAATCTCTCCAGATGATGGACTATTGAATTGATGTTCTGTTCACTGTCACAGACAACTGTGGAACATCAATCAGCTTCTGGACCAACTCCTGACCTGTCTCACAAATAAGGAGATTCCTGGACTTTATTTATTTATTTAAAACTTTTATTTATAATACAATTTCTTTCTTTTAAATATATTTTGTTGATTTTTTTACAGAGAGGAAGGGAGAGGGATAGAGAGTTAGAAACATTGATGAGAGAGAAATATCGACCAGCTGCCCCCTGTACACCTCCTACTGGGGATGTGCTGCAACCCAGGTACATGCCCCCAACCGGAATTGACCCTGTGACCTCTCAGTCTGCAGGATGATGCTCTATCCATTGAGCCAAACCGGTTAGGGCTCCTAAACTATATTTAGATCAAAATGTATTTCTAGCATCTCATGATATGCTTGTGTGTGTGTGTGTGTGCGTGTGTGTGCGTGCGTGTGCGTGCGTGTGTGTGTGTGTGTGTGTGTTACAAGCCATTTGCAACCCTATGAATGAGTGATGTTCACAATATCATTTTCTCAACTGCCCTGCTCAGCCCTTGTAGACTTCTACCTACAGCTTCTTTTATGGACTCAATCCATCTCATATTTGATCTTCCTCTTTCCTGCTGCCTTCGGTTTTCCCCAGTATTATTGTCTCTTCAAAATAACTCTGTCGGCTCATGATGTGCCTGGAGTAAGACAGCTTCAGTATTTGTTTGTTTTGTTTGTTTGTTTTTAACCTCCAGTGATGTTCAGGCTTAACTTACTCTTGGATCTACTTGTTCATCTTCCTGGCGGTCCAGGGTATCTGTAGAGCCTTCCTCCAACACCATACCTCAAAGAAGACAATCATGTCTAAAACATATGACAATTTTTCTTTTGAAGAAAAGAAAATATTTGCATCAAGTTTCTGTACAGAAATGTGATGTTTAGCACAGCCTTTATTTTAATGAAACATAAGTTGACTAAGATCAGGAAAGATAGAACTCAGTAAATGTAGAGTACAATAAAAAGAAATTGCTGGTGTCTTGGTTGATACCCTCAATCTAAAAGGCATCACAGGTTGCATATTTGAAATATGCTACTGCATTACAACCAGAAATTATTTTATTGGCCTTGCTACCCTCCATTTTTTAATAAACAGAATTCTGCAGTGCAGCAATATGCATTAAATATTTACTTACGCATCAACTCCCTGAAAATCTAACTTTCTAACCAAACTGATGTAACGCAATTTTGAAGAATAGTTAGAAAACAAAGGAGATTTAGTGGAAAAGTGGTTATGTCTTTAAATATTTTAAAAAGTACAAGAAGGAGAGTAAATTATTTTGTGTGGATGGAGTAGATAAATGTAGGATGGAAGGATAGAAGTTACAAGGAGGTGTATTTCAATGTATAGGGAGACTTTTTCTTAAAAATTAAAATAAGATTGAACTTCCTGAGCAGAAATGGGCTCCTCAGAAACCAGTATGTATTTTGCAGTCACATAGAGTTTGGTCTTGTCTGACAGACAAGACCAAACTCTATGCCATGAGTACTAAACGGGGTTTCCAACCTACCTTTCTTTTTAATTCTCACCCAAGGATATTTATTTGTTTTAGAAATTGAGGGAGAGGGAGAAATAGAGAGAGAGAGAGAGAGACATTAAAGTGAGAGAGAAACATTGATCATTTGCCGCCTGTATGTGCTCTGACCAGGGATTGAACCCACAACCCAGGTATGTTCCTGACTGGGATTTGAACCCACAACCTTTTGGTGTACAGGAGGGTGTTCCAGCCAACTGAGCCACCTAAGGAGGGCCAGATCACAAATCTTTTCAGCTTTGTGGGTCTTACTGCCTCTGTCACAACTGCTTCACTGTAGTTGTAGGGTGAAAGCAAGCCTCCATAATCTATGACTGAATGGGCATGGCTGTGTGCCAATAAGACTTTATTTGCAAAAAGAAGCACTGGGCCAGATTTGGCCTGGGAATTAATGCTTGTCAGCCGTGTTACATCTTATTTTCTGAATTAGGTGGGAGCAGGACCTAGACATCAGCCAACTCCCTTCTGCACTTAAATTTCAGTGTTAGTAGATTCTTTGCTCCTGGCATAGGTACCATTTGCCAGAAGATCCTTTCAAGTTCAGCTATCCACACCCACCTGTTATTCAGTTGTGCAGCTAGCCAATTATAATGGAAAAAGTCTCGTTAGGTGAGGTTTAAGCTTCATTTGACCCCAAAGAATGGGGAATGTAACGAACATTTTTAAAAAAGGAAACCTGCTTTCAAATTGTATGGCCCCAATGTGAAAAAAGTTAATATATTCAACTAGAGGCCCAGTACACAAAATTTGTGCATGGGGCGGGGGTTGTCTCTCAGCCTGGCCTGCACCCTCGCCAATCTGGGACCCCTTGGGGGATGTCCGACTGCCAGTTTAGGCCAGACTTTTGTGGGATTGGGCCTAAACTGGCAGTTGGACATCCCTCTCGCAATCTGGGACTGCTGGCTCCTAATCGCTCGCCTGCCTGCATACCTGGTCACCCCCTAACTACTCCCCTGCTGGCCTGATTGATGCCTAACTACTCCTCTTCCAGACTGATTGCCCCCAACTGCCCTCCTCTGCTGGCCTGATCTCACCCCAACTGCCCTCCCCTGTTGGCCTGATCTCGCCCCTAACTGCCTTCCCCTGCAGGCCTGATCTCCCCCCAACTGCCCTCCCCTGTTGGCCTGATCTCGCCCCTAACTGCCCTCCCCTGCAGGCCTGATCTCCCCCCAACTGCCCTCCCCTGCCAGCCTGATCTCCTCCCAACTGCCCTCCCCTGCCAGCCTGGTCACCCTTAACTGCCCTCCCCTGCTGCCCATCTTGTGGTGGCCATCTTGTGACGATGTGGGGCAGCCATCTTGTGACGACATTGCGTGAAGCCACCTATGCTTTTTATTATATAGGATAGCTGGACACAGGAATGGCATGTTCATAGACCATGTTGACAGGACAAAATGCTGAAACTTGGCAGGAAGGTATTGACTAATAGCAAAGGCAAGCGAACACAGCTTGCAGAGCTCACCAGGGATGCTGCAGACCAGTAACCCTTTGTCAGAGGCCAGAGACCCTCAGCTCAGAAGCTCGGAAGCAGCTGTGCCTTCAGGTAGAGAATTTCTATTATTCCCATTGCTTCCAAATAAAGCAGTTTTTATAAAATTAAGACTAGTTTTTACATTATTAAGAAACTACTAGTTTGTTTTAATTGCCTGCCTATTTAGAAAATGTTGAATAAACCGGTGTTCTTATATGTGGAAATATTTAAGTGTTAGCTATTTTAAACTCAAAAAAATATTGACCGATTAGAAAATTAATAAATATGCTTGAATATTTTTGAGAGCTTTTCTTGAGGATATCATTGCCATTATTTACAATAATTTTCCTTCAGCTCAAATCAAGAGGATTCACAACTGTTTAGTTCCCGTCTACCAATTCCCTCTCCATAATTACGAACAACACAGGTGACCAATGAGCAGTGAACACGATTATTCCTCTGGATGTCTCAATTTGCTTCTTCTGTCGAGTCCCAGGGCACAAAATGTGTAGAAAACCTGTGTTGTCTATGCTCGTAATTGTGTGTTTCCATTCACCGTCCACACGTTGAAAAGAAAACAGTCCATCACCTTAGATTAAGGCTCATGTTAAATAGACCTCACCCAGCAGAGTCACAGATGTGTCGCTTTCTCTTTTAGGATGGTTCCCTTCAGCCAAGCAGCTTATTTCATTTGCTTGTTTGCTACAGTCTCCTGTGGTGAGTGGATTACCTACAAGACGTCCAGATAAGGGTGTGGGAGGGAAGTTAGGAAAGACCAGGCACCGCTGGAAAAAGCTACTGAACATAGAGCTTTGGGGAAGGAGCCAGGCCCTAGTAAGTCAGGACAAGTCCTTTTAATGCTCAGTATTTCCCAGGCACCTCAGGGCGAGGAGCCCAGGAGTGAGAGTGCCTCTGGGTATGTGCTGGCAGAAGCTTCTGTTTGGACAGGACTCCCTGCAAAGCAGCTCTAAAACAATCAGCCGTCTATCAACATTAGTTAAAAATCAACTCTGTCTGAATATTCAAGAGTGCCAGGCATTTTAAAGTGCCTGTGTCCAATCTGAGCATCCTAACAGGTACACACTACACACTTTGATTCTTTTAGGCAACCTGCGAACCATTTCAAAATTGAAAGTTCCTGGTTTAACTCCAATTCAGTAAGCCATCATTTGAATAGCTCTAGTTTCAAAAAACCAGTGGTTTTGACCTTATTTCTCTCTCTCTCCATTTCATGAAATTTTCAGGGACTTAGGAGGATTCTGTTTCCCATGAATCCTGGTAGAGCGGTGTTTTGTCTGTGCCACCCTTAGGGGTGGATTTGGAGGCTATGGTGACATAGGATGACGGCACCCCAGTGCTATTGTCTTATTTCTCAGATGTATGGCTATGGCTAAGATAAACGCCTCTTGGGTAAAGGTTGTGTTTGTAAAGAGAGATAATTTCTTCAGGAAGAAGCTTTTATTTTCTAAACCACAACTCCCCTCCATCTGTCCCCTCACTCTTCATTGTTCTTCTGAGCTATAATCATCACCACATACAAATCCACTGGATGCTGAGGATTAGAAGCCAGAGATGCCCTGGACCATGGCCACCACCATTTTCTCTTTTTGGAAAAAAATTATACATATTCATGCTAGGAAAATTAGAGGTGCAAGTAAGCAGAAAAGGAGAAACTACATGCTGTCTATAATCTCATCATTCAGAAATGGCTACTTTTAAAGATCTTTTGTTTAATCTTTCATTTATTTTTCTACACGAGTCTACTTACACATTTAACACAGATGTTATTATTATAGATATTTTTATTACTCACATTTCCTATTTATAGCTATCTTCTCATGTGAATTTGTATGTCATACTATTTGAAGCTTAGTATGCCCCCTATTCATGTTATTTTTGTATGCAGATTTCTGCACACATATTCAATTATTTCGGTAGAATAACCTGTTAGAAATAAAATACCAGGTAGAAAGGTGTGGGGATTTGGAAGGTTTCATGCTCTACATTGTGACACTGACTTCCAGAAAGGCTCCTCCTACACTGACTTTCTCCCCCGCCCATGGGAGGGATCATTTCCCCACTTAGGCTGACTCGGATATTCCTCAGCTGTTCCTGTGCCGGCACCTCTTCCCCTCTCTGGAGCAGTGGCCTAACTCATCTCTGGGAAACCGCTGCCTCCTAGTTTGAGCCCATGCGCTGGTGGCTGTGACCCAGGCAGGCCTGACCCAGTAGGTGCACACAGCCTGCTGCCTAGGTGACCTGCTCAGAGCCACCGCCTGGCAACAACACTATTGTTTGCACTTCTAGAGAGAATACTGATTTTTTTTCCCCCTTCAAACTGGACTTGAGCTATGGGAGCACACAGAGGCCTGGGCTCTGACACGGTCTTTCCATTATGTGGAGCAAAGGTGACACCAAAACAGAGCGATCATCTGCAGACAAATGGTGTCATAATAGGGTCAGCTGAGCCCCATGCCCAGGTCTGCCTGAATCCAGATTCACCGTGGACTCTGGGGTCTGAGCCGGTACATTTTATTTGTACTCAGTTACTTTGAACTTTGAACTAAGCTTTTTGTTTGTTTGATTTTTTATCATTTGCAACTAAAGTCAGTACCTCGGAATCAAGATGTAGGCATAGGTAAACACCTGTACTTGCTGCCTCTCACAACCACATCAAAACTACAACTAAAAGACAAAACAGCTATCATCCAGATCCATGGGAAAGCTGGCTGAGTGGAAGTTCTACAACTAGAAGGAAAGAAAGAAGCTCATTGAGACTGGTAGGAGGTGCGGAGGCGCCGAGGTGAGCACTGAACCGGCTGGCAAACAGGTGCACTGTTGTTGTTTTTTCATTCGGGAGGGAGATACAAGCTCCTGATTGCTCTGAACTCCAGTTCCAGGTGAGACTCTGGGGACCCAGACTTATACGGGGAGAAACTGGACTGTCTGGCATCGGGCCAGAATGTGAGGGCGGCTTTCTCTCAGAGGTGCTTGCAGCAATCATTGTTCCTGTGTGGGGGTGCAGGACATGGAGACCCAGGGACCTCTCTGGTGCTGGGCTGACTGGCAACCATTGCTGTTTGTTCTGCCCTGGTGATTCCCTGAGACTCTGCCCCATCCAATTTACAACCCCACCCAAGCTGTGCGCAGCAGCTTTTGCATATGAATGGCCTGTGCTTTCTTAGCTTAAAACCTGTAAAACTGCAGTGGGGTCAGAGAACCCCAGAGTTTCCAAAAAAAGGCCCAAGGCCTGGCAGCAGCAGCCTGGCTTGCTTCACAGCTGGGCTTCAGCTGGGCACTTTCAAACCTCATACAAAGTGGAGGAATCTGCAGATCTCTCTGTAGCTCCTGCTGAGTGGCCTCAGACAGTGGCTGACTTTGCACCTCCTTGGAGGTCCAAGAGCCAGTGTACCCAGTGGTCATTGTGAGACCATACCGGATAACAACTCTTCACATCCATAAATGACACACTCAAGGGGCAGACTCAGTGAGAACCAAACCCCCACTGAAGAAGCCCTGCCCAATAAGGGTATCTCCTGCACAGCAGTCCTTCCATTGTAGACACAGCTGGTCCTCACAGCCAATTGGCCTCAGGTCAATTCCTACCAGTGACACCAACAGCAATCAAGTCTCAACTACAACAAGACTGTGCACACAGCCCATAAAGGGATGCACCAAGAGAGTCTACCTCAGGTGATTGAGAAGGCTGAATCACTGGGCCCTATCGGACACCTACCACACAAGGCCACTCTATCAACACAGGGAAGCAGCCAAAATGTGGAGACAAAGAAACATGTCACGAATGAAAGAAATGGAGGAAAGCAAACTACTGGATATAGAGTTCAAAACCACAGTTATAAGGTTACTCAAGAATCTTCTAAAAACCTCTGAGGAACTTAGTGAGATCTTCAAGGATCTTAGTGAGAATGCCAAAAAAAAATGGAAAAGGACCAGTCAGAAATTAAGCATACACTGACTGAAATAAAGAATAATACACAGAGATTCAACAGTAGACTAGAGGATCCCATGAATCAAATCAAAGATTTGAAATATGAGCAAGCAAAAACACCCAACAAGAAGAGCAAAAAGAAAAAATAATCCAAAAATATGAAGATAGTGTAAGGAGTCTCTGGGACAACTTCAAGCCTACCAACATTCGAATTATGGGGGTGCCAGAAGAAGAGAGAGAGCAAGATATTGAAAACCGATTTGAAGAAATAATGACAGAAAACTTCCCCTATCTGGTGAAAGAAATAGACTTACAAGTCCAGGAAGCACGGAGAACCCCAAACAAAAGGAATCCAAAGAGGACTACACCAAGACACATCATAATTAAAATGCCAAGGGCAAAAGACAAGGAGAGAATATTAAAAGCAGCAAGAGAAAAACAGTTAGTTACCTACAAGGGAGTACCCATACGACTGTCAGCTGATTTCTCAACAGAAACTATGCAGGCCAGAAGGAAGTGGCAAGAAATATTCAAAGTGATTAATAGCAAGAACCTACAACAAAGACTACTCTACCCAGCAAAGCTATCATTTAGAATTGAAGGTCAGATAAAGAGCTTTACAGACAAGAAAAAGCTAAAGGAGTTCATCACCGCCAAACCAGTATTATATGAAATGCTGAAGGGTATTCTTTTAAGAAGAGGAATAATAAAAAGGTAAAGATAAAAAATTATGAACAACAAATTTACAACAAATACATATCTATGAACAAGTGAATCTAAAAATCAAATGAATAAAACATCTGATGAACAGAATAAAGTGGTGAATATAATAGAATCAGGGGCACGGAAAGGGAGCGAACTGACAAATCTCGGGGGGAAGAGGGTGTGGGGGTGCAGGAAGAGATTGGACAAAAATCGTACACCATTGGATGAGGACAGTGGAGGCAGAGTGAGGAGGGCATGGGGTGGGGTGAGAACTGGGTGGAGGGAGCTATTGGGGGAAAAAGAGGAACATCTGTAATAATCTGAACAATAAAGATTAAAATAAAAACAATAAAGTCTGTACTTCAACACACAGGGAATTAAGATAATTTAAAATGTTTGCTACTCTGGTAAGTAAAATGGCATCTAGTTTGTTTAACTTGTCAGTAGTTTTGATTCTTAACAATTTTTCATGTACTTAATCAGTCACTTGTTTTAGTTTTGCAAATTACCTTTTCATATCCTTTACCCACTTCTTAAAAATCAGAGTGCTCTACTTCTCCTTATTGATTATGTAATTTTTTAAAAACAAAACCAAATAGCCCAAATTCTATGGAAACAGAGCCCAAGATATAACATAACTTTATGTTATGAGATAACTTGTGTCACATTGTTTTACAAACACTCTAACATACAATACAGAAAGCCTCTCATCAAGTTGTCATCATCATCATCATCATCACCAACTTGGGAGAGGCCAAGCTAGGATTGAGTCTTCTTGGCAATAATCTATGTGCAAATTATTATTAGATTTAACAAAAATCCACCCCAGTGCTTTTTCATATAGAAGTACTCATAAAATTCCCTTGCATCATACCTTGTTCATCGAGGAATTAAGAAGGATCAGAACACAGATACATTTCTATTAAAAGCATTATTTGCATTTCTTCCAAATTAACGTGTGTTTTTTCAATGATAATATCACAGGATGCCTAACTCAACTACATATGAATGTCTTCTTCAGAGGCGGGGATGTGACCGCCATGTACACCTCGAGCGCCCATCACTGCCAGGTGATGTGCACCTTTCACCCCAGGTGTCTGTTATTCAGCTTTCTCCCTGCAAGCTTACCTAACGGCACCGACAAAAGGTAAAAATGATGTTTCCTGATTGGGGAAGCCAGTCATTTTTCAAAATGGAAGTAGGTGTGTACAAAGTGGTGCAGCATCTCACAGGGGTATGCTTCTCAAATGGGGTTCAAGGAATCACCTAGAGTGGATCTTCCATAAGTAATTTCTTAGGCTGATGCCCAGACCTACTGAACCAAAGGTGCTTTGGCCTGGAAATATGCATTTTAAACAAGTGCTGCATTCACTTACAGTAGTACAAGTTAGTCATTTTCTATCAAAGGTTTACAAGGAAAATGCTTGTGAATTGTCAGGTGAAATGATTGTTTCAAGAAGGGATTTAATAACAGGTGTATATTTCACCAGCACAAGGACTCATGGTCACAACTGTCGATTGCACAGTCCTAAGAAAATAGAATAGAAAGCAAGCATTTTGTTGAGACTATACTTGAATAAGATCCAGAACTTGTGACCTTTGGAGGGGCCAGGACTGAATGGTGCTTATAGTAAGACAGTTGGGTCATCTAGGGTACATATGGGGAGTGAATATATATTTTTAACTATTAATTTGGAAAAGTAAGAGCACTGAAAAAATAGTTGTTAATTAAAAATGTTATCCTATCTAATAAAGAGAAACATGCAAAATGACTGTACCTCCACTATGCCCACAAGCCATGCACATCAGCCAATCAGGAGCGAGTATGCAAATTAACCTAACCAAGATGGCAACGGCATGGAGCTAGAGTGAGCAGGAGCCTTGGGTTGCCCCGGCTATGGAGGAAGCCAAGCTTCCCGCCCACCCTGGCTGGCCCTGGCCTTCTCTCAAGGCTACAAAGTTTCAATTATAGAAGATATATAAATCCCAATACCTGCTTCCAGCTGTCCTTGGCCTCTGCTTAAGGAGGTGCTGGAAAAAAAAAAAGAAAGAAAGAAAAGAAAAAAAGGAGGGGCTGGGAGCTTGGGTCACCAGGGGATGATCAGGCCAGGATGGGAAGGCAGTGTGGGTGATCAGGCTGCTGGGGGGCAGGGCCATTGGGGGTAAGCAGACCAACAGGGGGGACAGTTGGAGGTGAGCAGGCCATCAGTGGGGGTCAGTTGGAGGTGATCAGGACAGTGGGGGGGGGACAGTTTGGAGTGAGAAGGCCAGCAGGGAGGTAGTTGGGGGCAAGCAGGCCAGTGGGGAGGGAAGGTGGGGTCAAGCAGGCCAGTAGGGGGGGCAGTTGGGGGTGAGCAGGCTGGCACGGGGGGCAGTTGGGGGTGATCAGGCTGGCGGGGGGTGCAGTTGGGGGTGAGCAGGCCAGCAGCAGAGTGGTTGGGGCAATCAGGCAGGCAGGCAGGCAGGTGAGCGGCTGGAGACAACAGTCCCAGATTGTGAGAGGGATGTCTGACTGCTGGTTTAGGCCCAATCCCTGCAATAGGACATCCTTCGAGGGGTCCCAGATTGGAGAGGGTGCAGGCCGGGCTGAGGAACCCCCACCCCCCATGCACAAATTTTGTGCACCAGGCCACTAGTTAGGTCATAAAGTTGCCTAAATAGAACCATAGTTTCATTGTACTTTTCTTTAATTTTTATCAATGTCCAGAATGAATGTTTCTTCATCATTCCCATTTCCACATTTATAATTCTTTTTTAATCTTCACTCTATTTGAATTTTAAAGAATAGCAATTAGACAATCATCTTTTGATTCTACATGTTAAACTTGTACAGAAAACCCAGATTGGATGTGAGAGGCTATAACTTAAATAAAAAGTTGAGCTAGGTTTTAGAATACTTCTGAATAATGAAATTACCATTAAGATTGACATTAAAGATGGAAAAAAGTCTTTCATCAGGTGTGGACTAGAAGGAGCTAATAAGCAAGATAACACCATACATAGAGTCAACTCTCATGACTGACATAATTTCTTTTTGTTGTTGTTAATTCTCACCCAAGGACATTTTTCCTTTGATTTTTTTTTTTAGAGAGACTGGAAGAGATAGAGAAAGACAGAGAGAAACATCGATGTGAGAGAAACACATCGATTGGTTGCCTCCTGTACATGGTCTGACCAGGGCCTGGGCCTGCAACTAAGGTATGTGCCCTTGACCGGAATCGAACCCAGGACCCTTTGGTCCACAGGCTGACACTCTATCCACTAAGCCACACTGGCAAGGGCTTATATTTTTCTTAATCTGTTTTTATTAAAATCGTTTACTCAATACTCCAGAAACTATAACACAAAACCTCATGTTCCTAAGGCCTGGAATTCAGAGTCAAGGTAATATAAAGAAAGAATGAACCAATGCTGAGTAACCTATATATTTTGCATTGGTTAGAATAGAGCCAGGAGCATAGGTTGAGCTATTTTATTTCTCTGACATAGGAATCTGTCTTGTATGAGAGTTAGACCAATTTTCCCTTCTTCCAAATGGCAAACAAGGTTGGGGATATGGTGACATTTTTTTCACTTAAGATGTTTAGTACTGTGAATAGCCATAATTTCCTTAGTTGTGATGACCAAGAACATGTACATTTACTGTTCTGTCTTTTCCTGAGTAGCACCTTCCCTCTGTGAGTTCACAGGCTGCCACATGAACATGTTCCAACATACGGCATTTTCGGATGTGGACATTGCCAGAGTCATCACTCCAGATGCTTTGGTCTGACGAACCATTTGCACCTATCACCCCAACTGCCTCTTCTTTACTTTCTATACCAATGCCTGGAATATAGAATCGCAAAGGTGAGTTGGTCCCGTCATCGCTTTTATTTTATGCTTTGAGTCTTTTAAAAGTTTTGTTCATTTCCCTCAGCATGCTGTACACCCACCAGTGAAGTAGGTACTTTTCTGCCAGGTGCAAATTAGTTAGGAGATTAGCCGACTTCTGTACCCTCCTCCTCTTACTCATCATACCACAGAGTCCAGGGACCAGCCACAGAAAAAGAAGGATCTAATCTCTTTCTAACTGATCTTAATGTTTTGTATCACTCACCAGAAGCATATTCTTCAAGCACCTCATTCTAACTCCTCTGTTTCAGAAACCAGAGCCCTGCTTATCCTGGCCAAGGTTCTGGTTTGACCTGTTTACCCTCAGACAACTCACCTTTTTCTTTATCAACAACAGGGAGCTAAGAAAAGAGTGTCTAGGCCTGGCCAGTGTGGCTCACTTGGTTGGGCATTGTCCAGGGCACTGAATGATTGCGGATGCAATTCCCAGTCAGGGCACATGCCTGGTTGTGGGCTCAATCCCAGTCGGGGGCATGTGGGAGGTAGCCAATCGATGTTCTGCTCTCACATCGATGAGTCTCTTTTTTAAAAAAATGAAAAAGTATCCAGTTATATAATAGTGACAGCAGCATA
Source organism: Eptesicus fuscus (assembly GCF_027574615.1). Lineage (NCBI taxonomy): Eukaryota > Metazoa > Chordata > Mammalia > Chiroptera > Vespertilionidae > Eptesicus > Eptesicus fuscus. The sequence continues at coordinate 95,387,161 of NC_072480.1, forward strand.
AATCCCCAGAATGTGTTCTTTGTTCTGTCTTTCTTTTTCAGCCAGTCCTGCAGTCTGAATTAGTTTGAAGAGAATCTCTCAGAAGAATAAAATTGGCAGAGTGCTGTTTTTTTTTTTTTAATTGGGTTGGGTTTATTTGCCTTTAATGCTGTTTTCTTTCTTTCGTTGCCTTTTTTTTTTTTTAACATAGAAATCTGTGTTTACTTAAGACTTCCAAAAGTGGGACACCAAGTTCCCCCACTCCTCAGGAAAACACCGTGTCTGGATATAGCCTTCTAACCTGCAAACGAACTTTGCCTGGTAATGTTTCAATCATCTTACATATAATGTGACCAATTTTATTATCTTCAAGTAACAGTGATGAAACAATCCTCGGTGTACCAGAAACTTGTGTAAATGTGGCTTATTGCTTTTTGCATTTTATATCTTCTTATGTTTCTAATCACCACAGAGCCCTGCCATTCAAAAGTTTATGCAGGAGTTGATTTTGGAGGGGAAGAACTGAGCGTGTCCCTCATTCAAGGAGCGAGTGGTTGCCAGGAGACCTGTACGAAGATGGTGCGCTGTCAATTTTTCACATACTCTTTCCTCCCAGAAGACTGTCGAGGAGACAAGTTAGTGAGAGTTCCTTTTTCAATGATAGTCGGCAAGACAATTCCATGAAATGTCCCTGCCTGTGAGGGTTTACCCTTTGTTCTGACCATGTCATGTAGGTGTAAGTGTTCCTTGCGATTATCTTTGGATGGTTCTCCGACTAGAATCACATATGGGATGCAAGCAAGCTCTGGCTATTCTTTGAGGTTGTGTCGAAGTGGGGACAGCTCCGGTGAGTGCACCCCATTTTTCCATAGAGCTGTGAAGGGCCGTCTGCATTGTCTTCATAGCTTGCGGAGTCTTAATGGGATGGAATTCTGTATCTTTCTTTCTTGACTGAGGAGGACTCCCATTCACCTCTGATTCCAGCCATTAACTTCAACACTCTCTTTCCAGTTTGCACGACAAAATCCAATGTACGCATCATGGGAGGAACCAATTCCTCTTGGGGAGAGTGGCCCTGGCAGGTCAGCCTTCACGTGAAGTTGGCAGCCCAGAGCTACGTGTGTGGAGGGTCCATCATTGGAGACCGGTGGGTCCTCACTGCTGCCCATTGCTTTGATGGGTAAGTTTTGGCTTCTTGTATTCAGGGTCCTATCTTTCTTTTTTCTTTTTTTTTTTTAATATATTTTATTGATTTTTCACAGAGAGGAAGAGAGAGGGATAGAGAGTTAGAAACATCGATGATAGAGAAACATCGATCAGCTGCCTCTTGCACACCCCCTACTGGGGATGTGCCCGCAACCAAGGTACATGCCCTTGACCGGAATCGAACCTGGGACCTTTCAGTCCGCAGGCCGACGCTCTATCCACTGAGCCAAACCGGTTTCGGCATCTTTTTTCTTTTGAACAGTCTATAATTGATTTCTCAATCATCATGTCAGTTTCAGAATGAAAGATTATTATTATTTAATAAAAATATTTTAAAGTAGGGAAGATATTAGAAATGTTGAACAGCTAGTAGGATCTGAGCACTGACCAGTCTGAACCATGAGACCAAAGTGAGGTAGGTATGTTTGAAGACTTCTTCAAAGACGGTTTTTTCAGGCCCGTGGATTCACAGATGTAATAAATAATATTAATAGTAAGTACAAAAACAAAAAATGCAATAGTTTATTACTCTATTTTAAGAAATATAATCTGATATGATATTTCTACATTACCAGGCAAATAGTAGACTTGACAGGATTTTAAAGTTTTAAAACACTTAGACTTTGGCTTGACTCCCAGCTCTGCCACTTAGAAGAGGTATGACTGACCTTGGGGATTTATAATTCTCTCTTACTTTTTTTTTCTACCTGTAAACTATGAGTGACAATAGTATCTAATTCATAAGGTTACTGGAAGGATTAAGTGACACACTTGAAATGCTGAGTATACCTAGAACATAAAGTTACTCAAAACAAATATAAGCTCTGATTAAATAAGTGTATAAATAGACAAAGCATGTGAATGAGGAAAGAGATACTAATAACCCTAAAATAAAAGGCTCTTGATATCTTTCAAAAATTATTATTGTTTCCATAGAATTCCACACCCCACCTCCCTTCCCCATCTAAAAATTACTGTGAGCCCGGCTGGTGTGGTTCAGTTGGTTGAGCATTGTCCCATGCACCAATCCTTCACTGAATGATTCCTGGTCAGGGCACATGTGGGTTCAACCCCCAGTAGGGGGCATGCAGGAGGTAGCCCATCGATGTTTCTTTCTTTCTTTTTCTAAATATATTTTTATTGATTTCAAAGAGGAAGGGAGAGGGAGAGAGACAGAAACATCAATGATGAGACAGAATCATTGATCGGCTACCTCCTGCATGCCCCCTACTGGGGGTCAAGCCCACAGCCCTGGGCATGTGTCCTTGACTGGAATTGAACCCGGGTCCACAGGCCAACGCTCTATCCACTGAGCCAAACCACCTAGGGCCAATTGATGTTTCTTATGGATGTTTCTATCTCTTTCCCTCTTATTCTCTCTCTCTCTCTCTCTCAAATCAATAAAAACATTTAAAAAATAAAAAATAAATAAAAAGTTACTGTGAACCAGGGTTCAGGGTACTGCTGCTGAAATGTAACAGGCAGAGGCAACGTTGAACAGAGCCAGGCTCCTCCAGTCCCCACAGCAGCATGAGTCTCAGGTAGGGGTCTGCTCCCAGGGCATTGCTAGGGGAAGGCTGCTGGCCTGAATGGAGAGACCCTATAAAGGGAAGTAGTTGTTCCCTTTTTTACTCAATAAACCCAATTTGGGACCAAGAATTTTCATCCTCTTTCCCCCCAGCTTTATTGAGATACTAGAGGCCCAGTGCATGAAATTCATGCATCGAAGGGGGTGGGGGTGGTGTCCCTCAGCCCAGCCTGCACCCTCTCCAATCTGGAATCCCTCTCACAATACAGGACTGCTGGCTCCCAACCGCTTGCCTGCCTGCCTGCCTGCCTGCCTGCCTGCCTGCCTGCCTGATTGCCCCTAACTGCTTCTGCCTGCCAGCCTGATCACCCCCTAACCATGCCCCTGCCAGCCTGACTGATGCCTAACTGCTCCCCTGCCAGCCCGATTGCCCATAACTGCCCTCCCCTGCCAACCTGGTCACCGCTAACTGCCCTCCCTTGACAGCCTGTCCTCCCCCAACTGCCCTCCCCTGCAGGCCTAATCAGCCTCATCTGCCCTCCCCTGCAGGCCTGGTTGCCCCCAATTGTCCTCCCCTGCAGGCCTGGTCCCCCCCAACTGCCCTCCCCTCCAACCTGGGTCCCTCTTATCTGTCCTCCCCTGCAGGCCTGGTTTTCCCAACTGCCCTCCTCTTCAGGTCTGGTTCCCCCCAACTGCCCTCCCTTGCAGGCCTGTTTCCCCCCTCCCCCCCAGTTGTCCTCTCCTTCAGGCCTGGTCCCCCCCCAAATGCTCTCCCCTGCAACCTGGGTGCCCCGCAACTGTCCTCCCCTGCAGGCCTGGTCACCCCTAACTACCCTTCCCGGCCAGCCTTATCACCCCCAACTGCCCCCCCTTGCTGGCCTGCTTGCCCCCAACTGCCCTCCCTTGCAGGCCTGGTCCCTCCCAACTGCCCTCCCCTGCTGGCCTGATTGCCCATAACTGCCCTCCCCTGCTGGCCATCTTGTGGCTGCCATCTTGTGTCCATATGGAAGCGGCCATCTTTGACCACATGGGGTCAGCCATCTTGTGTGTTGGAGTATTGGTCAATTTACATATTACCACTTTATTATATAGGATAATTGACAAGTAACACTGTGTAAATTTAAGGTGTACAATATCATGATTTATATATATAACTAACAAATTATCACTCACATAATTATAATTTTTTGTGAGTGATGAGACCTTTTAAGATTTACTCTTAGCAACTTTCAAGTATATAATACAGTGCTGTTAACCAATACAGTATAGTCACCATGCTGTACATTACATTCCCAGACTTTTTCATCCTATCACTGAAAGTTTGTACCCTTTGACCTACCCCTCCCTTTACCCCTCAGGTAACCCCAATCTGCTCTCTGTCTCTCTGAGTAAAGGATATTTAGATTCCACATATAAGTGAGATCACACAGTATTTGTCTTTCTCTGTATGATTTATTTCACTTAGGGTGATGCCCTCCAGTTTCATCCATGTTGTTGCAAATGGCAGGATGCCCTTCCTTTTTCAGGCTGAATAATTCATTGTATATACCACATGTCCTTTATCCACTCACCTGTGGATGGACACTTAGGTTGTTGCCATGTCTTGGCTATTGAAAATAATGCTGCCGTGAACACAGGTGCAGATGTCTCTGAGAGATGGTGATTTTGTTTCCTTCTGACATATACCCAGAAGTGGGATTGCTGGATCATACGGTTCCATTTTTATTTTCTAGTGGACCCTCAGAGTGTTTTTCCTAGTGGCTGCACCAGTTTACGTTAAGAATTTTCATTCTTGAAGGCTCAGTATTGTGTCTGTTTGTAAGAGCTAGAGTTTTGTGCATGTCTCGCACCATATAGAAAGAAAAATTTCCATATTTACACAAAATAAGACTGCTTTAAATAATAATTTTAGGTTTACTTTGTATATGTTCAGATTTAAAGAGTTGATTTAAATGTCCATACTTCCCAAAATAAAAGAGATAGATTTTGAGTGGCACTGAAGTCCCGCCTCATTTGCCCTCTTAGAGGGGCTTGTGAAACTCAGCCTGATTCCCCACAGCTCTGAGTGTTGCTGAGCAGTTGCTTTCAGGACCATGAGCTAAGCAGGACTTTCCATTATAAACTCCGGGCGTGTCTCCCGACCAGTGTCTCCCAGAATGGGACGGCAACACTGTTGTACTTGCACTTATCATCGCCCATGGCAGCAGTCCTGAATCTCTGAAGATTTAGTTAATAACACTGAAAACACACATTCTGTGAGTTTGTGTGTGTGTGTGTGTGTGTGTGTGTGTGTGTGTGTGTGTGTACGGTATGTAATTCTCCCTTCTCACCTTTAGCATGTATATCTAAAGGAATGGCCTTAATGCAAAGTTCATCATTCTGATTGATTTGCTTTAAGACTTCAGTCTTATTTTTACATTTATTGTATTTCCTACTTCTGAATTTATATATATTGGTTACTTCATAGGTGAGATCCAAAATATCCTACAAAAGGCAAATATTCCTCTAGCACCAAATGAAGAATGCCAGAAAGATATAGAGATTATGAAATAACCAAGCAGATGATCTGTGCTGGCTATAAAGAAGGGGGGAAAGATGCTTGCAAGGTAATGTCTTCAGTTATAATAATCATGCAAATTTGAGTTATAATAATCATTTCAAAATATATTTTCTAGTAGAATATTTAAAATATATTAAAATCAGAGTTAAATGATCTTATAATTTCATACATAACCTCTAAAATTGAATATATATGTCACAATCTGTGCAGGGAAATGCTATATTTAAAGGAGGACAATTGTACCTACAATTATTGTACTAAAATGTAAGAATATTAAGCTTATTTTTAAAAATCTTTTTATTGCTTTCAGAAAGAGGAAGGGAGAGGGAGAGAGGGATAGAAACATCAATGATGAGAGACAATCATTGACTGGCTGAATATTAGGCTTATTTGACAGTGGAATGAAGATGTCAACACTTCTTAGTTGGACAATACATTATTGAATTACATAACTTTCACCACATTCAACTGCTAATGAGCCATATGAGATGCTTGAAAATCTATAAGAAATTGGACGTGTGTGGTGTGACTACAGAATGTTAAAGGCACATCTGTCATAACCTTCTCTCACTTTCTTTTCTGCCCATGTGACACAGGGAGATTCAGGTGGCCCTTTAGTTTGTAAACACAACGGAATGTGGCATTTGGTGGGCATCACCAGTTGGGGTGAAGGCTGTGGCCGCAGGGAACAACCAGGTGTCTACACCAAAGTTGCTGAGTACGTGGACTGGATTTTAGAAAAAACACAGGAACGTGATGGACAGTCTCTGATGAAGTCACCAGCGTGAGGAAGCTCCTCAGAGGTGGGGAGGAGGCCAGTCTGAAGTGTAAGTTTTGCAGCGTGGGTTTCATTCAAACACTGATCCTTGTGGCTCTGATCTGCAGAACCGTGAGAGTGGTATCTACCTCGCGTCCCTGCCATGGGGATAAAAAGAGACACAGCATACCACGGGGCTAAGGGTGATGTCTCACAGAGGCATGCTTCCAGTATTTGCTAATCGCACTAATAATGGAGATAACCCTGAATGTCTCCACAATTGTTTGGTGTGAAATAAAATGACGAAAGAGTGTGATTAAAGAGTGTTTTTTTCCCCGGATGTGAAACAGAACCAAAGAAAACAGTCAGATTCTAGCACAGTGCCTGGTGCCATTCTAATCTCCCTGCTTGTGTGGAACTCAGTGTATCTTAGAGATAACAATTCTCTGTGCATCACCCATGGGGTCATTAACCCTACCACTGCCCGCCTTACTGGAGGGGGGAGTGAAGAGTCAGTAAGCTTGGGGGAGGGGTGAAGAGTCAGTAAGCTTGGGGTTTCTTGGACTAGTGCAAGGGAAAAACCTGTGTAACATCCATTTTTCTAAGAAAGAGGTGAGATATTTGAACTTGGGAGAATGGCGATGCATCTTTTCGTTTGACCTCTTGCTTTGGTGACCCTGGAGTGGCCACAGGCTCCAGGCTGGCCGTGCCCAGGCGACCTGTGGGGCCACAGGTGTCTGGTTGCAGCTCCTGCCCAGGCCTCATTGCACAACCTTCTTGGAGGGCATGGAGTCTGCTTGGCTGCGGGTTCAGTGGACATCGGGACCCATGATACCAATTCAGAAGTATTACTAGGTATAAAACTCTCATAGAGCTCATGGTGGCAGCAAGTACCCTGGAATGGATGATGTAAATCTATGTAAAGTGCCCATCCAGTGTGCCTCAGTGGTTGAGCATTGACCTATGAACCATAAGGTCACGGTTTGATTCCCGGTCAGGGCTCATGCCCGGGTTGGAGACTCGATCCCCAGTGTGGGGCGTACAAGAGGCAGCCAATCAATCATTCTATCATTCTCTCCCATCATTGATGTTTCTATCTCTCTCTCCCTCTCTCTTCCTCTCTGAAATCAATAAAGATATGTAACACATATTTCTATGTAACACAAATTTCCAAGTTCCCCGTGATAACCACACTGATACCAGGTGTGCTACATTACACTGACGTACCTTCACACAGAAGTGACCATTTATAAAATATTGTGTTGGTTAAGTAGAAAAATAGAAAAGTTGCTAAGAGAGATGGAGTTTTTCCTTTGACACTCAGACTCTCAGTGATAGGAAGGGCTAAAGATGGAGGGGCGGAAAAACAACCACGAGGTCTGGGTTCTTCACAATCCACACAACACGACACTGAAGAGTTAAATTTCCTTCGGAGGGAAAAATCTCCAGATTTAATAAAACCTGGCTGGGTTCCAGGAAACGAGTACAAATAAACACAGCCTCATCTTTTACTTGGGCATGTAATAAAGATATTGCTCTTTGTTCTGTGGATGCTTTTTTATGTTGAAACAGAAGAAAATGGTTGGCAATAAAAGCCTTATCTGTGGCCCTTTGGTATTGATAACCCTATAGGGCCTTTGAACAGTGTCGCAGGGTAACTGCTGGGCTTTGTAGGTCAGGGCAGGGCCTTGTTTGGGCAGAATTGAGAGGAGAGTTTTGAAATGTGACCTCCCTGGGATATGAAGGATGGGATTAAAGTTGCCAGTGGAAGCCAGGGTACTGGACCCGTCTCTTTATTACTCACAACGTGTTCCTGTACAGGGGTGAACAGAGGAGCCCTTCCCACAGTCAGAGCCTTTGGGACTGAGAAGTGGGTAAGAGGCTAAGAAGGCGAGAGACTGCCATGGCTTCAACTCTCCCGAGGGAGACTGCGAGTACGGAGAAGGAATAGGCGATGGGCAGTGCCACCCAGTAGCGAGGTGGCAACAGAGCATGGACTTGGGTAATGGACTTCACAGGTGCACATCTGATCGGAGGAGAGCCAAGGAAACTGATGTCTGTCTCCTTTTGGACCAGGTGTGGGAAGCCTCTAGTTGGAACTTAAAGCTCCTACTTTAATTATTGTTGATCTCTAGCTCCTCACTAAACTGTGAGCAACTTTGAAGGAGGCCCCTTTCATATTGCATGTCCATGAGCATTGAGTACATGTCTAATGAATGAATACATCTCTATTCTAAAACCGAGGCTCAAAGAAATACAAGTATTAGCTTGAGGGCATGGCAAGTCCAGAAGCCGGACCAAGGTTGGCATTCGTATCCCAGACGATGGCCCATGCCATGTATCCTCAGACTGTGAGAAGGACAAAAGATGGCAGGGGCATTTGTCACCACCATTAGTCATTTTCCTTATCGACTAAGGCAGTGGTTCTCAACCAGGGACAGTGTTGGCCCTCATCCCCATCCAGGGGACATTTGACAATGACTAGAGGCATTTTTGGTTGGCTCACCTGGGTGAGGGGGTGCTACCAGCATCTAGTGTGTAAAGGCCTGTTGTTGCTAAGCATCCCAGCAGGCACAAACAGGGCCTCACAATGAAGAACTATCTGGCCTAAATACCAGCAATGCCATTGTTGAGAAACCCTGCTCTAAGGTCAGTATTGAAACCTTATAAGGAAAAGGAGGTGGTTCAGGGACATCAAGAAAGGGGTTGTAGAACATGGGAGGCTGTGCCCTTGTTCACAGTAAGACTTGATAGAAGGAGCTCTCTCTGTGCTGTAACAGAGAGGGGTCTCTGGCAGCAGAATCCCTGTGTGGTGTCCCTGTCCCAGACAGAGGACTTTGGGTCACCAATGACCCTAACTTGTGACTTGCACTTGGGTCCCTGTAGACTAAATTCTGGATTCTTCCTGAGATTTTGTCTAGCAATTTGCCATTTTCATTGGGCTTCAACAACATTTTATTTCACTGGTTGGGGGTGGGGTGGGACCTTTATCTTTACATAATAGTAGTCAACATGAGGATTCTAAACTGCAATAGTATTCATTGAAAAAAGTTTTTAGAATACTTACTGTCAGTTTGAACGGAAGGTCTATTTAATCTCAGAGAATTTCTATGCAATTAAGACTCTTATCCATTTTTATTTGAACAGAGAAAAATAATTTTGGAATCTTTATATCTTTCTATGGGTTTAGAGATTTCACTAAATAGCTAAACCAAATTTAGGAAAATGTTACTCAGTTTCCCAAGGAAGTATTTCTCTCATTCCAGTCTTTCTGCTTCTCTCACTAGGGTTGGAGAGTTATCATTATAGCCTTTTTATTGGGGCTTTAGGATAGAGATGGGGTTTCATGGATAAATAATACATGAATATAAGGAACTTACATAATTTCACATATCAGTTTTCCATGAAAACCTGTCTTGGCATAAATTTGCCATTCCACATCGAGCTTCGTAAAATGCAGAGCATCATAAATATGTGCCTTTTGTGAAGCTGGAATGTACTTAATTTTAAATTGGAAACTCAAGAAAGCAACTAAGGACTCTTGATACCCAGATAGGCCATAAAACCTTAGCAACAGAGCAAATAAAAATAACTGAATAACTGCCTGCCAGATAGAATGTCACAATAGTTCCTTAGCATTTTACATAACAACCTCTTCCAAGTTCAAATGCTCTTTAACTTTCTGTTCTGTAGAATAACAACAACAAAAAGTGCTGGCTTCTTTCTCCTCCAAAAGTCTCAGATGAGTTTATATGGGGCTAAGCTTCAAATTTACCTTTACCAACTCTTCTCTCACTGTCACCTTCAGCGAGTTCTCTCTCCCCCCATGTTTCTCTTTGTGTAAGAGTTCTGAAAGAGCTGTCTGTAGTTCTAATGTTGGGTCATCTTTCATTCTTTTTTTCCTCATTAAATTTGTTTTAAATGGGTCTCAAAATTCTGTGACAGATTTTTGGTCAAGTTGTTACCATGAAAAAGTACTGATTTAAAAAACTAATAACTTAAATACACACACACACACACACACACACACACACACACACACACACACCAAATGGTCCACAAAACATTCTCCTTTCCTTCTGAAGGTTAAACCTAAATGGCCAATATATAAAAACAGATCTGAGCCTGTTCTCCCACCCCTGATTAAGACCGGCAGGTATTGGGGATAATATTCATTTAACCTTCTGGGCTTTCTGAGCAGATGTGGTGACTGACAGCTCCAGCTGCCTTCTTGTCCACTGCTTTGATGACACCCACAATAACTGTCTGTCTCATGTCACAAACAGCAAAATGGCCCAGAGGATAATCAGAGAAACTGAACACACGTGGGCTTTCCAGGAATTATATTGACGGGGGCAGCATCACCAGATTTCTAAAACATTGGGCCATTTTCCAGCTTTTTCCAAGAATGATGATCAAGCTTCTCCTTCAGCTCAGCAGATTTGCAAGTGATGTGAGCTGTGTGACAATCCAGCACAGGTGAGTAGCCAGCACTGATTTGGCCTGGGGGGGTCAGGATCACCTGAGCTGTGAAGCCAGCTGCTTCCGCTGGTGGGTCAGTTTTGCTGTCACCAGCCACATTGCCACAGCTAACATCTTTGACAGACACGTTCTTCACATTGAAGCCTACCTTGTCCCCAGGAAGAGCTTCAATCAAGCCTTCATGGTGCATTTCAACAGACTTTACTTCAGTTGTAACATTGACTGGAGCAAAGGTGACCTCCATGCGGGCTTTCTGAACACCAGTCTCCTCTCGGCCCACAGGGACAGCACCATTTGGTACATGTCCTGGAGGGGCAGCCACAGGGGCTTGTCAGTTGGATGAGTTGGTGGCAGGATGCAATCCAGAGCTTCAACGGTGTGTTCCACTGGCATTGCCATCTTCACCAGTGACTTTTCCTCCCTTGAACCAAGACATGTTAGTACCTGGCTCCAGGATATTGTTGCCATCCCAACCAGAAACCAGCACAAATGCTTCTGTACATAATTAATGTAGGTGCTGAATTTCAAGTAACTTCCTCATATCTCTTCTGGCTGCAGGACGACTCAGTGGAATACATTTTGTTACACCAACAATCATTTGTTTCCTACCCACCTAGTGTGTAAGCCAGAAGGGCATGCTCATGGATCTGCCCATTCCTGGAGATACCTGCTTTGAATTCACCAACACCAGCAGCAACAATCTGGACAGCACAGTCAGCCTGAGATGGGCCTGTAATCCTGTTTTTGGTGAAGTCTCTGTGTCCTGGGCCTTCAAGGGTGGTCACATAACACTTGCTGGTCTTGAATTTCCACAGGGAGAAACCAATGATGATACCATGCTCACGTCCAGCTTTCAGTTTATCTGAGACCCAGGCATACTTTAAGGAGCCCTTCCTCATCTCAGCAGCCTCCTTCTCAAAACTTTCATTGGTTCTTTTGTCAATCGCACCACATTTGTAGATGAGTTGGCCAGTGGTGGCAGATTTGCTGGAATCTACATGTCCAGTGACAATGATGTTGATATGACTTTTCCTTTCCCATTTTGGCTTTGCTTTAGTAGTGGTTGTTACAACACCCGTGTTCTGGTGGCAAACCTGTTGTGAAAAGCTTGGGTCATTTTGCTACATAGGCATTTGGCCAACAGGAAGTGGGTATTGCGCTCCTCAGAAACCATTCAGATAATGAAAACATTATTATGATCAAAAACAATGAGATCTCAGACAGGGGAAAATTTGTAATGTTATTTCTCTACTCATCTTCAGAATATTTTTTTAAAACTTATGACTCCATTTATAAACACCTAAGATCTGTTTTTTATTTTCTAAAGGAGAAAGCTGCCCCCCAATTTTTGTTCTGATGCTACATAATTTAGTTCCTCCATGTATGTCCCTGGATCTTCTCTTCCCCAGCACTGGAGCTCAGAGGGAGTGAGGCCAAGTAAGTAGGTGTATGGGGCCCTTTATGAGGGACTGTCTGGGTCTCTGGCTGCGTCCATGTCACTCAGCCACAATCTCCACTGTTCTTTATGGCCCAAAGTTATGGGGGCTTCTCTTCCTGGCTCTGGAGCCCGGGCTGAGGCATCTAGTGTGGGGATGGGATCCCTTGCTCCTCAAAGCAGGAACTCAATGGCCAATATATCATTCCCCACTAAAAACAATGCCACACCTGGGTGTTGGACCAGCCCAATCCAGGCCTCCACCCCTCCTACACTTCTCAATGTGCCTTCCTCTATAATTCTCTAGTTGTAGGGCATCTATTCAGCCAGATTTCAGGTGGTTCTGCATTATGGTTATTCTGTGGTTTAGTTGTAATGTTGATGTGGTTCTGAGAGGATGCGAGTACCGTGTTTATCTATACCACTATCTTGGCCCCTCCTCTGTGACATAGTTTTTTATTGCTTGTCATCCAGCAGCTAGACATGGCATTCCCTAGATCTCCATTTGTGTTTCAGTGTTCCTAGATCCAAAGAAAGCTATGAAAGTCCCATATTTTGTTGTGTTTTTTAAATTTTTACTTAATTTAGACTTTTAATATTTGCAAGTGGGATAAAAAAGAGTTTGGCTCCTCAGAACTAACTGTATCTGAAAGACCTCTGAGGCGGTAACATTATATAAAGGGAAAGTGAATCCAGAAGAGCAGGGCACTCACAATACCTGACATTGCATTCACAGACTTACCCTGTTTTCTTTTTAGTCTGGGAAACTCAAATTAGCCGTCAATTAATGCTTAAGAGTTGCCATTTGAGAGTGTGGTTAAATAACGCTTTGGCTAGCAGACATACCAAATGTGAGTTTGCCCTGCTGCTGGGGCACATAGCAAATTTCAAGAAGACAAACACTTTTATTAAGAATTTCATCAAACAAGGATTTTTTCAGGTATGGTTCCAGAAATGATTATTTATTATTTCTATCAAGCAATTATTCCTTGAAGTGCATTTTCTACCACAGGGGTTTTAAAAATTGTAATAGAAAAGATTGATTTTTAAAAGATGTCTGATGTATTTTAGAAGATTTTACTTAATATCCATAACCAACTTAAGAGGAGATACAAAATGAAAGAAATGTAATAGTTAATACTCAATGACAAGTATTTTACAAATTAAAATGATATTCAAGAGCAATACTAAAAATCAGAAGTCTTAATTTATCTCACTGACAGTTTTTCACAGTTCAGTGCTTCATGGTGGTGAGCACCTTTATATAGCTGACCAAGACAACCTAGTCATCTATTTGCAACAGAATTCCAAAAATAGAAAACAGAAGTAGAAAATCATCTACTTTTGATAGCTATAGAGAGAGACTCCAAAGATGGAAAGCAAGGAAATAACTTGGAAGAGAAGATAAAAATGAAAAAATTGGGGTGGGGAAAGGCATCCGGTGATGACAATAAGAATATATGATGAAGAGTGAGCTGGGGGTGGAGGAGAGGAGGAGGAGAGAGGAGGGGAGTCCTGGGTTCTTCAGAACCATGGACGTGTTGAGCACTGCACACAACCCTGCTGGGCCGTGTTCTGGGCTCTGGGGAAGATGGAGGTCAGCATTGTGATAGGAACCCTGTGAACACTATTAAAGTAAGTACTCCTCTCCCTCTCTATTTCATGTAACACCCCCCCCCATGTCAGCAAACTAATTACAAATTCATATTTTGTGATCTAAAACATGCACATTTTCCTTTTTGTAGGATGATTTTATTATGCCAAGTGGTACATTTCATTTTATTTGCCTCAGTTTCTGGTGGTAAGTAGAGATTTATCATAAGTATGAACTGGAAATAGCTTGTTTCCTGAATTTAGATTACAAAACAAGAGGGCGTAAGCCCACAGACAGAAATCATGCCACAATCCCATACCTGTGGGAAAATCTCACACCATCCACTCCAGGGAAGGGAGGAAATAAAATCATTTTATTTATTTTCCTCTTAAGGTTCCAGGGGTTTTCAAAGCAGGAAGGAAAGTGAGATAATGGAGTTTATAGTCATGGGAAATTATGTCTATATGTATATTTCTAGCTATATTCATGTCTATACTTATATTCATATGTAAATTCACATCACACATTTAAATTATATTTAAGAGGAATATAAAAAAATAACCAGATGTCTGGATTTGCCTCATTGATTCGTCAGTTTGCCATAAAGCAGTCAGTTTAATGCAAGACACACATACAAACACATATGTGCAATTTTGGACTGAAAAATATTATGCAAATATTTATCCAATTCGACTTTATATATTTCAATAATTTACTGCTGTTTATTCTCCACTTCACATACTCTCCACTACATTTGTTTACAAATTACTTAACCAATATTCAGAAGGATATATCAATACAAGTAATTTTGACCCCTATGTTTAATCATTATTTAAGATGAAAACTTAAGCATTTATTTTTATTTAATTGTTTTTCTTTATTTTTTAATGATTATTATTTTTGTTGTTGTTGTTGTTAATTCTCACCCGAGGATATTTTTTCATTGATTTTTAGACAAGTGGAAGAGAGAGAAAAAGACCGAGAGAGAAACATCAATGTAAGAGAAACACATGGATTGGTTGCCTCCTGCACGAGCCCTCACCAGGGCCCAGGCTGGGGAGGAGCTTGCAACCAAGGTACATGTCCTTGACCAGAATTGAACCCAGGACCCTTTGGTCCACAGGCCTATGCTCTATCCACTGAACCAAACCAGCTAGAGCAAGCATTTATTTTTAAAGTAACATATATCACAGTTAATTTCTATCACTGTTGCTAGCATTTTATGCAGAATAAACATTTTTGGCACATGTGAAAAACAGCAATCTAGGTAAAAAGATTTAAAATAAAATAAATTCTATTACAGTTAATAATTTAATTTTTCTCTGTAACAAGATTCTTCACAGGTTATTGTAATTCTTCATTGTAAAATAATATTGTTATTTCATTAATAAACAAATCAGTGATAACTAAATGGGCATATTTTGAACAATGGACCCAACAATGTATTCTTTACATATGCATATGGAACACTTACAAAATTTGACCACATACAAGGCTCCAAGGCAAGTCTCAACAAATTTTAAGGAATGAAAATTATGCAGAATATGTTATCCAGTCACAGTGGAATTGAGCTAAAAAAAAAAAAAAAAAAGACAACTGGAAAATCCCCAAATGTTTAAAAATTAAGTAATACCCTTTTAAATAAATATGGTTCAAAGACGACATTCCAATGGAAATTAGAAAGTAGCTCTAGCCGAGTTGGCTCAGTGGATAGAGCATCAGCCTACAGACCAAAGGGTCTTAGGTTCGATTCCAATCAAGGGCACATACCTTGGTTGCAGGCTCCTCCCCTGCCCAGGCCCTGGTCAGGGCTCATGCAGGAGGCAATCAATCAATGTGTTTCTCTCACATCGATGTTTCCCTCTGTCTTTCCCTCTGTCTTCTACTTTTCATAAAAATCAATGGAAAAATATCCTTGGGTGAGGATTAACAAAAAATAAAATAAAATAAAAAATGTATATTTAATTGAATAATAATGAACATATGGCATATCAAAGCTTTGGGGTGTAACTGAATCAGTACTGAGA
The DNA here is from genome assembly GCF_027574615.1 of Eptesicus fuscus. NCBI lineage: Eukaryota > Metazoa > Chordata > Mammalia > Chiroptera > Vespertilionidae > Eptesicus > Eptesicus fuscus. Next base: position 95,402,729 of record NC_072480.1, read on the forward strand.
TCATGGGTGTAGACCTACAGGAATTCATTAGAATAGGGAAAAGGTAAAAATTAATGATATAAGAATCCAGTTTAAGAAGGTAGAACAAAACTTGTAATTCAACACAAAGAAAGTAGGAAGAAGAAAAAAATAAAGAAAATCGCAGGGAGTAATTAAATGTAAATCATATTTACTAGAGAAGGTCAACATAGTCATACTCTCCAACCCATTTTACAAGGTCAGTGTAACCTTAATATTAAAACCTGACAGGAACCTTATGACAAGGCTATGGGACACTAATGATCATGTGGGAGCCTTTGTTTCAAATAAACATGGAGTTTGGACAGAGAGAAGCCATGGGCAAAGGGAAAAGCAGGAGGCCCTTTTAGACTTGGATGGGATCCTAAAGAGCATCTTTTGCTAGTAAAGATCTGAGAAGTGATTCAAGTCCCCACAAAGCATCCAGGTCTCTAAGACAATCACTCTGACGCAAATGTGTTATATCGTGGTTTTCTTTTCTATCTGAGGCTGCTCATCCAAGAAACTAACGTAAAGGTGTTGATTGCCCTGATTGCCAAGTTCAGGCCTATTTAGTTAAGTCAGTCTCCTTTGTTTGCCTCTGTAGATGATTGCCTAATTAGACATGTGCCTAAGATCCCAAATAGCACCTGCCATGATTGCATCCCAGAATTCGTGGCTGAGCTGTTCAAAGACACCTGCTTTCAAGGAGGTGACATTACTACTGTTTCTACACCAAGCGCCGAGCACTGCCAAGTCATCTGAACCCTTCACTCAAGGTGTTTGCTTTTCGCATTTATGGCTGAGTCATCAGCTAAAGATCCTACCAGATGGTAGGTATTTGCAATTCTACATAGAGAAACTAGATTTTACACAATTACCTACTAATAAAACTCCTTCTGCCATTTAATGAAATTTAATGTTAATTAAAAATATATTTCATTCAAGTGAAATATTAAATACTAGTAGCCCATTTGCAGGAAAAATCCTGCAAGCGGCCGCTGCGGCCGCATGCGCAGCCGCTGCCGCCGCTGTTGCAGCCACCTTGCCTGCACCCTCGCGCCTCTGCCACCCGCCCCGCTCCACCCTGCTCCGCCCCGCCCCACCCCGCCCGGGCTTTCCCTCTGGCAGCCATCTTGCTTTCCGCTTTTCCTCCGTCTTCCTTCTAAGTTGTCTTCAGGCTTCACTTCTCCCTCCCCAGTGTATGCAAATTAACTGCCATCTTTGTTGGGTAATTTGCATACTCGCCCTGATTGGCTGGTGGGCGTGGCTTTGGCTGATGGGCGTGGCTTGGGCATAGCGAAGGTGCGGTCAATTTGCATATTACTATTTTATTAGGTAGGATGACATAAAAATATGGTGTTCAGGCCCTAGCCAGTTTGGCTCAGTGGATAGAGCATCGGCCTATGGACCAAAGGGTCCCAGGTTCGATTCTGATCAAGGGCATGTACCTCGGTTGCAGGCTCCTCCCCAGCACGGGTTCTGATCAGGGCACGTGCAGGAGGCAACCAATGGATGTGTTTCTCTCACACTGATATTTCTCTCTGTCTTTCCCCCTCTCTTCCACTCTTTCTAAAAATCAATGGAAAAATATCCTTGGGTGAGGATTAACAAATAATAATAATATGGTGTTTCGGCAGATCAGGGAGGAATAGACATACCTCTCAAGATGGACTGTCCAACCCGCCTTGTGGTCTCTATATTAATGGTGTGTATTCTTATTTCTCTTTACCTTTATGCTTGTTAATCATTTTATCCTTTGTTTTTCTATTGATTATTGATATTACTTGAAGTTATATTTTCCCTAGTAATTTTATTAGAAAAAAATTAAATTTTATAAAGATGATGAAAGAGTACAGTGATCCCGTCACCACCAATACTTTTTGACATTGTATTTTATTTATCTGTATTGAACATATGTTTAACAATGTGAAATAGTTTGAAAACATAATCCTGCACCCTTAACTATTTCAACATACATCATCTTACACAAAAGAGATAAAACGTTTAAAAAGATCCCATTCTATCATCTGAATTGTCCCCCAAAGGTAATGTATAGCTATTAATCAAAATCTTATCAAGATTCACAAATTATATTTGGTAGTTTTGTCTCCATAGTCACATTTTAAAACATTTTAGAACATTCTACCCACCACTTTTGTTTCCATGTTGAACTTGAAAATTTTGTTGTTGTTAATCTTCAGCCAAGGGTATTTTTTCCAATGATTTTTAGAGAGAGTGGAAGGGAGGAGGAGAGACACAGAGAGAGAAACATCAATATGAGAGAGACACATGGACTGGTTGCCTCCCACATGCACCCCAACCAGGCTGGGGATCCAGCCTGCAACCAATGTATGTGCCCTTGACAGGAATCAAGCCTGAGACCTTTTGGTCTACAGGAAAAAAAAACAACAAAAAAACGACTTGTACTTCTCCAAATAACAGTTTCCTGCCGAAGACAAAATAACTGAAGCCCATGTGGAATGTGTTAACCTGCCTCATACTGGATTTTGAAATATTCCAGGGATAAATCTTTATATAAGAATGCACAATGATTTGTTCTCTAATGATTAATCTGTGTTCTCTTTTTTAAAAAAAGTAGGGAGAGTATTATAACTTTTATATTTAGAAATAAGTTGAGATGTTGTAGATTTGTATAATAAACTATGGCTATATGAAATCCAATGGAAATGGGGAATAAGTTCAAATGACTAGAATTTGGATTTTAACTCTCTGCTCTCTCCATTCACAAAAAGCAGAATAGTAGAAAGCAAACAAAGTATCAGATTTCTTTCAAAAACAATGATAAAACAAAACAACCCCACCCAAATGAATCATTAAGTTTTCATATTTAATATTTAAGCATTTTTGTCTTTAGCTTACCTCAAAATACATCTCCTTACATATTTTACATCTAAGACTTAACATAGTGTATAAGCCAGGAAATTGGGAGTTGCTAGGCGTTACAAAAGAGAGAAGTCATTAATTCCTACATCCCCTTGTCCTCTCACCCCTCTCTCATGTTGTCATTTTACTGATGAAAAATCGAGTTGGCAAAATTCACAGAAGCAGCAGGTCCTGGCAGAGTGGGGACTCCACCCAGCTGTCCAGCCTCCAGATCAATGCTTTTCAGAGTAATTCCTTAGCTGAAGGGCTCAGGCAGTCTCCAAGTGGGAATGTCTCATAATCTGATGGTTTTTCTTACTTGCATTTGGAAGAATAAGATATTTTTTCTTTTTTGTTTTATTTTCAGTAACATTAGTCTTTTGAAGAATACCCAAATGGGGACACCAACCAGAATAATGAATCTCAATGAAGTGGTGTCTGGATTTTAACTGAAATCTTGTGCACTTTCTCACTTGGGTAAACTATGATTTCCTTAACGAGGTGACTGAACCATTAAATAACAGGTGTGGATGGTAGGTCTGATGGGCCTAACTTAGGGCACCCATTTTATGTTCACCGATGAAATGGACCAATGACATGGTGTCTTCTTCATGTGAAAAATTTTATTATGTCTTATATACTTAGAGTTTATATTTGAATTTAAGCTTAAAATACTCACTTTGGTTTTAAAGATTTTGAGAAAAAATAAACTTTAAAAAATTATTATTAAGACGTTATTTCTTTAGAGTGATTTTAGGTTCACAGCAAAACTGAGGGGAAGGTGTAGCAGTTTCCCATATACTCTCTACCCCCACATACCCACAGACTCCCCATTATCAACATCTCCCACCAGAGCAGTGCATTTATTACAATTGATCAACCTGCATTGACATATCATAATCACGTGAAGTCCATAGTTTACATTATGACTCGTTTTTGGGGCTGTACATTCTGTGGGCTTGAACAAATGTATAAGGACATGCCTCCCTCATTGTAGCATCATACAGAGCATTTTACTACCCTAAAACTCCTCTGTGTTCCGCCTATTCATCCCTTCCTCACCCCCCCCCCCCAGCAAACTATTTTATATGGAATTTACAAATACTATGATTGAGATTTTACAGATTCTACTGGTGAATTGCTTCCTTAAACATGGCTTCTGTTGTACAGCTTGTATTCAGGACATTTTCCCCAGTACAGCGTTTGCAGACAGTAACATTGACAGAAGGCACCCCTGTGTGTTTTGTCTCTGCTCCGGCCCACCCCTAGCCCCAGCCTCCCCGCAGGTGCTGGGGCTGGGAGCGGCATGCAGTCCCCTCCTGCCCATCTGTGCGCACAGCTCCTCCTGAGCCAGTCGTGATGCCTTAAGGCGTCCTGGCTAATTTGCATATTACCTCTTTATATATAGAAGATGTCCAGGGGTCCTGATGGGAATCTTTGGATAGATCCCTCTTCTTTACAAAATCAGTCAAAGCAGTTATATCTCATACATTCCCTGTTTTCCTCACAATAATCTTACCTAAGACAAGAAGGAGTATTTATAAGTCTGTTATCTTAGTTCTACCAAGCATTAAAAGGGACATAGCAAATTTTGTTGTTAGTGAAGTTGACATAGTTTATAAAATAGGAACCAGCACTTATGCCTTAAATTGCAGAATCCATTCTGCACCTTCCTTCCTTCATTATATTCTTCTCTGTTGATGATATGGACTCTATTCTGTAAAGCTTACAGAATGTATCAGGTGTAATTGGTAGCTAAAGCAGAAAATGTAAGATGAGGGAAAATAAAACCTTATGTCTTTTTAATGGACCTTCTGAATGAAGTGGCACAAGATAATTAGATTTTGCTGCACTCTATTAGATGAAATAGTATCCTAATATGAAAGGAAATGTCTAATCGAGATATTTATTATGTCTTATGGTGTCATTGGTCTATAATACAACTAAACTTTCTGAAGATACAGAAAGATTGCCATCCAAGGAAATATTTCTTAACACAAAGTATAATGTTAGTCACAGAATCAAGATCTACATTTAAAAAAAAAAATAACCAGCCCTAACAGGCTTGGCTCAGTGGATAGAGCGTCGGCCTGCAGACTCAAGGGTCCCAGGTTCGATTCCGGTCAAGGGCATGTACCTTGGTTGTGGGCACATCCCCAGTAGGGGGTGTGCAGGAGGCAGCTGATCGATGTTTCTCTCCCATCGATGTTTCTAACTCTCTATCCCTCTCCCTTCCTCTCTGTAAAAAAAATCAATAAAATATATTAAAAAAATAAAAATAAAAAAAATAACCAGAACTATGCCCACTGAGATATAAGAAGCACTGCTCTAGAAAAATGTTGTTTATGAGGTCCTCACTCCCACTCTATGTAGATTATTGGAGCAGATTAGCCCAAGCCTCCAACCAGGAGGGTAGGTTCTGGTGTCTGGCATCTCAGGAAGTAGAAATAGAATGGACTATCCTGCTTGAGGCAGCCAAGACAGGGGGTAACTCTGAATCAGAGTCCTGGAGGAAACCAGGCTGTCAGACAACCCCCAAGGCTGAGTCAGAAGTGGCACCAACTCCTCCCCTTCCCCTCCAAGCCCCCTTCATGTCCACTCCGCCCTCTGGTGAACAGCAGAGGGCTGTCTGGGGGAGAGCTGAGCAAAAGCCTGACCAGCGGGTTTAAAAAGAACAGAAAGGCACCGAATTAGGACCCGGAAACGGGCAGGGAGGCTGCCCAGGGGAGTTGGTGGAAGTCCTGGCCAAAGCACAGTGTTGTAAGCGGGCCCAGCAGCGGCTGCTGCAGACAGAGGGGAGGGGTCTCATGGAGGGACGGCCCGGACCCTGCAGCTACTCACGCGTGTCCGGCCTCCTCCGAGTCGCTGTCCGAGGCCCACTCCTCGCCGATGCCCGGCAGGGTGGAGAAGAGGGTCCTGGGGCCCGGCCCGGGGGGCATCCAAGCGCTGGGCTCTGGGTCTCCGGGGCCACGCTGGCGGGGGTTCCGTGGGCTCCAGGCTGAACTGCTGCTACCCACTGCGCCCCGGAAGGATGGCAGCGCCTCCCAGACCCCGCCCGGGACGGGGGTGGACCGTGTCCCTGCTCCCAAGGCGCAGGGGAGCTCTGGGCTCTGCGGCCACCGCCAGACGGGGCCCCCTGGGCAGGTCCCGGGGCAGGTCCTGGGGCAGGTCCTGCAGCGGGGGCTGGTCTTTGCTTGCTCTGGGGCTACTGGGCAGGGACAAGGGGGTCCCTACTGCTTCTGCCGCGCGGCTGGCGACCCAGACCCTGGGGTAGGAGGCGGTGAGCGGAGGGTGGGGCGCGGCGGGCGCCCCCCGCGGGGTGCAGGGGGAGTCGGGCGCCAAGGCGGGGAGGAGGCGCAGGGTGGGGGCCGTGCTCAGCGCTGTGCCCGCCGGCCCCGCGCTGGCAGCGCCTTCCGATTTGCTGGAGTTCACAGCCGGAGAGGGCACCGCCGGGGACGCCGGGGACGCAGTCGAGGTCTTTTTTTTTTTTTTAATTTCTTTATAGATTAAGGTATCACATATTTGTCCTCGTCCCCCCATTTCCATCCCCCCCCCCTCCCCACACATGCCCCCACCCCCCCTGTTGTCCTTAACCGCTGGTTGGGCTCATATGTCTGCACATAAGTCCTTTGGTTGATCTCCCCCTTTATCCCCACCCTTCCCTACCCTCCCCCCGCAGTCGAGGTCTTGAAGATTTTGGAAAAGAGAGACCCGAGGTCCAACACGGCGACCTTCATGGCTCCGACTTGGAAATGCTGTCCTCGCTGCTGCTGGAGCCTCAAGACCACGGGGAGCCGGGCTGCGGGCTCCATCCACCCCTGCTCACAAGGATCCGGAGGAGGCGGCCCGGGCGGGGCGGGGATCCTGGGGTTCCCCTTTGCCAGGGTGCGCTCTAGTGCGCTCCCCACTCAGAGGAGCTTCTCTGGGCGCTCAGCCCCGAAGCCCTGGAGACCCCCTTTCCGACGCCCAGATGGCTCGCGGGGCTGAGGCTGCGGGGGCAGCGGCACCCTCTGTCCCTCTCTGTCCTGGTGCCCTGAGACCCCCAGCGCCCAGGTGCGCGGCTGCCAGCGCCCCCGCGGGCTGAGGGTGCAGATGGGGCCTCTGGTGGCAGAGTTACCCCCTGGGCCTCCAGGACACGCTAAGCTAAACAAAAACCCTCCTATCTCCCTGCTAATTGGGCCTGGACTGCAGCTCCCACATCTCAGGGCTGTGTCCACAACAGGCACCCAGGCTCCCCTCCTGGATACCTGCCTTAAAGGAACACTGTCCAATTTCCCCATCACCCTTTGAGCTTCCCCCACTGGCCAGGCTCTGGGCTGAGGGCCAGGAACTTGAACAGAGGGAGATAACCCTGCTTCCAAAGGGGCTGGAACCATCTAGTCTGACAAGACCAACTGTGCCAGGGCAGGGCGGCCAGCTCTCTGGCAGCAGGGAAGGCTGGTAAACAAACACCTGTTCTCAGGTGAGGGGACTTGAAACAGCAGTGCCCACTCCTCCCCCTTCAGGGCCAGGTTCAAAGTGTGCCACTAAAAATGTCACAGCGGGTGCCTCACCCAAGAACTTGGAAATAAGATGGGGCCTGACAGCTGAACTAGTAACAGCCGCATACAGTGTATGTGGTTAGCACCCAACCGAGTGGACCAAGAGATTTAACAACTAAAATGTTTCAGAACTCGAACGATAATCAGATCGATTTGATACAAACTCCAAGGCAGATATGAGAGGTAAGAGGTTCTTACTAAGGGGAATACATTTTGTTTTGCTAAATCTGAGGAATTCTATGTGAAAGATAGAGTGTATGAGTGTGATGATCCACAGAAGTGTGGGGTCAGTTCTGAGCAAGATTACAAAATAAGATATTGACAGGGTTTATCCATTAATGTTCAGGAGATGTATTTTCTGATTTGGGGCAGGGAAAGGAAATGAATACAGTAACTGACACTCATGAGTATATACTTTAGTCTTGTGGCTAGTTACCAAACAGGACTCTGAGCCATAGTTAATTTCCATCGGTAATGACAAGTTTTGTATTTCCTTGCAGAGACCGAACCAATCTTCTACCTGTGATATCTACATGCTGTCAGGATCCCTTTTCTGAACCCAACCCCCACAAACAAGCATGTCCTGGGCACTTTTCTACTTCCAGGGTGCACTCAGCACTGAGATGTGAGAGAAGGGATGTTCTCTTCCCACAGGAGGAATAGCAGCTTCCTAGCACACTAGTTGTCAGGTGAGGGCCCCAGGACACAAGCTCAGCAGATAGCGGCCACCCAGTCAGCACTAATGGGGGAGAGAGCAGCATGTGCTGAAGAGAGGTGAGAGGCCAGGCTGGGCAGGCTGTCCAGGGCCTTGGATGTCGGAAGAGGGAAGAGCATACAGTTGTCAGCGTGCAACACACCAGCACACAGTGAAGAGTCAAAACGAAGGAAATATCTGAGAGCAGCGAGGGAAACTGGAGGCAGAAGTCTCAGGGTCAGAGCAGGGAAGCTGGGCTAACTTTGTCATGACGCAAGGACACCAGAACCATCCATGTTTCTCATATTTTCATTGTCCCTCTTCCGCAGCAACTAACCAGGTAGCCGTAGAGGGGTGTGAGGTCAGAACATTGGACTCTTTTCATAGAGTGCTCATTCAGGATTGCAAAGCTGTGTCCTCAAGATTGTTTGTTTCTTTCATAAGGATCTTGCTTTTAGTTCATAGAGTAATTAAATCCTCAATACATTAGGTTACTCTCAATGCAAGTAGAATCATTTCTAGAATATGCACTCTCAGTGTTTAAACTGCTAATTATCTGACCGGTTCTGTGCTCTTACAGCTGACCAGCCTCTCAGGATTGAGCCCCTCTAACCTGACTCATAAAATACAGATGCATAAACCCCAACTCAAATGTGTTAACTAATAACACACCTCTGGGCTTGTCCTCTGCTCTTTCCCTATGAGAGGAATTCCTGTTAAGGCCAAAGCAAGTTGAAAGATTCTTAGGTGAGCATAGAATCAAGCAGGTGGGGGGGTATGTCATATGGTTCTGTGTAGGGGACATTTGCAATAAGACAATCTAGCATGAACCATGGGACATTCACCGACCTTTCTTCAGCTCTCTGGCTGCAGTTATTTCTAGGCTTCCATTATTAACCACTTCTCTTCTGTGCATATGCCATTCTTTATATGTACACTGTTAATAAAGCTACGGAAACTCCACAAACTCTTCCAGATCCCGGCCTTGAAAACATTCTATCTCTAAAGTGTGTTTGCATGTGTTCTATCTGTTATGGATTGAATTATGTCTCTCAAACACAGATGTTGAAGCCCTAACTCCCAGTTCTTGGGAGTGTGACCTCATTTGGAAATAGGGTCTTTGTAGATGTAATCAAGTCATGGTCATTAGCAATGGTCCTCATCCAATCTGACTGCCATACTCTTAATAAGAGAGAAATTTGAACACAGACACACAGAGAGAAACCCAGGTGATGACAGAGGCAGAGACTGGAGTGATACAGTGGCAAGACAAGGGTGTCAAGGACTGACGGCCACCACCAGGAGCTCGGAGGAGACAGGGAGGGTTCCTCCCTAGGTTTTATACAGACCATGGCCCTGCCGCCATGCCCTCTGACATCAGACTTCTAGTTCCTAGAACTGTGATAATCAATTTTGGTTGACTTTTTGTTTGTTTTTTTCATCCTCACCCGAGGATATTTTTTCATTGATTTTTAGAGAGGGAAAGACAGAGAGAACAATCGATGTAAGAGAAACACATGGATTGGTTGCCTCCTGCAAGAGCCTTGACTAGGGCTCAGGCCTGGAAAGAGCCTGTAATTGAGGAACGTGCCTTTGACCAGAATCAAACCCAGGACCCTTCAGTCTGTAATGCTCTCTCCACTGAGCTAAACTGGATAGGGCTCCATTGTCTTAAGCCACCCAATTTGTGGCACTTTGTTAAGGCAGACATAAGAAACTAATACACCATTGGGATATTAGTTAATTTTGGGGGTACTTCATCAATATGGTGTCTTGCTGGTACCTTTATGAAAACTTCAGTGGGTACATTTTCTGTGAAAAGCTGCTATACATTAAAATGATAATCATAATTGCTTCAAATCTACAGGGAGAATGACAGGAATCCTGAAAAGAGAGGGGAAGAAGTATCATTGTTGGTTAAGGCATTGAGGGTAGCATGCTGGCCAGCCAGCCTAGGGAACAAGACACAATGAGTGAATGATTGATCCTTTTGTTTGAAGGTCCTTTGAAAATGAGCTATAATTGCAAACATGATCAACAATTCTCAGCAAGATGCTGGGTCTTTTATACCCATTGTTCACCTATCAACAGTCTTTCAGAGAGATGTTAGGTGCTACCCTGCTTCTCGGTTAATTACCAGTAGCAAGGCATTCTCATAGCGTGAGCCCAGGTGATGTGCCACAGAGGTCTGGCTCAGGCAGAATAAGGAAGTGAAAGTAAATGCAATGAAGCATTGCTTCTGACCACAGCCATGTTCATTTTAGATAGACTTCATTAGAAATGTCAAAGCAGTGTTTTGTGTGATAAAATTCTTCTGCTAATACCGATTAATGAATAATTTGAAGAATTTATTTTCTGATGTGTACAATAATGCTTGGCTACGCCATTGAGAGAGGATTAGGAAGTCATGATCATGCTGCTATGAAGAAATGGCATGTTTTGGAAATCTGGAAGTTAAAGTAAATAACCTGAGTAATTAATCTGCTTCAGAATTTAAATGGCATCACTTAGCGTGACATCCAGGCCAGAACCTCTAAAGAAGAATACTGTCACATTTGATTTAAAAATTTTTAAATTTTGAACAATGAAATACATTTTTTTTTGATTGAACAAATATTTACTATGCACCACAGGCGAGCAGGGCAGTCTCTGGAGTTGGGCTCTCTAAGTTCATATTGTCTCTGCCACTGACCCACACCCAGGCCTCTCTCTCTCCTTTCATGGTTCCTGTCTCAAATAATGGAATGTTGTGAGGCTCACATTAATTAACATCTGTTTGGCAGCTGGAACAGGGGGAACAGAGCCTGGCATAGGGTCAGCTCTCAGTATATGTATGTTTTTATTATATGTGGAGCCAGGTTACACTGAACAACCAGGAAAAAGATCTAGAAGGAAATGAGAGCTACATTTATGTCCAAGTTTATTCCTTTTGGTACTAATTGAAAGTTTTCAACAAGTATGTCTTATTTGTTTTCAATGGTAAACACAATAAAAGAAAACAAAACAGATCAAAACCTCAAAAGCCTCAAGCAAGGTTTCTTGATATGCGATTGAAGGCTGTGGATTCTACCAAGGATACAAAAACAGGAACTTGACACTGATGGGAAAGCTGCTTTAGATGACAGGATTGCTAATAGACCATGACTGCCTCTCCTGGGTGTGGTAGCAGACCCAGTGCAGTGGAACAAACAGAGACCAGACCCAGGAGGCTTTCCAGGTGCTCTCAGCTGCAAGTGCCAGAGAAAGCCCGCACTAACAGAAGCCTGAGCATTTCAGGTGCTTACATAGCTCCCAGCAGGAGGCCCACAATAAGCTGGTTTGGGATTGGTGCTGGGAGTTACCAATGTCATCAGAGACTCAAGAGCCTTCTTTTTTGTTTGCTCACTGTAAGGATGTAATGCCTTTTCCTGGTGGTCCCAGGATGGTACCCTGAGCTCCAACCATCTTCTCCTCAAATAACTACCTGCAAGGCAAGAAGGTACAGCTCACTCAGTCACTTTCCCTCTCATTAAGGAACAAAATACTTTCCAGAAGGTTCTCATTGGCCAGAACTAGATTAAAAGTCCTTCCCTAAGTTAATCATCAGCCAAGGGGAAATGAGCGTTGTCATGCTTTTGAATCATAGTGCACCTCCTAGTGCTTGAGCAAGGGTCGACTATCCCTGAACATGTTGCCATCGGAACAAAATCAGGGCCCCATCTATCAAGAAAGGAGAGATGGGCATGTTTGTTGGATAAAGTAGATAGCTGCAAGGAATAGTTTGACTATCTTCCATTATCAAATTAAAAGGGCATCTACCAGTTAACAGCTCACATTGTGCACTGCAGATGTAACTCGTGCATTGAGCATTTTAAGTGCTCTCATTGAAGAGGTAGTAATAGGCCTTCTCAAACTCAACCTCTTCATATTCCCAGATGACATATCACAGTCAATGTCACTATCATACCCCGTAGTATTTTGGTACTTTTAACCTTTACATTCGAGTCTGACTGCATAGGTTCAAATTAAGACTTTAGTAAGTGGCAGAGATGTGACATTGGGCAAGTTAAGTAACCATATGCTTCAGTTTCTTAATCTGGAAAATGAGGCAATAATAGTAGCCTATGTGGTTGTGAAGATTTAAACAATCACTACATTAAAATGACTTAAAATGTTTGCCTGAAACATAGCATATGCTCCCTTAGGTGCTAATCTATACTAATAAAAAAGGGTAATATGCTAATTAGACCCAGTGGACTGGCCATCTTCCAGACATTCGAATTCCTTCCGGACAAAGCCACGGTGGTGGGGGCCAAGGCAGAGAGGGCAGTTGGGGATGAGATCAGGCCAGCAGAGGAGGGCCGTTTTTAGCAAGATCAGGCCGGCAGGGGAGGGCAGTTGGGGGCAAGATCAGGCCAGCAGGGGAGGGCAGTTAGGGGTGATCAGGCAGGCAGAGGCAGTTGGGGGCGAGATCAGGCTGGCAGGGGAGAGCAGTTGGGGGCAACTAGGGTGGCAGGGGAGGGCAGTTGGGGGAGAGATCAGGCTAGCAGGGAAGGGCAGTTAGGGGCAATCAGACAGGCAGGCAGAGGCAGTTAGGGGCAATCAGGCAGGCAGGCAGAGGGGTTAGGGGCAATTAGGCAGGCAGGCAGAGGCAGTAAGGGGTGATCAGGCAGGGAGGCAGGTGAGTGGTTAGGAGCCAGCAGTCCCATATTGTGAGAGGGATGTCCCCCAAGGGGTCCCCGATTGGAGAGGGTACAGGCTGGGCTGAGGGAACTCTCCCCCGCCACCCCGTGCACAAATTTTGTGCACTGGGCCATTAGTAATAATAATAACCATGACTGAAAACCTGGCAAATATTAATGAAGACTCTTCTCGATGCTTTTCCAGCCTTTGATTAAAAAGCGTGCAATTTGCTTTATGGTGTGTCTTTCCATGGCTAGGGAAACCATGGAGAGATCAATGGTTTTATAGCCAAGCCAACTTGGACTTGAATTTTGCACATTCTTTACACAAGTCACTTGGCTTCTGTGGGACTCCCAACTGTAATATTATTTTTTCATGAAATCATTATGAGTATTAAATGCTATAATGCATAAAGTAAGTAGTAGGTAATAAATGGTTGATGAGCAGATCTGCTAAAATAATGGAGATACATTGGTGAAGAGATTGTGGTTAATTCAAAAGTCCACTGAATATGAGTCTAGTTAAATGTTTCTCAAAGGGACATCTACAGATCCTCTCTAGCAGAGTCATCTGGGATGATTGTCAGTGCAGAATTTTGAGCCAAACTTCGTAATTCAGAATTTCTGATGGCAAGGCCCAGGATCTGCATTTTAGCAAGCTACCCAGGTGAGTGGTCAGCCTTTTAAAGTTTTAGACCTGTTTGTCTAGTTCTTAATATGCATGGGTCCCTGTCAGCCCAGTGTCTACTTATTTGCCCAACAGGAATATACCTGACTTTTCCTTAAAGTGTTGTGGAATATTGATTACTCCTCCTAGTATACCCCCACCCATCTTTGACAACTATGGTGCTCCCTGTGACCTCAGTTCAGAGTACTTTAAATTTTCCTAGCCTCCAGTTTTTCTCTTGTGAAACTCCATTAGGGGTCAAGGAGCATATTCCTGCCTTCCTAAGCCTGTCCCCATTACTTTCCTTTGAGCCCTCTTCCCATACCTTGTCTAATGCATCTCTTTCATCTAACTGTTTCTGAGTTATATCCCTTTATAATAAACCAGTAATCTAGTAAGTAAAATGTTTCTCTGGGTTCTGTGAGCTGTTTTAGCAAATTAATCAAACCCAAGAAGGGGTAGTTCAGAGGCACAGGTGATAACCTGGACTTGTGACTGGCATCTGAAGCAGGGCATTGGGGGGGGGCAGTCTTGCACAACTGAGCCTTTAACTGCACATTGTGTTTTGGATACTGTTTATATCTGACTCCATTCTGACTCCCCATGATCTGAGCTTCTTAAATATAGGGAGTTCCATCATATTCATCTCAGTATCCTCAATATCTGTAAGAATGACTGGAACATAGTAATTTTTCAAACAACAGATTGTTGAACAGAAAATGTTGGATTGATGGAAGTTTTTTCATGTATTTATGACCCTGACCATTATCTGGTCCTTGAACTTTCATTAAATAAAGCTTAACAGGTTGACCGAATGCCAGAGTAATAAGGTATTATTCAACACAATCATATTTCAAGAAGGCCACGTCTTTCATTAAATGGAGGGAACCAGCACTCACAGCTGGACCATATTCTTCTCTTTCTGGCCATAGACAATGTCACAGGATACCAACCTCAGACAAAGCATAACCACTTCATAATTTTGTCTGAGTACAAACACTAATAAGGTCACCGTGCCACACTCAAAGTACCATGAACTCTCCTCTCTTGGATAAGTGACTACTATTTCTAGTAAGTTCTCCCTTGTTCCAGTCTCCCCTCCTTATAGATAAGATTTATTGAGATTCCCAATTAGAAAGTTTCCCCCTTTCTGACAATATCAAATCTAGAGTGAACCTTAGGCCCTCCCCCAAACCACCCAAGGAAAACTCAAACCTATGTAATAAGCTCTTTCAAGTATTTTCTTACTGGGATACCCCATGGTGTGTGTCCTCCTTCACTGCAAATGAGTAATAAACCCAACTTGTTCCACTGCAGGTGTGTTTCTGCACTGTAAAGGCATCCTTGTTTAAAAAAAATGTTGGTTTCTTAGGAAGCCATTTGTTTCCAGAATTTCTGAAAGAGGCTTTATTTTAAAAAATAAAATGGATGGAAGCTTGCAGAAGTGTTTCAAGAAACCAACTGAGCTCTGTCTATTTTAATTCTCAAATAGCTTATGATTTAATTATCAAATACCATAGTGGATCCCGTAGTGAACCGCCAAGATCTCCCATTCAGGACCTAGGCACCTGCTTTTCCAGTGTGTTAGCTCCTGATGGCTCTCAACTGAGCCCCTTTCTTGGAATTGCTTTTGGGCAAAACTTTTTGCTCAAGGTCATGCTTCCTCACTGGGATTGCCTACACCCAGTGACTGCTTAATGTGAAGGTACAGTGGTCCAGCCCCTTTGCCTAGATTTGTGTCAATTCTGTACAGCCATTCTGGTTCTAGAGTTCCCTGTGGGGTCGGCTAAGGCCTCAGGTGCAATTGCAATTACATCACATTTCATCACTCTCTCTGCTCAACCCAGCTTATTTATTTCCCTTCAAATCAGAGCCCCCTCCCCAACCCTGCTGCATGTAAATCTCCATCCCTGAGTCTGTTTCCTGGGGAACATACTTAACATAAAAGGGAACTAAAAATCTAAAACTGGCTGCCCAGAAATTCTTGCACAGAACTGGAAAAGTTTCATTATTGAAAAGTCCAGTGACTCCTGCCCAGTGTACACAGTGGGTTGTTTGCTGAACTGGTGGGGAGAAGAGTCCCATAACAGAACTGGTTTCTCCCTTGGACAGGAAGATGGATCAAGGCTAGAGAGCTGCAAGAGCTCAAATGGCTAATATATCAGTTTACCTAGTATAATTAGTAACTAATGATCAATTGATGATTTTGTTATTTTAATACAAATTTATAATTTATTCATGCACCAGGCCTCTAGTTAATATATAGTTGACATACCATAAATTTCACCTGTTTTAAGTATATGAGTCAATAACTTTTAGTAAACTTACATAGTTGTGCAATCATGAACACAATCCAATTTTAGAACACTTTCATTGCCCCCTTAAAGATCTCTTGTGCCCACCTACAGTTATTCCCCATTCTCATCCCTAGGCCCAGACAACAACTCTCTACTTTCCATCTCTTTATATTGCAAGAAATATCTTTTTAAGCTCCTGATTTGGAGCCTCTTTACATTTTCTAATGGTCACCATCACTTACAACTGAGTCCCTTTGACAAATAATCTAAGGTAGACATTTCAATAATTAGACATTGTCAAATAACTGGCACCAAATCTCCCTTCCTCATTAATAAATCGATTGTATCTAATACTTATTACAATCTAAAAGGTGTCATTAGTAGTTAAAACCTAAATAAACACCTAGATTTATTTTAAATGCAAGGTTGTTGATTCAGCTGGGTTTGGGTTTGAAAGTGAAAATCAGGAAGAAGGAGTTGGAGTGAACAGATAATATAATGACATCTGAGTGCATCCAAACAAGTCAATTCACTGGTGGAAATTCATAGGTCAGACCAGCATCCTTTTCTACACACCTTGTCTTGAACACAAGGGAGAAGGACTTCTGAGGACAATTAGAAAAGACATTCTTGGGAAGTTGCTTCCTGTTTAGGTCAAACACAGGTCAAGGCTCACAGCTTGATTAATTTTACTTATATTCAGTTCAACAGATCATCCTTGTGTATCCTGACCTCTTACATATTAAGCAATTTTTAAAAGATTACACTTGAACTCAATTTAAATTGTGGCCATTTGATTGTCTACCTCATAAGCAAATACAGAAGAGAATAAGAGCAAAGTTACTTTCTGCCCTGCTTTTCATGATTTGATGACATTGATTCATAATAATAATTTACTTATAATTATTTTAATGAAGTTGAGAACATTGAAACATGACAATGTGCATCAAGAAAAAAAGTAGTTGTGGTTTTTATTTTATGATTCCAAAACAAATGTTAACAAAAACATTATAAAACAATTGTCTCACATGTGAGTGTCCTGTGTAATGAGGAAGTGGAAAGAAGTCCTCCACGTGTTCACGTTGTTGGGAGACAGCAGACTCTCAGAATCATGGTTCAGTGGATATGACTTTTTTCAGGATTATGTGAATTTCCCCCTGAAAACACTAAACTAGTTAAATCACAGTTCCAAAATGGGACATTTCTAATGCTCCCTGAGCTCAACAAATACATGCTTTAAAGATAGAAATGTACTCAGCTGTATAATTTCAACTCTCTTTTACATTTGAATACCAGAACTAGAAAGGTTTTAAAAAGCTATTCATCACAGTATGGAGTTTCCTCAAAAAACTGAAAATGGAACTCCCATTTGACCCAGTAATCCCACTTCTAGGAATATATCCCAAGAAACTAGGAACACCAATCAGAAAGGATACATGCACCCCTATGTTCATAGCAGCACAATTTACAATAGCTAAGATTTGGAAACAGCCTAAGTGCCCATCCGCAGAGGAATGGATTAAAAAATGTGGTACATCTATACAATGGAAAACCACGCTGCTGTAAAAAGGAACTCCTAGCATTTGCAACAGCATGGATGGACCTGGAGTGCATTATGCTAAGCGAAATAAACCAGTCAGAGAAAGACAAATATCACACAATCTCACTCATTTGTAGAATATAATTAACAACAAACTGATGAACAAAAATAGATCCAGAGGCAGAGAAGCACTAATCCGATGGTTAAACCTCAGAGTGAAGGTAGGGGAGGGTGGAGGTAAGAGGGAGAGATCAACCAAAGGACTTGTATGCATGCAGATAAGCCTCACCAATGGACACAGACACCAGGGGGGTGAGGGCATGAGCTGGGGGGGTGGGGGGGCAATGGGGAAATAAGGACACATACATAATACATTAATCAATAAATAAAGAAAAAAAAGCTATTCATGTCTATTTCCAATAATTAGACTCTTTTTATGTAAAACAAAATAATCATAAGAACTAATTTATACCTAGCATATTATTTTGTGGTACAATAATCTGTATATATAAAACCCTAATATGAAAATAGACCAAACAGTGGAACAACTAAAAAAACTGAACAACTGGTTGCTATGACATGCGCTGACCATCAGGAGGCACGCACAAAACATGGCGGGCATTGGCAGCAGTGGGCAGAGCGAAGAACATGGTGGGACAGTGGACCAGGTGAGTGGGGGTACCAGACCAAGGTGGGGCACCAGCTGCTGTCATCGGGGCGAGCCTCTGGTGGTTACTGAAATTCTTTGCTCCTACACGCCCAGGTCCCACCTGGTCCTCACACCTGCTGCTGGCGCTGACCCTGCTCGCACCTGCTGCCAGTGCCAGAGCCGCTGCTCAAATCCGCTGCCAGCACCTGGCACCGGACCCGATCACTCGGCACCATCAGCGGGTGCGAGCGGTGGCTGCTGGCCCCAATTGCCCCTCAAGGCTTCTCCACCTCCACCTGCTCCTGACTGGTGATCAAGGCTGGCAGCTGCCTCTCACACCCACTGCAGGCAACGGCCCCGCTTGCACCCACTGCTGGCACTGGAGCTGCTGCTCGCACCCCCTGCCAGTGCCCAGCGCCGGTCCCAATCACTCGGCACCATCATTGGGTGTGAGCAGCAGCTGCCAGCCCCAATTGCCTCTGAGGACTTCTCTACCTCCCCCTGCTCCTAAGGGGTGATCGGGGCAGCAGCCGCCGCTCACACCCACTGACGGCGTCAGCCTCAATCTCTCTGCACTGTCAGTGGTTGAGAGCACATGGGAGCAGCGTAGCTGGAGTGGGGCTGCCTGCCGACAGGGGACTGTGGTGGGAGGGGCCAGGTGGGAGTGCGGAGGATGGGCTGAGACCCACCCCTGAGCCCACCACAGCCTTGTGGCCCACAGTTCCTTTCAAGGTGCATGAATTTGTGCACTGGGCCCCTAGTATAATCTACTATCTGAAGGTATAAACCATGATCATCATCACTGAATACATGAGAATATTTATGATTTTTTTTATCATCATATTTTTAAGATCATGAATCATGAATCAGTGGGACCAAGTCATATGGCCAGGGCTACCTCCAGAGTCTGTGAGCAAGGGAGGACAAGATCTTGTTTTCACAAAGCCAATCTACTAATTAACTTCAAGAAGTAAGCCTTTCTGCAATTATTCTA
Source organism: Eptesicus fuscus (assembly GCF_027574615.1). Lineage (NCBI taxonomy): Eukaryota > Metazoa > Chordata > Mammalia > Chiroptera > Vespertilionidae > Eptesicus > Eptesicus fuscus. The sequence continues at coordinate 95,421,655 of NC_072480.1, forward strand.
AGTAAGATAATTATTTCTTCTAACATATTCTTTGGCAGGATTTCAAATATTAAGAAAATATAAGTATTTATTAAATCATTTGTTTTATTAAGTAATCAAAATTATTAACAAATGATTTCTGCCCTACAGTCTGCATATTAAAATGGTATTTAAAATTTAACAAAATCAACACTGGGATAGGCACTACTAAAATACAGGCTTTTCAATTGGAAAATTACTGTAATTAAACTTTAAAAAATATGGGTATATATTTTATTGTTTATAATTGAAATACCATTGTGCCCATTAAAACAATTATTTTTTTATTCTGAGTACATAAAAAACCTAAATATAACTATTACAAACCCTCACATAACTCTTACTTCACTTAAATAAGGAACATTTTTAAACTTTCTTACGTTTTCATTGGCCTCAGTAACCAATTATATATATTCATTAATAGGGGATATTCCTATATGTTTCTTTTGGGTCAAATTAAGTCAATTGGTAATAAAAAGTCTGAAATAAGGAGATATATTTCCATAGAAGAGAGATAACTGTGATCTAATACCCTCACCCATAAAATATAAACAAACAGATTTACACTGTTTTCAAGTAAAACTTAAATTTACCATGAAACTTTTTAAATTAGGAAAGTTACTCCTTTGTTTAATTTTTAAATAAATCTAATGTACTGAATTTCTAGACCCAAGTGCTACTTGCAATTTATGATGAAAGGCATTTTTCCGTTCTTTCTGAACTGGCCAGTTCAAGATGCAGTGAGATTTAAACATTCCTCTTCGCAAGCAGAGTGCATGGTTCAGTTTATAATCTGGAATCTCCTCAAGAAAGATCAAGATAATGGAATCTAGGTTTTGTTCAATAGCTTTCTGAACTGCTTGGTGCACCTTGAATCTAAGTAAAAACAAACAAGCAAAAACACAATAAATTGAATTAAGTTATACATAAATATACAATTTTTAATAGTCAAAAGCTCTAAAATCTAAAATTCCCCTTAGAATTTACTTTGATCTCTCACTAAAAATCAGGTTATATTTTTTCTTAATTTTATTTTTTAAATTCTTTGAGTTGTGAGTAAAATGTTGGTAATATTGAAAAGCTCAATGTGAAAACAGGTATATACTTCAAATGTCACAGTGTTCACCTACCTTTTGCATAATGGATCTTTTAATAGATGCTGTGTTATAACAAAAATGGTTTTCCTGCTCCTTTTGATGCTATTAACAATTGCTTCAAGTTCAAGGACACCCGCCTGAAAGTCCCTTTCTTCCAGACAAAATCTGAGAGTTCGATCTTGTTCTTCCATTGGGGAGAAGTTCTCCCAGACCCAGTCCCTATCTTCATAGGCGTGAATTATATACGCCACATAGTCAAACTGCTCTGGCTGTCTATCCATTTCCTTGAAACCAAGAGCTCGATGCACTAAAACATTCCAGTAGAAGGATATCCTCCAGCCTTCGAAATGGATGCACAGTACAATAAAGATAAAACTCAATAAGATACTGGTATTTACCATGAAAAGGAGTTTGAAGGGGGCACTGTCTTTGCAGGGTGATATATCAAAAAGCATCACTGGAAAACCATGATATTGAGGCGGGGTATTGCAGAGATAATGGCTTGATAGCTCAGAGATATTGGTATGGGTAGCATTGAGCCAGGTAACAAACCAGGCAATGCTTTCACACGTGCAATCAAACGGATTAAAGCGCATATCTAAATTACTCAGGTTCCTGAAAGCTGGCCCGAAAACATCCTTCTCCACTGATGTGATGAGATTCTTCTGAAGGCTCAGCGACTTTAGAGATGCCTGCTTGTCAAAGATGGATGGTGGAAGTATGTTTAAATTATTCAACCCTAAATTGATGCTCTTTAACTGAAGCAAGTCCTTGAAGGCCTCTGCTGGGATCTCATCAAAGCCGTTAGACTCTAAATTAAGGATGTGGAGGTGAGAAAGACCCTTCAGAAAATTAACAGGACCACCAGGATTTGCTTGTTTCCAGAGCCGGGCTAAGTTGTTATGCTGCAAATCCAGAATTTCCAGTCTGTCCAGACCCTCCAACAGTTCATCATTGATGTTGGCTATGTTGTTGTTGCTTAGATCGAGGATGGTCATATTGGCAAGAGGGCGAAAAGGTGAAGGGGAGCTATCCAGGTTTTTAAGGGCCACCCTTCGGAGCATCAGTTGTCGAAGGCTTGGAACCAAGGCGAAAGAGCTGCTAGTCAGTTGCAGGTATTTGTTATAGGAAAGGTAGATTTCAACAATGTTTTCTAGACCTCTCCATTCCTGGCCCGTGAGTTCCTGCCCAATGTCATTAATGCCGAGGTCGAGTACCTTTAGGTGGCCCAACCAAGAAAAAGCACCACTCTCTATTTTTGAGATTTTATTTCTTGTTAGGTTGAGCATCAGTAAAGGAGAATGAGCAAGTGATACAAATGTTTTATTCGTTAAAGTTTGCAAACTGGTGAAGGAGTTGGCTAGACTTAAATAACGCAGCTGTGTGAGTCCCGTGAACATATTGCTTTTTATGCCTGGAAAGTTGTTATTGTCCATGTTAAGATACTCCAAACATGTGAGCCACTGAAAGGAAAAATCATCAATCTTGGGAGACAAAGCAAGGGAATTGCTTTGTTTAGTAAAAGAGCATCTTAAATTCAGGTATCTCACGTTGAAAAGCCCATAGAAGGAGCGAGAAGACAAATGTACTATGTTATTATACTCCAGAAAGAGATATTCTAGATGTGGAAGCCACGCAAAGGAATCATTGCCAATCGCATTTAAGCCATTATAGGAAAGATCGAGCACGGTGAGGTTTGTCTGCTTTAGTCCAGCGAAAGTCGTATTGCTTGTTTTGTACAGCTGGGTGCCGCTCAGGGAGAGAGTCTGAATGCTTGTGTTTGACAATTCCTGACAAAGGTTCTCGGTGAGACTGGGGCCCAACTGGGCATTGTTCAAAGAGAGACCAAACAATTTTCCAATTGCATGAAAACACCCTGGAGAGAACTAAGGGTAGAGGGGGAAAAATTGGTTAATAACCAAGACATACTAGAGTTTGTATGAACCTTGCAACACAATCTGTTAAACACAATGCGTTACTTCAGTCCCCTCCCCTTTTCATCACCTTCTCTGGGTTTTCTCTCCATCCCTCTAATGCACATCTCCTTATTCTGCACCTGTAACACCCAGGCCTTGCTCCAACCCCCCTCCCCCACCATGTCCTTCCCCTGGCCACAGGATAACTTCTACTCAGCATCCATGGCTCAGCTTAGATGTCACTCCTGCTGGGGTCCTTACATGCCTGACACTGTGCTACATTGTCTAGCACACAGCCCTACGAAGTAATGTTTATTACACTAACTTTATAGCTGGAGAACCAGAGTAGAGAGAACTTGAATAATTTGCCTGATTGCACAATTAATAAGAGAGAAAGCCCAGAGAGGAAGGCAACTAACTTAGCTCTAAAGCCCGTGCCCTTAAGCATCACGCTATGTTCATTCTTTCAGAGATTTTGTAAGATAGATGGTATTATTTCCACTTTACATGTGAGGACCCAGAGAGGTGAAGTTCCCCCAAGTCAAAGTACTGGTCTATAATAGAAGGAGGATTTTAAGCCACTTCTGTTTGACAGCGGAGCCCTAGCTCATAATTGCTACCCAACTCCCTTTCTTGTGAGTGTGACCAAGAAGTCAGTGTGAAGGATCTCAGAAATCTATAGGGATTTTTGGATTATTATCCATGTGACACAATTACGGACTGCCCACACTTAAAGACAGAACATGAAATAATTTTATCTCACTTCTTACCTCTTTAATTTGATTTGAAGACAACTCTAGTTTTTTTAAAGAAGAATTGCCAAGGAAATCAAGTTCTTCACGTCTTAGTACATGAATTTTATTATTCGATAATAGTAGCTCTTGGAGATTTTCCAGTTGGAGTTCAGTTCCTAATTTAGTAGATGATAAGCCATTATGAGATAGATCTAATTTGATTAAATTCTGAGAGAGAAAAAAAGTACATGTTAAAGTCTTGCCATCAAAAATAGTCCCTCTAAATCAGGGGTGGGGAAGGGCCATTGGATATTTATAATATCATTCACATGCTATACAAAACTATCAACTTAAACATTAGCCTGCATATTTGATTAAACACTTAACTAACTCACTCCTAGTGCCTTGGCAGGGCCAGACCAAATAATTTTATGGGCCTTATACAGTCTGCAGGCCAGATGTTTCCCACCCCTGCTCTAATTGTATGTGAACCTTAGAAAGAACTGAACAGCAAAATGTCATTTCTCTATTATTCTAGAAAACTGACAGTAGGAGTAATAAAAATCTTTGTTGAGATTGAAAATATTATTGTTGCAAGGATTTAGTTCCTTACATCAAGAATCACTTTATTTCTCTTACTGAAATAAAAAAAGGCTTAAGCTTACTTATTCATGACATAAACAATAGTCATAATAAGCACGTATTTACATATCTATATATATAAAAGCCTAAGCAACTGGCTGACCGTTTGACCGAACAGTAGCTATGACATGCACTGAGCACCAGCGGGCAGACACTCAACCACAGGCATGGAAACATGGAACAGACTGATAAATCTCAGAGGAAAAAGGGGAGAGGGGAGGACGGGAAGAGATTAACCAAAGATCTTATATGCATCCTAGAGGATTTGTGCACCGGTGGGGTCCCTCGGCTTGGCCTGTGCCCTCTCGTAATCCAGGACCCCTCAGGGGATGTCAGATAGCCAGTTTCAGCTGAATCCCCACAGGCCAGGCTGAGAGACCCCACCGGTGCATGAATTCATGCACCGAGCCTCTAGTTTATTTATAGTAAACTTATATTTCTGATCTAAGTAATATTCATGTGGCTTTTTAAGCATATAGTGTCATACATCAGGCTTGAAACTAAACAACAGGAAAAGAGAAATGTTTTCGTGAAAACTATGAGGCCCAGCTAGTGTTGTTCAGTGGCTGAGCATCAACCAATGAAGCAGGAGGTCACGGTTCGATTCTTGGTTAGGGCACATTCCTGGGCTTTGTCCCCATTGTGCAGTATGCAAGAGGCAGCCAATTGATGATTCTTTCTCATCATTGATGTTTCTATTTTTCTCTCCCTCTCCCTTCCTTTCTGAAATCAATAAAATATATTTTGAAAAAGAACTATCAGTAGAACTTTGTCAACCATGAAACTCTAAGAAGATTTTTATACTGAGCAAGGTCGATAGCTATGTAGACTTTGCATCATGTCTAGTAGAGAATGTTCACTTTTGTTTGTTTTGTCAGAGTTGTGGGGTGTTTTTTCACCCTATGCTGTTTTTGAACATGTATGCTACAAACTCAAGTAAAGGATAAGAAAACATGGATATATGTTAGGGCAAAATCTTATGTCTATTAAAGAGAATAACACTTTTATTTTTTTTAAATAATGATAAAATTTCCCCCAATAATTACTCCAACCAGATATTGAGGTCTTTGTGTCCAAAGATATTTTTTCCACCTCATAATCTAAAAAGGCCCCAAAAGAAATTTCAAATAGCTTCCAAGCAAATCATTTTATAAAAGTTTCTAAGCATATTTAAATAAGTATGTTATTTTTGGCATCTGAGGTCAAGAAATGACCAGTTGGTTATAAGTCCATAAAAAGAAGAAAACAAATAGTTTTGAAATGGCTTTGGTTTGGAAAAGCACTTAATAGTTGTCTTAAATTTAGAGATAATAAATACAGGATGGGGCACGAGTAGGTTTACAGTTGTGAGTACATGAAACACAGTTTATTCTTGTATTATTTATTAATTGTATTATTTTTTCATATGAGCAACCATCAACCTACTTTAGCTCTACCCTGTACATTTTTCACAGACTTAAAATTCAAGCAAAGTACTAAAAGGAAAAATGTAAGCACTTATTGGAAAAACAATATTGTGAGATTTCTAAAATCAAGAATAGATAACTTTAAGTTGAACAACTTATCATGTATCAATGTGTTAACCTTATTTAAGTCAGAATTTGCACTCGACTTTTTTTTCATTATTTCAGGTACAAAATCAGCAGCCTTGAAAGGGTATTTGCTGTGCTCCTCATGGGATGTTCTGATTCATCTCTGATCCCTACCTCTTGTATCTAAGAAAGTTCTATTTCTAATGGGAAGAAGCAAAAGAGGCAGAGATCTTTAAAATTAAGATTGCAACTGATTTAAGCCCTAGACAATTTGGCTCAGTGGATAGAGCATCAGGCTGCAGACTGAAGGGTCCCGGGTTTGATTCCAGTCAAGGCCACATACCCGGGTTACAGGCTTGATCCCCAGAAGGGGGCGTGCAGGAGGCAACCAATCAATGATTCTCTTTCATCATTGATGTTTCTATCTCTCTCTTCTCTTCCTTCCTCTCTGAAATCAATAAAAATACATTTTTACAAAAAGAAATAAACTGATTTAAGATGATATTTTCTCTTTTCAAAACATTTCCCATGATAATGGCAATATTTGTGTGTGGTTCCCCTCAGCCCCCCAATTTGGGTAGATCAGATTTCGCCTTCTTCACTCATATATCTAGATATTAAGTCTAAGGATGAATACATGACTTGAAACCTTAACATTAGATAACATACTTTTCATTTATTATATGGAAATAAACATTTTCATCTTACCTTCAGGTTTTTAAAGGGATTATTTTGAATTTTATGGATTAAGTTGTACCTAAGATGGAGTTCAGTCAAATTCCGGCAGAAGATAAAGGTTTTGTCAGAAAGTTGAGATAGCTCATTGTGTTGGAGGTTCAAAATTTCCAACAAGGGAAGTTTTTGGCACAATTCTGGCTCCAGTTTTGAGATGGAGTTAAATCCTGCATCTAAGATAGTAAGTTGACTGTATCTTGTAAAATTGGCAGGCGGTAATTTTCTGAGCTGATTATGGGTCAGATTCAGCACTGTTATGTTTGCCGGGAGGTCATCGGGTATCTGAGTCAACTTCAGGTGACTGCAGTCGGCTACTTCATGCTGAACAGCACATCTGCTGGCAGAAGATGTACACTGCATCCAAAAGGGCAACAGTCCCAAAAAGCAGCAGATATGACACAGCAGATTCCGGCTCATGATCCCACCTTATAAAAAAAAATCATTAAAAAGCAATAAATTACATTAATAACACATGTTTTCACATGCATTGGTATATTCTTAGTAAAATATATAACCAAATGTATCTATGCATGATTTTTTTACTATAACTTCATGATATACAAGTATGTTTTTTTTTATTTTTAAAAAAATCTTTATTGTACAGATTATTACAATTGTTCCTCTTTTTTCCCCCATAGCTCCCCTCCACCCGGTTCCCACCCCACCCTCTGCCCTTAGCCCCCCCCCCACTGTCTTCATCCATAGGTGTATGATTTTTGTCCAGTCTCTTCCCGCACTCCCCACACCCTTTTCCCCCCAAGAATTGTCAGTCCACTCCCTTTCTATGCCCCAGTGGCTCAGAATCCCCAGTTATCTGAGGTGGACACTCTTGGTGCACCCCTTTGTGAGCTGTGTGCACAGTCTTGTTGTAGTTAAGCCTATTCTATTATATTCACCAGTTTATTCTCTTCATCAGATTTTTTATTCACTTGATTTTTAGATTCACTTGTTGATAGATATGTATTTGTTGTTCATAATTTTTATCTTTATCTTTTTCTTCTTCTTCCTCTTCTTAAAGAATACCTTTCAGCATTTCATATAATACCTGGTTTGGCGGTGATGAACTCCTCTAGCTTTTTCTTATCTGTGAAGCTCTTTATCTGACCTACAATTCTGAATGATAGCTTTGCTGGGTAGAGTAATCTTGGTTGTAGGTTCTTGCTATTCATCACTTTGAATATTTCTTGCTACTCCCATCTGGCCTGCATAGTTTCTGTTGAGAAATCAGCTGACAATTGTATGGGTGCTCCCTTGTAGGTAACTAACTGTTTTTCTCTTGCTGCTTTTAATATTCTCTCTTTGTCTTTTGCTCTTGGCATTTTAATTATGATGTGTCTTGTTGTGGTCCTCTTTGGATTCCTTTTGTTTGGGGTTCTGTGTGCTTCCTGGACTTGTAAGTCTGTTTCTTTTAACAGGTGGGGGAAGTTTTTGGTCATTATTTCTTCAAATAGGTTTTCAGTATTTTGCTTTCTCTCTTCTTCTGGCACCCCCATGATTCGGTTGTTGGTACGCTTGAAGATGTCCCAGAGGCTCCTTACACTATCTTCATAGTTTTGGATTCTTTTTTCTTTTTACTTTTCTGGTTGGGTGTTTTTTGCTTCTTTGTATTTCAAATCTTTGACTTGATTCTTGTGATCCTCTAGTCTGCTGTTGGATCTCTGTATATTATTTTTTTATTTCAGTCAGTGTATGCTTAATTTCTAGTTGGTCCGTTTTCATATCCTCGAGGGTCTCGCTAAGTTTATTGGCCTTTTCTAGGAAATTCTTGAAAAACCTTATAACCGTGGTTTTGAACTCTATATCCATTTGTTTGCTTTCCTCCATTTGCAACTTGTTTCTTTGTCTCCGCATTTTGGCTGCTTCCCTGAGTTGATAGAGTGGCTTTGTGTGCTAGGTGTCCTATAGGGCCCAGTGGCTCAGAATCCCCAGTTACCTGAGGTGGACACTCTTGGTGCACCCCTTTGTGGACTGTGTGCACAGTCTTGTTGTAGTTAAGCCTTGATTTTTGTTGGTATCACTGGGAGGAATTGACCTCCAGGTCAGTTGGCTGTGAGGATCAGCTGTGTCTATGCTGGGAGAACTTCTGTGCTAGAAACACCCTTATGAGACAAGACTTGCTCCAGTGGGGCTTTGGTGCTCACTGAGTCTGCCCTCTGAGTGTGTCCCTTATGGATCTGAGGAGTTGTAATCTGGATGGTCCCACTCTGACCCCTGGGTACACTGGCTATTGGATCTCCAAGGAGGTGCTAATTTAGCCTCTGCCTGAGGCCACCCAGCAGAAGCTATGGAGAGATCTGCAGATTCCTCTTCTTTGTTTGGGTTTTGGAGGTGCCCAGATGAGGCCCAGCTATGAAGCAATGCAAGCTGCTGTGGGACCTTGGGCCTTCTTTTGAAAGTTCTGGGTCTCACTGACTCAGCTGCAGTTTGTTAGGTAAGTTTAGATTTCAAAGGACCAAGGCCATTCATATGCAAAAGCCTCTGCGCTCAGCTTGGATGGGGTGGAGTCTCAGGGCGGAGCAATCAGCAATGGCTTCTAGGGGAGGGATCTCAGGGTGGAGCAAACAGCAATGGCTTCCCGTCAGCCCTGCCCTAAGAGGCCCCTGGGTCTCAGTGTCCTGCGGTAATCGCTGCAAGCACCTCTGAGAGAAAACCGCCCTCAAATTCGCCCACTGCCAGACAGTCCATTTTCTCCCCAAATGAGTCTGGGTCCCCAAAGTCTCGCCCAGAACTGGAGTTCAGAGCAGTTGGGAGATTGTGTCTCCCTGTGGATTGAAAAAGACAGCTTTTTCAATCCACAGGGAGTATGCCAGCCCTCTCCGCATGTGCCTCCGTACCTCTGCCTTCCTCAGCTCCTGTGAGTCTCAGTGTGCTTTTCTCTTTCCTTCTAGTTGTAGAATTTCCACTCAGCCAGCCTTCCTGTGGTTCTGGATGATGTCCATTTTGTCTTTTAGTTGTAGTTTTGAAATCGTTGTGCGAAGCAGCAGTTTAGGTGTTTACCTATGCCGCCATCTTGGTTTCTCTCCTACAAGTATATAGTATACAAGTAGTACATTATATGGAAACTAGTGGCCCAGTGCACAGATTCATGCATATTGAAAGGAAATTAGTTAGAAAAAATATTTGAATATCACTATTCGCCCTTTCTCTATAATAGAAGTGTCAGAGGTGAAAGAAAATTAGTAAGATGTACATGAAAATAATATATAAATTGATTAATAAATAAACAATAACAACATGATATAACAACAACAAAGACATGATATGAAAACAAAAACATTATATAAAAACAACAAAAACATGATATAAAAACAACATTGATACAATGACTGATAAATTAATTAAACTTATTCTAATATCTCCCTGTATACCACATTAAGAGTAAAAACATTTTCAGAGTGCTTGAATAATTTTCCTTGTGATGAAGTATTTACAACTTTAAAGTCACATGCTCTTTGAACTCGAGAGAAAGCAACATATAACCGACCATGTCTGAAAATGGGTCCAGGTAGGAATATTCCTACTCTGTCTAAAGTTTGTCCTTGTGATTTATTAATAGTCATCACAAATGCTGGCATCGTGTGAAAATTTACTCAAATTAATTTAAATGGGAGGCCAGTGTCAGATGGGGACAAATCAATTTGTTAATCACTAATTTTTAAAAAATATGCTGGGTATTCTGGAAAATTAATATCATTTGGAGAAAATTTGCCTTTGCTACAACATTGAGTAAATTTTCCATCAGATGGTTTTTCATCAGAGAAATTTAGGGATAGGCAAATTTGACATGTAACAGTCCTTCTACCACAACTGTGTTCGATAATTGCATCCTCATTTACCTCATTTTTGCTATAAAGGCAGTTCCTACCAGTATTGTTGATGGCTATTCTTCAGACATATTCTGTTGAAAAAGTTGCTTTCTTTCAGCCTCAGAGGTATGTTGTGCCAGTGGTTGGTCTTCAGATACATTCTGTCAATGACCCTGGCTTCTTTGGGCTTCAGAGGTATGTTGTGGCAATAGTTGGTCTTTAGACATATTCTATTAACAATTTCGGCTTCAGAATGTCAACAAAAACGTGACATCATTACCCAGTGCCCACAGCCACAGTTTCCAGGCTAGGCTGGGCTGTGGTCCGCATTTTGCACCATGGGGTCTTGGCAGTATCGGCTGCAATTTGGTGGACTGTCACTCCAGGGTGGTGGTAGGGCCTATTCCCACTTGGGGGAAGCGGAGGGTTGCTTTGTGGGCGCCAGATCTGCAGTGCCATTTCTCTGAGTTTGTCATGGCAGCTCCTGTGTTGAGTGTCTGCCCTCTGGTGGTCAGTGCACATCATAGTGACTGGTTGGACAGTCGGACACTTCACATATTAGCCATATATGTGTGTGTGTGTGTGTGTGTGTGTGTGTGTGTGTGTGTAATTCAAACAGCATAGAAAAATACAAAACGGGACATACAAACTCCCTCTTCACACTTCACTTCCATTCCCATGGCAATGACCTAAAGTAACCTCTTGATAGTTTCTATTTTTAATTCTCATGGCCACCGTCACAAACCTAAATAATATGCTTATGTTACTATTGCTTCATTTACCAACTTTAAGTATTTTCTACCCATTCTAAAGATAAGGAACTTAATTATTGTGTTTCATCATTGTCGTCACAATTTTTCTTTAGTTATTTTTAATTTAATTTAGTCTATTGTTGCAATTATAATTTTAAAGACTATACTTAGAATTCTATCTATTGATCAACCAACTTTAGACAAACAATCTCTTGACTCTTCACCATGTGATACAGGAAATGTGCACCCCTGTATTTTCTACACACTTCTTCCTTCCTTGCATTTCCTAAAACTGTCAGCTATAACAGATATACAATGTTAGCATTTATCCTAAAGCTATGATAAGTCAGATAAACCTGGTCTAGATCAATTCATAAAATCTAAAGTCAATAGATATCATTTACAATTTTGTGATAATATAAATGACCGTTCACTGCAGAATCAGTAAGACTCGGAGAAACACAGCCATTAAGAGAACAAACCCTGGAATTACACCCTCTGAGTTCTGATCCTGGATCTGCTACTAGATAGCCTAGAGCAAGTTAATTCATTTCTCAAGCCTTGGTTTTCTTGTCTTGTAAGTAGAGATAATTAGAGTCACTCCTCCATAGGTTGTTACAAAGGTTAAAAGAGATAAGTCTTTCAGTGTCTGGAACAAAGGAGGATTTAATGTTACTACTATTATTATTAGTCAGTATAATAATCCATGTTGTATAAAGTGGTAATTATAACTATTTCCTATTTTGTAATTATTTTACTTTATAAAGAAAAATCTATGCAAAATGAAATACACTGAGTGGCCAGATTATTATGCATTCCATCAGGGTGGAGGCCCAGTGCATTAGAGGCCCGGTGCATGAATTAGAGGCCCGGTGCATGAATTCATGCATGGGTGGGGTCCAGCCAGCCTGGCCAGGGGGGAGGGGACATGGGCAGTTGGCCGCCCTGCCTGCTGGTCAAACTCCTGGTCGAGGGGACAATTTGCATATTAGCCTTTTATTATATAGGATATACACTGAGTGGCCAGGTTATTATGCGTTCAGAGATCATAATAATCTGGCCACTCAGTGTATATCACACGACAACCACAGCTTACCATTAAATTGGAAGGAAATAGTAGTGGGAGCCAAGCATGTAAAATACTTGATATTCAGGAAATGCATGGAGGGTTAGAAAGACTGTAGAAGCCCCTTTAACTCCACCCTGGGTTGGGTGGAGAGCTTCCTTCAGGACCCACGTGGCACTGTTTTCGCAGGCGGGGAAGCAGCCAGCATCCTCCCTGAACAACCACATCATTTAAGGAGGCCTCATTCCTTTCAAAGTCCTCTGTTTTTCCATTTCATTTTAAAGAATGAAAAGAAAGTCTCAGGTTAGGAGGCATCCATGGGACATCTTACCCTACTACTTGGTCTAAAGAGTGAAATTAATAAATTTAAGCACTTGCTAATACAACAGTCACCAAATCCGAGGCCTTTAAAAAAATTCTTTTTGTTTGTTTCTTTTAACTGGTGGAGATCTTTACTTTCCCTCTTCTAGGGCACATGTCCGGGGCTTACCTATGCGGCAGGTGGGCAGGTGACCCTGAGGGTAAGTGACCTCTCCTTTTCGGGAGACGCCCAGGCCCTTACCAGTGGGGTTTCCAAACCCCTTTCCCACCCCACCTATTGGCATTTCCCTGGCGAGCAATGACACTTAACAGTTTCTTTTATGTGCTTACTGTCTATTTGCATGTCTTCCCCATACTCAAATATTTTGCTCATTTATTAATCAGGTTGTTTCTTTTTTATTATTGTTTTATAGCTAATATTGTGTTATAGATTGTTTAATAACTAAAACCATACTCTTTTAATTATTGTAGCTTTACAGTAAGTCTTGAAGTCAGAAGTATAAATTTTCCCATTTTGGAACTCTTTTACTAGATTGCTTTGTGGCATGCAATGATTTATGGGAATTATCTGAAATAATTTTATTTTTTATTTATTTAATTATCCCTCCTTATGAAGAAGTAAGTGGTAATAGGAGAGGATATGGTTGTTTTTATTCTATGCTGTGTAACCTAGAAAGATGATTAGAACGTAGCCAGTATTGAATAAATATATGTTGAATGAATAGCTTTCCATGGGCAGTTAAAAATCAGCTCAAGAAAACCTTTTTTTTTTTTTTTTCTATGTATGGTTACAAACTTGTTTTGGTGGAATTTGTACCCGCTGTAGTATTTGCTGGTATGATTATTTACCTAGTTTACCATTTTCACAGTTTTTTTTAAAAAAAATCAAATGTATCCTCAAGGTATGGGGATGAATCAATAGTAATGATATTTTAACAGATTTTTGTATAAGATCTAAAAGTCATGTCACAAGAAGAATTCCAGATAAGTTTGAATGTAAAATCCTTTTACGTGATTATTCTAGGAAAACAGAACTTGTCTGAGTATTTAAAATTATTCCTTTTAAAATTAGTGGTTTTATTTTTATTCTACCGTAGTTCTCAGAAAAACAGAATAAATCAGCTTTTATAAATTAGCATTCCCATCCAATGGCCTTTACAATGCTGGCACTAAGTATTTTTAAAGCTACACACAATTTTATGTACACAGGCTCTGAGGAGCGTCACAGCCCGAGCCCGTTGGGGCCTGGCCGTTTGGAGAGCCGGTTCAGGGAGCACAGGACTCTGTCTCTGTCCGAGTCAGCGCCACACTGCACACTGGTGAGGACACGGAGTCTGGAGCCAGGCTGCTTCGCATTTCCACCAGCTACAGTTTGGCTTGTACCGTTTAGGGGGATATTTCTCTGTCCCCCTAAATTTATACACATACACCGTATGTAGACACTTGCCAACACAAAGCCATATTGCAAAGCTGGGAGGCAGCTTCCTGCAACTGCTAGCCAAGGCTGACTCCATCTCCATATGACCTGACCCACATCTGCCCAAGCTAATCGCTGATCCTCTTACCCATCCGAGTGGCTTTCCACTTCTCATCTCCATCCTTCCTCCTTTAGTAGGCCAAAGACAGCCTTTTTCTCACCCCTGGGAACAGTGGAAGGGTTCCTCCCTTTCCAGCACATTGTCATAAAGTGCCAGCTCAACTCCGCCCCAGCCATGCAGGCTGAGAGAGGGAGAAAAGCTCTCTGAAGCTCACAGGACTTTGTATCTTTAAGACGAAGCTGTAATTTTTGTAAAGGCTAGTGCCAAATAATTTCAGTAGCTACCTTACTGTGCCCGCCAGCTACATGACAAAGGAAAGAAACTTTTTTTTTCATTTGCTGCATAAAACTTGTTGCTATTATTTGTACTGAGTTATGTACACTTCACATCACCTGCCTGTTTTTTTGTTTTTTTTTCATGCTCCTAGGTGAGTGATTCTGACTAGATTTCAAGCACCAGAGCAAAGAAAGAGCAAAAAATCCTGAAACCCTAGAGTTTCACCCAACGAGAGATCCTAGCCCCCAGGAAGGTGGAATCTCTACCTTCAGGTACTCTGAGGACAGCTGTCCGCCCCGTTGTCCAAATCCAGCCGTGTTCCTCGGGGATGGGTGGCAAGTTTGCTGCAATCTCGAAAGTGAAACTGAAGTTAAAAAAAACACACACAAAAAACCTGTTCTAGTTGGTGCATTCTAAGAAGGGCAAAGGAAATAAAACACAATCACAGCAAGAGGCATTGAAAATAGCTCCTTGAGAATATCTTCTTCTTAGGTGCAGTCCCCCGGGTTTCCTTAAAAGGGGCACAGATTTAGCAACAGAGGAAGTTAAGACAGTGGGACTTCACCCCTCAGTGTCGGCAGGGCCAGTATTAAGAAGTTAATAAATATCTAACTGAGAGGGAATTCCTCTGTTATTAACTGAGGCTGATGCAAAACTGTCAGAATTGAACAGTGTGTGGTCAGAGGGACAGAAAAAACACTCCGTTCCTAATCAAAGCTAATTACTTCCATTTCTCTAATCTCACTTTCTCTTCTTGGTGACACTGTAAGAGAAGTAAGTGCAGAAACTCACCCTTTGACCAGAGAAGAGACCAAGTTTCACAGCCGAGAGGGAGCCGCCTTTCACAGGCAGAACCTGCGGGGAGCACCCAGACACCCGGAGGAAGTTCAGATTCACTGCCTAGTCTTCCATTCGCTTTACTGACTCCAACTGGGAATGTGCTTGTCCAGAAATGAGCACATTTTTTATTGTTATGATATAATATTATAACTACATAGTGGCCCAGTGCATGAAATTCGTGCATGTGGGGGGGGGGGTGTCTCTCAGCCCAGGCTGCACCCTCTCCAATCTGGGACATCCCTCTCACAATCCAGGACTGCTGGCTCCTAACCGCTCACCTGCCTATCTGCCTGATCACCCCTAACCACTCTGCCTGCTGGCCTGCTCGTCCCCAACTGCCACCCCCCGCTGGCCTGCTCGTCCCCAACTGCCACCCCCCTCCGGCCTGCTCGCCCCCAACTGCCCCCCTTGCCGGCCTGATAACCCCCAACTCCTCCCCCCGCCCCCGCTGGCCTGCTCACCCCCAACTGCCCCTCCCCACCAGCCTGCTCGCCCCCAACTGTCCCCCCTCCTGGCCTGATCGCCCCTAACTGCCTCTGCCTTGGCCTCACCACCATGGCTTTGTCCAGAAGGAAGGACGTCCAGAAGGTCTCCAGGTCAAATTAGCATATTACCCTTTTATTAGTATAGATAGGTATTATAGCAAAACATGACAATTGGCAGGGACTGTAGAGATCACCTCATCCAACTCCTCAGTCTGAGAAATGAGGAAAATGAAACCTAGTGGTGAGAGATTTGCCTAAGGACACACCACAGGTTGCCACAATGCCTTATACAAACAAGTAAAGTAATAAAGCTGAGGCGGTTGAAACAGGTCACTAGCTTGACTGGGTTGCAGAATTAAGAGCAAGAAGTAAACGTGTGTCAGTGTGTACACTGCCCACTCCTGGGCCGCAGCTGTAGCTATTGGTTATTTAAAAGGGTCGATATTGTTCACAGGTTTCATGTAGAGGGACTCATAAGACTTTTTGAGATAAACCTTTATTAAAAGGAACAAGGAGATTAGAACAACCAATCCAGTGTTAGCAGAAAGCCAAGGTCAGACTCTATCTTTTCACCATTAAAACTTCTCATGGGTTTATAATGTGGTGAATATATTGTGAACCTAGATAGATAGTTACACTTACAGCAGAGCATTAGATAAACAGTGAACTGTGCTCATGGGTCGCCCTTCTCAGCCACCGTTCAGAAAGGGCATTGCCTTGCTCAGTGGCTGAAATTCTAGAGGGCATTTCTTTTCCCTTTTTGAACTCTTTCCCTAACGTGAAGGTGCAGTTCCTCTTACCAGTGCCAGTTCCATTTCTGCTCCTGAAGCTTCAGAGGGTTTAAATGAAACTCAACCAAACCATAAACTCAGCAAGAACATGAATGAAAGAGGAAATAGCGCGATGCCCTTTCTACTATTCTCACTCATGTCTACTGAGCGAGACTGAACTTGAACTTCCCCTCTGCAAAAGAAATCAACATTTAACACACAGAGTTTCTGGTTTAGCCTGAACTTTTACTTATTTTTAATTTTTTGTAATTTTACAAAGTAGTTGCAAAGTGGTGATAACTTTATGTCTAAGTCAACCTGTGAAGTGGGTTAGTGTGAATGACGTTCTCGTGGTATGGCTAAAGGCTCTTCAAACCCTATGCCTTAAATTCGATATTTATTTACTAAAATAAAATTCTAGACCCAACTTCACTATCATCCTACACTTTAAACATCCTAATTAAATTTGAATAAATTGATGTCCACTGGGCACCCAATGAATTTAATCAGAAATGTCAGGCAATACCATTAAATTATCATACTCAACACAAGGAAGTTTAAAGTGTCAAGAGCAACTACAGGTTTCTCCTACCATTTAAAATAGTGCTCCTTTGAAGCCTTTCATAAGCCAAATGGCATAAAGAGAAGAAGCAGTGATCATTAATTTAATATGGAAAAAACTTTTGAGCATTTCCAGACTCAAAACATAACCTTCCAAATCAAACCAGATAACACCCAAAATCCAAAATAACATTAACATAGAGTAAAAGCAGGAACCATATAATAAATACACAACCTGCACCTGTATAAAGTAGACATAATGTATGTACAGAGTAGTTTTACTTATAGGCAGACTGACATATCCTCAAGATACACTTAGAGAAAACAGGTACTAATATAGGTCATTCATAAAAGCAAAGCAGCTTAATGAAAAAAGCAGGTCATACCTCTAACAACTTACCGTGATGATATTGAATTGGTCGTTGGTGAGAATTAATGCTCATGAAGATTGATCTCCATTTTATAATGCAAATTCTGAACCAGCCGGGGAAATAAAAAAGAAGGCCCAGGTTGGAAGGGTTGGGTAACTGAATTAACTACACGTCTTCTTCTCACCTAAGAGGAGGCTTTGTCTGTATTGTGGGCTGATTTATAATAAGAATATGAGAACCAGCTTTTAAAAAGTGAGAAGTAAAAGTAGGAGGAAAGTGGGGAGGAGGAAGGCACACTATGAAACAGATTTGGAGAGAAAATACCTAACCCTGACAAAATTCAGAAAGCTCTAATACAGTTTACAGTTTCTATAAAAAGCTAGCCTTAGACTTTACTTTATGTAGAAATAGGCCTACATAAGAGTTGACTGTACATTTTAACATCATCAAAAGAAATGCTGACATTCTTTTTTTTTTTTTAATTACCTCTTTCTGTTGTTTGTCCAAATTTCTACTTGGTTTGTATATTTTTAGAATTGATTTGTAAGAGCTTTTTGGAATATTATAGAAATTAACTTTGACCTAAATATAGTGCAGATTTTTTTTTACCTGATCTGTATCACAATGGTAGACTAGGAAATGTTGAGCTCTTGTTCCATCAAAAAACAAGAAACTGGCTGAACCAGCCCTATCGTAGCTCTGGAAAACAGCCAACGATCTATAGTAACTAAGTGAATGCCCCATGAAGAAAATGTTGCCTTAAACAAAGAGAAAGATAGGACATTCCATGGCATTTTTATATTCACGTTTGCCCTACCCCCTCTTCAGCTCAGCACACTCTTCAGTTGGAAGACACAACAGCCCTATTCGTAGTTATCTCCTTTGAACTGAAGATTGCAGAGTAAACCTTATTGGCTACATTCTAGCCTACCTTTGGGGCTTCCTAAAAAACTGGCCTTATCTCATTGAATTTGGATCTCAAATTCAATAAGACAGAAGGGGAAAAGTGGCAGCCACTGCATGTGACAGCTTCAAGAAGACTATATACACACAGACAACTGGGACAAAAAGAGATTATAGGTGAGGACATACAGTAGATCATCTAAGGTCCTGAAGAGAAGCTGGCATGAGACTTTTGGGATATTAAGACATTCAAACACAGCCATGTGCATGAGGCAATTAAGAAAGCTGTTGGAAGTACCCATTGTCTTCACTGTAAGAAAAGTGTAAACAAGGGACACAGAAGGCTCGTGAACTTTGAGCTCTGGCAAGGGCCAAAGCTATGCACCGATTGTTTAGTCGAGACAATGGTGGCTCAACCAATTTCTTGACCAATAGTCTCAAAGTAAAGCTTTACTAATATTTACTGACCTTTAAGATAGTCTATCTGTTACAGTAATTGCCTGTCTGACTAAGGGCAATATGTGTATCCAAAATTGAATAAAAGGTTGGCAGGGCCTGGGCACCAGTGAAGTCCTTCCCCTTGCATTGGACTCTCTGCCTGGCCCCCCATTATTTCCAAATTATTATTTCTTGTCTTGTCTCATCATTTGCCCATGGCCCTTCTCCAGATCCTGAACCCTAAGCCACGTGGGATGTGGCCTCTCACAGAAAGCCACATACAACCTCAGGCTAGAGGCATTCTTAGGAAAGACCTGAAAGGGCCTTCAGCTTCTACCTTAGGCTGATCTCTAAGCTCAGAACATACCCAACCTATTAGTGAAGCACTGACTCAGCACAGCACCAGTTTTCCCGATTTTTATCAAAAAATTATAAGACATACAAAAAGCAAAGGAAAACATGGTCCATTCAGAGCAACAATGTAAATCTCCAGTTTCTATCCTTGAGGAAGCATAGACATTGGATTTATTAGAAAAGACTTTGAATGAGCTTTCTAAAATATTCTCAAAGAATTAAGCACAAAGGACTAAAAGAAACCAGGAAAAAGATAAATGAAAATATCAGCAGAGCCCTAACCAGTTTGGCTCAGTGGATAGAGCCGGTCTGCAGACTGAAAGGTCCCAGGTTCGATTCTGGTCAAGGGCACGTACCTTGGTTGCAGGCACATCCCCATTAGGAGGTGTGCAGGAGGCAGCTGATTGATGTTTCTCTCTCATTGATGTTTCTAACTCTCTATTCCTCTCCCTTCCTCTCTGTAAAAAAATCAATAAAAGGTATTTTTAAAAATATATATCAGCAGAAAAATAGAAATTGTAAGAAGGAACCAAGCAGAAATTTGGAAGTTGAAAAATACAACTGAATTAAAATTTTCACAAGATAAACTTAACATCTGATTTGACCAGGCAGAAGACAGAATCAGCCCTAGCCAGTTTGGCTCAGTGGATAGAGCGTCGGCCTGTGGACTGAAGGGTCCCAGGTTCAATTCAGGTCAAGGGCATGTACCTTGGTTGTGGGCACAAATCCAGTAGCGGGTGTGCAGGAGGCAGCTGATCAATGTTTCTCTCTCATCGATGTTTCTAGCTTTCTATCCCTCTCCCTTCGTCTCTGTGAAAAATCAATAAAATATTTTTTTTAAAAAAAAAGAAGACAGAATCAATGGACTTAAATACAAAACAATTGAAATTATTGAGTCTGGGGAGCAATTAAATTAAATTAAATTAATAAAAGAAGAAAATGAACAGCATAAGAGATGTGTGGGGCCCTATAAAGCAAATTAATATGTGCATTGTGGAAGTTCGAGTGGGAGAAGAAAGACAGAAAGGGGCAGAAAAAGTATTTAAATACTGGCCAAAATGTTCCCAAATTTGATAAAATATATGAATCTATAAATCTAAGAAGTTCAATGAAATGAAATTACCTTACGTTATATTAAAAAATTAAGTCAAAGTGGATCAAAGGATTAAACATAAGAGCTAAAATATAAATCTATTATGAGAAAACACAGGGGGAAGCTTCATAACATTGGATTTGGCAATGATTTCTTACATATGATACCAAAACTCAGGGACCAAGAAAAAATAAATAAATTGGAAGTTATCAAAATTAAAACTTGTGTATCAAAGAACACAATAAAAGGAAACCTACAGAATGGGAGAAAATATTTGCAAAATATCTGATAAGGGATTAATATCCAAAATGTATTAAAAAACTGTAACTCAGCAACAAATAAAAAAACTAATAAAAATATAGGCAAAGGACTTAAATAGTCATTTTTCAAAAAATATATACAATTGGGCAATAAGCACATAAGTTGATATTAAATGTTATTAATCATTAGGGAACTGTAAATCAAATTTACAATAAAATAATACCACACCATTAGGAAGGCCATGATTAGCAATATTAATTAAAAAATACAAAAATAACATATGTCAGTAAGGATATGGGAATAATGGAATCCTCGTGCATTGCTGATGGGAATGTAAAATAGTGCAGTTGCTCTGGAAAACAGTAGGATGGCTCCTCAAAAAATTAAACGTAGAATTATCAAGCAATCCAGCAATTCCTCTTCTAGTCACAAAGAGAAATTGAAAAGAAATGACAGCAGAGACTTGAACAGATACTTGTATACACACAATGTTCATGCGGCATTATTTACAATAACCAAAACACGGAAGCAACTCATGTGTCCATGGATGAATGGATAAACAAAATGTGCTATATCCATACAATTGAATATTAAGCCTTAAAAAGGAAGGAAATTCCAACACATGCTGCAACATGGATGAGCCTTGAAAACATACGTTAGTGAAATAAGCCAGTCACAAAAGGACAAATATTGCATGATGTCACTTAATGACTAGAATAGTCAAACTGATAGAGACAGAAAGTAGAATAGAGTTTACTAGGGTTTTAGAAGCAGAGGTCAATGGAGGTTAAAGGTTACAGTTTCAGTTTGGGATGATGAAACAGTGGTGATGTTGCACAGCAATATGAATGCTACTAAATTGTTTTCTTAAAAATGGTTAGGGTAGTAAATTTTATGCTATGTATATTTACCACAATTTTTAAAAGTAAGAAAAAATACTAAATAATGGTGATTCAGTTGGAATAGTGACCATACAGGATCATAACAGAATTAAGGCCACATTATTAAATGTTTTAGGGTATAGTCTTCAAATATCCTCACTCCTTACATGAACTTGGAAATTTGTTTGCTAACTCTAGAATTCATTTTGTAAGAATATCATGTTTAGTTTTCTTCAATAATATTTACTTCAATAAAATTGCAATGTTCCAATGCTAAGAGAAGATATCTTACTGCATGAAAGTTCTAAAATATGATTCCAAACTATTGAGCAAGGCAGATGCAGTATTAGAAATAGGGTGAACCTTGGAGCTCATCAGATCTAAATTCAAACTATGACTCAGCCACTCACTAGCTTTATGACCTTTGCAAATTATTTCATCTTTCTAAGCATGAATTTCCTCCTCTGTCTATAGGAGACAATGTAAGCAACTGAATTCTGTAAGGTTTCAAGACAATTACGATAAATGCCTGGCACATAAGCATTCATGTACTCAATAAATTACAGCTATTATTTGTACTATGAAGAAAAATCAAGTAGTTCTTGCAAGAAAACTAGATAGGCAGTGCCCCTGAGTTTTGAACACTCAAAATGAATTGTGGGCAATAGCTTGCTGCGTGCAAGAATTACATCAGTGGAACAATGTAGTGTTTCTCAAAGAGTAGGCATAGACACAGTCTAGAAAAACAATACCTGACTTTATCTGTATAATACCATCTGGTGGCACGCAGATACTGTTACAGCCAGATGCCCATATGTTCCAGGCACACCACCAGCACATCGAAAGGGGAGATTGGTTAAAGAGATATCGTTGAAAAGACTCTTTTTGAAGACGTTAAGGGACTTTAAAATGTACATTTTAAAAATAAGGCTATGCTTTTGACATAGTTATAACAAGGTTATTATTCAATCTTCATCCAAAATATTATACCAATGACCACATTCTTTTCCCACCAAATAGTTCCTGAGAGTGCCTGCTTTCATGTAGCCTCAAGGATACTTCAACTTTGACAATGTGATAGATGGAAAATAGCATCTTGCTGGTTGATGAAATCTTTAAAATAGTCAAGGAAAAAAATGTGAGCGGAAGCTTTTCTACCCATCAAAATGATCAAATATAAAAAAGCACAAACTATTATCAGCAAGTAAGAATTTAGAGACCGTTGTGCACATGAACCCTTCCTAAAAACTCCACTTAGGAATGAGCCTCAGACACCCAATATGACTAGAAATAATTATCAACACACAAGCTAGTGCGACCATTAAATGCAGTTACTCTAGAAATGCTACTAACGGAAGGTTAAAAGGCAAAGAATACAGTTTGCAATGCTCCAACAATATAACCACAGTACTTGCCATATGTGAAATAGACTTATATGAGTGTTTGTTTTTTAAAGGAAGGTTTTTAGTTGAAACCTTGAAAAACATAAACTGCTCCTTGGATAAATTTAATATTCAACTTCATAATTCCTTTTTAAGCATAACACCTCTCTTTTTGCCTTGAGTTCAGTGCTTCCGATGCTACCAGTGACATTCTAAACTATATTTCCATTTACAAGCAAATCAACTTTCGTTCAGAATCTTCATTGAGATGCTCTCCATTTGGCCATTTTCCAACATTTTACACATACAGAAAAGTTGAAAAATTGCACAGTGAACACCCCAAAAACCCACTACTTAGCTTCTACATTTAACATTTTAGTGTATATACTTTATCACACGATTATCCATCTATTTATCCCTCTATTAATCTATCTTATTTGTGATGCATTTCAGAGTAAGTTTCAGACATTGCTACACTTCACCTCTGAAGTCTTCAGAAGGCATATCGTTAACTGGAGTTCAATATTTGTTGACAGTTTCTTTTAGATATTTACCTACAATGAGATGTACCTATCTTAGGTTTACCACTCAATGTGAATAAATGCAAACCACCATTAGGGCATAGAACATGAATACTTTGACCCCAGAAAGTTTCCTCTTACTCATTCCCAGTAGCTTTGTCTTATATTTCCCCTCCCAGAGGCAACTTCTATTCTGATTCTTTTCACCAGAGAGGAGTGTTACCCTATTTCTAGAATTTCAAGTAGGTGGAATCATGCATTATGTGGTTTTTTTCACTTACCATGATTTTTTTTTTGAGATTCATTCTTGTTATTGTGCATATCTATAGTTTTTTCTTATTGAGTGGTATTCCTTTCATGCCAGATGATTTCTCTTATATATGGAATCTAAAGAACAAGAGAAACAAACAGACGAAACAGAAACAGACTCATAGATACAGAGAACAAACTGTTGACATGACTTCTGTAGTTTATCCAATTTTCTGTGGGTGGTTGTCTGTCTTATTTCTAGGTTTTGCCTGTTGTGAGTAAAACTGTCAGGAAAAATTTACAGGTATGTTTATTTTGTGACATGGCTTTTCACTTTTCTTAAGTAAATACGTAGGATTGGAACTGCTGGTAGGTATAGCTTTACTGTTATAAGAAAATGCCAGGCCTTTTGCTAAAGCAGTCAAACTATCCTATAATCCCACCAGAAATGTACAACCTCCAATTGCTCTCCGCCTGTGACCAGACTTGGACTGTCTGCCCGTGGAATTGTAGCCACGCTGGTTGGTTGCGCAAAGGTCTCTCATTGTGGTTTTCGTTTGCCTTTCCCTGATGACTAAGGCTGCTGAGTCTGCCTTTCTCTTTTTATGAAATGTCTGTTCAAATATTTTCCTCATTTAAAAAAGGATGTTTGCTTCTCTTTTTTTTTTCTCTCCGGTTGGTTTATGCAGTAGCCACAGCTGCTCCTCCAGGTTACCTCTCATTCTAGAGCTTTGAGGGGAGAGAGACCCTTTCCTCTGGCCTCTTGCACAGGTGTCTCCCAGCGGCCCTTCCAGAAAGCACCTCCCTAACTTCCCTTGGCCTAATGTCAGCCTCCTGAAGCAGGCCGTTGTATTACGGCTCCTGTTGAACCTTGGGCTTTTGGCTGGTCCAAAGTATATCCAGCCAGATCCCTAAAATTCTCTCACACGAAGCCTGGAGAATAAAGAAATAAGCCTTTTCCCCCCTTTCATGCTGACTTGTATTTATCAACGATGCTATGCGTAAAGTATGAGAAAGTGAACTATAATGTTCAAGAAGAGGAAGGTGGGGATTCTTAATGTGTCCCTGCCCAATAGTCCCACTATGGAGCTTAACTACTCTAACGCGCAGTTCCTTTGGATGGTGAGGTATTAAGGAGCATGTCATTCCAAGACACAACACTAGATGGCGGAAAGAGATACATTTTTTGTTTTTACACATAACCTCCTGAAATTCTAAATGCCAGCAGCAAAACCAAATTTCATTTTAAAATGAGGTGACTATTTTTGTAATTTTTTAATCACGGTTAACATTCAATATTATTTTACATTAGTCTCAGGTGTCCAGCATAATGGTTAGACAATGATAGAATTTACAAAGTCTAGTACCCACCTGGTACCATACATAATCATTACAATACTATTGACCAGATTCCCTGTGCTGTACTTTACATCCCCGTGACTGTTTTGTAACTACCAATGTATACTTCTTCATCCCTTCATCTTTTTCACCTAGCCCTCCAAGATCCCCTCCTTCTGACAACCCCCAGTTGGTTCTCTGTATCTATGCATCTGTTTCTGTTTTGTCTGTTCATTTCTCTTGTTCTTTAGATTCTATATATAGGAGAAGTCATATGGCATCTGTCTGTGCCTATCTGGCTTATTTTATGTAGCAGAATACCCTCTAGGTCCACCCATGCTGTCACAAATGGTAAGATTTCATTTTTATGGCCAAGTAACATCACATTGTATACATGTACCACATCTTCTTTATCCAGCCATCTATTGGTGGGCACTTGGGTTGCTTCCCAAGTTATTGGTTATTGTAAATAACGCAGCTAAATGAACTGGTCAGATTATATTATAGTCACTTTTCCAATCTAAAGAGTTTGTAATTCTTGTTCAAGACCAGTTTATTCCTTTATGCTTCTTCTTTTCTGTTTCCTTTATGTCACCTCTCACGCAGCCTTCCACAAAGTTTATTCTAAATAAGCAGTTGTTGAGTCGATGAATGAATTGCTAAGTGAATGAAAGACTGGCTCCCTTGACCGCATCCATCTATCTCCAGCCCTTCCTTCCCCTCTTCTGTTCTCCACCCCACCTGCTTCCTCCCATTTTATTAATCTGTCCTTGTCGTTTAATTGTCCTTTGGCAGTAATGGAATTTAGGACCCTTGTTTGAATTCCTCCCTTTTAATTTAATTCACTAGTGTAACCTTTTCTGTTCTGCTCCACTTGCTTTCCTGCTGTGCCGTTTTAATTGCTGGTGTTTTATGTTGTGGTTTCCAATTTCATCTCTGCCTTATATGCATTAGACTCCTGCTCACGGAAACAGATTGAGCCAGTGTGTGTGGAATGGCAGGCTTTTTTCACCTCAGCTTGCAAATAAAATTTGAATGATTAAAACTAAAAAAAGGGTTCTTTGGTAATCTGATCATAAATTAGTTGGGCAGGTCTTGGTAGGTAGTCCTGCCCAAGGCATATAACTTCTTTAGTAAAAGGTTGGTCTTTGCCTTAAGCGTTTGCCTGTCCATTGTTTTGTGCATTTAGGTGAACACATATTTAAAATGCCTCTTTTCAGACCCCTCATAAGTGCAACCACCCTCAACACAGCACATAATCTTAACTGTCCTGTAATTTGATCCCCACCTTGCTTTCCCCGACCTCCGTGTAATCTTCCTTAATTCCAACTGTACAAAAGAAGCCGCAAAACTATTATTCTCCTGAGCATTTGCAATCTTGCTCCCTAGCAATTGTCCGTTTGGGTTCAAATAAACTCTCACAAAAATTCTCTGTAGGTTCGGACATTTCTTACATTGACAGAAAATACATTTCAAACACACTGTGCTCATTATAAACCATCACTCATATGAAGGGAGATGAGTGTAAGGAACTTTCTTTTTACCACCTTTCCCCTCTGACATGAAGATCATCATATTTCATATGGGGGAAAAAGAGTCTAAGGGTTGCGAAGTTGGCCGAATTATACAGGAGGGAAGGCCATAATCACGAACCCCCGCTGAAAAAGGAACACGCATGCAGAAATCTGGTATTCCCAGCAGCTTAGCACCACTTGATGGATTTGCTGCACATTTGTTTGCTTGCTCATTGCTACTTGCCTTTGAAATACGGAAGTCTGACAAATGAATCACCGACAGGAGAAGGTCTCCATGCCAAGGTTTCTCCGTGGCACCAAAACATTTCCTGTTCTCCCTGGGCATCCAGATAAGAGCAAAGCACGCCTCCCCAGGTCTCCAGCCTCAGCCCCAGGTGGCTGCCTGGGCGAGAGGCCCCGCCCTCACCCTTCAGGGCAGGGCTGGGAGACTGCCTCCCTGTGACTTCCCCCCTGTGACTGCCCTTGATCCTGTCCCTTCCTGGTGAAGGAAGAGGGAAGGCCAGTGGGCTGGGCAGCGGGCGATACCCACAGCACGAGGAAGTGGAATGCAGGGACAGAGCCAGGAGTCTCTCACACTAACACCGAGGAAGATCCCCCGGCTCTCCGACACTCACAGACCTTCCTTTCTTGTTCATCGCCCTTCCTGGCTATGATTCAGCCACGGTGGACCCCTCCGCAGGCTGTTAGCTGTACAAGGAGAATGAAAAAAATGCACCCTAAACCTTGGATTTTTTTTTTTTCTTTCTTTCCTTTTCTGTTGCCCGTGAACTTCTTTGCAAAGCCAGCTGGCAGAGATTCCAGGAATGTGTGTGAATGCCTGATGGAGACCCACTGCGCACTGCAGGCCGGCCAGGCGCTTCCTAACATGGTGCTCGCCGATGGCCTGCACTTTTAGGGCAGTGACGTGCCTGAGACGCGAGCTTTCCTACCTGCAGAAAGACTCAAACGTTTCAAATGTTTCTCTCTATTTTATTGGGGGGGAGGGGGCAGGGGGCGGGGATCACGTACATTTTAATAGTCTCATGGCCATTTTAAGCAAGTTCCACGAGCACACACATTAACTCTGTGTCCTCACTGCACTCCCTTCCTGGGAATCTCAGAAAGCCAAATGTAAATGTGCCTGTCCCTACAGGTATTTTTCCATGGAAAGGGTAATCATTTTTGGTTTTGTTTGCACTCAGCTCTCAACTGGGCCTGCTGATTTATTCAACAATATGTACAGAGTGCCATCGGTATGCTAGACACTGTAGTTTATACTGAGGACACAGCAAAGAGCAAGGTGGAGAGGGTCCCCACATGGGGGGACTTACAAAGGGACGGGGTAGAGGGAGACATGAAGAAAATAAAAATAAAGAACCACGTGTGTTTTATTTTGTTCTCGGTGCTCTGGCACTAGGGAGGAAATGAACAGGGTGATGTCACGGTAGCTAGTTGGGCGGGAGGAGCAGTAGATATTATGGACGAGCTTTTTTCACTTCCTATTTCAACCCACTTATAGGATCCCAACCTGACTGACAGTTAGGGTGCATGCTTGAACTGCAGAAAGAAAACATTCCCCCACAATGAAAAGTTAAAATGCCACTTCTCAGACTCCCTTGCAGCTAGGGTCTGGACTGTGGCCCCATGTGAGACACCTGGAGGAAATGAGCAGCACAAGGCAGTGGGTACCTGTGAGGAGAGGACATTTGGGCAGTTTGGTGGCAGAGGCCTTAGGCTGGTCCAGACTGTTCAGACAGAAGCTCCACAGTCGCAGGTTCTCAGGGGCAAGTGGTGGCAGCAAGAATTCCACAGAAACACATCTATGTGTACCCTGATGGAGTCACTCGGCTGCTGCTCTGACTGTAAATCTTCCAAGAGCCTTGGGCATGGGGGAGATTTTCTCACCTCTTCTCTTATGGTTACGCTCATTTGTTTTGTATCCTGTTCAGGACCCTGCACTTGAGCCTTTTCCAGGCCCTCCCCAAGGACAACAGGTCTGCTTCTACTCAGAAGCAATGCACCTTTGTCAGGGACTGTTCCCTGCCCTGCGCTCAGTGGGGAGCTGGGAAGAAGACAGCGAGTGAGAGGAATTCTCAGTGGTCTCTCCAGCCTGCCCTTGGCCTTTGAGAACTTGTCAGCCTTTCAGTGGATTTCTTCCAGCCTGCTTCTATGGCAGCTCCGTTTTCCTCTCGTGCTTTGCCCAAGGTGAACTGGCCTGTGTCACCCATGTCCCCTCCATGGACTCCTCACTCTTCAGAATTGAGTTCACTTGGTTGCCTTACAACCTCAGCTTTCTGATGTACTCAAAACAGTCATTCTTTTGTAGATTACCTGGCTTTTTCTCATGGCTAAGGTGGGAGTGGCATCTTCCTGAAGTCACCTACATCCTAAGCAGAGGCAGAGTTCTCTGTTTCTGCTTCAACATCCAATCCCTGGGGGTCTGGAGTTTGAGTCTCTCTCTGGCAGGTGATCAGAGCACCCACCCTAATAGAAGCTCCGGTTGCTAATGTGAAACCGGTTGCTAATTCATTTCTTAAGTGATATCTGCCCATCACTACATGAGGAGCTGAGGATGCAAAGATGGGTGTCCTACAGTTTCTCACATTCCCGAGGGAGGGAGACCACATGAGCAAAGGTTACAAAGCTATATGAGGAACACCATACTAGGAATGGAATGAGACACGGTGGGAACACAGGCCCGGAGAGATGGAACACAGGGGCCCTGAGGCGGAACCACTATATGAATTATTTCTGGAATTCTGAGTAAGAGTTTCCCAGACAGAAATGGTGAGAACACCTCCATGGAAAAGTGTCCCTTCAATTCCTCATTCATGAATAAGAAGTCCATTTCCTGACAGGGTGGGCCAAGGTCAGAGCTCTCTTTGTGAGGTCTGGTAGGTCCACCCAGGCTCAGTGATGGTCAGCTGTGCACCTGAGTCCTCCAGGTAAACTTGGTATTTCTGTGAGGTCAGCAGGCTCCCCATCAACAGGACTAATATCAGGGGCTCTGGAAGCCTGCATTTCACTAAAACCAGTATTTTTTTCTAAAAAAAGAAGTTTGATACAAATATCTTAGATGCTCTCTTTCACACTTGCCTTCTTCATATTTTTATTAACCTTTAGATGTGTTATGTCCCACGTGGGTGGATACCTGGATGTTAGTTTATTTGAAACACTGGAAATACGTCAGCATTTCTCTGAAAAGAAAGATGATACTATGCAGTAGTCAGAGGTCTCCCATGTGGGCCCCTTGGCCCAACCACGATGATATAAGACGTCAGAGCCAAGACAGGAATAGTGAAGCCAACTTGGGACTTGCTACAGTCAGATGTCCAAAGGAGTGTGTGACATGGGCCATAATTTAGTTGTTGATATGAAAGCTGAGGCTGTGGCAGGCTGGGTTTACACAGAGGATTAGCTGAGCAGAAGACGTCAACTCCCAGGCATGTGAGCACAGTGACAAGTCTGTGGACAAAGCCAAGATCAGAAGCTGGCGACACAGATAAACAGGACAGGAAATAGATCACAGGTGTGGCCGTGTCTACCTGAGGGTCTTCAGGCTCTACCCACTGTTCCACCTCCACTGGCTTTTGAGTATCATTTCTGAAGGTCGTGCACAGTATCCACACAGGGCACATGGGCCATCACTTCAAAAACAGAACAATGTGGATGAGAAAAGCACCACCAATGTGCACATGAGTCTGTGTGTTGGAGGATTTACTTAAAAATATTAAATTTGCCATAGCTGGTTTGGCTCAGTGGATAGAGTGTTGACCTGCAGACTGAAGGGTCCCGGGTTCAATTCTGGTCAAGGGCACGTACGTACCTGGGTTGCAGGCTCCTCCCTGTACCAGGCCCTGGTCTGGGCAAATGCAAGAGACAACCAATCTCTCACATAAATATATATAAATTGTATATATATATATATATATATATATATATATATATATAGTTATATATATATAGTTATACACACACACACACACACACACACTAGATGCCTGATGCATGGAGATTCATGCAGAATGGGCCTTCCTTACTCTGGCTGCCTGCACAGCCTTTGCTCTGGCCCAGAGCCGCCTTTCCTCCTTCCCATGCTTCCCAGAGGCCCGGAGCGGCTGCGGTGGTGCGACTGCGGTGGTGCGAAACGCCTGTGTCGTCGCCATGGTGATGACACAAGCGTCCCCCCCAACCCCCCTGTTGGGCGCCTGTGTATGCAAATTAACTGCCATCTTTGTTGGGTTAATTTGCATACTCACTCCTGATTGGCTGGTGGACGTCACAAAGGTAAGGTCAATTTGCATTTTTCTCTTTTATTAGTGTAGATATATTAAACTTGATGACCATACACTCTGAAAGGGAACTTTGGAAATGTACATAAAAGTTTATAGTAAAAGCACAAACCTTGTTATCTTCAGAAACAGAGAAAAATATTTTAGCAGTGAAAAATTGTCCTTTTCTTGAACTACTGACTAATGAAATGAGTTGATGAAGAGAGGGGATCGAATAGGAAGGAAAATTGATGTTATAGGGAATTCTACAGGTTGGCACTGCATTTGCTGACACTTCAGTGCCCTCATTCCTTGGTATTTAAGGCTCTACGTGTGCAGGGGTGGGTGTGCTGAACCCTGCACCATAAAACTAATCCCACCTGTAAATTAAACAGCTAACCCAGTCTTCATTGTCCCTGCATCTCTCCTTGTTATTTTGAATTTCCAATTATGAATGAAGTAAAAATAGTTGTCAACATTTGCCAGACATGATCTTAAATATCTTGAGAGTCATTCTCAAAGAACTCCAAAAATTACTTTAAGTAAATGTCTATCTTACTGGGAATATTCCTTCATATTCCCTCTCCCAGCACGGTGCCTGAGAATATATTTCCTCTTGTTTTGTTTCTGACTCTGTGATTTTACTGAGAATATCTTTCAGATGAGGGTGAAACAAATTACCAGCAGATTATATAATGTGATCCCAAGTATCATTCCCAGTTGTTAATCTTAATGTAGTGAAAAATTCAGCAATCCAAGCAGTTGGTTATCTTCACTGGCTTTCTGGTATTTTAGTCACCCAGAAGTGATTTAAACCAAGATCAGTTGTTTAGTAGGAAACTATGCTGACTTAGGACTAACTCTCTCCACTGCCCATTTCTGTTCACACAACATTTGCAGGCTCATCATTTGGTTGTACAAAGGCACTTGACTGTATCAATGCTCCGGAAATGGGGGTTACACAATTCTTTTTAAAAAATCTCCGTGAGTTAATCATAGGAGAGTAAGGACATATATCTTCCAAAGTTCAAAGTCACCAATAAGACGTTTCTCCAGGGCTAGAAGAGAGGCAAGGGCATAGAATATAAATTATTTTTTTATCACGTGTGTGTATATATTCAATGTTGTATTTCTAGGTGAAAACCCCAAAATGCAAGATTGAATTAAAGAAGTGTTTTAAATGAGAGCAGATACATGGATTTCCTCCATAGAAACATTCGCTCAGAGTTTTACTTTTAAACTGTTTTCATACACTTTTACTCAGTCCTCATTGTAAGTCTCTGAGGTAGACACGGAGACGTTATTTCCGTATTTAGCTGATGAAAAACGACATACATATTTAATGGCGGTAGAAACATCGTGTATTTCCCATTAGAGAAGCTGAATTATGGATAGAATGGATCATGACTCACTGCCCCCAAAGCTGCATCAACCCTAGCAGCTGTTGTTACTCAGACAAGTTAGACAAAACCAGGATTATTTGGGCCTGGGCTTTATCCAGAAAATTGTATCAATTGTTTCCTTCACTTTGGTAGCAGTAGACTGCTCTGGGAATCAGACAGTCTCTGGGAGAAAAAAATAAATAAAAACAAACGTCTGTATATCCAGTTCTGACTTCTGACCACTAGGGTGCAGTGTTGTGCTCTGCATGGCTTGCCCAGTGTCTATTCTAAGAGAAAAGATTGGATCTTGGCCGCCAACCTATCCCACACCTTCACCTAAGGTGCACCTGGGCCTTCGAGGCCACGGATGTGGCTTTGAGTCTGCAGTTCTAGGTGTTTGCCAGCCCTAAGCACTAACAGACCTCTATACCGGGTAGCGTGGTTTGGATGGTGGGAAGAAAACAGTCTCTCTTTTCATTAACCACACTGCAGTGGGGCTCCAACTAAGTCTTTAAAACATAGATATATGACTCTTTCTAAGTGTTAAACGATTAATCAGTAACTGTTATCATCAGCTCATAGGTTTCCAGCTTGATTCATTTCCTAGAGAAAATTATTCCCTTGATCATATTATTAAGTATCAAAAATTATAAAGGACAGGGGAGGAGGAGAGAAACCATTGCCTGCTCTTGTGATTAGCCACTATATAATATCGTAGTAACTACCCATGGTGTCAGGCAGGTACTAGACTTATCAAGGTGATCACTGCATAAGGCATATAAATGCCTAATCACTATGTTGTACAACTGAAACTCATATAATACCGTGTGTCAACTATAATTAAGAAACACAATTATAACACTGCTACATAAAAATATCTATTGCACAACCTCGAGTACCTCGTGCTTTCACTGATGTTCAGACGCTTCCATGGGGGTGCAGGGGGAAAGACGTTTTGGTGGTTGCATGACTATCGAGTGTTCCCAGGAGGATGGGAAGAGGCCTGTGAAAGTTCTCACTGCAGAAAACCAGGAGCCCTCACGTTGGCTTCGTGGCCAATCTGACCTGTGCTCTTCGCACTATGACCGAAGATACATGACAACCACCGAGCTTAGAAACAGCTGCCCCCAGACCAGGCCACGGGGGCGCACACCCCATCTCACAGGGGCGCACACCCCATCTCACAGGTGAAGCCCTTGCTCACATTTCGGGTTTCAGTGGTTCCCCTCCTGAAGTGTCTCTGTACTAGTATTCGTATCCTTCTGGCACTTACCTTCTTTCTGCTACCTTGTGTTTTAAGTCAATTTCCAGAGAAATTAGATCGATAACATTTAAAATTCAATAAAGATGCACTACAAACGACTTACACAGCTCTGAGCGATGCACTAAAATGTATTTATGGACCTTGGTCTCTAAAGAGCTGACCAGTCTGTGAGTTCCTCCGACATCCCACTCCCAACACTGACTGTTGCCGGGCCTCTCTTATTCCTACAGACACAGGCTCTCCAGTCAGCCCCTCCCTACAACGCCCTCTGCTCTGATCAGCCCTTCCTGGGGATCCTGGGGGTGTCTCATCAATACCCTCCTTCATTCTGCCTTGCATACCCTCCCTTGCAAATGCCTGTTCTCCTCAAATCCCCATGAAGGCAAGACCTCCTTAGATAGCTTCTGTCCGTGTTACACAAAAGGACACCCCAAGGGAGCTGGTCCCCGGGAGCCCGAGCGGCCGACCCTCCCTGGGCTCTTCAGTAAATCAGGGCTGTCCTCTCCCACAGCCTCTCTCTCTCCATCCCATCAATCCGGGAGGAGGGACCAGCAAACAAATCAAAGCTGGACTCTGCTCCTCATCCTATACCCACGTGTCTGCGAAAGGCCCTCCCACCCCAATCCTCCTGCAGCCACAAACCACATTCAAATCAACACCAGCAGCCCCCCGGCCCCCCCCCCCCGCCCCCTGAACTCCACCAGGAATTCTCTGCAGAGGGGCAGGTGACAGCGAATACCCTGCCCAGGAGGCTCACATCCAGGGCTTTGCCTGCTCCTGATACTCAGCGGAGTAAATTGTACCCGGCAGACGCTGAGGTCATGTTCGGTGAGAGTGGTGGGGATGCGTCTGGGCACTGGCCTTAATTGTAGGGCTTACTAAACCTGTCATCCGGTTAATGAGCATTCTGGCAAACATTAAGAGATATCATTGAATACTTAACACAGAAGTCACGTGCTGGGTGAATCATAGCACAGAATCCATCCTTACCTATTTCTAATTATTTTGCCTCAATAAAACGTATCTCCCGAATGAGACATAAAGCTCTCGAGGTCAGGGGCTTGATCTTACATTTCTCTCTTTTATTTTTTCCTCTTACCCTGTTATCTACTCTCTCCAGAGTCTCCATTCCAAGTATCCCAAGTTGCAACCACCTCCTCTGGTATGGCCGGCCCACTCTCTAGAATTTCCCATCTCCACCAATCCTCTCTCAAATGTGACCTTCCACTCTCTGCTAAAATGTCACCTACACAGACACCTTTTCTTACTGCCTCACTTCAAATCATCGTCCCCCACCCCCCACCTCTCTGCTTCATTTTACTCTGTGGCATGTAGCACATCTGATATGCCATGAATTCTTACTTTGATTACAGCCAGCCCTATACCCCCCAATAGAAAACAAGGTCCATAAAGGTGCTCTTGTCTTGTTTTGTTCACTGCTGCAGCTTCAATGCCTATGAAAGTGTCTGGCAGATATTAGCACTCAGTAAACGTGTGTTGACTACATTAATAAGTCAATAATGTAACACGGCATTTTCCCAGAGCGGGCAGTTTCTAGCTGTACCTAGTTTCCTGAATTAGAAGAAAACAGAGAAATATTAGGAACAGTATTGCAAAAGTATTATCTCACTAAATACTTTCCGTATTTTGTAACACAGTGCTTCACTAATCACGGCCATAACATGTTATCAATGAAATATCCTCTGTTACAGAGACCCCCTTATGCTTCTCTGCATGTATAATGTCTTCACTTTGGATGCTTGAAAGAATATTGCTCTGCACATTGTTTTGGAATCCTGAACTAACCATCCTAGAAGCCCAGCTAGTTCCAGAGCTTTCCTTGACTCCACTCCCAGAGTGTTCATGTCAAAGCATTCTTTTCCCATTTTGCTCCCTGGGACAATCACATATAAACCATCACTGGAGATCTGAACAATTGCTGAGCTTCCTCAGGCTCTGATGGCACCGTCCATACGGGATCCTTGCCTTTTCTGAACTGATGGAAACATAGTGACTTCTTTTTTTTTTTTTTAATATATTTTATTGATTTTTTTACAGAGAGGAAGAGAGAGGGATAGAGAGTTAGAAACATCGATGAGAGAGAAACATCGACCAGCTGCCTCTTGCACACCCCTTACTGGGGATGTGCCCACAACCAAGGTACATGCCCTTGAGTCCGCAGGCTGACGCTCTATCCACTGAGCCAAACCGGTTTCGGCCATAGTGACTTCTTAACTGCCAGCTCTGGGAAAATGCCGTGTTACATTATTGACTTATTAATGTAGTCAACACACGTTTACTGAGTGCTAATATCTGCCAGACACTTTCATAGGCATTGAAGCTGCAGCAGTGAACAAAACAAGACAAGAGCACCTTTATGGACCTTGTTTTCCATTGCCCTAAATATTCTTAACACCCCAGAATGTAGGTGTACTAACCATTTCTTATTTTCTTTTTCTTCTTTCTTTTTCTAGCTGTACATTAGATCCCAGAACTTATTCATCTTGTCACTGGAAGTGTGTCCCCGTTTTGTTTTGGGTGTTTGATGCTGTGCATCTGGGGCCTTGCTAACCCTGAAGACACCTCCCTCAACCTTTCAAACCCCTCACCTGTTAAAAGCAAAATCACCATTCCTGAGCCCACACCACCAACCACCTGCTCTATTGGGTTCTCAAAGCCTGGGCCACTATCTGCCTGCCCTAATTACCCCAGAAACTAGTAGACATTTCAGGACAGTGTCTATTCCTCAGAGCCTGCTGAAATTATTCAAGCTACACCATCCTAGACCTGCCTGCCCAGCCCTGCCTGCCCCTCCTCGACCTTTCCCTGCGTGGCTTCTGTGCTGTGGTGTGCCCCCTCTTCTTGGGAACTGAGTAACTAACTCTTTTTCGATCATTTCCTGGCCTGTTGGTCCTGCCATACCTAAGTAGTTATAAAATCCATATTTTAAGATAGTACAGAATAAAATAAATTAGTTCTTGGCTTTCAAGGGCTTCCAGAGCTGTGGCCCTAGCATATAAATAAGTAACCATGACATTAACAACAAAGTAGGTCCGAAAGGATGGAAGTTCTGTCATTTGGAGAAGAGGACAACAGAAGAGCCAGAGATGCTGACAGAGGTGCAGACTCAGGAGGGTCCCAAACTCACCTTCCCACTCCCTCCTCCACCCCACCCCCCCGCCACCCCCAGGGCTCAGCCTGAATGAAAAGCTGAATAGATTGGAAGGGCAGGTTTGGGAACCAAAGCTGAGGCCAGCCTTTATCCTACTTCCTCTTTGGATTTCTAATACTTGGTGAATATTAGAATACTCTAATATCTTCAGAAATGGCCTAATCACACATAAATTCTTTAAGGTACTATACATTTACAGATGAGAAAAATGAAATTCAAAGAGATTAGGATCACTCAATCATTAAATTGATATATTGAATTATAATAACAATCTCCGTCATTTATTAGCTGCCTCCTGTAGGACAAGGGCAGAGATGTTACTGTGTTTTATCCACTCAGCCACGTGGTACAGTGCCTAGTGCAAAACGCAGTCACGGATTAAAGCTATGCAGCTTGGATCTAATTCTGATTCTGCTTCTCAGTAGCACATATTTCTTCTCAGTAGCACATATTTCATCCCTGTTGGTCAGAAGTCAATTGCATCGAGGCCTATATTTTCATTTTATTTAGTTTTAACATTTGTCTTTAAAAATAATTAAAGCAATAGGTTCACAAAGTTAAAACAAAACAGAACACAAAAAGCCTAAAGCCCTTTCTTGCAGAAACAGCAGTGTCCAGCCTACTGTTTCCCTCCTAGCACCCCACTCCCGGGCAATCACTTTTAAAATATATATATATATATATATATATATATATATATATATATATATATATATATATATATATATTTTGTTGTTGTTGTTGTTGTTGTTGTTGTTGATTTTAGAGAGGAAGGGAGAGGGAGAGAAGCATTGATTGGCTGTGCCCCACACTAGGGATCGAGCCCACAACCTGGGCATGTGCCATTAACCGGAATCAAACCCAGGACCCTTCAGTCAGCAACCCAACGCTCTATTTACTGAGCCAAACCAGCTAGGGCCCCAGCAATCACTTTTTACCTTTTTAGGCGATCCTTTCAAACAGAAGTAATATGTTTATGTTGTTATTTTTTATAATCAATTTTAGACAGGGTCTATTAGCTCACGGTTATAGAAGAGAGGAGTTAGCTGCTAGCTGGGATTAACTGCCTTAATGCCACACTCTGGCCTTTGCAGCCCCACCTCCACCATCACAGTATGTATCTATTACTTATCAATTCTAGAAACGCTGTTTCTATTGTCATGACTCTGTAGCTTTGGTTTATTGCAGAAATAAGTCATGCCCTGTGATGACATTCCTTTTCTCACGAAGTGTTTCTCCTTCTAGGAGTTATCTATAAGCCTTCGGTGTTTTATTTATCTCCATGGTACTCATCGCTTCCCAGCATCCGGTGTATCATTTTCATGTTTTTATCTCTGTATTTTCCTGTCTTCTCTCTGGGATGAGAGTGCACGGAGCAGGGATATCTGTCTATTTGAGTCACTGCTGTGACGCTGGAGTCGAGAAGTGCTCAGCACACAGGAGAACAAATCTGTGTGAGAAAGCACATCCTGATGTGGAATTAACAGAGCTGTTTACCAATAAGTGATTGAGAAAAAACAGAAATCTGTGTGATCTCCCCCAGAAGACGGAGATGAGATGGGGCCCAGACGGTGCCTCATTGGCTGTGTGGCTCCGTGAGCTGCTGATAGCCAGGCAATGAGGGTGAGTCTAACGAGGAGGAATGGTGATAGAGGGGAGCTGAAGATACAGTGAGGGGGAGACACAGAAGCAAAAAGCAAAATCTCCTTCGAGCTGCTTGTTGATATGAAACATCCATGAATCAGAGGTACTAGGTTAATACCTGTTGTCTCACCTGTGCTGAATCCAACTTCCAATAATAAGAATAGTTTGGAGGCAAATGTTCAGATTAATTGATTTTTCCACTTAACATATCATTGCAGGACAACGCATTTTAATTACTTCCTTGTTAGAAAGAGTTTCTAAGTAGACTTCTTTCCTTAATAGCATCATATGCAGAGTATGACTGATTCGTATTTGAATAAAATGACAGTGTTTCATGAGCTGTCCACTGAAGAGTAACTGTGTCAGACAAACTGATGTGGAGGAAATCACTCTGTCTGCAAGGTCTACATTCTCATCCTCATCTGACCCTGTGCAGCTGAAGGTGACATTTTCAGCGTCACCGTCTTCTAGTCTTCACTATTTTGCCTCTACATAGCAGTATGGGACTGAGCCTTGGATTTTCAACCGGCTGTTACTCTTCAACAGTGTCCTATGATGCTGTTGAAGATCTGAATGTGTGATAGATCTGAAGGGCAGGTTTGAGAACCAGAACCTGAATCTGTAAGAGGAAGGGATTTTTACATGCTGAGCAATCGGCTTTTCATCTATACCAATATCCAGACCCACTCATGACCACCTGAAATGGACTCTATGAAGGGATGGGGTCCAGACATCTGTATTTTTTCAACTATCTAGACAATTGTGATGCATAGTAAAGACTATGCATAGTAAAGAACCACTGGCACATATGTATGGTCCAGGTTAGGGCCAGGCTCAGCACTTTGTGAAACCACAGGTGAGTCAGTATGAGAACAATGCTGGCACTTACTGAACCAGGGCACCTGCAAACAGCAGCCAGTCCTGAGGTGCACAAAGGGAAGCTAAGCTGTGCTGAACTTTTCACAGAATTACCTCTTAACAAAATTCACTTGGATGGTTCTCAGCTCTCACCTATAGAGTTGCCCTTCAAACCCAAGTTACTATTTGCAAAAGTATGTGGCAAAGTCTGGATGTCTATTAATTTTTTAGTTCTATTGCTTTAGTTCTATGTTTATATCTCATATTACACTTGCCACATTAAGTGCATTAGGTTACATTATAGTTGGTTAGATGATTAGGGAGACGTTCTTTTAAGATTGTGAGTATAAACATTATCTCCCGCCTATGGCAGAGATTATGTTTAAGGGTAGTTGGCACGGAGAAGAATGTAAAGGAAAAAATAAAGTACAGAGTGTTCTATTCGAAGACTGAATTATATGATAAATGAAACACAGATGGAAAATTTGTGACATATGTTCTCTCTGAATCAAATTATTGGAGGGATATTTAATGTTAAGCAGGTGCCAGGAAAATAGAAGGGTAGAATGTTGATCACAGAGAACAATGAACTGTAAGACTTCGAAAACACAGAAAAATTCCATTCCCTGAAAATCCATCAACTATTAGAAGGCATTCTAAAGACAATTTTAGGGAGAGCAAACCTCTTCAAGGAGTGGCAAACACGATACTTAAAATAGGTGTAAAGTATTACCAATGAAGAGAGAGATAATCTTCTAACAATGGCATCAGAAAAGACACACTCTGCTATATACTGATATGGAACAAAACCTGGGATATAAATAGATGACAAACAGAATTTGAGCAAGAAAAACAATGAGGATCCCTGACTACATAAGGATGAAGATTAATTGCTTAAGCAAACAACTTAAATTGTTTCTAGTTTCTTAATATGGAGAAATTTAAAATTTAAAGAAAAACCTCACATTGTTAGATTTTGTTGCTATTTATGACTTATACTGAAGTAAATTTATAGCAAATTGAAGATAGTTCTTATTCCATAGTGTGGCTTTGACCATTATCACAAGTATTGCTATAGGCTGCATAAAGCGATGAGTTAAAGATTGTTCCAGGTGCTGTTAACGTGACGCATGAGGACCAGGTAGACCCCTCAGGATCATTAGTTACAGTTCTAGTAGATGCAGCAGAAGATGACCAGTGAAATCAGCTTCTCTTCCAGAAATTTCCCTGGTCAGTTCTATTCACTTTGATTATTAGCTCCCATTAGAATTTTTCCTAAATGAGAACCTATATAACTTATTCATTTGATCTGTGTGGTTCCTTTGTGTTAAAAAAAAAATCCATAGGTGAATGTATTAGATTATATCACTAACATCCAAGAGAAATCTTAGTCTCAGATACAAACATGAAAATCTATGTAGTAACATGACAACTGTCACTCTTTATCACCCACAGAAACCCAGAAGATGTAACGGAAGAAGGGTTGTGTCTAGAATGAGAATGAAAATATTTTTTTAAAGCTGCTCTTACAAAAGGGAGAACATCTTCAGAGATTTTTCCCTATATATAGATGCCTTATAATTATTTGGAGAATTAAGTGGAAATGTCATCCCCAAAGTCACTGCCATCTCTATGAGGGCTTTGCAAGAGATGTTCAGAAATGGGTTCTTATATCATAGGTGTCTTACAAGTGGCAGGAAAACTACATTGCACTGCAAGTGAGGAAGGAAAGGTATGACAAAGAGGAAAGAAAACATATAGGTAAGCACCAATGCACCCGGAATTATTTAAACATAAAATAAATAGTGAAGATAGTTTGTGGGCTCATCTACAGAGGAGGCATGAAAGCTACCACTTGTCTTTATTACTTAGTATAGACAGACTTTTATTATACATAAAATTTCAATATGGCTTCCCACTTATATCTCTTTATAATGGCATAATTTTAACATTTCAAAAATAAATAGGTGGATTTTTTTTTGGGGGGGGTCAGAAAATTTTGACTTACTCATAGTCTATATTCAGATTACATATTACAATTTATTTATTTGAAGTTGAAGTATCAGTGGAGATGACATATTCAGATTCATGATGGAGATTGGGGTGGAGAACATTGTCTCTCAGTGATCTTCTAAGGAACCCAGATGGGTCAGACTACACTGTCCACTCTGGATACCACAAGCAGCTTTACCCAAAGCATACCTCTGAGGGCCAGGCTGAAGTCTAGCCCTCTCACCCTCAGTACCATGACTGTTCAACCTTCAAAGGGAGGGAGTTCTGTTTCTTAGGTCAGGGAGCTCCGTGACCTATCAGCTACTCAAGGTCAGCACTTAAATGGCCCCAAACCAGGAGTCTAACAGAAACACTTGTTATGCATAATAAAGCCTGGATTTCATGAAAACAGATCTTCTTAGTAATGTCTGCTCCTCAAAATCCAGCTATTATTTGCAGGTGTATGAATGAGCAGTGACTGTTCTGGGAAAAGAGAGATAGGAAAGAACCAAGAAGCAAGAAAAAACCAAGCAGGAAGAAATGAAGAGAAGGTGTTAAGCCCAGTGTCCAAATTTTGTAAAATGCTGAGAGGGAGAAGTGCTAGGCATGTGATAGCCAACGAAGGACCTACTCGGATGCAGGGCACCAAGGATGTTTCTCAGAACTGACATGTAAAGGACAAATGTGAGTTAGATTATTCTGGTTGCAAGTGACAGAAATCCAATTAAAAATGGCTCTACCAAATTAATCAAATATAAAAAGGATAACGTTGTCTCGCATATTTATGAATTCCAGGAGTAGACATTACTTCAGGCAAACCAACATTAAATACTGTTTGCAAGGAGCCTGCCTTTATATCCCAGCTCTGCTTTTTAAGATGTGGGTTTTATTCCAAGGCTGGTTCTCTCTACATGGTGGCCAGGTGTCGCTCACACCCCCAGGCTTGCATTATAGCAGCTCAGCAACCTCATAGGAAAGAGAGCTCCTTTTTCTCCAATAGTTCAACAGGAGTCCTGTGGTCAACTCCCCTTCCAACAGCATAGGTCATGTGATCATCCTAAGTGCAATCACTGTAGCCAGAGGTTTTGGGATACAGCACTGGTCCAGACCGGGACTATCCCCTACACTGGGAGCCTGGGGATGGCATCAGGAACCCGCCAGGCCATGGGGACTGGGTAGAGAGGAATGTCCCGGCTTGCCAAAAGAAAATCAGGACGCTGTGATGAAAGGACCGTGACTGAGAGGGCAGCAAAAACAACAGATCTTTTCAAGCCGTCTTGGATCTTTTTTTCAGTCATTGAGAAGACATTCTGTTTAGAGTCATTGAATTGAGGCTCACTTCACCCACAATTAATCATACTAATTTGCTTCTGTAAACTTAACAGAAAACCCAGAATGTCTCATAAATCACTGCATATTATTTTGTTTTCTACAGTTAGACATAAGGCAGCCGTTATAGGCCAAAGTCAATATTATAATGCCGTAAATAACAGAACTAAAATGTCAACGTATTTATTTGGATCTATGAATGAATTGACTGACCTACAGAATAAAGGGGAAAATATTTAGGATTTTGATGGGCATGAACAAAAGTGATTCATAAATGGCTCCTAGAGTTTTACACAGCCGTGCAAATAAAACAGCTTTGTGAATTTCAAGCACACGCCATCGCAAGGAACCTTAGACATTAGAACATGTCTTCAGTGCCTGATGGGATGGGTAAAATCACACTAAATGTAATTCAGCCCTAAGGGTTCTGTGGAATTTGTTCATTCTGGTAAAATAGAATGGGAAAGATCGAGACTCTGAAATCTGGCAACTCCCCCCAATATTACCATAACTGAGGAAAGATTCAGAGCATGAAATCTTGTGTCTGTGAGTGAGCAGATTATCTGAGTCCTTGTTTTCCAGACTTGACATAATTGTGCTGTCAGCTCAGGGAGTGTAGTGTCACAGTCCTATTCTTACTTTCCTGGGTTATAATACAGTGGTCATTTGTTCCACCTATCCATCTTCACCAAATAAGAGGATGCTTTATGACCTGGACACAGAATAAAGCTAGTTGAAAGTATAGAAAAATCTAGTGGCCCAGCAAAAATGTTTCTGCCTAGTATTTTTTTCTAAATTTAAATTACATCAATCTGTGAACATGTGGTAGAATGCGACATACAAATAAAATGTAAACTGACATCCCATAAAAATGTTCAAGTGGCAAAAACTATGGTTTTTAAGAATATGACAGGACACTAAGTAATGGCAGGGGACTTAGAAAGTCCCCCCCCTGCTAATAAGACAGGAATTAGATGCCGAAAGTTACTGCACTGAATGCAACAACTATCCAAGAGTGGGAAGAACAGTCCTGAATGCCAAACACCTCTCACCTTGTTTTATACCAATTCTATCTCATAGATGAGGACACTGAGGACCCAGAAAATTAAGAAATTTGCATATAGGTCCAGCTGGATTGCCTGCCTATGTCCTCTCTGTCACACCAAGGAGCATTGAGAGCCATTTTTGTTGTTCTTTGCAAGGAGGAAACTGCTTCTGTATGCTGCTCTGCGCCGCTGGGTAAATTTAGCTCAGATATGTCACTTTTTCCAAACACCAGTAAATGCTTTACACTCAGTTGTCCCATCTTTAACAGCAGTGAACATATGAAGATAAATTGACCCTTTAAATTTGACGATTCTGATCTAATTCTGTAGGAGACATCACATGGTAGATTCCATTACAATTGAGATGTTCTAATTCTCACCATGTATTCCAGGTTATGATTTAACTCACCTTTTAATGAAGTCAATATACTGATGACATTTTTGAGGTTTACTGTACCCACTGGTAGTATTGAATATTGCTGCATTTATAGTCAAGTAAAATATAATGCAAGTCTTAGATCAGTGATGGCGAACCCATGACACGTGAGTCAGCACTGACACGCGTAGCCATTTCTGATGACACGCGGCTGCATGCCAAGGATGAAAC
Organism: Eptesicus fuscus; assembly: GCF_027574615.1. Taxonomy (NCBI): domain Eukaryota; kingdom Metazoa; phylum Chordata; class Mammalia; order Chiroptera; family Vespertilionidae; genus Eptesicus; species Eptesicus fuscus. Next base: position 95,465,614 of record NC_072480.1, read on the forward strand.
ATTTGCTGCTCCTGAGGATAAAACATTTGCGACTAGATTCTTGGAGTTAGTTTTTTCCTCAAAGTGACACACTACCCGAGTTATGCTCAGTTTTTTGGCGAAGTTTGACACACCAAGCTCAAAAGGTTGCCCATCACTGTCTTAGATATTTTGCACAGTTTTGCCACATTTAAATGACCACTTTATGGGAAGTTTGATTGTTAGTAGAGTTAATTTGGTTTACCAACTCTAACACTTCTAAATTTGGTCAATTCTTTCCTTAACCAGCCCATCTGAAACTGGACCACCTGCTAACAGCCTAAAAGGAGATACCACACCTACTCCTGACGTCATCACTCCACACCCTCTCTGACAGTGCACCGTCCATATTTGCCTCTCCCTCTAAGCCATTTCCATTTTGCAGAGCTCAATTTCTGGCTGAAGCCCACCTTTCAGAGGAATGAGGTCACTCAAATATCATTTGCCAGATCTCTCCACCAAAGGACAATAACCAAGGACTGAGTGGAAAATCTTGCACAAAGCCAGATTAGAGTTTGCGCTAATGAGAACGAGGTATTGGTTACAACGATGCTATCTCTCAAAGGCAGCACAGTTACAGTAAATGGTCCAGTCCTCTTCTCCACCCCTTCAAGCTCTCCTAGGCAGACCCAGAGACTCCAAGGCGAGATTTGACCTTGTTTTCCAAGAGCTTTTGTTTTCTTTGCCATTTGAAGTGGCCAGTGGAGGTTCTGAAAATTAAGGCATAACATGAGAAAACAGTGGAGGTCTCTGACCACCACTATGTGAAATGCAATCCATTGTTTCCTGTTATTCAGCTGTGCTCCAATGTGGTAGAGGGTAGAGGTTTTCCAGTAGCCAGAAACTAACCGGACTGGAAATTGGAGTCCTGAATTTTAGTTCACCATTTACTTGCTATATGGTTTCACTTAAGTCACTGAAAGTCTTCTGTGCTGTATTTCCTTCATTGTTAAAAATTGGAAAAGAACCAATACTCATACCGGCCAAACTGACCTCAGGCATATGGAAGTACTACATGAACATATAAATGACCAAGACTTATAAGATACACAATATTGTGTTTAATATTAAACTAGAAAAAAGACCGTCAACTTTCTAATGACAAAAATTGCAGGAACAGCATCCATGGCAACATGGATAGTATGATAAGCCAAACTAACCTTCCCTTGGTGTGCATAGCAGAAAGGGGTACTAAGCTGGTACTTTTGGGCACACATCTGAACAGGCATAACTCCATGAAATTATGCTTTTCCTGGAAACTTTGACCATCTTAATCTTGGCAGAGTTTGGGTTATATTTTTGGAACTCTGCAAAGACTCGTTCATTTCATTTCCCATGGAAGGCTTTGTTTTTATACACTGTGTCAGGGACATAACAAAAGAAAAAGACAGCACCCTCATACTTAGGATGTTGTTTTGTGGAAATGGGACAGTGGGATAAGAAGAGTATCCAAAGGTCTCACCTGTACCATAACTACAATCTATATAGAAAAATGAGCCTTTCAATCTTCATTCATTAATTATCCATTTCACACTTGTAATTGCATAAATTCGTGTTTGCACAATACATGCATAGATTGGCATTTTCACCTTTAAGCAGTTCCCGTGCAAAGTGATTTTATCTCTCTTAGTGGGACAGTGAGTCAGACTTCCCTAGATGCTTTCTGCTCCTAAAACTCCGACCTTTTACAGAGCACAAGGGCTCTTTCAGGCGACTGCTGTGACCTAGTCTGAATGCCACGCTGGCTGCTGGAAGAGTTAATTGACTTCAAGACTTGCTAATGTGCCCCAGGGAAGCTAAAGGACTTGAGGAAAAGCATCCTGCAGTACTTGATTCTTTGCTCTGACTTCCACTCACATCCTTAAAGATTTGAGGGGAGGGAGGCTTTTATTCTTGACAGTAGAAATGAGTCAGAGAAGTTGAAGAATTAAGTACAGGGGACTGAGACTCAGTACCCTTGGAAGATGGTGAAAGTATAAATCATCCTTTTCCTGTGAAAACTGCCTCTCAGCGGTTTTGCCAAAACAAGTCTCTCAAACAGTAGGAGATTGTCAAGGCTCCAATTAGCAAAACCTTAAACCCCAAAGTCAATTATGTGAGTAATGAAAAATGGCGGCAAACTCTCCTTCCCAGGAAAGGGAAGAATTAGATCAGCCATTAGCCCCCCTGGGTGTGCAGAGGATTAGAGTCTGCCACAAAAAGAGACATTCATGGTCCCCAATAAAGTGGGATTAAAACTCTTTAATGATTATTATTGCTAGATAAGTTTCAGTAATTTTTTTAAAGCAATCAAAGACAGCAAAGGATATTGGATACTTATTCCTCCAAGGGAAAATATAAAAATACTAGAGGCCCGGTGCATGAAATTTGTGCACGGGAATGTGTATCCCTCAGCACAGCCTGCAATCCCTCTCCAATCTGGGACCCCTCGAGGAATGTCCTACCAGGATCGGGCCTAAACGGGCTGTCGGACATCCCTCTCACAATCCAGGACTGCTTGCTCCCAACTGCTCGCCTGCCTGCCTTCCTGATTGCCCCTAACCACTTCTGCCTGGCAGCCTGATCACCCCCTAACCACTCCCCTGCCAGCCTGATAGCCCCTAACTGCCCTCCCCTGCAGGCCTGGACACCCCTAACTGTCCTCCCCTGTAGGCCTGGTCCCCTCCAACTGCTCTCCCCTGCAGGCCTGGGTCCCCCCCCAACTGCCCTTCCCTGCAGGTCTGATCACCCACAACTGCCCTCCCTTGCAGACCTGGTCCCTCCTAACTGCCCTCCCCTGCTGGCCATCTTGTGGCAGCCATCTTGTGTGTTGGAGTGACAGTCAATTTGCATGTTACTCTTTTATTAGATAGGATGTTTAAGATATTAGGGAAAAGGGAAAGATTTTTAAAAAATGATTTTCCCTTGGTAGATAGAGCCAGGAATCACTCACTAATAAAGATTTTGGTATTTAATAATTATGAATAACATCAACCCCCCACAGAAAAAGGGAGATCAATTTATATCAAAAATAGATAGTACACTCTCAAAATATTACAAAATTAAGGATGAGCCTGAAAAATAATGGTGAAAATCCACATATGTCACTAAGTTGGGTAAAGGCTTCAGGCCCAAGATACTTCAAAACCAGGATATTTAGTAAATAATTAGAGTTAATAAACACAGGCAGGTATCATCTTAGAGGATATATAAAAGTCTAGAAACACTGAGGAAATAAATCTTAATAAGGAAGATTACTATTTTGGTAGAGGCTGCTGGAAAGCCATCAAAATCTCTCTTCCATTTTCCGTAACATTGGAGTCATTGCTGGGCCCATAACTGCTCTATCAGACACTGTATTTCCAAGTCTCTCTTGTATAAAGTGCAACTGTGCAATTAAGTTCTTATCAACACAATGGGGATGACGTGATGTTTGCCATTCTGGACCTTAAAATATTGGGTAAGCATACTTAGGTATTTTCTCTCTGTCTCTGGAGCTAAAACAGGGATGTACCATTGGACTAATGAGGAAAGCATTCTATATAAATACTGGAGGCCCAGTGCACAAAATTCATGCATTGGTGTGTGTGTGTGTGTGTGTGTGTGTGTGTGTATGTGTCCTTCAGCCCGGCCCCGCCCTTTCACAGTCCGAGACCCCTCGAGGGATGTAGCAGTGCACCAAGAGGCAGGCGGCCAGGGAAGAGCCCGAATCAAGGCCAGGTGCCGTGCCGCTCGTGCTCACGTTCATCCCAGCCCACAGTAGCACTGCCGCAGAGTCTGGAGAGGCTCCCTCCATGACAGCTGTGCTCACCAGCTGTGAGCTCGGCTTCTGGCTTAGCAGTGCTCCCTCTGTAGGAGTGCACTGACCACCAGGGGGCAGCTCCTGCATTGAGCATCTGCCCCCTGGTGGTCAGTGCAATTCATAGTGACCAGTTGTTCCCCTGTTTGGTCAATTTGCATATTAGCCTTTTATTATATAGGATAGGATATATGGAATGGAGGAAAAAGAAGATGAGAGCAGCCTGGTTCCCTGAAAGCCCACATGGAGCCGAATCACACTACTAACCAGATCACTCACCTCCATCTTAAACTTCAATATTTAAACTTCAAGTAGGGTGAACAGTCCCAATCTTCTTCAAACAGTCCTGTCTTGATATACTTATAAATGGCATTACCTTTCACTTTAAAAAAAAAATTACATGCTAATCCTATTTTAATTCAATGTATCATGCTGCCTTTTTATATTAGAAGTTTAGCTTCTCCACAACCAATATAGAAATTGGCACCTGGAACTTGTGTGAACCACACAAGTAATATGTGTGACAAACAGTCATATGGTAGGAGGTGAGGGCATGTATTTATCAGGTCAGAAGACTAGAGACCCTTGTTATGTTTTGGTTAAATGTTTGATAAAATTTTCCTCTGTGATAACTTGAAAGGCAGACCACGTGGACCTACGGGACGGGTAGCCACAGAGTGAGAATGTTTATTTGTATTGGTTAGTTCTTGCCACATTTAGCAAGGTACTACAAGAAAATAAATAAACACAGGCAAGACTTGGCAAGTGTAAAAGCAGAGATGAAATAGAACAGATGGGGTGGAAATACCTCCTGCTTCTACACTTCAAACAGCAGCCGGGTCATAACTCTCGTCTCCCAGAGAATTTCTCAGAGACTTACCATTAAGCCAAAGCAAAGAAAGATCAGATTAAGAGTGTTTGTTCCCTTTACTCATAAACTGACTGTTTCAGATGTCCTCAAGACAGGTGCCTTTAAAATGAAGACGGGATCCCAGGAGCCAGGTAATAGGGCTGGCCTAGGAAGTACAGGAGGGTTTTGCATATGGTGACTACAACCTGGGACTGACTGGAAGAAATAAGACTACTGAGATGCCCACTAAATTTTGAAACCATAAACCTGGCTTACAAATGCCTGTGACTCTTTGAACCCCAAGCAATTATATTGTCCATATCCACTTCAGATACTAGCATGGCAATGAGGAACAAAGAAGACCCTCCCTAAAGGGCACAGCCAGAGGTCAAGAAAGACGATGAGCAAGAGAGTGCCTCTGGGAGGGTCAGGACCAGTGTGGCGGGATGAACCACCCAGGATGCACTGGACTGTCAGGGCACAGAATCTACACAATTCCTGCCTCGTTAAGGACCATCGGTGACTTTGCATTTTGTGCCTCCTTTTCTAAGGTGAAGCCTCGAGTGCAGGAATGCTGTTTCCACCCCACCATCATATGGGTGTGCAGATGGAAAGGGGGCAAAGATAACCTGCCTTTTAGTTTCTAGATCACTGGACAATGAGCAGCTACCACTGGACCAGATCAAAAAGACTGTCAGTTACCTAGAGAACCTAGACCTTGAGCTGGGTCCAGTACAGATGGGACTTCAAGGGTCCCCTTAGGGATAGTGGATGTGATTCCTGAATGAGAAAATATTTGGGTGGTGTTTCGAGGGGTTGGAAGGGGACACAGCTAGTTTTCACCCAACATTTGTTCCACTTTTCCTTAAAAATTACACCTCCTTGGCTAGTGGCCAACCTTCTGTGAATGACATTTCTGAGTCTCCCCTGCAGGTAGTGTAGGCCTTGTGATTGCATTCCACGTACGGAAGCTGAGTAGAAGTGACATCCCCACCCTGGATCAGGGCCTTGAAACATGGGGCATGGGCTCCCCTGCCCACTCCCTCAGCCCAGGGTGGTACCCACAGGGCCTCTACCCAGCTGGGTCGCATGGATGAGGATGAGCTAGACAAGACGAAAGGACCCTTGTCCCTTGCTAGGTCACCTATTGTTCGATAAGGGAGAAATAAACTTAAAGATTTTCATGGCACTGGTTGGGGGATTTCTTTGTTACCACAGCTAGGTCTTGACCCTTACCCATTATAACTATTCATACATTTATTCTATCTGCCATCAAGTAAAGTCATGCACAGTGAGCCCTAAGTGTCATACCCTGTATTGGACCCCCAGACCCACTTGCCTCGGCTACCGCCAGTCACTGTTACACTGCTGTCCAGGCTTCCTGCTGTGTCCATGGCTTCTTGACAAGCTCGCAGTCTCCTGTCTACACCGCTGCCTTCTGTCTACACCACTGCCTACAAACTTACATAGAATATAAGTGGTGGGACTCGAAATGGAACTCGGGACCACCCAATTCTGGCACTGTTTATCTTTCTAGGATATAGATGCTTAACTTTGTAGCTAATTTTCAAACATACTGAAATCTCTCAGGAATGTAAGATTGTTGTGTTTAACATAACAGTCATGTTTATTTTGCCTTTCCTATTAGAGGTTAAATTTATTTTGCCAATATTTTGATAACTTGAGTTTTAATATAAATAAATAAAAGCACAGTTTGCCCAGTGCCAACTTCAATTTGTAGGCTTAGGTTCTGGGAATTTTCCATGTACTTCAAGTTACCATTGAATTTTCAGTAAAGCAATATTTTAGGCAAGTATTAGGGATCTAAGATGCCATGACTGCCAGGAATACTGGGTAGAATATGTCATTTCGTATCTTGACATTTACTAAGCAGTGTAAAGAAGTAGGTACCAGTAATTCTGAAGAAAGATAAACTTCACAAGGATGTTCTTTGGTTCACCTTGGTAAAGCCCATCCAGTTACCTAAAATCTTATCACAGAACGTTTTGCATCTCTTTATGGAGGAAAATCCAGTGGAGGCTGGTTTCTTGATGTTGGTAGCTTGCTAATCTGAAGAGTATATACTTTTCATAATTGGTCTTGGTTCATGTCAGTCCTCTTTTTACCTCTTAGGATCATGGATGTCTGGTGAGTGATGCTCAATAAACCATGGAAGAAACCAGAGGCCTCTTTGTGGAAATTCTCATGGTCATAGGCAAGGTGGGAGAGTCAGTCCTTGAAGTTCCCATGTGTCTAAAACTTGATGCTGCCTGTGTCCAGCTGGTCCTGTGTGTCTCAGGACTTGCCTCCCAGGCAGTTGTCCGGTGCTTCTCTATGGGCACGTCTATGGTCTGAATTGTCCATGATGGTTTTTTTCCTCTAAAGAGCCCCTGCACTAGAACCTTTCATTATGCCCTTGAGCGTCCTCTGAGTTGCTGCCTGACTTTGAAGAGCAGCAAATCCAGCATCCAGAGGCAGGGGCTAGGGTTATAAGAAAAGAGGATGAAACAGTGATGAAGATGGCCAGCTCAGAAGAGAAAAGGCAAGGGGCAAGGGACTCACAGAGCAGGCATCCATTGACATGGGGACGGATGGCTATCGGGTAAATGTTCAGAAACAGGGATCTAAGGAATGAATTGAGTCTAAGGAATGAATTGGTCCAACCAGTGGTTTCTAACATACTTCCTCCCAAAGCAGTTGTATCACCCCAGGACACAGGAAGTTGTGAGTCTGCTGGAAAACTAGTTTAAATGCAAGCATCACATAGAATCCCAGGAGGCAGCACAGAAGGTGGGTGATGTGGGATTGGAAGGTCAGAAGTCAGTAGTGTGTGCTGCCCAGCTCAGCAGGAGGATTTTGCTACCTACCTCCTTCTACTTTGGGAAACAGTGAACGGGGTGAAATTGACTTTATAGATCCAACTGTTTTGATGTAGAAGAAAGGGTTAGACAGTGCATATCAGGGTGATGTTTGGAAAACATGGATCAAACTCTGAATATCAATAGAATATATGAAATTCACAACATTCAAATTTGAATGATATTTAATGAGTGCCAAGTATTGTGCCGCCTTTCAAAAGATTTTTAAATTTTCACAATAATCTAAATATAGAGAAACTGATGCCTTGTGGAATATGATATGGCTAATGAAAAGGAGAGCATGGATTATATTCAGGGTTCCTAACTCAAAATATAGTGAGAGGCAAAAGAGAATATTGGAAAGAATAGGGGTTTTGGAGTCCTAGTCTTGTCTGTGCTCCACTGATGATGGTGAAGGTGACATCCAAATCTCAATAACCAGCAGTGACATGGGAACCACAGAGCAGAACAATGCTGGCCAGTGCGTGGGACAGATGTGTCTGCCTGCACTTCATCCCTGCCAGGGAACCTCAGATACGCTCCTTTAGCCTCCCTGGGCTTCAGTTTCCTCATCTGTAAAATGGATATGTAATGTCTACTTTAAAAGCTAAAAAACCTGACCTGGCCAGCATGGTTCAGTGGTTGAGTGTCCACCTATGAACCAGGAGGTCACAGTTTGATTTGCAGTCAGGGCACATGATCGAGTTATGGGCTCTATCCCTAGTGTGGGGTGTGCAGGACGCAGCCAATCAATGATTCTCTTTCATCCTTTATGTTTCTGTCTCTCGCTTTCTCTTCCTTTCTCCCTGAAAGCAATAAAAATTTATTTAAAAAACTAAAAGCTAAGAAACCTTGTCCATTGTTAAGCTAAATAAATTAGGTTCTATTTCATTTTTCTAGTACACACATTTGATGCCTTGGCAAATCATCAAATCAGTTTGTTCCTGTTGTAAATAGCACTGTCAACAATGAGCAGTGCACTTCATAGACGGTGACATCTACCTTCCTAAAGTCAGAGGCCAGTGTTGAGAGGGACAACTTCCACCATGACTTTGTTTAGCATAATTACAAAAACTAACATTTTCCCTTCAGGTGCCATGATAATTATGTAATTATGACTAGCTTAGTTTTTTAGTTATTCTCATCCATTATTACTCCATTATTGAAACAGTGATTAAGCAGCTTTATGCCAGGCACTAACTAAGCCAGCCCTGGGATGGAGGGGTGAACAAAGACATGGGCCCTATGCTCCCTGATGTTAAGAGTCTAGTTGTAGAATCACATGCTAACAAGAACTGCAGCCAGAAATATTATTTATCTGTGGTTCTAACAAAAAAAAAATAATGAAAGATTAGTAATATTGCATAATAAAGACATTGAATAAACCATTCCTAAATTTAATCTTTTAAAATGTTCTTTTGTTCCCAGAAAGACATTCCAGATGGATGTTCTGAGCCCTTGTTGAAGAGACAGGTTTCAAGGACTTTCTCAGAAAAAAATTATTTTAGTCTAAAAATCAACAGGAAGACCTGCTGTTGATTCGTTTAGACTGAATGCAATTTGATTTACCTCAGTTCAACTCAATGAAACTACACAAACCTTCCCTGAGTATTGCATTAGTGTGGAAAGAAATGGTCCTCTCTCTGGGTGTCCTGAACACTCTCTCCCCCTCCCCAGCCCCGAATAAGCTTTAGACCTAACTTCTAGATTCTGCCACCAAATGCAAGCTCACAAGTGGCAAAGCAACATGCCTTAGGATGCCTGCAGGAATGAAGCAATTTATCAGAACAATAATTATTTGTATCTGAACACTGGCCTAATGAATGTCTCTCAGTGAATCCGCATAGAAGTCTCCATTTTCGTGCAAGTAAATGAATGAAGTAGGTCGAAGTGGTAAATCTAGACCAATAAGGTTCGCTGTTAAGGCAATTCTGAAACAAAGCATTTCAGCTCCAGTAAGCAGACACCAGCCCTTTGCATTGTGTTTGCGATCTGCTGCTGAATATGGCTTTGAAGTAAGCAGACAAAAGTCTTGACAGACTCAAAAGAACTAACCTACTCACACACTGAGAGTGTGTGCTGAGGAAGGAGAGGGGCTGCCCTTGGTACCACGGGTTAATTATCAAAGGTGTATTTTGTACCCCTGATTTTGGAATTGGAACTGGCAGTTACCATTCCTATATTTCTTCTAATATGTTTTTTTGTCCTTTTACTCAAATTTCAAGAGTATTCTCTTAACATTATCTTCCAATCCTTCTGCTGAGTTTTCCAAGAGCTTTTTTTTGGTCCCACGTATTTCTTGCTTATAGTTGCTTATGTTTATTTCTTAGCGACAATGTAGTCGGTCTTCACTCTGAATTCTACTGCAAGATTGTAAGCAGAACCATGCAAAGCAATCTCAATGGTCAATAGAAAAATGACTGTTGTTCTGTAAACTGTAACAATTTCTTCAAAACATTAAAATTCATATTATCAGTTTTAAATGTACAGGGAAAGAAAAAAATAATAAAACACATTTACTTAGTGCTGTGTAATTTAAAACATTAAAACATCAAACATTGAAGTGTTTTCTATCTGGAAATAATGCTTGCCACCTTCTCATGGTACAATGCTCAGTGAGCATCTTTACCATGTCTTGGTGAACTGTCCTACTCCTTTGGATTAGCTTTGAACCATTCATCCTTTGTGCTTTTAGTGTCATGAAATATTTCTGCGAGCCCTTTGACGTGAATTATTTTGCTGATATCACTTCCTGTTAGACATCTTCATCCTTTTAATCACAAACACTTGCATCCACATAATATTTGGCAGTTATAATATCCTCTTGCCTTAACCGATCCTTGCAAGGTTGGTGCAAATTTCACAGCAGCATTCTTTTCTGCTCTAGCAACTTCACAAGAAAGCTTAACATTAAGCAATTCAGCCAACTTTTGAAACAATAAAACTAGCTTTTATTGATAAAAAGTTTCTTCTATTCCCTTGCAATCACCATTTTCATTTAATATGGCAGCTAACATCAGCACTTGTCCTGAATGCTAGCCAGTTATTTATTTTTAATTACAGTCTTCAATTCGACCATAAGTGGCTTTCTGTTCCTAGTGTGATTTAACCTGAAAGCACTTGACCTTGTTCTTTATATTTATTGGACTTTTACAATATGGTTCATGTAAGCCCCTTCTTATCTTGCTAGCAATCACCAGTTCAGTAACCAATCACAGACAGACTTTGAAAGAAGTGATGTGATTGGTCACTGATCATGATGTGCATCTAGTATTACTTAGTGGCTGTGGGCAGAAGAGCTAACAGAAAAGGTTGTAGACTATGCAATTACCCATACTTAATACAGGCATACCTTGGAGATACTGTGGGTTTGGTTTCAGACCACAGCAATAAAGCAACTACTCAATAAAGCAAGTCACATGAACTTCTTGGTTTCCCAGAGCATATAAAAGTTATGTTTACACTATACTGCAGTCTATTGAATGTGTAACAGCAGTATGTCTAAAAAATTTACATACCTTAATTTAAAAATACTTAAGTGTTAAAAACAGTTAACCGTCATCTGAGCCTTTTTGCTGGTGGAGAGTCTTGCTCTGATGCTGATGAAAATGCGGTATCTGTGAAGCGCAATAAAGCTAAGGGCGATAAACTAAGGTATGCTTGTATACCACGGTAACTGACTCTCAGCTGTATTACCAGGGACCAGTGTTAGAACTAAACTGTGTAATTGACATCCATGCCTGCTGGAACCATGCAGAGTGAGAACTGCCTGTGCCTCTCTTATTTCGACAAGGACATGAATGCTAGCATTTAAACGATGTTCCCATTGTCCCCTCCAGTTTACGTTCCCCCATATTGATTTGTCGGTCTGCTTCCTTACCTGTTTCTGGTCTCTGCTTTGATATTAGGTATTTGTCTGATCCGCTCATGTGTAAGAGTGGGGCACTAAAGACTCATGTGTAGAGCTTATTAAGCGTCCTTCCCAGCTGGGTGATCTGGCTGGGCCATTTCTTAGAGGAACCGATATTAATGCCTTTAAGTCTTATCTTTCGGGATGATCTGAGTCCCCGAGAACACTTTACAAATGTCCTTTCTGGAGAGAATTCACCTTGCTATGTAGACAGTACACACCTGTCTCTTAGGAGTTGGGTGTGAGAGAGAAGGCCTATTTCCCATGAACCATATTCACATTTGGTACCTTTGTTCTTACCCATCCAGTCCAGGGACACTCTTTAGTCTCTGCGGTGTTCTGCTAAGGTAGGCATGGGCAGTCAGGCCACCTGCGTTTGAGCCACCTGAACTCTGCTTCCACAGCTCCACCATGCCTCAGCTCCAGAGCGCACTGAGCTGGTGTGTTGTGAATTTGGTCCCTTCTGGACTTCCCCCATTGCTAGTGGAGGCTTCCACTTTCCCTGGTCACTTACCCCCTCGCCCCTGCTCTCTAGTTTTCTAAATTTGATTGCAATTTTCCCAATTCTTTGTCCTTGTGGTTTTATTGTTTTTAAAATAAAAACTTTGTCATTTCAGTGAGGCTTTAGGAGGAAGAGAACGTGAAGTGTATGCAGTCAGTTCGCCATCTTTAATTTGAAGCCTCTCATTTAAAATAATAACGTGCCAACGGCTGCTTTTAAATACCCTGTACTCAATGCGAAAGCATTGACCGAAGTCAAGTCACGTGTAAAACGGAATCTAATATATGGATGGGAGATAATAAAGCCATACAGTTTTTTATTCTTTTCTAATTTTGCCTGCTCTCAGAGAATAAAAAATCCGCTATTTTTTTCCTGTTACTTTTCTTCTGGGGATGTTAACAAAGGCTTTCCCATTTTCCCATCATTGAGCTTTATGTTTTCGCGATCATTGCCACATAAAATGAGCCATAAATATTGTAAGAGCATCTCGCGCAAGAGATTTATGGCGCTTCCTTGAAATAGTTTCAGTAGCCTTATTCCCCGGCGCCTCCTGGCACTTTTAATAACCCCCTTAATATACTCTGTCATCCCATCTGTTTTGATTTAAACGTTGATTATACAGACACACCACCTGACCGCTGTGCTATGCGTGTGCAGTAGGCTCAAGGTATTTTCGGAAAGGAAACATAAAACCGCAATTGTTACATTACATCCATTTTACTAGGCTTCTCCTGGGTAGCTCAGGTAACCCTTCGGAAAATTCAACCTTAGGCATAGCCATAGACAATCACGTCCCTGCGTTTTAAAGGCAGACGGCCTCCAACCTGCCACCCGTGCCCTCCCAGGCAGTGCTCTGACCGCGTCCCTCGGGAACATACATTGAGCACAGAGGAAGGCGAAGGCAGAGGCATGAGGCGAGGGAGCAGCCAATCAGATGGCGAGGGTCTAAGATCTGATGCCTGGGAGCTGAGCCGCTCGGTCTCCCTTCAGTGCAGGCAGGAACCACACACACACACACACACACACACACACACACACACACACACACACGGTGTGAACGCGCCCTGGGTGGGCAGCAGCCACCAGGCAGACCCGGGGCCGAGGAGAAAGGGTGCCTGCCCAGACAACTCCTTCTGCACGGCGTCCGGCGAGACAGCGGCAGCCCCGTGCTGGAATGTTCTCGTTCGAAGGTACCGCTTCTTTTCCATTGAGTTGCTGCGGTCTTGCAGAGGGATCAAGGAAAGCAGAGGTGCTGGCTGGAGGGAGGGCTCTGCTTTCTAGCAATGCTTTGTTCCCGTCCTCAGCCTGCACGCCAGCCTGGGAAGAGGGTTTAGCCTCCGCGGGAGCGGGCCACGAGCGGAATAAAGGAACACCCTCCGTCGCCCAGGCTCACTGTGCACAGCCTGGGCGAGGACGGACTCTTTGTTAGCGTTGCTATTGTTCTGAAGATACACTGGCTAAGAACGCAGCGGCACCATCATCACAGGCGGCTCCGTCTATAGCGACAGAGACCCAGGGAGAGATCTGGGGGGGCAGGAGGCTGGGGCGGGGGGTGCATATCATAAAGGTTGCTGCAGTTCGCCCAGCTGTCTACCAGCCTGAGAGACAGAAAGGGCCACAGTGCTGATCCAAAGTAGAGAAAGGAATTGTGTCACCATGAGGGGGGTCCTCTGTGCATTGGACACAAGTTTGATAAAAAAGCAGACACTTTGCATATTCTCACCGGGCTTAATACTTCGGATGCCTTACTGGTCCTTTATTCCTGACAGCTGGTGTCACCGCCCCACGGCCGTCAGCCCATGAGGAGCCCTTGTTTTAGTTGCCAAGGTAATTGGCAGGGTAATTCGATCGGGAGAGAGGAACAAAAGCCCCAGGAGACACGTATTGCGTTAGGGGAGTGAGGCAGGAGACTGCTTTTGTGCAGCATTTAATTTGGGGAGCGAGTCCCTGCTTTTGTCTCTCCTCCGATCAATTCTCTGTTGGGAGAGCTGGGTAGAACAGGGGCTTCCGTCATGTGTTACATATTAAGAGGAACATGATGATTTCTTCTCTACCTGAGGAGAGACTGGATAACGTATGTGTCAGACAGTACACTGGTGGCCACACGGCAAGGTGTCCCCGGGAAGTTGTTTGCTTCCCTCCCCGGGACACTGGGAACCGCTCCCGGGCGGGTCAGCAGCGGTGGCCTGCAGTGGAGATGAACCGTGGGCCCAGGGCACAGAAATGAATGAAGGCAAGGGTTCATTGGCTCCGTGTTCCAGGGATCTCTCAAAAGCACGGCCCGTTTAATCTTCATCTCCAGAGCTAATTGACAGGGCTAACATTCTCATACTGCATCTCAGGAAGCGTTCCTAAGTCATGCAGTTCCTTTGTGTAATTATTTTCTAAAAGAGGGGAAATATTAAGGCATTGATTATAGTTTCTCAATTGCCAGGCCAGAGGTATTTTACTTTTATTCATTGGTTTTATTCATTTATTTATTAATGATGGTCTGTGGAGCTAAATACACTTGGCCTCTGTAACATCATCGATTATGCTCTTGTGATTCACTTTGCGAATTTTAGTTTCCCTAAATACTTATCAAGTACACCATTTTATTTACAAAATGTGATATAGCAAATAACACTAATATGTATAGCTAATATTTAAAAATCACTACTTAGACTTGAAAATTCACTACTTAGTTATACGTAACACATAATTTATTATGGTAAAACATTATAAAAAATTAAAATTTTAAGTTTTAAGATTCAAAAATCAACTATGAAATATAAATAAGAATATTTTTCATATATGTAAAAATTTTACCTTATTATTTCTATGTTCAAAAGACATTGCTTTGGAGAAGGCGCAATTAACTAATTAACTGAATGGCCATTGGGATTTAATTAGCAACTTTGATGAATGGAATATGAAGTATGGAATTAGTATTATTTTACAGAAGAGGCTAGGGAAGGTTAATATCTTGTATTTGAGCTTTAAGAAGTGTACTGACACCTGCGATGATGTAAAATTTATTTCTACTAAAGGAAGAATAAAAGGAACAGTCAAAAGGAAATCTTAGAAGTAGGGTGAGAGTCGATAAAGCCTTTCAGGACATCAGGAGACAGGTTAAAGGGAATGAATTCAAGCAAAAGGAGGCAGTACAGGGGTGGACAAAAAAAAAAAAAAAAAAGAATGACCCAGACTGGCCTTTGGCACCAGACTGACCTGGCTGCAATCCTAGTGCCGCCTCCTCCTTCTGCGTAGCCGGGGCAGATTTGCCCCACCCCTGGCTTGTGAGAATTAGGAGTCCACATAATTATAAGTAGTTCATGTCAATGTGAGAAGGCTGTAATTAAAAAGATAATATCAAAGTCCATTGTGACCTTGTTAGGGCCTATTGGGTGGAGGCTCCATTACTCCTTACACTTAGAGGAGGGGGTTGACTGTAGGCGTGGGAGAAAGGCCCTTGTTCATCTCCATCCTCCACCCCCTCCATTCTCTTCCAGCTTCTCAGTACTGTCTGGGCGGCTACCTTTTGAGACCATTGCCTTCAGTGTAATGCGTTGAATCCTATTTATATGCAAATAGCCTTGGCAAGACTACTGGAGGATATTATTACTCCTTGGCCTTCTGCAGGACCTGGGAGCAGATGCTGATAGGGGCACACTGAGCAGGAGAGAGACTTTTTCAAAAAGTCGAAGGCGGGGAGGTCCAGGCCAAAAGGATGCTATTGAGAGAAGAAAAGCTCATTGGACAGTCTGGAGGCTGGAAAACATCCGATCATACCAAGATGACTTAATGAGTGCCTACAGAGAGACCAGGTCCATGAAAAACATAAAATTAGGCTGTGGGTCTAAAGTAAAGTGGGAAGCCTCGGTAGGCAGCAATCTCAGTGAGAGACAGGATACATCATACTTTGTTTTTCTTGGCCACCCCTGAGGATATTTGCTGCAAATCGTGACTTCATGCTCTTCATAGAAATAATTTACTTACTGGTTTGAAGGGGAATAAACTGGGGGAAAAGGAAATAAAATCTAAAAAACACAGCAAATTTTGTTTTCATGGCATAATAACTGTTGCCAGAGTGCATGTCAGGAGATAGCGTGAAGGATGGCCTTGTGGAGAACTAACTCTGGCTGTCTGTGCTCTCAACTTAGATCTAAACATAGAACATGTACAGCCTCTGAGCAAGAATGATCCTCACATTGGGGAACCCTCCAACCTCTCCCCACACACGGCGACTCAACCACACTTCCTAGATTCTTACACTTGAAATGACTCTCATTTGCTGCTATGCTCCTGTCTGTTTAGGAATGATTAGCTCTAGAGGAGGTTGCATGCTCTTTAAAGACCAAATATTTAGAGCACTGCCTAGGCAGGATGGGAAAGGGGAGAGTCCTGATGTTCCCAAGGTCATTCCCACCCGTGTCTTAAATGCTACCTTTCGACCACGCAAAGGCAAGCACCTCTGGGCGAAGTGACACTATGAAAAGCTATTTCAACCTTTCTGTCCCACCACTTTTCATATTCTGCCCTCTTTTTTTATAGTTTTGGGGATGTTTGTATGTTTCCTTCACCATATTGGAGTTCTTCCAGAGAAAGGAGAGAGACTGACTTCAAATTTACCTTTGCCTAGCAAAAGGCCTGCCGCCTAGAAAATATGCTCACATGTATGCACATTGTACTACCAAGCTACCCAAGTTATGTGAAGGATGAAGTGGCCATGTGATTGGCCTCCATTCAACTTCTCAATAAAATTTGTGAGTTAGGGAAAAATTACCTTTGTTCGACATCTCCTGGCATTCTCGTGCTACTGCTGATATCAGGGGACTGTGTTTATGCCCAAGCAAATCTGATAAGTCCACACTGACAAAGTCATAGGTCACTCTCATTAGTGTAGGAGCCAAGTCCAGACCATGCAGTGTCAGGGAGGGCTGGTGAGAACGACTGCAAAGGGATACCACCAGAAGTATCTGCCACCTACTGGGAGGGGGGTGGCTTCCAAGAGGGGCCAAGGACAGCAGCCCTGGCCAGCACCAAGCTGGGTCCTGGAGTCAGGTGAAGGAGCTCTGGAATGGTTTGCGTGATCAACCCCACTCTGATCATCAGAGGACATAGAAAGCCATTTTTTCAGACATCATATGAGCAGCCCTGTTTCATCCCTCACAATTTTGTGAATCCTTCTTATGACTTTCCAAAATCTTTGTCATGGGCTGGGAAAGGAGGCCCACGGTGTTTTCCTTCATATGTCTGAAGTGGTGAAGTGATGGTACCTGCCTGTCAACAACCAGGACTGTGTTGTTATAAAATAAGTTCATGGAAAACCATGGAGTTATTCTGCTGGAATGCTATGTAAAAGTTGTTTTGTCTTGGTATGATGTCATGAAGGGATCATTGGGAGGTAGCCTCTGCGTTTATGACCTGGAAATCAATCAGTGTAAGATGCTATCCTTCCCTCCTCTCTTTAAATCCCATCCATTAGACTCTTTCCCATGGGAAGACACAGGGAAACATTTGAATGTTCATTTGGCTTCCTCTTGAACCACCTGGGGATTCTAGTCCATTCATACTTCGTTCACAGAGACATTTGAGCTCCCTCCCCACAACACCATAAGAACAGACAGCCACCGTTCATCGGTCACTGTATAATTTCTGAAGTGTCACACAGCCTATTCTTAGAGGAAAAATAAGCAACACTAATTTTTAAAAATCAGACTTTTAGTAAGTCGAAATGTGTGTTAAAAATTATTGGTCCTATATTACTTAAGGTTCCAAATATGCCACTGCGCACTAAGCCCAGTCCCTTCCAAAATGTGGAATAATTAAATATGAACTTGGAACTTACGTAGATCTTAGCTCCAATCTCGACTGTACCATTTTCAGTAGTTGACCGTTTGGTTGCCACATCAATGAAATGAGACTGATATCTATCTACCTTGTATGTCACTTGAAATTTAAATAGAATAATGAATGTCAAATATCCATGATGCTATCTGTTGCAGAGTAGACATTTAATAATTTGGAAATAATTCTTTCTGCTCCAGAGTCAAATCCAAATGCGATAGTTGGCAAAGCATAGAGGAGACGTTTGTTATCTGTCATCTGCTCTACCTTAGCAGCACTGCCTCCTGCCCAAACCAATCCACTGCCTATTTCTCCAACCTCTTTCTCTAGCAATAGAGTCTTCAAACATGGCATGCTTGTTTTAGCCTGCATCCCACTGTGTTTGCCTTTACACGTGTTGCTATTTCCTTCACATGAAATGCAGCATGTCTCTCTCTTCCCATTTCCCAGAAATCCCCAGTTCATCATTGAACACATAGCTCAAGGATGATATGCTTCTTGTCAGTGATATTCTTTGTACCTTAAATAAGATAGCTAATATGTGGTGATCCTCAGAACCTGTTAAGTGCTCTTTTAGGTAAATATTTTACACACATTATTTAATTCAATACTGAAATTCACTATTCTACTCATCATATATATTGTCTGTATTCCCCACTACATTTTGATCTATCTGACTGTATAAAAAAGTAATTGTCTTAGTTTGAATGAATGAATGAATGAATAGCAAATTGATGGGTAGAAGATAGAAAGGCCAAATGTGTTTTAGGGATGTGAAACTGTTCTCTGAGATGGGCCAATATTTTAGAAAGAAAATTGAGAAGAAGCCCAGGAATTTTAGAGAAGATGCTATATAAACAAATAAACAAAACCAGACTTAAACCGGAATGGACTGATGGAAGCTGGAGAGGTTCAGGTAACTGCAGTTCATCTCATAGGAAACATTAAAAATAAGATCAGAGGAGAAGCTATTAGGGCATCCCTGAAGAAGACATCCAGGACTGCATCAATTTCTAAAGAAACTAGCCAGATAGTCTAGATAGAGAAAGAAGCAGTGCTTCTGGAATTAATAGCAATGCACTCAAATTAGCACTTCCGTGGAGCTAGGCCATATGCTAAGCACATTACATGAATTGACTTATTTAAACTTACTTTTCAAAACCCAAGAGAAAAGGGATTTTGTAATCCCCATTTTATAGATGAGGCAACAGAGGCAGCCAGACTTGTCTAAGACTCCAGAGCTGGAAATTAGAAAGCTTGGATTTGCACCCAAGTCTGCCTAACTCTAAGGCTCATATTCTTTATACACTGCTGTTCTGGCTCTTTAAGTCAACTGAAGGAGATGGCTCAGGCTAGAGAAAAGGTGAATTACTTTGGAAGAAAAAACATGGCAATCAAGAGATTGAAAGCAAAGGGAACTAGAGGAGACAGTATTTCATTCAATGCTAAACTAATTAGGATTGCGAGGTTTCCCTACCTAGAGAGTGTATCCTCTAAGAGTTCCATTACTGTGGACACTGAAGATTAACCACATCCATGGATGGCATTCCTCTGGTTGAGGGAGTAGGGAGACATTGGGAGGGAATTCAAGAAAACTGAAAGGGAGAAAGCTATGAATGCTAGGGCCATGAACTTTGGAGGCAAAAATCCCCCTTTCTCCTTTGACCCCACCCTTACTGTGGGGTGTGACTGCTGAAGGATGGGGTGGAAATTGGAGCAGCGACAGTGACAAGTTATGGCCCAGGGACTCATACGTTGGCCTACTGCCCAGGGAGATTTTTCTGATTTTATTGCCCTAGTCCAGAGAGTCATTGATGAAGGATGATTTCTGGAGACACAGAGCAATCCAATAAGCCATATTTTGCATTTTATATAATTGAATTAAATATGCTTTATCTGCTTGACAAAATGAAAAACTAACTGGCATTTTGGGGGAAGGTTTTATTATCTTATTCGGCCCTTCACATTTCACATTTTAAAAATGTGTTCTGTGAACTATGCCTGTTTAGACAATTAGGTTCAGATGTACAATAAATGTTGAATTTCTGCCATTAGCATATTTTTGAGAAGAATGACTCCATTATTTGGAGGAGAAAATTAGTGGATGAGGAGATAGGGGTTTGTTTTTCATTTTGTTTCATTTTGTTTGTATTCCCTTTGCTAACATTTTGGTTAGAACATTACCTACCAAGGGGAAATATTTTCAAACATCAGCTGCTCAATAAGTGTCACACATTGATTTTTCTGAAATTTGTATCTCTGTCTAACTCTCATCACAAGTTTTATGCCTCACACATTTTCAGATTCTCTCAGGCAGCTAAACTTACAAACATATTTGTGGGGTTATAGTACTGTCAGTCCACCTCTTTTTCTTCTATTCCCACCACTGCCTTCATCCACAATCTTAATTTTTTGTTTGTTTGTTCAGATTATGGCAACAACCCTGAAACCAACCTCTCAGCCCACCCCCCTCAGCCTGTGCATAAACACCAGTGCTCTCTTTTCAAAACTCAAATGGACTCTTGTTAGTAGCTTCCTTAAACTTTTTTAGATTGCTCTTTGTTCTCAGAATAAATTCCAGCTTCACTCATGGTTTACAATCTTTCTTGGTCATCTCTCAACACATGATATTTCCCCCTAATTGTCTCTGCATCCCTCACTCAATATTGCACACGTTTTGAACTACTTGTAGGTTGCCAAACATGTCTTGTTATCTCCCCTTCCTCACACACGCCCCCAAGCCTTTCTGAATGCTACTGCTTCTACCTGGAGCTTCTCTTCCACCCACTCATTCCTGTCACTTCCCTCCTCCTACCCCTAATGCCTCCATCTTGGCGTGTCACATCTTACAGCCACCTTCCGCTCATCCTTTCCACTGCTCACACACTTACACAACATGGATAAGATGACCTTCCCCTGGTCTCCTTCAGAACCCTATTCATTTTTTTAAACATATGGGCCATGTTTTATTTATGTTTGCTTGGTTCTCAGTAAATGTTTGTGGAATGAATGAATGAGTAATTAAATAGCAATAATCCTCTATAATAAAAATGGCAAAGAAAAATATGTTTTGTAAAAATATAATAAATGGAATACTATAAGAAGATCTGTAGATTAAATCAAGTATACTGTCTAAAGACTTGCCAAAGTTGGACAATGATCAGGAAATGACATGGGATTTGAAGCATCATTTTCCATTCATGCTGTAAAAGTTGCCCATTAAGTGTGCTTCCCTCTGATCTAACTTAAGTCAAAATTTTGAAGGCAAACTTTTAAAATTTGCTAATTAATAATGATATATCTTGTATGTGTTGATACTCCTGTCTATAGATTCTGTTTGGCTTCCTCATTCATTCAACATTGTTCTGTTAGAAGAGAGCTGATAAAGTTAATAAACTTCTCAAAATTATAAACCTCTCATTGCAGTAGCTGCTCTATTGACTAGGTCAGTGATCGCAAACTCATTAGTCAACAGAGCCAAATATCAACAGTACAACGATTGAAATTTGTTTTGAGAGCCAAATTTTTTAAACTTAACTTCTTCTAATGCCACTTCTTCAAAATAGACTCACCCAGGCCGTGGTATTTTGTGGAAGAGCCACACTCAAGGGGCCAAAGAGCCACATGTGGCTCTCAAGCCGCAGTTTGCCGACCACGGGACTAGGTGACAGAATCAAATAGGCAGATTAAGCCTCTAAGAAATCACAGAGCTTATCTCTTTTTTTGTTTCTGTTACCTACTTTTTTATTTATTAAATTTATTGGGACAATGGCATCAAGACAGTCTCTTCAATAAATGGTGTTGGGGAAATTGGACAGATACATGCAAAAAAATGAAACTAGACCACCAACTTACACCATACACAAAAATAAACTCAAAATAGATAAAGGACTTAAACATAAGACGGGAAGCCATAAAAATATTAGAGAATCCACAGGCAGCAAAATCTCAGACATATGCCAAAGCAATATCTTCACCGATACAGCTCCTAGGACAATGGAAACTAAAGAGAAAATAAACAAATGGGACTACATCAAAATAAAAAGCTTCTGCACAGAAAAAGAAACCATCAACAAAACAACAAGAAAGCCCACTGCTTGGAAGAACATATTTGCCAATGTTATCTCAGATAAGGGTTTAATCTCCAACATTTACAGGGAACTCATACAACTTAACAAAAGGAAGATAAACAACCCAATCAAAAAATAGGCAACGGACCTTAATAGATACTTTTTGAAAGAGGACATAAGGAAGGCGAAGAGACATATGAAAACATGCTCAGTCACTAATCATCCGAGAGATGCAAATCAAAACAACAATGTGGTACCATCTCACACCTGTCAGAATGGCTATCATCAACAAATCAACAAACGACAAGTACTGGCAAGGATGTGGAGAAAAAGGAACCCTTGTGCACTGCTGGTGGGAATGCAGACTGGTGCAGCCACTGTGGAGAACAGTATGGAGTTTCCTCAAAAAACTAAAAATGGAACTCCCATTTGACCCAGTGATCCCACTTCTAGGAATAGATCCCAAGAAACTAGAAACACCAATCAGAAAGGACATATGCACCCCTATGTTCATAGCAGCACAATTTATAATAGCTAAGATTTGGAAACACCCTAAGTGCCCATCAGCAGATGAGTGGATTAGAAAACTGTGGTACATCTACAATATGGAATACTATGCTGTGGTAAAAAGAAAGAAAGAAAGAAAGAAAGAAAGAAAGAAAGAAAGAAAGAAAGAAAGAAAGAAAGAAAGAAAGAAAGAAAGAAAGGAAGGAAGGAAGGAAGGAAGGAAGGAAGGAAGAAAGAAAGAAAGAAAGAAAGAAAGAAAGAAAGAAAGAAAGAAAGAAAGAAAGAAAGAAAGAAAGAAAGAAAGAATTCTTACCATTTGCAACAGCATGGATGGAACTGGAGAGCATTATGCTAAGCGAAATAAGCCAGTCAGAGGAAGATAAATATCACATGATCTCACTCATTTGTGGAATATAATGAACAACATAAACTGATGAACAAAAACAGATCCAGAGACAGAGAAGCATTGATCAGACCGTCAAACCT
Source organism: Eptesicus fuscus (assembly GCF_027574615.1). NCBI lineage: Eukaryota > Metazoa > Chordata > Mammalia > Chiroptera > Vespertilionidae > Eptesicus > Eptesicus fuscus. Next base: position 95,488,422 of record NC_072480.1, read on the forward strand.
CAGAGGGAAGGTAGGGGAGGGTGGGGATAAGGGGGAGAGATCAACCAAAGGACTTGTATGTATGCATATAAGCCTAACCAATGGACATAGACAACAGGGAGGTGAGGGCATGAGTAGGGGTTTGGGGGGCAATGGGGGGATAAGAACACATATGTAATACCTTAATCAATAAACAAAAAAAGAAAAAAAATTATTGGGGTGACATTGGTTAGCATGAACATATAGGTTTCAGGTGTGGGTTTCTATGTTATAAGATCTATATATTGCACTATGTGCTCACCACCCAAAGTCAAATCTTCTGTCACCATAATTAGGACCTCCTTTTCCCCCCACTCTCTTCTCTCTGGCAACCACCTCACTGCTGTTCGTGTGCATGAGTTTTAGTTCATATATGGGATATAAAACTGAAAACTCATGAGCAGTTATCTTAATAATTGCTGAAGGCCAATATTCTATTTAATGTTCAGGGGCCCTTTCCAAATCACACTGATTTTGAGTAAAATGTGGAGAGCATTGCATATATGACCATTTTGTTTACTGTGATTCACAAGCTCCAAAGGTCTTCAGAGCATTAGTGATCTTATATTTGGAGCATCCTTCAAAGCCTTGAAATCAGGTCCCTTTCCCCGGTGAATGGTTCAATACTACTTTTGAAGCATTCAATAAGAAGGTGACGTGTAACAGATGTTTGACACAAATACTTCAGCTGTTGATAGTGGTACCAATTCTAAACTTAGCTGTGCCATAGGATTAAAAGGGAATACACATTATTTCATGGTTGCTGGACCCACCATAATATTTATTGGCCTACTGATGACTTTCATGAAACTCACAGAATTATGCTTTTTATACTCCTCCTCATTTTCTAGGACATAAAGTCAGTTGATCTGCGTTTAATGACTGATTTCAATGAACTTCACACACGTGTTGCAGAACTACTTTGTATGTCAACACCTCCTTGTTCAATATTTATGACTTTGTGGCACATTTCAATTATTTTTTGTAATGTAAACTGTGTAAATGCATCGAAGGGCTGTGTGATTTCTGCACTATGTATTTCAGATCTATATTGTAGACATGCTATGTCTTTATGGTATCTAATTTTACTAAACCATACAAATTCATAGCCTTGACTCATTAGTTAGAAGTAGAAGATATGAAATCCAGATCCTTTAATATGAAATAAAATTGAGACTTGATTAATGTAGGTATTTAAGTGACTTGGCCAACATATTAATGGAAGTATAAGTGTTGGAGCCCAGGTCTTGATATTTCCAAGCCAGTATCTACACAATGGCTTTAATATTGTACTGAACACCTGCCTTTGAGGCCCTCAAATACATTTCTTGCCAATCACTTGTTAAAAATTGCATCATATTTGGAAAAGGGAAGTAGGTGGATATTTAGGTAATATTACAGAATAGGGAATTTTCATAAAATGGTTCCCAATAAAGAGTGCAGAATGACAAATGTAAGTGGGGCATAGCTTTGGAGGGTACTTTTCCAGAACACCATCACTAGTTTTGCTTCAACATTTTTGCATTCAACATTCAAACAAATATTCAACATTTCAAACAAATAGAAACGTTTAAAGAATGGTATATCAAATATCCACTACCTAGGTTTTATTATTAACATTTTTCCATATTGCTACACCCTATGTGTATGGGTTTTGAGGAAACATTTGAAATTAGGTTGCAAACATCATGACACACTCACTCTAGATATTAGATGACCGAAGAGTAAGGATGTTATTCCTAATAGCCTCAATTCCATAATGTGACTAAGAAAATTAATAGTTTCCTGATATTACCTAAGGCCTTTTTAATTTTTAAACTCCTTTGTTTCTTTTTTATTATTTTATTATTTTCTTCTCCAGATTATATTTGAAGCTTATGCATTAGCCTCTATTAATCTAGTATATTCCACACACACACTCTATTCCCCGCCCATTACATTGACTTTTTGAAGAGAATGAACTAATTGTCTTATAAAATGCCCCATAATCAGAATGTGTGTGATTGTTTCCTTATGATGTTTACCATGTCTCTCATTCCCTTTGTCTCCTATAAACTGAAACTCGTTCTTACAGCTTGAATAGATACCGTTCATATGTTTTTGGCAAGACTGTGTCCTAAGTGTTGTTTTATGTGTCATCCCATCTGGAGGCACATACTTTCATGATGTCAAAGTTCAGCAATGCTGCTTTGATATTTTGGTTACTGCCAGAGGAGATGAGGGGCTTGAACAGGGGTAATTAGAGGTCATGGTTGTGGACATGGTCAGATGTCAGAGGTTTTTGACATATTATGGTGGAAGAATTCTGATATATTATAGTGGGTTAAGTATGTGAGGAATAAGGGTAAATGACAGAAAAGCGAGTTTGTGGGGAAGGAGTTTAATAAATTTATAATTCAATCTAGGCCTTGTAAAGTGTGAGCCTCCATTAGTCGTCCAAGTGGTAACTGGAATGTTGACTGCACCTGTCCAGACATCTGAGCAGTTAGAGCTGGAGATATGTTTGGGAATTATCAGTGTTTAGATGACATTTAGACCAGGGGACCATCTGAGTTCAGCAAAGGAGAGAAAACACCAAGGACCGAATTCTGAAGCATTCCTACACTTAGAGGTAGAAAATGAAGAAATGGTCAGTGATGTAGGTGTAAACCCGAGAGGGTGTGTGGTGTCCTAGAAGATAAGAAATGCTTCAAGAAGGAGAATGTCATCTGGGTCGAATGCTACTAAGAGGTCAAGTAAGAAGAGGACTTTGAATTCACATTTGGATTAGACAAGATGGAGAGTATTGGTGACTGTGACAAGAATGGTTTCATTGGTGTGAGGGGAATGAAAGGCTTGCTGGAGTGTATTATCAAGAATATGGGTGCTAAGAAAGTTGAGAAAGAAGGTGTAAGCCCTTGCTGGGAAGGGGATGAAGAGATGGGGTAGCCTTTCGAGGGCGATATGGGCCAAGGAAAACACCCACTTTTTGTTAAGATGGAAAATATGACAACATATGTGAATGCTTATGGGACTGTTCCAGTGAGGAGGAAGAAACTGGTGATTCTGGGAGACATTAAAAATAATTGCATGGGAGAATTTATTGAGTAGTGAGAGAGGTAAACCTCCAGTACACAGTGGACTGGTTTGTCTTATACAGAGAGAAGGAAAGACAGTTCAAAAATGGGAGAGAAGAGGCATTTCGGTAAAGTGGTGTATTTGGGATAGAAAATGAAGTAATTCTCACCAGGAAACTTCTATGAAATATAAAGTAAGGTCATCAGCTGACAGTGTGCTGCTAAAGAACGAAGGTTGAAAGATGGAAAAGGAGATCAAAAGGTATCAAGTAGTTCTGTAGGAGAGTGAACATGATGTATTTATTGGGGAAGGAGGACAGACCACTTTGGGACATAAGAACAGTCCTGGAGGTTCTTTTTAGAAAGGATTTAGTGTGTTTGCTCTTTTGCTCAGGAGGTATGCGGAGTCCCCACCTCGGAAGGCAATCACTAAGCTGGGCCAGTAAACATTGACATTAAGGGATTATGGTGTCACTATAGAGCAAGAGGTTTGAATTCAGGCACATGGTTAAACAGCCATTTCGCTTTCTCCTCACAATATCTCTGTTAAGAAATTATATCAACCCTATCACATGACTGAATCAATAGAAGTTGAGAAACATCAACTCACCCACTATTACACAGCTAATAAATTGCAAAGAATGATATACTTTACAAAATGACACTGCTGACATGGAATACATTTCTCAAAGGTTTAAGAAGCACTTTCATCTAATTCTCTTAAAGTAGTCACCCTCACACTACTATAAAACTAGGGACTTTCCCTTAAAATGGGATTAAAGTAACAAGCAAACAGTAAACTCTATCATAATTAAAAATCAATCAAATTTATAAATTTGAAAACACTACAGGTGTTGAATGGTTAAAATGTAGGCCTCCAGTTCATAACATTTTTTGAGTGTGTAAATAGCTATTTTGCTATTAAATGTAACTTATTTAATGAAATCAGAAGCAGTAGACAAATGCTGGTGCAATACAAATATTGTGATGCAGTTATCTAAATAAAGTTCTAAATGTCAATTTATCACAATGCATGTTTGATTTTACTGTTAGACTGTAAATAGAGATCAGTTTATTTCTGTGCTGGTAACAACCATTGCACAGACATGGTTTCCAGTAAATAAATCTATTCTATGATAAGTTCAAAAAATCAATCAAATGCCCTATGAGTAGAATAACTTACCATTCAAGAAGACAACTGTGAGTGGAAGTTGAATTAAGTTTAGAATAAAAATTAACATGCTGAAGTTTTTAAGAATGTAGCCCTATTCCTCCCTAAGAAAATGCATTTGCTTTATAAAGCATTCTGTTTAGACACGCCTGAGCAATTTCTACCTTCAGTGAAACTGATAACCAGTCCTGTGCTGTGCTGTCAGCAGTGAGAGCAGGTGGGCAGCAAGGGGAACCTGCTACAAATTGCATCTCTATTAACCACGATGACCAAATTGGGACATGTGGCTTGATGAAGAGACAGAATATTCACAATTAGGATAATCACAGCAATATGGGCTTCATGGTTATCATACAGTTACCAGTGGTGGAAGGGGTCAGCTTGGAAAATTCAGGCTTACAATTGAGGTCAAATTTGGGGGATTTATTTGAAAATTAATTTCTGAATATATCACACCTGTGAACATGTAATGCTCTGTCTTGAAAGCCCATCACCAACTTCTGCAAAATCTCCCCTTTCTGAGTTCCCATACCTGCTGGGTGTACGTTTAGTGGCTTTCTAACATCGAGTGCTGGCTTCATAGCATGGTCCATTGCCTAGGCTGAACTCCCCAAGTTTTTGCAGTCCTGGCACCTAGTAACATGCCCGCTATCAGCAGGCCCTCGGTAAATGCTTGCTGAAGGCTCCGAGGGAGGGCAAACCTGGGGCCAACCACAGCCAGAACCAACTATGTCCCTCGCTACTTTCCCTGTAGAGGCTTCGTGCTTACTTCTTCAGGTGCATCTAAATCTGGGGCTCAGTTTGAATAGCAGACGCCTCCTCATTGAAAACTTACCTGTGCACTAACCCTCCCACTTCATTTTCAGAGATAACTTATGTCTCTTTTTCATGCTCTCCCATAATGCTCCCAAATTACACCTCAATTTGACTGTTGGTGACTCTGTGGAAAGTTAATCACATTTTTCACCTATACACACACCTCAAAAACAGCCCACTTCCCTGGTTTTTAACCAGATAGTTTCAAATGGGTGATAACCTTATCAATGCCCTAGTTAAAGTCAGTATATCTCCAGAACACATTCTTGGGGACTGACAAACGCTGTCTTTTTTGTGGTGTTTATTGTCCAAATTGCTGTCTTTTTTGTGGTGTTTATTGTCCAAATGCTGTCTTTTTTGTGGTGTGTTTATTCTGGTGGTTAAGTATCTTAATATTAGTCAAGCACTTGGAATGGTTCAGGTACATAGCTCCGTTTATGTGTTTGCTATTACTCTGTAGTCTCTACATTTCAACAAGCACATGAAGACAAAGCAAACTGGTGAAAAAACAAGGACTCTCTTAAACATGTAGTCTCCTATCACTTTTTTCTGTGCTCCCATTACAAACAAGTGACATTTAAGCATGAAATCATAAATGAGAAATTTTGTAATGACAGTAGAGACTCAGCCCCTGCATAGTGGGGCAGAGGCAAGTGGAAATAGAAGATACATTGGATTAAACCCTTGTGCCTTTAAGATAAAGTAAAGCTTCTCAGTTATTTGGCTTGGTTTTTGCTGCATGGCCCATTGAGCAACTGGTACTTTGCCCATTGGTTTGTGGGTATGAATTGTGTTTCTTTGTATTTTTCATCAAGAATTGGAGAAAGAACAGTGATAACTTCTGGTTGTTGGTTTATTTTAATATCTCTAACTATTTCATCTGAAATTTTAGAGTATATATAATATATTTGATACACAGAAGATGCTACCAAAACACCTAAAATGCAAATTATGAAACAGCTGCTTGACTCTGTAACAAACTAAACACAAGAGTCATGATCAAGGTCCTTGTACTTAGAGGAGTCTAGGAATGCATGCTGGGAACCATGAAACGAGTTTCAGGAAAAGGGACTTAGTTTTGAGTATCTACTCAGGCTCGGATGTCATCTGCCTTGTTTTCTCTCTGACATTGTTTTTTAGTCACTATGTAAAATCTCACATTGCTTTGCAGAAGGGTAAAATTTTTTTAAAATTTCAGAAAATGGGATTGCTTCATTCAAGAAGGCTATCTTCATTTGGCTTTACCACTAGAGTACCAGACCCAGGAAGCAAGGAGAGAGCCTTGGTCATATTTTCATACTTAGGGGCCTGCAGAGGTCGTACCACCAAGAGTGGTACTCAACACCACCTGTGAAAGAAATAAATGAAAGAAAATCCTTTTGTCTTTTAGATCCTCATCCAATAGTTTTTAAAAAAATAGATTTTTAATGATTTTTAGAAAAAGAGGAAGGGAGAGAAAGAGAAACATTGATGTGAGAATGAAACATTGATCAGTTGCCTCCTGCACACCCACTATGAGGGGACCAGAATTGAACCAGCAGCCTCTTAGTGCACAGGATGACACCCAACCAAGTGCGATACACCAGCCAGAGCTCAAATAGTCTTTGAGTTCTATATTATCCCATTAGGGCCTGAGGGAAAAGACATGAGGGTGAAGAGAGGAATCAGCAAAATTTCACCTAAAGAAAGAGCCTCCTGGGAATGAAATCTACTGGAAAAAGTTTGAGAATTTTCTCCCCTAAAGATTTGTGTTTTTTCCTATAGGGAGAAATGCTTTGAAGAAGAAATTTTAAATTTAGAACAAAACCAGAATCTCTGGAAAGTGTGCACCATAGTAGGCTAGATATAGAGTTAAGAGCCAATCAGAGGTCAACTTCTATATATAAGCTTTGAAATCTTTTCAAGAAGGATTCTAATTTTAGGTGGCCTAATTTCCCCATAACACCACTGTTATGAGTTAAATTGTGTGCTCCAAAATTCATATTTTGAAGTCCTAGCCCCTATTACCTCAGAATGTGACCTTACTTGGAAATAGGTTGTTGTTAAATTAATTCATTAGGATGAGGTTATATTGGGAGTGTGGGAGGCACCTAATCCACTATAACTGGTGTCCTTATAAAAAGAGGGAGTTTGGACACAGATGCACACACATATAAAAATGTCAAATGTCACATGAAGATGAAGGCGGAGTTCAGGCGATGAATCTACAAGCCAAGGAGTGCTAAAGATCGCCAGCAAACCACTAGCAGCCAGAGAAGAGGCAGGGAACACATGCTCCCTCACAGCTGTCAAAAGAAACCAACCATAATTAACCCCATAGACACCATGATGTTGGACATCCAGCTTCCAGAACTGTAAGATAATAAATGTTTGCGGCTTAAGTCACAGAATTTGCGATAGTGATAGCAGTCCTAGCAAACCAAGAGACCCACAGAGATTCTTCAGTCACCACCCTGATCCTCTCATAGCTGCTGCTAAAAGACCATCGTTCACAATCATTCTGCAGTCACCCTGCAGAAGTGCTGTAACTTTAAATTAGACATAAGATCATTGGGAGGATGGTGTTTTTACCAAGATGTGAAAACATAATTATCCATGAGCAATGCACTGCCTTGGAGACAGGGCTGGCGCTGGTGATTCAGACCTTCCTTGCGGAAACTGGCCATTAGTAGTCACAGGGATGTTCCATCAACGGTGTCTCTCTGAGTGGCTGCAAGTATTCATCGCAGCATTGAGTGCATGGGACCTGCACGTCTTCTCCATGGTGCAATGATAAAAATGCTCGGTTGGGAGAGGAACACAATTTCAGGAGGAGCATTTTGAAGCCAGTGAAGCAGAAGGTGTAAGAAGAATTCTGCTTTTCCCATGAGTGCCAAGAGGGTTGATAGAGAGAGACGAGAACATCGTAGAAGGATAACTGATGAGGGATCCTTAAACATCTGTATTTACAATGGAGATAAAATGTCTGGAGAAAATGTATGAGCTGCTAGAAAAGGGTGTTCTTCCGTTGGATAACTCACAGAAAGGGATTATGGCTGGCCAAAGAGACTGAGTCCAGGCTGGCCCACCTGCTCCAGGCAGCTGGACCGACGCTACTCTCAGTCACTTGCCAGTGAACGCAGCTCTGACATTACCTTCAGGTGACTCTGTGCTGCTCACATTTTCTAATAAAACTTGGCTTTGGGTAGAGAGAAAAGGCCACACAGTTGGTTTAGATCCTTAATGGCGTTGTTTTGGTAGAAGTTAATGGGTCTATTTTTAGTCAACCTAGTGCTTAATGTGTGGGGATTTTTTTTTTTTAATGACAGCAATAGTCACTGGCCACAGTATGTATGCATCACCCTCCTTGCCATCCAGAATTAAGAGGTGCATAGAATCACAGCCCTTCCTACTTGCTGGCAGTGACAGTCTATGCTATAAAAACTGTGTATGGGTTATTAAAAGCTGACTTAGCACCCTTTCCTAAACCTCTAATGCCCTCCACACGGTCTCTCCAGATTCTCAGGGAATCTATCCCCTTTTCCCTCCTATAGGCACTGCCTTCCACTCACTTCCTTCACAGAGCTGTTCATTACTTCTATGAAATCTCATTTCCTCTTGATTGTGGGAACTGAACTCCATCCTGCAGTTGTTACCTCCATAAGAGACTGACCAAGGCAAGCTCACATATGAATTCTTTTTCACCCACTTTTACTTCCTTACTCTGAATGTCTGTAAACTTAGAGGCCAGACCCTATATTTATATGCCCTTGTTAAATTTCTTCTCTCTATTTTTTGTATGAGTGGTCTTTCTTCTTCTTCTTCTTCTTCTTCTTCTTCTTCTTCTTCTTCTTCTTCTTCTTCTTCTTCTTCTTCTTCATCTTCTTCTTCTTCTTCTTTATTATCTTAAGTTTTACATATGTCTCCTTTTTCCTCAATTGACCCCCTCCCCCACAACCATTCCTACCCCAGGCAAGCCCCCACCACCCCAGTGTCTGTGTCCATTGGTTATGCCAGTGGTCGGCAAACTCATTAGTCAACAGAGCCAAATATCAACAGTACAACAATTGAAATTTCTTTTGAGAGCGAAATTTTTTAAACTTAAACTTCTTCTAATGCACTTCTTCAAAATAGACTTGCCCAGGCCATGGTATTTTGTGGAAAAGCCACACTCAAGGGGCCAAAGAACCGCATGTTGCTTGCAAGCCGCAGTTTGCCGACCACAGGGATATGCTAATATGCATGCATACAAGTCCTTTGGTTGCTCTCTAACCACCTCCCCCACCTACCCTGCCATTTGTCTCTGGATCTATTCTTGTTCATCAAATTATGTTGATCATTATATCCCACATGAGTGAGATCATGTGATATTTAGCTTTCTCCGACTGGCTTATTTCGCTTAGCATAATGCTCTCCAGTTCCATCTAGGCTGTTGCAAATGGTAAAAGCTCCTTCTTTTTTATAGTGGCTAAGTAGTCCATTGTGTAGATGTACCACAGTTTTTTAATCCACTCATCTGCTGATGGGCACTTAGGTTGTTTCCAAATCTTAGCTATGGTGAATTGCACTGCTGTGAAAATAGGGGTGCATATATCCTTTCTGATTGGTGTTTCTGTTTTCTTGGGATATAGACCTAGAAGTGGGATTACTGGGTCAAATGGAAGTTCCATTTTTAACTTTTTAAGGAAACTCCATACTATCTTCCACAGTGGCTGCACCAGTCTGCATTTCCACCAGCAATGCACAAGGGTTCCTTTTTCTCCACATCCTCGCCAGCATTTGCCATTTGTTGATTTGTTGATGATAGCCATTCTGACAGGTGTGAGATGGTACCTCATTGTTGTTTTGATTTGCATCTCTTGGATGATTAGTGACTTTAAGCATGTTTTCATATGTCTCTGGTCCTTCTGTATGTCCTTTTTCAAAAAGTGTCTACTTAGGTCCTTTGCCCATTTTTTGATTGGATCATTTATCTTCCTTTTGTTAAGTTGTATGAGTTCCCTGTAAATTTTGGAGATTAAACCCTTATCGGAAATATCATTGGCAAATATGTTCTCCCATGCAGTGGGCTTTCTTGTTGTTTTGTTGATGGTTTCTTTTGCTGTTCAAAAGCTTTTATTTTGATGTAGTCCCATTTATTTATTTTTCTCCTTAGTCTCCATTGTCGTAGGAGCTGTGTCTATAAAGATACTGCTATGACATATGTCTGCTATTTTGCTTGTAGGATTTTTATGGTTTCCCATCTTACATTTATGGAGTCTTGTTGGATTTTCATGGTTTCCCATCTTACAATTAAGTCCTTTAGCCATTTTGAGTTTGTTTTTGTGTATGGTGTAAGTTGGTGATCTAGTTTCATTTTTTTGCATGTATCTGACCAAATTTCCCAGCTCCATTTATTGAAGAGACTGTCTTGACTCCTTTGTATGCTCTTGTCTTCCTCCTCCTCCTCCTCCTCCTCCTCCTCCTCTTCCTCCTCCTCCTCCTCCTTCTCCTTCCCTCTTTTCTTTATTTTTTATATAAGTGTTCTTATCATAATCAGAGTATAAGCTTTTCTAGGACCAAAATTTCCTCTTTAGCTCCTGAAATAGTGTTGAGTATATGGCAGTTTGCTCAGCAAACATTTGTTGATGGATTGAGGCTTCTCTCCTTTCCCACATTCTTGCGCTCCCTCCTCACTCCCTCCTTTCTCCTTTTTCCTCCTCTATTTTAAATAAGAATGAAATCATAATAATATCTTCTTTAAGGTAATCATTGTTTATTCAATTTTGCATAGAATTAGTTACATAATTATATGGTAAAAAGTAAATATGTCTAATCAATTTAAATATATTTTGTGTTATTTTTTATTTAGTCAATATGCCTCTTACTTCACTATTAATTAAATTATGTTTTAATAGCGTGGGTCTACTAATGCATTGAGTTTTTAGAGCAACATATATTTGGCCATTGAGCTTTTGTAAAAATATTTTACAAGAATACATTAATTAAAAAAGGGAGAAGTAGAAGTTCACAGAATTTCTTATACATGTCATTGCTACTTTTTTTCATCACAGAATTCTGCCTATATTTATTTTATAGGGGGGAAATTATAGAAACTATGATTTTCACATTGTTTGGAAACAAATGGCTAGCAATTCAGGGAATAGGTCATGTTTCATGAATGGTATGGCAGTGTAAAAATATTTTATTGAAACTGAGAAAGCTCAAGAGATTTGAAATCCCCCAATTTAACACGATATCCTAGTGTTATAGTAGAGAAATACTTTTCCCCTCCATTCACATGAAATAACAAAAACTACAACTGTGTGTTATTTTGTTATGTTTGGGGAACGGGGAGGTGCATATGTAAAACAACCCAATAAACAAGTGCAGAATTACCAGTTTCATAAGTTTTCAGTATAATATGTTGATTCCTATAGAAAAATAATGACAATAACAACTGCACTCAATAGAATCGCACATGCATTATCACATTACTCCTTATAACCACACCAGGAAGCCAGTGCTCTTATTATCTCCATTTTACAGACGGCGAAATGAGGCCAAGAGTTAAAGTAACCACCCAAGAATTTTCTCCTTTCAGTGACAGAATATGAGACTTAAGCCCCAGATACTCCAATGCCCAAAGTCTTGCTTTTAAAAATCTCTTTGCTATCTTTAAAAAAAGTTGACCTTTGGTAGAACATCAAGATGAGACTTTTGATTGGACACTGTTTCAAACTCAATCCTAAAAGACTCTGGAAGCTGGAAGATGGTGACGTAGAGGCTGGGCCTTTCTACATCATGTGACATTAAGTCCTTGAAGCCCCTCAGAACTTGTTTCACACCCTCTGAGTGTGACTGGATCAGGTGAGCCCACAGTGGTCCATGGAGCGCTGGTGGACCCGTGGCCACCTGCCTCAGAATCCTTCACCTGAGATCGGCAGAATCAGAAATCTTGTCAGGTGGTACCCGGGAACTCACAAGCTTCTCTTAGGATTTTGATGTAAACTAAGGTTTAGAAACCACTGTTTAGAGCACGATTTCGTTCTTTTTATAGGCAGGAGAAGATTTCATTCAAATGTTTGAGTTTGAAAGAAAATAACTATAATTATGATAAGCCTAGTGTTGCCATGCCAACTAGTGACCTGAACCACAGCCCTTTTTTCCTTTGCTTAGCAGTTTGTTTTTTCTTAAGGGGAGATTAAATGCCCACACAGAGAGGTGCCCCCTCTATTTCACTACACTGCCTATAACTTCCTAGCATGTCACACTTTTAAGACACCTGGAAAAAAGGGTATTGTTTTAAATGGAACCCCATAGATCCTGAAAGAAATGATGAAACTTCTGAGATCCTGCCTAATGTAGTCCTTGCCTATCTCTCAACCTCATTTCACACGGCCTTACTCGCTGCACTCCGGGAAGTGTTGGTGGTCCTCCCTCAAAGTCCTTGCATGTGCTGTTCCCTGTGCTTAACACCCTTCCCTCCCATGTACCATGCCCTCTTTCTATCAAGAAATCACCTTCTTATCCTTGGCCTCTCAGCATAAATTCTGCTTTGTCAGAAGAAACTTCCATGCTCTGGGATATGGATTAGGTTCTCCATCTGTTCTTTCTTATCTGTTCCATAACCCTGCACTCAGTTGTACATTTTGTAAGTAAACTATCATTTCAGTTTAAGATCTGCTTCACTCATTAGATTGTAACTCTATGAAGATAGAAGCATATCTGCATTTCGCCCCACCTATCTACCCCATACTTACAGACAGTATAGAGCAGAGGCTGACACAATGGTCACTCAGTGACATGTGTAGAAAGGGTAAAAATCTTTGACATTTTATAATTATGATAACATTTTCAAATGTATTTTTCAAATATACATTAATCTACATATTTTATACATATTTTGAATAGGTAACTATAACTTGAAGAATATAAGCAAAAGTTTATTTAATGGTTATCTCTGAGGGTATTATGCACTTAAAAATGTATTTGTTTTCCAATTATCTACTGAAGACTTTCATCTTTAAAATTAGACACAAGTCCGGCCAGCGTGGCTCAGTGGTTGAGCGTCAACCTATGAACCAGGAAGTCACAGTTCGATTCCCAGTCAGGGTACATGCCTGGGTTGCAGGTTCAATTCCCAGTGTGGGACATGCAGGAGGCAGCCATCCAATGATTCTCTCTCATCATTGATGTTTCTATCTCTCTCACCCTCTCCCTTCCTCTCTGAAATCAATAAAAATATATTTTTCAAAATTACACACAATATTCTATTTTTTTGAGAATATCCCATTCCTGTACTAATCTGAATTCTGACCACCCATCATGTCCTATGCTATAAGTAGGCTAGAAGTCCAAGATATTGTGTTTATCAATTTCAAACCCAACTATACATGTACATATTTATTACTGGCATTAGAGTATGTGTTAAAGTCTCAGAAAGTAGAACAACTGTTTTTAGAAAAAAGTCCAACATAGCTTCAGAAAATCACACCGTACACCAGAAAAATTAAACTAATAATAGACAATGAGGATATCATAGGTACAAACAGAACTATATTCTTAGATCATGGCAAGTTTCTTTTTTATTTTGTTTGTTAATTTCAGCATTAAGATAAACTTAAATGGTGGCATCTTTGGAGCATGAATATGGTCACTGTTTTAGTGCCATAAGTGTCTATTAAAAAGCCTTGTCGGGGTGATATTTGTGGCAGGAGCAAGTGGTTTTTCCATCCCTACAGTGAACCTGAACAACGAAGGCAGGTACCTGCTCTATCTACTCAGTGATGCCACTCCTATGCTCACTGGTGGTATGCACTCCTCCCTTTTCTAAGAGCCATGTTGCCTGAATTAGACTCAAAGTCCTTGCTGACAGAAGAGAACCTTCTATACCTCTGTATACCGATCATCACATGCATAGAGTGCTCAACCCACTCACATATTCATTTCATTCACTCCTTCATCTCACACATGTTATTGGGACCTGCAAGCTGTTATTCACAGCTCTGCTCGAGGATTAGGAGATACAGCTCTGCATAGACCAGGTCGCTGCTTTCATGCTGTGTCCATTCTAGTAGGTATTATATAACACAACACGAAGGAATGAATTGTCTGGTAATTCCTTGATTGAGCGGCTATTGGGAATTCTTGTCCCATGAATCAACTGCTTTAAAAGATTTAGGAAAGTATCTAAGAAAATAAGAAACTGTTTTTTCTTTTGTGGTGGTTCTTAAAAAATAAAATTTAGAATTTTTTTAAAATTCAGAAGCTAATTTTAGAACCCTAAGACCATATCTAAGGAAGAAGATAGTGGATATGTCTTTCTCTCTTTTTGTGCCTTTTTTATTTATTAATGTACAGTAGTGTGTTGTTCAGCCTGCATTCCAGAGTAATCATCACCATGGAAATGAGTATTCATTGCCAATCAGATCTCAACTGGAGTTCCATAAATGTTTTATAAGAAGGTTTATATAAAGTGTATTATGACAGATCTAAGAGATGCAGGGCATACTGTTCTAACACAAGCCACATAGATCCAAGGTTGGCCAGAATACATCCCAGGAAGAATATGGAAGGACATAGGAAATGACACATTCAACTCAGTATCTGCTGAGCACCCCAACATAAAGGTTATTCCTTTAATCCCCACAACCTCATTGAGAGTTAGCAATAATTATTGCCAGTTTACAGAGGAGAAAACTGAAGCTCGGAAAGATTAAATAGTTCTCCTAAAGGTCCTTTGTCCTTAGTCAGAAAGCTTCTCCAAGCTTTCTTCAAAGTCCTAACTTCTCCAAGCTTTCTTCAAAGTCCTAACTTTAACTTCAAAGTTCTAACTCTTTGAATTAGGAGACAGGTGATATGAATTTTAAGTACAAGTTCCCTCAGTTTACCAGCTTGAAACCTTAAGCAGGTTACTATGAGAATAATACCTATTCCATGTGAGGATGTCAATTTTTAAAGGAAAAGTTGCATAAAATCACTCTGTGATCCATAAAAATACTCTGGTAACTATAACAATTACTACATGTTAAAAATATGAAAAGTCTATAAAATATTAAAATAAAAATATTTTTTAAATGGAGAAGATAATCATGTATGTTTTATGGGGGAAAGAGAGGGTCAATAGCTGTCATTAATCAAAAACAAATGTTGTGACAGGTTCCAGAAAAAATGAGACCATCGCCAGAATATGATTGATTTCTGCAACTGAATTCCATTCCTCATACCCATGAACTCAAGGTGTAAGAATTAGACAGAACCTAGGATGAAGAAACAAGGGCCTGAGGCGTTCAGTGACTTGCTCAGAGACAAAAGCAAAATCAAGACCCCTGACTGCTCCCCCACCCCAATTGTGGTCCCCCAGCCAGTAACACACTATAAATCATTTCATGTAATGGGCTGTGATGGGGATAGGGTAGTGAGAGGGACTGGTGAAAATCACTGTTATCAACAACCTGCTCAAAGAAAATTAATATGATGTCTTGGAAATTTTCATGATGAAGAATAACCACACAGTAGTGCTAACCATGATCTTTAAAGCTAAGTGCATTATTATCCCACCCCCACCCCCAAAGCCAACACTAAAACTTCACCATGCGTAGCCACCGTGTACCTGATTAGGGCTATGGCAACTGGTAACTGAACCAAGGGCTTAGTCATTAAGGAACCATGACTCTGTTCCTCAGATGAGAATGCTTTTCATGCAGCGAACAAGTCCTATTTTCCCAAAATTGACTCGAACTTTGGGCCACCACGTGGCTTCACACAATCTATGATGCTCCTTTCAAATGACTAAGACTATCATTCTTGCCATTGTGACTATATAAGAAAGGTAAAGCATGGGCAAGCAAGGTCAATACCTCACTACGTAATTCACCAGCGGAGTAAAGCCACTAGCGGAGCAGTCTGAATCATCTCTGGGAGCGAAGGCTCTGAAGAATGTTGACACTTGAAGTGCCGAGGAATGCAAGACTTCTTTTCTGGAAGACCCAAAGCATTCCTGTGAAATCCTAGCGGGTTTGCAAACCAAACATCCTGCATGAAAGAATTGGCTAAAGCATGAAAGAATTGGCTAAAAATAGCAGTCAGCTTGGTGGCACGCTGATACCAGAGTAAATGTCAACGGCTTTGTAGTAGCTATAGATCTGTATAAACTTCTGTCTTCTCATGGATATCCTCTCTCCTTCTTACTATGCAGTAAAAATCTACCCAATTCTTCTTTTCTCTCCCTCTCTCTCCAAACTTTGTTGTAAGACATATTTTTTCAGGCTAATAGGGAGACCTTTAATATAATATTTTCCCAAAACCACCATTCCAAATCACTTGAGTTTCTCTTCTTCACTTCCATAAACAACTCATCATTAAGAGATAGTTAATTTGAACAGCTCCATAAGAGATAAGATTCCGTTTTGAAGTGACATTTAAAAAAAAAAAAATGACAACCCTACAGTGGTTGTCAAGTACCTACAACTATGCTCAGCTAATCCTCATGGTATTGCTGTTATCCCCAATTTAGAAAGGGCTAAGTGCAGAGAGATTAAAGCTGCCCAGTCTAAGATTAAAGGGTCGCTGGCTAACATCTATAAGAATGAGAACCATGGAAAACTGAAACCCACAGATAAAACTGAAATGCTACTTAAGCCAAGACCTACCTGTTTTGCCCGCCTTCTCCCTCTTTCATCTTCTGCACCCTTGATAAAGAGGAAGCCAGGCTGGTAATTGCCAGGGAAGGAGCCAGCATTCTCCTGCAAGCCCCCTGATTCCGGTGGGCTGGGGCGTCCCCCTCAAAGAGGGGAGTCCCACAGCTCTCGAACATATTTACTATCCAAACCTTCCCCAACAGGAAGTCTCATCGAATGAATCACTGAAAAAGCATTTTGATGACCCATCTTTAGGACTATCATAGCCTGTGAATTTGTGCAGGTGACTTTATTATAATTTTCTCACCAGTAAAAGAGAGAATAATAACATTCTCTCTTGATTTTTCTCTTTTCCTTCTTATCAAGATTCACAGTTTTGATTTGATTCAAATTCAGGGTGAATTTTATTAAATTCCAAGACTTCATTTTTTGAGTCTTTGAAACATCCTACTTTCTTGAGGGAAACTAGTGAAAATTCATGCATACACTATTTTCTCATAAATTTCTTTCAAGTTGCCAATGTTTTTAAAAATAAATAACATTCAAGATTTAAGTTACATCACATTTGGAATGTTGAGCGGCCAGACTCTCTCAGACATACAACTCTATTCTGCTCTACTTTTTCACTTTCAATCACTCGAGCCCCTTTAGAAGGATGGAATGGGGGTATTTTGTGTGGCAATGCTAGACGAAGCAGGTTCTGTTACAAGTTCCCTGGCTGAAAAAGTACACTTTCTTTCAGCACTATTGTACATCAGCTGTCTCCAGTTACAGCCCAAGTAGCTGTATAACATATGACTGGACTTGCTGCTAATGCAGGTACACAAATCCTGGGACAGAGACACCTTGTGCTACGGTAAGATGATCCGCCCCAGGCTTCCATTAAGTCATCCGGCACACAAAATGGGAGCTCACATCAGAGATGGTGGGAATTGGTTTGCATTCTGATTTTTATCTGGCCATTCAAAATCTTTAAAAAAGAGGGAATTTAAAAGTCCTCTTTTGTAGAAACTATGAAGCCCATTTAAATATGCCGACTCTCCTGGATTTAGAAGTAGGAGGCTAAGGTTGTGCCACTTTAATACTTAAAACAGTTGGACATAAAAATTTTAAATGCTTATCATTATTTTTAAACTGATTTGATAATATTTTCTCTTAGAATTGCTATTTATCCGATGTAAATGACATATGGTTTGCATTTTCCTTAAATAAAAAGACTAAGACTATCATTCTTGCCATTGTGACTATATAAGAAAGGTAAAGCATGGGCAAGCAAGGTCAATACCTCACTATGTAATTCACCAGACATTACTGAGCATCAATGTGCCACCTTGGGCTGGGTTCCCTGGAGATGTGTGGCATGGAAAGATGACAGGAAGAGAATGAGATGCCACAGAAATAAAAAATGAAAGAGAAGAGAGGAGAAGATAGCAAGCCCATTGTATCAACTATTCCTAGTTATCTCAGTCTAGTAACGTCTCTGTGAAGTGGTTTAATAGCACATATGGTCACATTGCTTCTTGTATGCGATATGTTTTACCTTTCTCATTTTGACTGTTTTTCCAGACCAGAAATTAGAATTAATTAAAAAAACAACAACTCTTCAGACAAACACTGGCCTAGACATTTTATATTATCTCATTTAATTATTATCAAGTGCTTAGGAAGAGATCATATTAACTTCATTGCACAGATCATGAAACTAAGACTCAGAAAGGTACAGTTTATTCAGAAGCACAGATCTAATAAGTGGCTGAGATGAGATTTGAACCAAATTTTCTGGCTGCAGAGCCCATGCCCATGTCACCACACAGAGCTGCCCACAACGACAAGTACCATCTGCCTTCAGCAGAGCATCCTGTGGACGTGGATGTGACAGATTCAAGGCAGACTGCGTATGTGATAAAATATCTGAGAGGTATTTTCCATCTCCAAGGCAGCTGAAGGTTGAACAAATGTATGCTTTGGAGACAGATTGGCTCTGCTGGGTTCGAAGAGAAGGGATTTGATCGTACCAGAGGAGTTCATGAAAGAATTCCTACAACATTCTACCTTCTCACCGACAGTACACAAGGGTTCCAATTTGTTCACATCCTCACCAACACACACACACAGACACACACACACACACACACACACACACGTCATCCTAACTGGGCATGAGGTGATACCTCATTGTGGTTTTGCTTTGACCTTTTCATAAACCTTATCCACCCTCATTTTAAACAACCACTATTTCACTCTCTGTTTTCTTGCTACACAGATTCATGTTAACCTCTCACTGTGGGGCCTTTGCATGTGCTACTTCTTCCTCCAAACTCCTTTCATTCCCCATTCTTCCAGCTCAAATGCTGCTCCACAAACAAGCCTTCCAACTGCAAAGGTCAAACAGCCAACATGACCTGTGTCGGGTTTTCTGTTTAACCCTCTGGTAGAGCTGTGTCCCTTTCATTCAGAGCATTTACCTTGCTTTGCAATTATACATTCAGTCAAGTGATGATTTGATTAATGTCTCTCCTCCATTAGACCTAAAGCGTGTCAGGGCAGGACCAGTTATTTATTTCTCATCAGTACAAGACTAACAAATGGAAAAGTTTAGTAAATATTCTAAAAGAAAAGAAGAAGGAACTAATGAGGTGGAGGTGGGGGGAAGAATAAGGGAGGAAAAGGAGAGAAATGTAGAACAGCAAAGCAAAATAAATACATGTCAAATGTCAGTGTGTGTTACCACCCACCTGCTAGTCTTTCCTCTCCTCTCCTACCAGTCTAACTTAGTAGATGGCTCTCTTTTTTTCACTGCACAATGATATTTTTCATGCCATCATAATGATATTTTGAGCTGATTATCATTTAGGCTTCTAGCCAACAGGCAAAAAGTTCCCAAGACTTAAAAATTT
Organism: Eptesicus fuscus; assembly: GCF_027574615.1. Taxonomy (NCBI): domain Eukaryota; kingdom Metazoa; phylum Chordata; class Mammalia; order Chiroptera; family Vespertilionidae; genus Eptesicus; species Eptesicus fuscus. The sequence continues at coordinate 95,507,980 of NC_072480.1, forward strand.
AGCTTAGCAAGGTGTTAGGTAAAACGTGTGTGAGTCTGTGGTACTGTCCTTAGGAGGAAGACATATGTGAAATGAAACTGAGCACAGCAAACATTTCTTCAAAAATAAATGCTGCAGCCTACCCGGTGTTGCTTAGTGGTTGAGTGCCGATCTATGAACCAGGAGGTCACAGTTCTATTCCCTGTCAGGGCATATGCTTGGGTTGCAGGCTCCATCCCCAATTGGGGGTGGGAGTGTGCGGCGTGTGCAGGGGGCAGCCAGTCAATGATGCTCTCTCATCATTGATGTTTCTATCCCTCGGTCCCTCTCCCTTCCTCTCTGAAATCAATAAAAACATATATTTTAACAAAGAAAAGAAATGCTCCATTCACATCCATTCAGCTCTCCCTCAAAGCCATTGTTTACTTGGTTCGCTTGATTATGTAAAAATGTTGTCAAAAGCAGCAGAAAGGCCAAACGACATTTTTAAACAACATGAAAAATCGAAAAACGGCCTCAGCCACCTTGTTCCTCAGAACATCATTCCAGAAGAAAGCCGTTCCCTTTCCCTCACTGCCCTTCCCATGAGTCTTGAGTGCCCTGATCCAGGACACAGGGGAGCTTCTTCATCTGCAATTGTTCTGCCACATGTCACCGTCACCAGTGAACGAGATGGAAAACATCCATCTGACATAGCTCAGGCCTTCTCCTGCCAGTGGGAATCCAACAGCTGCATTAAGTCATTTCCAATTAACTGCAAATGATTGTGTATAAACGTTTCAACACTATTTTTAAATGATAATAAACAGAGTCCCGTGACTGGTCACAGAGGTTAGGCAAAGATGGCGCGTCGGGAAGAGGGGAAGGGAGCGGCAGAGAAATGAAACAAAGCTGCCTAACAGTCAGGCTTGTGGTATTTGTAAATGGCCATTGGCACTGACTGATGGATGAGTTTCAGAACCTCAAAACCCTAAGAATGCATAATCTTAGCGTAATAGATCCTTTCAGGCCCGGGTTACCACAATATTTACAGTCATCGTACATTCATGGTAATAACATAATAGCACCTTTCATTCCCAAATCTCAGATATTTGCACATTTATAAGCTACCAACTTCTGAGCCTGTGATGAATAACTTCCTGGTGTGTGCCTATGTAACTTGCTATAAAACAAGTGATATAATAAGTGGCTTCTCTTAGTAGAATGACAACTATATGGACTAGATTATGAAAGCATAGCTTTAGGACAGGGTAACATCATGAAAACACTCTGCATATAGAAATTACACTGGGATGGGGAAATGAGAGTGTAACAATTTTTTCAGCTGAGTTTTAGTAAAAGAACAATCAATGCAGTAATAGAATGTTTCTTTTTCCAAAGTTCCAAGGAGAGAAAATACACTCATTCTAAGTTGCCTAGAGAAAAATGGACACACATGGTTGTCTTTTTTCGTTGTATTTTGTGTGTTTACTTGTTGATTGCTCATGTTGTAGCTTTGGCAAAGCTAGACGAAGCTTGTTATTGACCACAGTAAAAGTAACCAGTCATCGGCAATGTAATTTCAGGCTGGGAAAGGAGACTTAAAAACCTACCTATTTAGGAGCTCAAATGTATTCTCCCTTTTTTCAACCTTTGTATGTAAACAGTTGAACATATTTGAAGGTATGTGTGCTAAAAACCTTAAGAAAGCTATGGTTTTTACGAGGAGCTGCTGTAATTAAATTCAGAGTGACTTTGAGTTAACCATCTCCCACAGGGGAATAGTATAAAGATTAAGTTATGTTTTCTACATAAACTTTTAAAAATGTAATCTTCAGAGCTCAAAAAAATTTATTTTTCTGGGAATTCATTCAAAGTAAATTATTGCAATGAATGGGTCTTTGAAAAGTCATCCAGACATCCTAAAATCCAGAATGATGAGACTCTGCTTTTAAGATCCCAAAGAAAGACATTTCTTGTTAAGAAAATTTTTTTTTAATCTCACTGCTGCCTCGTTGGGGTGACCAGCAAATCACCAAGCTCTTCAGAGTCAGATCTAATTAAAGCCTCAAGAAGAAATGAAATGAGAACGTTATTGGTGGTAGGTGATTGCTTAAGGTTTTCAACACAATAACTGAGATCAGAGAAAATAGTACAAATTACAAGTGTAGATACAATTCTGTCTTAACTATATTGGCTTAGACTTGTCATAAAAATGAATGAACAGCACAAGCTGTGCTTGTCATAAAAAGCATGTGGTGAATCTTTCGGTATAACTATAGCATATCTAGATGCTGGCCCATTAGGTCAATATAAATCAAGGTACATAAACATTCAAAAAAGTTTGGGACAGAATGAATCTCAATTGTATTGGTTTTATTGCATGCCATCTCAGAGCTCATAAAAACTGGCTTTATTTGGTTTATGTTTATTTGTTCCATCAATATATGTGACAATCATGAATGCTTGCTTATGTAATAAGATATCACTGTTCGCTGGGTCTCAGGAACATTATATTTGTTTGTTTCTGTTTTCCCAAATAGATGAAAGAAGCAAATCATACTCGTACATTTTTTAAATTTATTGCAGCTTTTGGGTTGCCATTCAAATTGAATCAATTTCAACACAGCAATTCAATTCAATTCTAAATTCAATCCTCCAGCACTTTAGAAAATGAAAACTACATTTTCCATGAGTCATTCTTTGAATTACAAAATGTCCATCATCCAAGAGAGCTTGTTGTATCCATAAAACTAACGCAGCACCATGCAGGTGTTAATGTCCGCGGTACCCGGCTGGTTATTTGGTAACATCCAATACTGAAAGGTCAGTGCTTCATGCTGTATCTGATGTCTAACATTTCAAATTGCTCATGCTATCAAGTGCTTAGTCAATGGATCAAGTTTTTTTTTTTCCTTGATATTACCCAGAGCGGGGGAAAGATTATTTTTCTTTATAATAGCAATGATGGAATGGAAGACTTTTAAGGAGAAGCAGCTGCAAGGATCACAGTGGTAATCACACTTCTTCCATCTGGTTCAGCTTCTCGTGATGGACACTCTCCCTTCTCTCCCGCACTCAGCAAGTAGAAACTCTTAGAGATGGAAAGTATGCATCTCTAACACCTACAGAATACACTGAGTGGCCAGATTACTATGATCTCTGAATGCATAATAATCTGGCCACTCAGTATATATATATATATAGAGAGAGAGGTCTGGTGCATGAATTCGTGCATGGGTGGGGTCCAGCCAGCCTGGCCAGGGGGAGGGGACATGGGCGGTTGGCCGGCCTGCCTGCTGGTCGAACTCCTGGTCGAGGGGACAATTTGCATATTAGCCTTTTATTATATAGGATATACACTGAGTGGCCAGATTATTATGCATTCAGAGATCATAATAATCTGACCACTCAGTGTATATCAACTGAACTGCATTGCAGAACACTGGCATTCTCTAATAGGACAGAACGTTCTTCCTGCTATTAAGACATGGGTGAGACTTTGTCCTACTTAAGTCCATTTCTTTCTTATCCCAATGGAGAAAAAAGAAACTATATAGAACTTTTTGATATGCATGTTACCCACTAACAACTTCCTTAAATTAACATACTTCATCTCCAAGTAAAAACAAAACCAGTTCCTCATAAAAACAACCAAAACAGTTTTTGAGAACTAAGAAAGTAATGATATAACATTAATCATGTCAAATTTTACTTCCTTGTTAATTTGTTGTCTCACAAAAAAATTACTTAAATGAATAGGACTAGGGATCAAGACAAAAGGTTCTATACTCTTTATTGGAGTTTTATTATTTGAACAAAACCTGTGCTGTTCATTTTCCTCATCTGTTTTTTCAGGATAAAATATCTGCCCAGTAAATATGCCATGAGAATGAAAATATGAATTTAGGTGGAAGTCTTTTAAGGATAAAAGTATTAGGTGATAGAAAAAATAAAATTTTAAATTTTTTTTAAAAGAATAAAAGTATTTTGCTATATTAGTTTTGTCTAAAGCAGTGGTCAGCAAACTCATTAGACAACAGAGCCAAATATCAACAGTACAACGATTGAAATTTCTTTTGAGAGCCAAATTTATTAAACTTAAACTTCTTCTAACGCCACTTCTTTAAAATAGACTCACCCAGGCCATGGTATTTTGTGGAAGAGCCACACTCAAGGGGCCAAAGAGTGAAGAAACAAATTTTGAGTTATTCCACCATTTGGTCGCTGAGCTTTTATTATATAGGATAATATCAGATGTTTGCCGACCACTGGTCTAAAGTAAATGAAGAGCTCACCAGCCATTTGCCACAGAGAAAGATCCTTTGATCTGGGACTGAAGGTTAAATATCAAGGCTCTTCTTCTGAATGGATTCTCACAATGAGTTTCATAAATGACATCACTCTGCATAGACTTAGCATTGTATGAGCTCTGAGTTCAGGATACAATTTAAAAGGTTAAGTTTTGGAAAAAAGAGATGGAGACAGTTCCACAATAAATACAATGGGATTCTTTAAATGATTGAGAAAATATACTAATACCCAGACCAATGAAGCACATAAATCTCAACAGAAATTTTCCTTGAAGTTTGACAAAATAACTATACAACATTTTGGAGGAAATGTATTAGGATTTATGGGTTAATTCAGTATACATGTTTTAAAATATTTAAAGGAAAAAGGGGCATGCATGCATGAGGACAGCAAGGTTGAGAAGGGGTTGGGGCAGAGCGAGAATGAAAAGGGGAAAGGGTTGCAGTGGGTAGAAGGCTGGTCATATAAAATGGGAGGCATTTTGTAAGAGTTTTCTAATGATTAACTGGGCTTCTCTATTCTGTAATCCACATTTCTTTTCAGTAGGAAATAGATAACACAGAAAACACAGTGAAAATGGAGTAAGGTGTGGCCAGGCCCTTATCTCCAGTTAATACAATATATTTTATAAATACATCAGTTAGGGCACCAGCCGGATTCCACTGCTACTATTTGTGGTATCGTTCAGATAGCAGAAAATAGGGTCAGTGGTGGGAGGAGCATGGTTATACAGCCAAACTGGTCTTATCAGAATTGGGGCTGAATCATGGACTGGGTGTGTCTTATAATTTCCTGTCATTGTATCTTGAACAGGGTTACACACACAGCCAGGCGTGATGTTGAATCAGTGAAAACTGACTAACAGAAATCGAGATGTAGCGGGAAAACCAACAGGGCAAAGCCCTATTGAGAGTTAACATTTCTGTGCCTGCTTCTCTATTTTAGAGTTCAGGATTAGTTTTCACAGCTTTAGTTATTGAATCGAGTGGCAGTGAAATAACATCCCAACATAAGCCTCACCATTCTTCAGAATCCTTGGCTATGGTTATAAGATGATAAAGCATTGCTTGAAAAAAATTTTAATATATGAACTTGATTTAATTTGTATCTATAAAGAGGGGAAGGATAGCAGAGGAATGGGAAGTGGGAACTTTTATATAGGTAGTTATTTGGGTACCCCCAAAAATGTATACATGTACTTTGAATAATTATAAAGGCAGTGTTTATTAAAATACATTTAATTTTCAAAAGTGAGCTATCAGCTGGTAAAGTGTGTATACATTTTTTTGAGCCTCATGCATCCATGTTTTGTTGCCCATCATATCTATCTTTTATCTTGATACAATGGAGGCTCTATCATTGGACCAAACCAATATTTCACACTCCTGGGCCCAGATCACTTCACTAAAAGTTTTTCCTAGTTTTCAGAAACATTCACCAAAATTCACTTAGTTAAGGAGTCACTGCATTTCATAGGTCTGAAAAAGTATCTCCTGAGTGAAACACAATACAGCGTAAAAATCATTGCCATACCATCCTTTTAGAGTCTCTCTGGGTTTACTCAGCAGACAGACTCATTTTCCAACAAATCCTTTCAAATTTTTGCAGTTTAGCAGCTCCTCCAAAAAAAAAAAAAAAGAAAGAAAGAAAGAAAAAAAAGAAAAAGCGATATCCCGAGGGTGTGTTTGTTTCAGAAGAATGAACATGGAAATGTGTGAAGAGCTAAACGTTTCTCTGCCTGATGACCTCCTAAGGTAGATTTCCCACAATTATCTCCCAAAGTTCCTTCAATGTTTCATTAGACTTTATAATTAGCTATGTTGAGAACATAGTTCTAAGATGGTTCCAATTCCCTGAAGGACAAACAATTGTGTATATGATTATGTTTACCAAGAGAAAGCATTGTCTAATGAATCTGTGAAAACTAAGGCACCTTTATATAAGGAGAAAATTTGAAATGAGCTAAATTAAATTGTGCAATTTAATACATGGTGAGGTCGGTAGGGGAGAGCGGGGGAGGGGAAGAGGGAGAGAGCTTAGCTGCAGGTCTACCACTATATTTATACTACGTCTCCATCTATATCCCCTGCATTTTTTTACTAAAGACCTGAGATAGCTTAACAACCAAACAAAAGCACTATGAAAGGATAATACATGATTTCAAATAAAACATCATTCATCAAGAAATAAAGAATAGGCAACAAAAAAAAAAAAAAAACAACAGAATGCAAATATACAGGCCACAAAATTTGTTTCTTGATGGCCCAAGTGAAAATCAAGAGTTGGCAATTACATTATAAAGACTATACATACTGGAGAGAATCTAAACTTTTTCTACCTCATAGCACTACAATATGTTTCTTATATGATGTTTTATATTATAGAGCTCCAAATGAGATAGTGGGTATATACTAGTATTCATAAACATTGGTGGGTATATATAGAAATAGAAATTAAAGAAAGAAAGAAATACTCTCCAAATATGTATATTGGATTTGAGACAGTGACTTCTTATAGTTTCTAACCATGAAAGCTAACATTATAACATCAAAAGGCAACTCAGGAAAGACATTTAAGGTGGGGATACAGACAACCAAGGGAATTGGGTCTGAACCTCCACTATCTCGTGGTCTGGATTCAACCAATGATGACCATTGAGTGTCTGAAGGAATAGATGGACAGCAAGTCCTCCCAACAAGTCCATATACATATCCCCTCTCTCAAGTAGGGATTTGGGGCATAATGAACAAACATAATTTATTAGAAGAAAGATCTTTGTCTTTTTATATAGATACTAGAGGCCCAGTGCATGAATTTGTGCACTGGTGGGGTCCAGTCGGCCCGCCCCAATGAGGGCCGATCAGGGGCAGAGCCGGCCAGGGTGAAGGTCCATGGGTGGTTTGCCAGCCAGCCCCGCCCCCAATCGGTGTGGGGGGCCCCACTAGGGGGTGGAGCCGGCCGGGGCAAGAGCCCCAGTTGTTCTGGTCATTCTGGTCATTCTGCTGTTTGGTCGCTGGGCTTTTATTATATAGGATAATATCATATTCAGATGTATTAGACTCATGCATATAGTCCAAGATCTATATAGAATCATACATATGAGGAGGAAAAGAATTTAAAGATGGGTGCATACTAACCACAAACTTATTTTTCTCCAGAATACTGTCCCACACACCCATGGGGAACCTCTGCCTATTGGCCTCAACCATCCATATGTCAAGCCAAAATGGATTAGAAATAAATTTATGAAATTATGATTATAATAGCCACAATTGCCCCTCCTACTACTTACTGAGTATCTGGCACTATGTGACATACTTTACATTCATTATCTCAAAACTTCATACTAATCATGAAAAGCCCAAGATTTTTCTTTCAGGATTAAGGATTTTGAATTCAGGATCCAGAGATACAAATCATTTCTTACAACATACCCTGAGAAAGACTCCTGAAAAAGATAAAGCTATGTTCCATTCCTTTTCGTTCTTACTCATGAATAATGACGACGATGTCTAATATTTATTGCAGGTGTATTATGCACCAGGCAGTCACCGCATTGAGAACCTCCCAGAATGTAATACTTGCGACTCTCCCATGGAATCGGTGCTATTGTTATTCGCAGTTCACAGATAAGCAACCTGAGGTTAAGTAACTTCTCTAAAGGCATTCAACGAGGTAATGACAAAGTCAGGCTCCAACTCAGCAATTATGACTTCAGAGCAGGAGCTTTTAATTATTTTACCCTAGAATTAACATCTCAGTTGGGAATTATGCATAAAGCCCAGAAAAGCTCAGCCATTTGCTCTCGACAGAGGTGGAGCAAAGACTTTTACAAAAATCAATAACTTAGGAAAAGTGATAGCAGCTTTAGCAAGATACAGAAAACAATCCGGATTGAACATGCATGACGACATACATCTCAGACCACCCCTATCTCTGACCTCTTCCTCACAAGAGAAGCCTCAGAATTTCCCCGGCAAGCTTTTCTCCCTGTCCTTCCTCCAGAGCACTCATTGATGGCAGTCTTCCCTAGAAGAAACCAATAAAAAGTTTTAGATAATAAGTTACCTTTTCAGAAGGATATTTTAATTTGAAAATTCCTTGGCATTAAAATGTCAACTTGGTTCTCTTGTTTCACCGACTTGGGTACTGCCAAGTTGTCGTTTCTTTCCAAAGATGATCTTTTATAATAATTGTCTTTAATAACTGTTTTAGGGATTATACTCACTAATATTATAATCAACATTGCTGACCCTGATATACTAGAAAATATGTAAAGTATTTAAAAATCACTTGTCTTTTTGTCTTGAAGTTTTCAAAGTGAAACTCAGAAATTGAACTTTGAAAAAGCAATGTTACTTCAAAGCACTGTTTTTGTCAGCAGTGATATCTCAAAAAAACATTTTTAACCCAGATTTTGAAGAATGCATAGAAGGATATCTAACATGCTTTAAAAATACTATTTCCTGATGCATTTTACAGAGAAGACGACAAAGTGCTTCCATAACAATTCTGATAGATAAGCGATGTAACAGCCTTTTTTACTAGTACAATAGATCTTTCCTTATGGTACCTACACTTTTACTAAGGGACTATTTCATATTTTTAAATAGGATTTAAAAGTTAAATTAAGCAGAAAGCATGCAGTGAAGGCTCTTTCAGCACAAAATTTAGGTTTCAAATGACATGGTTACATTAGTTTTCTGTCCAATTAAACTTTAACCTGGGAACCTTATTTGTTTCAATGCTTGCCTCACAAGAATTGTCCAATAAATACACACTTATCTCCCATGCTAGGGAGTTTGTAATTCATTGTTTGACATCCTCACTGTCAGCCTGTCCCCACACTGTCCCCTCACTGTCACCCAGTCCCCACCCTGTCCCCACATTAGTTATTTTGATATTTGCTTTAGTAAGAATGAGTTAGTAAATATAAGTTTATCTTTGCACACTAACCAAAGATCTATAATCATTGTTAGAAACATTGTTAAAAACAATTGTATAGACATAAGAATTTGAGTGGTTGGTATGAATACGTAATAACCTCAAACTAGGCCCTCAACATTTTTAAAACATTTCTGCCATAAGTTATTTTATTGTAAATTTACCTTTTCAATTTGTTGGATAAAGCAAAGGGAAAATCTGATTTTGGAAACATATTTCGCACAATATATGTATTCTGAAAAGATGGATATGACATCGTATTTTAGACTGACTAAAGGAATTCCAAGGCTAATTCTTTAATAAAATTAATAAATGCAAGATAATTTTCTATCTTGTTTCATTCAACTGAGATTGCAAATGTCGGATTTGCACCAAGTGAGGTCAGCCTTGACCCAGCATAAATAGACGTCGGTAAAGGGTGGATGAGACAACTGAACTGCTTCCACCAGACTACCCTTGGGTCTGTATTAAACCCAGTCTTTGCTTTTAGTGACTGAATTAGATTCTTGGTCTGAAATGTTATGTTTCTTTCTTATTCTTCTCTCTCATTCTCAACACACACACACATTCGCGCGCACACACACACACACATACATACACACACTCACGTTTTACATACAGAGTATTACAGCAAACGGCAGGCAGCTTCTGTCTTCCAACATAATTAATCATACATTTTGCAAATAGAAAAGCATTGTGTATATAATACTCATTTATCCTGGTATCACTGTCTTTGCTGCATTTGATCATTTTTATTACTATTATTATTACCATTCATCATCATCTGCTCCTAGTTTTGCCTTAAATTCTTTTAAAATTATTGAGAAGTGAGGTTTCTGTCATTTTTTAGATAATCATTGCCATAGCATAGCAGTCTGAATCATTTCATGCCCAGGGTGGATTTCAGGTGAGACTTACAGAGCTGACTCCTTTGACCTCCACGTAAATCCAAGTTCAATTATCTTTGACGTGAGAACAGGATTAGTACTTGGCCAAAGAAATTCCCATTGTTGACATAGAGGCTGGATGGTTCTCTGTCTGGGTCTCACTATGTAATGGGCAGGTCTGTTATTGATCACAAGTTAGGATGTATCTAATTTAATCACTCTTGTGTGTAGTATTTGATTTGTCTTATGTACTATACTATTTTTTTTTAACTTATGAACTATTGACTGAGTCTAAGTTTCTCTTGCAACTGTCTCTTCCCTACTAAACCACTCTCTCTACCTTAGATCAGACCTCATCTATCTTCCTCTAGAATAGGGCACCTAACTAGATTCATTATTTTCAGCTTCACTGCTTCCTAATAAATCTTCCATAGTGTCCAGTATAGCTAGCATTGGATGAATGCTTATGGAATGAATAAGTTAATTCATATGGCTCTAAATACTCTTGGTTGGGGTGTGTTGGGGTGCCATACTTATAGGATTCTAATATAACATTTAGCTCACCCAAGCACAAATCTACTTATTCAGAATGAATTTGGTAAAGAGGAAATTTTACCTCATTTTTCCAACTCTAAATGTCAAACCCTTGACTCTGCTACACACTCTTACCTCTGGGAATTCCTGGGAGTGTTGGTTTGTTGGTTTCTATGAGGGTTCTGAACTCAGTGCTTCACAAAATAAAAAAGGATTATAAGGCCCTAACCAGTTTGGCTCAGTGGATAGAGCATCGGCCTGCGGACTCAAGGGTCCCAGGTTCGATTCTGGTCAAGGGCATGTACCTTGGTTATGGGCACATCCCCTGTAGGGGGTGTGCAGGAGGCAGCTGATTGATGTTTCTCTCTCAACAATGTTTCTAACTCTTCCCCCCCTCTCCCTTCCTCTCTGTAAAAAATCAATAAAATACATTTAAAAAAAAAAAAAAGATTATCAGGAACGACTGAATCCACAGTGAAATGAAAAATAGAAAAGCATTGTAATACACACAATACTTAAGAGTCCAAATCACTGTGCACTCTTAAAATATAGTGAATGGGCTAGAAGATAAAGTGTGTCCTGAACACAGCAGCCAATTCTTACCCAGAACCACTGATAACACTTAACCATGTGACTAGTTTCTGGTCTAGTTCAACTTGTATGATCTTTAATATGTCCAAATGATCTTATCTAGACCAGATCGGCTGCTTCCTACCTCTGGGCCATGGGTGTGAATCCAGGATTGGTTATGCAATGCCATCTTTCAAATGCAAGCACTCTGTAGGAGACCGATCTGATGATGCCCGTCTCCTGTGGTCCAGAGCAGGCTGCCATGGAGATTAGCATCCTCTCTGTGCACTGAGATGAGGAAAGGATTTTAGGTTCCTTTAGCTGTAAGAGCATCTTCCTGCTTTAAGTATGAATGAAAAAGAATTCCTCGCTGAACCAAAACATAATTTTCATGTGGCTCCACTGAACACCCCTAGGCAGGAGACGCAATTTGATCACACCAAGCAAAACATTGTGTGGAGTATACTAGCAGTGCCATTATTTAGATTTATGGTCAATGCACCTTAATTAAAGCACACGATGTCTTCGCCTCTACAGTGAAGCTCATGACATCCAAATAATTTTCTCTTTGCTTTCACTGAAGATATGGGTATCCCATGCCAAACCGACATCTTTTCCACGTCCCTCCCATTTTATTGCAAATACATAAAGACCAAGCAACAGGGCTAGCATGCACATTAATATAGTTTAATTTTTGTTTTTATATAGTCTCTTTTTAATCCTCAACCGAGGATATATTTTACTTATTTTAGTGAAAGGGGAAGAGAAAGGAAAAAACACACACATTGATATGAGAGAGAAACATCCATCGGTTGCCTCTCAAACATACCCCAACCAAGGATCGAATGCGCAACCTAGGTAAGTGCCCACAATCTTTTGGTATATGGGACCATGCTCCAACCAACTGAACCATCTGACCCAGGCTATAATCTTTGTTTTATATTTATTTTGCCACCTATCTACTAATCCCAAGCAATAGTCTCTGAAACACCCAAGAATTATTCTTGATGTTTTCATTTTTCTCAGTCTCCCCATCATCAAATGAATAATTAATTGTGATGGATTGAACTACTAAATTAAAAAATATTCCCTTTCCTTCCTTACAGACATGGTACTAGTTCAGGCCTTTCTTATTTTGACATAGACTATTGAAATATTTTCCTTTCTAATCTCCCTTCTTATATTACATCCCCTTTCATTTCCCCTCTGTTCAGTTGCTAGAATGAGCTATTTAGAATATAAACCTTAAAACTTACAATGGCTTAGGCTATGACTTTGAATATCACATGAATAAAAGTATTATCAGAATTGTGCCCTATCATCTTTGTTATCTTTAAGCAGAAATAGGATGTTAATAAGAAAATATTCATTATACAAAGTTTATTTACATGTCAAAAAGTCATAGTAGTATAGTCACTATATATGTGCAGAATGTTAACCTCTGCTATGGAACTGCCAAACCCTTTAGCTTTTCTAATTCTCTCATATCTTGATTTGGACCCATATCCATAGATATTCCATGATTTATTCATGGCTAAATGTTCTAGACTGTGGGGCATACCCTTCTCAACATTCAATATTTATGGTTGCTATAGATGACAGTTTTTCCAATGGTTCAGCAATCCATACTAATCACTGACATGTGATAATTTTTTCTCCAAATGTATGCAGTATTTGTAATGGAGGACAGGTATGTTTGGAGTAGCTGGAAGCTGTTGAGTGAAATTCATCAACACGCTGGTGTTACTTCTCAGTGAATTCATCTTTCCAATGAGATCCCTCTGACTGCAGCATTCACAGAAGACATAGCTGTTAGTTACTGGGTACACACTGCAGACACATGTGCCTCAGAAAGGGGTACAAAGAACACCCACTGGGGGTCACCCAGTACCCCCTTATCATTTTATCTATACCACACAATAATTCTGTGTTTATAAAAAGCAGTAAATTGAAATTAGAAGTAAGGAATTCCCATGTGTCAAAACCAATTAGCTGTTTAAAGAAAATGATCCTATAATGTGTAACCTTGGTCCATCTGGCATAAAATATTGTTCCCCAAGTTACATTGTACTTATGTTTCTGAAAGAAGGTAGCTCAGGAAAATTCCATGGTTTGAAGTTTTACCTTATCAGTATATTAAGGTTCTTATTAAGCTAGAAAATAATTAAGTTCTCAAATATTTGTATTTCCCTGGTATTCTTCCCTTTTTAGAGTTCTCCTCATTCTTGTAATTGTTTGAGAAGTGCAAAGCTCTGCTCTTCCACCATCCTCAGAACTTTCCCATTGCTTTCAAAATTAACCTTTAATGTTGTGTCCATGATTAAATGAAAACAAACACCACTGGCATTTCCTGTTCCCTGACCTACGTTTCCAGCCCCACCGAGGTCAGCTCCCACAACAGCCTGTTCTTGCTGCGACAGTTACTTCAAAATATCATCTTTGCTTTTGGGGGGTGGGGCGGGAGTGTTAACACAGTCATCATTAACTATTATTCTCTTGAATCCAACAACCCATTAATTCTTGCACCTGCAGAATATACTAACAGCAGCTAACATGTCTAAACCTTTCCTCAGCATCTGTCTCAAATTCAGAACCAATCAGTGAATGTATTAAATTCTCCATTTTCTTTGTGTATTTCCTTATGTATGGATCCATTGGAATGTATCTTTTCCAACCGTTTCCCATAACAAATTTATTAATAAATTTGCTAGGGAATCCACTGGAGTATGTATTTTACCCAACTCCATTTAAAAAATCACTGCCAAATCTTAAGCTTTTTTTTTTTTTTTTTTTTTGGCCAGTAATCACTTTATCCTTCTTTAGAGATGCATAATATGGCCATATCCATTCATTGGTATTTCAAACCCCATCACTCTAATATATTCTTTTAATCAGTCCTTACTATTTTCTCTGACGAATTATAATCCAAGTGAAGGTTTGCACTACAAATTTGTGATTAAACCTTTTCAATAATATTTTTGCAAGCAAAAGGAAAACTATAATTTTATTTCTCTAAAGTAATCATTAACATTACAGCGTGCTGAAGTCACTGTTATTCTAGTTTCTTATTGTTAAGGCTAAGTTCTTACAGAAGAAAACAAGTCCTTCTGCCTTGTCTGATCAATCACACTCAACATACTGTCTGGGCCATGGACAGTGAAACCCAGGCACTGAGCAAGGAAAGCAGCCAAGTGCTGGGAGCAGATTGTTAGGGTTCCTGACTGGCATGGTGCTACTGCCACAGAGCACCAGATGCCACCGCTGGGCCCATGGCCACTGCAGTCTGGAGGGTGAATGTTCATGCCCCCACTGCACTTGCCCCCACAGACTCACCTCTTTGGGTTATTTCTTCCCTGTTGAAAGCCTGAGGCTGGAGCATAGGCTGAGCTAGATTATAGGGCCAGAGAAAGTGTGTACCTGGCCATTTCAAATTCTGTGTTGGAATTGTTCAATAGAGGAGGTATTTCTATAGCAGGGAATTGCTCAGTCACAGGCATTGAGTTCAGAAGATGCTGTGCTACCAAAGCAATGTGCACTGTACATTGACCTTGATGTAGTTGCTTGCCTTTGCTTCAGTAATATCTTTTTTTTTTTTTTTTTTTTTTTGGCCCAATCACTCTTAAGAGCTTGGTTCAGGGTCATAATTTAGGTTCCCAGTGAGCCTGTTGCCCTAATCCGTTCTTCTTTCTTTTCCATGTCTTAGGTTCTTGGAAGCACTTAACTAGTAAATCACCGTTTACCAAGTCTACAATTAAAAGCAAATGTGCAAGGTGATTGGCTGGAGGGGTCATTGAAACACTGATGCTGTGACTGTACTGCACAAATGGAACCAGCCTGACAATCAGAAGTTGGGGGGGTGGGGTGGTGTCCAGGCTCTGTCACAAGCTCACTGTGTGATCACTCCCCTCCTGTCTCATCTGCAGGAAAATGCTGGGCTGGGATGAGACGGCCTCCAGGCCCCCTGCACTCTCTGACATCTATGATTTTCCAGTCACAGTAATGTTTGCTGTAGCAATGGGGCGTGATGTCTGGGATGATCATGTGTTTTGTTCCCTTAATGGAGGCTGAGGCAGCAGCTTTATTGGACACAAGCTGAGCTGTGTCAGCACAATGGAGATGATTGGCTAGACCCCAAAAACAGACCCCAGAGAGACATTGATTATGACAGGCAAACAATTAAAGAGGGAAATGAATGGCTTGTGGATAAGACATCTGTGTGCTTGTGATACCCTTGGTCCAGCCTTCAATGTAACATGTAGTTTAATTGGGATGGACAGAAATGTTCTTAAGGCCATTCTGAAGAGGATCTGGAGAATGTCTGTGGAACTAGAAATATACAATGAAATTTTCTAATCTATTTTTATTTTTCAAGACTTCCAATAGTAGAAATTACTTTCTCTTTATATTTCTTAGTTCTGAAGCCAAGTAATTATGTTGGAAAATTAGTCAAAATCTAATTTTAACGTTACATGAGTACACTGGAGGCCGAGAAGCATTTGACAAGTTCTACTCCCACTTTTCCCCAACACCTCCTGCCAACATTTTCTTCTGCATTTCATCTTCTTGCTCTGTGCTTTTTCATATTTTCTCCCTTAATATATTTCCATACCATTCTTACTCTTTAAAAATACGCATATTTCTATGATTTTTGTCTATCATAGACTTTCATCATGTCCATGACTGAGATGCCAAGTGGGGGAGGGGGGTGGCAGACCCCTCAGTGTCATAGAGGATGATGAAGTTTTTCAGTGGGTGTGGCCTTCCATAAGTCTGTCACCAAACCAGCCAGCACCACAATCAGTCCCTGGTGCTCACCCTTGATATGGTTAGGGGCGCTCTGTCTGGTGTATTTCAACCTACTTCCACCAGGCTCAAGAGTGCAGATGTCAGGACCCTCTATGGAGCTTTCTTACCACACATGTCTCTTTAGTATATGTATAGGGTGCCCCCCAAAAATGTATACACAATTAACAGCTGATAGCTCAATTGATGTTGCTTTTCTTTCAGTTTTAACCCATTGGAATTAATAATTATTCAAAATGTGCATACAGTTTTGGGGGACACCCTGTATTAGTTTGTTAGAGTTGCCATAACAACATACTATAGACTGTGTGGCTTAAACAATCAATTTTCATTGTTTAATTCTGGAGGCTAGAAGTCCAAAAGATCAAGGTGCTGGCTGGTTTGGTGACAGACTTATGGAAGGCCACCTTCTCGCTGTTTTCTCACATGGTCTTTCCTTGCTGTGTGCAGGTGGGGATGAGAGAACCCTTCCTCTTCTTATATTCACTAATTGCTGAATCTTATCACCTCACCTTTGTGACCTAACCTAGTCCTAATTACCATCCAAAGGCCCATCTCCAAATCCTATCAATTGGGGGTTAGGGCTTTAACATTATGAATTTGGGGCAGTGAGGGGATGCAATTCAGTCCGTAATGGTATAGTACAACACAAAGGCAGTTTGTTTCCTAAGTATAACAGGGCCTATCTCTTCATGCTCCTTCCTCATGACACAACAGAGAAAGCATAGACCTTCCTCATCTGCATGCATGAGTGTCTCTATTCCCACTCCTCCACCTCTAGCATCCTCAGCAAATTCAAGGCCGAGCACTTCATTAGATCTCGATAATAACTGGTCAGAGTGTCTGAACCAGAGAAGAATGTTTTATATATGTTCCTCATTCTTGTATTTTTGATACTACAGTTGTCCTTTTACTTCAACGTTCTTCTTTTTCCTTTGTGGTGTAAGTAGGAATAACACAAAACTTACTATTTTCATCATTTTTTAAGTGTACAGGTACATGGCATTAAGTACATCCACATTGTTGTGCAACCATCACCATTCATCTCCAGATGTTTTTCATCTTTCAAAATTGAACCTCTGTGCCCATTAAATAATGATGACTCTTCATTCTTCCCTCCATCCACAGCCTAGCAATCCCCATTCTACTGTCTGCCTCTATGACTACTATAGCACCTCATATAATTGGAATCTAAAATATGTGTCCTTTGAGACAGAGTTAGTTTACTTAATAATGCCTTCAAAGCTCACCTATATTGTAACATGTGTCAGAATTTCCTTCCTTTTTAAAACTGAGTTAGATTCTATTATATATATCACATTTTGTTTACTTATTCATGAACAGTTGGGCTGCTTCTTTGGCTATTACATATAACACTTCCATGAACATGGGTATCCAATCAAAATCCTTCTTAATAAAACAAATCCTTTGGAATTCTGACACTGCTCTGAGGAAGAATAACATTGATTGCTTGATGATTGCAAAAGGGAAATGTTGCAAGCTGTCTGAAAGAATATTTTACATTGTGTATAACCTTTGACCTTAAGGACTCATGACACAATTCTAAAATGTTAACAACTTCATAGTTCTTTCATAGCTGATTATCTTCATTAAAATCTTTTTTCTTCTATATATGCAGATTAATTTCTTAAGCATTTGAAACATTCCAACTTACTTTGATGCTTAAGGATTTATAGTACAAAGAGTAAAAAAAATTACCTGGCATCAAATTTAACATAAAGTGAAATATAAAAATAGTTATGATGTTTTCTTAAATTAGATTTCAGGAGATACAAAAGTTCACTTATATTTTGTTTTCTAGTGCAATAGAGAAATGTTAGAATATAGAGAATCTTAAACTCCTAACATTTAGATCTGGAAGGAATTTTAGAGACAATTTATCCCTATCCCTTTATTTCACAGTTTAACAAACCCAGAGAGCTTAGGTGATTTCTTTCTTTTGTTCTATTCATTCATTCCTTTATTCATTACTTGTGTGTCAATGGTGTATGTGACAGTGTCTAATACTATAAAGCATACACAAATTGATTATAGTTTTGTTCCAATCCTTAAGCAGATTATCTTCTAGCAAGGCAGAAACTCTGGGCATTGAAATTCAACAACACTGAGTCACTGCTATGTTCAGGCCAGTGTGCTAAATATTGAAGAAGGCACAAAGATGAGAAGGAAGGCACACCACACTCAGTGAATGCACAAGCCAATAGTGAAGTGGTTCTCAACCTTCCTAATGCTGCGACCCTTTAATACAGTTCCTCATGTTGTGGTGACCCCCAACCATAAAATTATTTTCGTTGCTACTTCATAACTGTAATTTTGCTACTGTTATGAATCGTAATGTAAATATCTGATATGCAGAATGTCTTAGGCGACCCCTGTGAAAGGGTCATTTGACCCCCAAAGGGGTCGCGACCCACAGGTTGAGAACCACTGCAATAGTGGGACAAGATGTGAATATACTGTACTGTTACAGAGGGCCCACGGGAGACATTGGGCACAGTGGGGTCTTGAAGGAGGTAGGGATCACATCCATCAGGGGAAAATAAGTGACTCCTTAGAGCTGGTACTGTGGCAGGCATGGTAAGCTGAAGAGGCAGAGATGAGAGAATTAAGGAGGAACACAATCAAGAGAGGAAGGCAGGAAAGACTGAGGCTTTGTGGGGGGGACTCAGGAAAGCAGTAGAGAAGGTTTTAAGGGACAGCCTCCCTCATGGGCTCTCTCATTAAGCTGTAGAGATAGAAGGACCAGTTCTAGTCCTGGTTAAACCTCAGGATCCTCATTTATAAAACCACAATATGACAGTCCCTGCCACCTAGGGTTATTGTGAAGATCAAAGGAGAAGTGCTTCACAGTGTCTGGAACACAGAAAAGCTCCCAAAATGTCAGCCGTGGTAATGACTTTTGTATTGCAAAGAGCATTTTGATGTCAGTTGAAGTAAATTGAATTGAATATAATTAATTCAATAGAAAATGGATAGTCATTAGAGGATTTTGTACAAAGGAATGATATGTTAATAAATACATCGTTAAAAATTAATCTGTCAGAGTTCTCTAAGTACAGGCGGAATGTAAAAAAGCAGGAGACAGAATATATATTGGCGGTAATGATAATAGCCCAGGGGAGAAGTAAGTAACGAGAGCCTCTTTATGTCTGTTGGAGTAGCAATGATAATCAATCAATTATATTGATGTTAAGGGAGTAAAATTGGCAGAGGGGGAGGAGGAGGATAATGCAACAGATTGGGTACAGAGGGATGGAAGGGAAAATCAAAGATCAACACTTAGCACCTAGGTTACAGACTGAGAGGGACATTAAAAGACAAACTGGAGTTCAAGGGGATGATATTTTTGGTTGTACATATGTTGAATCAAAGAGACCAGCTAGGATGTCCAAGACACAGCCCACAGTGGAGCTGAGTGCTAGGTTTGGGCTAAGCAAGGTGATGCCCCAGAAGCAGGAACTGGACTTCATAAAATCGCCAGGGAATTTGAAAGAACAGCAGATGGTAAACACGGAGACTGGGTTTGAAATGGTTTCTAATGAGTGAATGTTGAGGCACTGGAAGCGATCTTTAAAAAAGTAGTTAAGTAGGATGGTAGAGAGCAGAGCACTGTTGCATTTTCTCTATTTTAACATTATGTTTTTCAGTAGAGAGCAGGTGCAAACAGAGAGGGATGGATGAAGAATGATTTCCGGGAAGAAAAATGGCTAGAGCAAGGTCCCAGGGGAGGTGAATAAGATGCAAAGCCTAGACTCAAGGGGTTAGCGGCTTTCTCAGTGGTGAGGGTTGGGTGGTGGAGCCATGTGACTCCCTGTTGTGCTGGTTGGAAGGGAGACAGGAGGCTGCTCGGGCCAGGCTGTGTGAAGAGGAGCCTTGGAGCATCATCAGGATTCTAGTTCACTGTGACTAATGGGGAAGGGAGTTCCAGAACATGTGTGAACAGTTCTAAGGAGTCAGGAAAAAAGCAGTGAAACATAATCCATAAGGGAGAACACTGTATTAGTTTCCTGTGGATGCTGTAGCAAATTACCATAAATGAGATGACTTAAAGCAACAGCAATTCATTCCTCCAGCTTTGGAGGCCAGGAGTCTGAAATCAAGGTGTCAGCAGTGCCACCCTCCCAGTGGATAGCAGTAGAGGGGTATCCATTCATTGCCTCTTCCAGCTTCTGGTGGCTGTGAGCATTCCTTGGGTTGTGGCTGCATCATTCCAATCTCTGCCTTCATCTTCATGTCATTTTCTCCCCTGTGTGTCTATCTCTAATCTCCCTCTGCTTTTCACTCTTCTAAGGAGACATACGATTGCATTCAGGAACCTCCCAGATAATCCAGAATGACCACATCTGCAAAGACCCTTTTTTCCAAATAAGGTAACATTCACGGTTAATTAATTCTGGGAATTGGTAGGTGGACATATCTCTGGGAGCTGTTACCAGTCCAGCACAAATACTTTATAGGATATGATAAATGCAGTGAGAGTTCAAGATAAACAAATTAGGACAAGCAATATGTTGGATGCCAGAGGAGAAAAATCTAGAATGGCAGGTTTCTTACAGTTTGTGCCTATCAGAATTGTAATGAAAATATATAACAATGCAATGTGTACATGTATGTTACTGTGTGACTCAGCCATGATAACTCAGTAAGACAAAAAATTAAAAACCTCTTTCTACCTAATAACACCTTAAGGATAAAAATTTTGAGATACAAAATTAAAAATTTATAATTGGACTAGAGGCCCGGTACATGAAATTCATGCACATGAAGCGGGGTCCCTCAGCCTGGCCTGAATCCTCTCCAATCTGGGACCTCTCGGGGGATGTTCGACTGCCGGTTTAGGCCAGATCCCTCAGGGTTCCCAGAGATATGTCCACCTACCAATTCCCAGTTGGATATCCCTCTCACAATCTGGGACCACTGACTCCTAAACACTCACCTGCCTGCCTGCCTGATTGCCCCTAACTGCCCTCCCCTGCTGGCCTGATCACCCCTAACTGCTCCCCCCTTGCTGGCCTGATTGCCCCTAACTGCTCCCCCCTTGCTGATCATCCCTTACTGCTCCCCCCTACCGGCCTGATCGCCCCTAACTGCCCTCCCCTGCTGGCCTGATTGCCCCTAACTGCCTCTGCCTCAGCCCCCACCACCATGGCTTTGTCTGGAAGGAATGGAGGATGACTGGAAAATGTCCGGTCAACCTGGTCTAATTATCATAAAATAATCTCTACCCTTTTATTAGTATAGATTATTTGTTATTAAGAAGGTCAGCAACCACCTCTTCTTAGTAACCCTCCAGAAAATATGAAATGAAAGGATGCCAACATCTCACTAGGTTAGGGTTACTCTGTGTGAGAATAACTTGTTTTACTTAGATTACAGAAGCTTGTTTAGCTAAAATATCAAAAATAGCCTATTTCAAGTCACTTGCAAGAAAAATATTTGTAGGAACTACAAAGTCTCTGGTCCACAAACCTGGTCACCGCATGGCATGAACTTACAGTGGCCAACTCTTCAATAAAGCAGGCCTCAGTCCGGGACAGCCCTCCAGTTGTGATTTCCCCTTCCAGAAGCCAGGTTGTGGTTCTTAATTAAACAGTTTTCAGCCCTTTAAACAGCCAACTCTTTATAACAGTCTCAGAACTGTGTAAAGAGGGAAGTATGTAATTTTGTTTGCTCAAAGACTTCCTCCATACACAGAGCACCTTCTCTCCTACCCAGTCCCACTAACAGAGAGAAATGTATTTTTTCCTTCATCCCTTGACCTGTGAGTGTATATGTAGGTGAGTACATCCACGTTCTCACTCAACAACCACGCTTTGTTACATGGACTCCATCCCTGGCTCCTGGAATGCCTTCTCCTGCTTCCTACTTGATGGATGGCTGTCCAGGCTTTGCTAATTCAACTCCTGTACTCCCGCAAAGCAGCACTCACCTCTCAAGCAGCTCATTCTATCTCCAGATGAGCTGGATGCTTCTTCGTCTGACTGAGCTGAAATCTGTTTTTCTGTCATTTCCAATCATTTGGTCTAAGTTGGACCGTTGGGGGCTCACCAAACAATATGCAACCCTCTTTCAAAGCACAGCTCATCAAGTCCTTGATGTCCCTTCTTGCCACATAGTTGGCCCCAGGCTAAATGACCCAGATCTTTTCAATCAGTCTTTACGCCTCTTAAGTCCCAGTCCTCTCATCGTGCTGCTTGCCTTTTGTTGTTAGTGATGTTCTAAATCCCTTTTCGCCTGTCCTTCTCCACACTGAGTCCCGCGTCCCAGATTTGGCCTGAGCAGTGGATGGCGGAGCAGAACCAGACCACATCACAGTAACAGCATGCGTCTCTCCACAGCCGAAAATACCCGAGGCTTTCTGATGCCGCCTCGCGTTTTCTTTACAGAACAGTGTCTCGCAGGGACTTTAAACACCTTGGACATAGTCCTGGAATAACTGGCCTCAATGCTTTCATAGTAAATTCATAATTTCCCACCTTTGCCCATGGACTTGCTGTGTCTACTTGTTACATATTGTATTTGTTTATAAATACTTGTCTTTACCAGCTGGACACATGGTTTGCCACAGCTGCTTATAAGAGCAGGCATGGTTAATGGCATGGATTTTCTCAGAACTTTTAAATGGGAACAAGTTGAGGATGTTGCCTTTTGGTACTTACATGTTACAATAGAGAGTTTGAAAATCACACATCATTGACTTTATAGGAACTTACACGAAAAAGACCAAATTCTTTTTCTCTAAAAAGATATCCCCAAATCCAAAGCATGCGATGGAAAGTGGAGTGGGTGTGTGTGAAGCACGATTTGGCATTTAGCAGACTCGCTTTTTTCTCTCTACAGAGATGCCAATGATATTTCTACAGCAATCTTAAAAAGGGTCAAGGATTTAAGTCCATTTCTATATTAGTGTATATTTAAAAAAAAAACATTTTGAAGAGCGTGATGAGAAATTATAAAAATAACAGGTTGGTTCTTTTTCATTTCAGTTTATATATGGCGATATAGATGGTAGACCTGAAAAAATCTTGAAGTTAACCATGAAATGCTACTTTTGAGCTGTAATTGGCCGTGGTCCTATCCCACCAAGCTGCTGGGTCTATAAGCACGGAAGTGGTCTGGGTGAAGACGTGGCCCCTGAGCTATGGTGGGTGAGCCTAGTGGGTGGCCCTGCACACCACTGTGCCTTCACTCAGGTCTCAGCCCTCTCTGAAATGCTTGTTTATTCAGCAGCAGGTGCCCTGGGGCCATGTCTTATCTCTCTGAGGCAGGAGTGAACGTCTACCTCACTCTCAGATGATATAGTTAACATGACAGCATTGTGCCCCTCCCCAGCATCCGATCTGAAGCCTACAAACCCAAACTACATCCCAGCTTAAACCTTAATGGCTTTCGAGAAGAAGCCTGGGAACTGGTTCTGATCGTCTATAAGTTCTATTTTGCCAAGCAGCACCTTCTCCTTTTTCTTGCTTGAATGTGTGAGGGTTTTTTCCTTCTTCCTTTTACTATCATTCCCAAGCTAATGCTCACATCAAGAACAGAGGGTAGGTTGATCTGTCAGTGTAGTCACTACTACCAGTAGAGTTGCCTGACTTCTTCTGTAGGGAAAGCAGCAGCATGGCTAGAACTTTATTACTAATACTAGGGGGTGGGGGAGTCCCCTCAGCCTGGTCTGCACCCTCTCACAGTCTGGGACCCCTTGGGAGATCGGGCCTAAGCCAGCAGTCAGACATCCCTCTCGCAGTCTGGGGCTCTCACAGTCTGGGACCCCTTGCTCCTATTGCTTGCCTGCAGCGGAGGCAGGAGAGGCTCCTGCCACCACCGCTGCGCTTGCCAGCCATGAGCCCAGCTTCTGGTGAGCGGCGCTCCCCCTGTGGGAGCGCACTGACCACCAGGGGACAGCTCCTGCATTGAGTGTCTACCCCCTGGTGGTCAGTGTGCGTCATAGTGACTGGTAATTCCACCATCAGTTCCGCTGTTCAATTTGCATACTAGGGTTTGATTATATAGGATTGTTGTATTAAATATGTAATGATTTCTCCAAAGGACTGAGAAATAATTATGTTAATACAATAAGAGAACTACCTAAGGAACTTATTTATTATATGAGCATTCCAGGAACACAGTGACTTCCTAAAAGACTAAATTGTTAGAAGCCTCTTTGAGTCAAGTCTGTGTTTGGAAATAAAGAAATTGAGAGGTCATGTGGGAAGTGGGTCCTGTCCCGAGGAAAGCATAATCTAGATGAGTCTCCTACCATCTACCTGCTCAGCTCATGGACTGACACCAAGAAGGCTGGTTCAACTCCCCAGTGAAATCAAATTATCTTACCCCTTCTAGGCCCTGAGTGCCACTCTGTGCTCCTTTCTTCCTGATCTTATGAATCATTTCCCTTGTTTTGGGCCTTTATTTTTGAGCTTTTAACAAAATGTAGTAACTTTCGTTTTACTAAAAAATAGCACCTGGTAAAAAATAGTATGAGTTCATTTTAAACATCAAGCAATACAGAAATATATAAAGGAGAATGCAAAATGCCACCCAAAGTCCCATCACCCTGATATGTAACTACCATTAATGCCAATTGATAAATATTAACATTTATCTCTCTAGAAGGACATCCAGATAGAAAAGATAAATGGGAAAAAATTTCCATATGTAGGAACTATAAGCAGGTTAATTTAGTTTTTAAAGTCAGATTTATTGAGGAATAATTTACATTCAGTAAAATTCATCCTTTTTAGGTATATAGTCCTATGAATTTGGGCAAATACAGTTGTGTAAGCTCTACCACCATCAAGATATAGAATATTATTGTCACCCTGTAAAGTTCCCTCATGCCCCTTTCTATCACCTTATCCCTTCCCCAGCTCCTGGCTAAAATTGATCTGATTTCTGTCTCTCTAGTTTTCCTTTTTCCAGAAAGTCTTATAAATGGAATCATAGAGGATGCAGTTTTGTGTGTCTGAGTTATTTCATTAGCATAATGCTTTTGAGAGTCTCCCATGACATCGTATAAAACAATAGTTTATTCATTGTTACTGCCAAATGATATGTCATTGTGCCAATGAAAATTTTACAGCTTTTCAGATTCCATTAATGAGTTTTCCCACATTCCCACTTGTACTTACTTGCTAAAGTGGAGAAAACTTATTTTGAAAAAAACTTTACCGGATATACATGCATTTTCTTGCATTTTCTTCATCATGAGAATCAGTTGGCTTTTCTAAATAGAAAATGCTATTACCAGCAAGAAGAGGTAGCTTGGTCTTTTCTTTTTCAATGCTTATGCAAATTACTTTATACCTTAGTCATCTATACTAAAACTCATCAGGGTAATAATAGTAGTAAGAAATGTTGTTGTCTAGTTCTTGATTTTAATTAAAAACATTTTAATGCCGTACCTCTGTGGATAATGTTTATTTTTAGCTTTTTTGGTAAAGAGTTGCTATATTTGGCTGTCTCCATTTATTTATATTTTTAATGAGCAATGATTGCTGAATTCTGCCTTGTCAGTTTATGTTTGTCTGATTTTTTTTTTCATTTATGAGTTTAGGATAGATAGTTGTATTTTTAATGATCAAATCAAATATATGTGATGCTAATTCTTGGTTTACACCAAATAGAGAGCAATAACAATTTAATATGGCTTGTAAATGCATTCAAACTGTTATGTAACCAGTAATTTCCTGAGAAAAGCACCTTATTAAACAAATCTTTTCTTGTTGTTTTTCTGCTTATCTTGGCTTCTTTATAAAAAGATAACCTTTAGTGTTTTTTAAATCAGCCTTTACTTTTATATCTAATGTGTTTCACAGATTGCAGATTGTAGTAATAGGTTTTATCTCTGGCCCTTTCATGGATGGTTAGTATATGACATTATTAGGGCTGCTGTTTATTTGTGCCCCCAGGAACCATTTTTAAAGGAAATATCATTATGTTTTTATTCTTCATGATCCAGAGGTCAATACAGATAATTTTATTCTTTTATTGAAGCAGATCTCTGACTTATGGCCTCCTTATCCAAAAGAAATTGCATTTCAAAATCCTAAGCTACAGCCATGACTACAAAGAATTAACCAATGAAAAAGATACCTTGTTATTTTAACCTCATCAGCATATTTTGCGATTCCTAATGTTTGATTTGGGGGAACATGAAGTATCATTTGGTAACACTCTAGTTTGTCCAGTACAAATCTGTCTGTCAATGCAGCATCCCATTGGGTTTAGCATTTGTCCCAGGAATTTAATTTTAACTGAATTAGTATTATTGCTGCTGCTGTTGTTAACATAAAAATGTGTTAACATTTACATTGCAATAAGGTTTGTTAACACTTGCATTTAAATAAGCCAATAGCATTTAGATCTCTGCTTTATTCTCCCAGGCTCTGCCATGGTCTGGTCTATTAGTGTGTGAGACACATGAGCAGAGAAAGAAGGTGTATTTAGAACGGGCTAAATCTGAAAGCTGACCAGTGATGCCTCTTTGCTCTCTCAGGAAATTTTGAACATATTAAAGCCAACCCTTTCTTCTCAACTATAGACTGAAGAGACATGAGCATTGAGGGACAGCTAACTCCTCCCAGTCTCGATGGAAGTAGAAATTAGTAAACCCCTTTGTGAGTGTGAGAACATTTTACCAGTGAAGATCAATGTTTAAAATGTATAACATGTTTAAACCTTAAAGTAAGAGTGATTGCAATTTTTCTAGGATTCTGTCACACCTAAGTACTCTACAGCCATACCGAAAGTTGTATGAAGTACAAAAGACAGAGGAGAATTGTTTGTCATGGCTTAAAACGGAAAGAATAGAAATGACCACCAGGGGTTCGGAGGTCGTTGATTAAAGTACAGCATTTCCATATTATGACATAAGATGCAACTTTTCAAAACAAGAAGATAGATTGGTATATTCTGAGGTTTAAAAAATGTCTTGGAAGTCATGTTCTTAAATGAAAAAAGACAAGGCAAAGGACAATATAGACTCTAGGATGCGACTTGTGATCAATAAAGTCACACCTGCATCCATATGTCAATGTGTAGTCACATACATGTGTGAGGGTGTACCTGAGAAATTCCTGGAAGGTACAGGCACACTGCTCATAGGATTTGCCTCTGGAAAGAGGAGTTGAAGATTAGGGCTAAGAGGATGACTTTCATATTTATTCTCTTTGTATCTGTATTGTTTGAAAGATTAACAGAGACCCACATGTGTATAATTTTTTTAACTAAACATGGAAAAAGGGAAAGCCCCTCTCATCCAGCAGGAGTGGCTCAGATGGTTCAGTGTCATCCTGTGCACCAAAAAGTTGCCAAAGTTGCCAGTTTGATTCCCAGTCAGGACACATGCCTGGGTTTCAGGTTCCATTCCCTGCTAGGACGAGTATGGGAGGAAACCATCAATGTTTCTCGCATCATGTTTCTCTCTCTCTCTCTCTCTCTCTCTCTCTCTCTCTCTCTCTCTCTCTCTCTCTCTCTCTCTCTCCTTCTTCCTGCCTCTCTCTAAGCATGTCCTCAGGAGAGGATTTAAAAGAAAAGCTACTCTCTCATAACTGCATCAACCCATGTCCTTCATGTGCAGATCCTCAGTTACAGAGTGACATGGGTTGACCACAAGGGGAATCTAAATGCCTCCACAACCTCCAAGAGAAGTTGTAGTGCTGCTGTTGTTCTTATTGATTTGTCTTTGTTTTGTTTCAAGTAGGAGAGTTTCAACTTCAGAGTTGGGTAGATTGTAAAACAAGTGGCTCACGTATACCCGCTGGGATGAGAATTTTGAGATGATCTCCAAATGACTGACTCCCTCAAATTTGCTTTGAATCCCCCGTACACTTTCATGATGAAATCTGATTCCATTCAACCAGGTATTCAGTAATAAAAATAAAGACATTCTGGATTTTCTTTTTAAAGAATGTTTGCACATAACATGCAAAAAAACAAGGTAGGGGGAAATGTGATAATAGCTATTTAACTTTGGAATTAAATAAACAGCCTTGTCCCTGTACTGGCATCGAGGTCATCCACACAATTAGAGCCAAGGGCACCTAATGGGAGGTTAATGCCAACAGTAACGGAAAACAATGATAGCAATGCTTAAAGTTACAGCAGGATTTATTTATATTTAGCTCTTTCATTAAAAAAAAAAAAACTAATAAAATAGCAATAGAGAGTTGAATATGTGTGGGGAGATAGCATTAGAGAATGCCTAGGCCCTAAAGTTGTTACTTAATAACTTAAGCAGGCCCTTCAATATGAGTTTTTTAATTTCAACAAGCAATATAAATTTTAAAATCCTAAGTATGTAAAAATGAGAATAGAAAGTCATCCAAACTGCATTTGTTGAACCCTCACTCTGTATCAGGCCCTGTTTCAAATGGGAAAAACACCCAAATTCCTGCCCTGGGGGGAGAGGGGGCAGGGCTTACATTCTAATGAGCAGATTCTCTGTAATTCCACTACTTAACTCAGAACTAAAGTATATAGTTTGGGGAATATTTTTTAATCTTTTCTTTTTGTATTTACATATGTATTTTTTGTATTTGTATATGTTCACAAAATCGGAATTGTGATGTTTTATACTTAAACTAAAGTAGCCACATTTTCTCTATTATTAAATACTAGAGGCCCGATGCATGAAAATTTGTGCAAGAATGGGCCTTCCTTCCCCTGGCTGCTGGCACCATCTTCACTCTGGCCCAGAGCTGCCTTTCCACCTTCCCATGTTGCCCAGAGGCCCGGAGCTGCTGGGGTGGTGTGGAATGCCTGCCTCATCACCATGGCGACGATGCAAGCATCCCACTCCTGGCCACTTGGCACCTGAGTATGCAAATTAACCTGCCATCTTTGTTGGGTTAATTTGCATACTCACTCCTGATGGGCTGGTGGGCATCACGAAGGTATGGTCAATTTGCATCTTTCTCTTTTATTAGTGTAGATTCCTCAACAGCATTATTTTCCTGGCATCATCATGTGCCAAGTAAACTATAGTTCATTCAACCAGTCCCTATTGTTTCAAGTCATTTCATTTTTTCTTTCATCATCATAGACAACAATATGATGAACATCGTTGTAAATAAATCTCTGCACAAGTCTAAGACTACTTTTCAGGATAAAATATAAAAAGGGAAGTTACAGGATAAAGGGTTCCAGGATAGTCTTCCATTTCTGGTGAATTAGCACATTATTAAGTATTAAAATTAATTTTTTATATAAACCAGCAAACATTTACATAAAGGTAGAAATTTCTATATCTTTTATTTAATTTAAATGAATGAAAAATTATATTACTTGATTTATATTAGTTCAATTACTTAGAATAAAGTTATGTTTTTATGTAGGTTATGTTTTTATATCTGCATATTAATAGTTCTTAAGAAAATAGCATAATTTGGTTTTTAAAATTATTTCTTATACCTTATTTTAGGGAACAAATGATTTTTAAAACCATATTTTTGAACAATATTCAGGATAAATTATGAGCATAGAAGTGCATCAAGCCCCAGTCTTTCTCTAAAGTATTTTTGTATACAGAGGCAGACATTGCAATCACTGCTATGTGACTGCCCCCTCCTGCTGGTCAGCACCCAGCAGGAACAGATACTCACTCCTCTAGATTTCCGAATTATGACCACAACACCCTTTCTGGGTCAAGGTTTTTAAAATTTCAAGTTTAGTTGCACTATAGTATTAAGAATTTCTTATCTGGCTAGATTCATGCTGGAAATTCAAGGGGCAAGGCGAATTTGTTGACAGCCACCACTCTGGAGAAGGAAAAACAGAAGCAGGTGTCATGAAGAACATACTTCTCCATCCCCAGCTCCGTAAGCTCCCAGAAGGTGAAAGACAGACATGTGGTACTGGGATTCAGTCTATCACAGAAGATGAAGAGCGGCTTAGAAATAAAGTCATTGCCACGACTGTAAACGATAGATCCCACAAGAGGGGAAGAGAAGTTGGACCACTCTGTAAGTCCTTCTCTGGGTGAACTATTTTGGAAAAAAAACCTCTTTTGCACAGAATTAATTTTATAAGAGCATTTATGTAACTATTCATTCTTTTAGAAAATATTTATTGAGTCCTCTATATGCCAGATATTATGCTAAGCACTAACATACACTGATGAATAAAACAGATGCGTCAAGCTTACCTACCATCAATTAATTCATCAGCAAACAGACCAGTAATTCTTACTACAGATAACCCATGAATATGAAGGTGTGATCAGTCTAACCAGCCACTGTCCCCCTGGAAGGAAGCGATTATGAGGTGGAGAGAGCTCCCACTTCCAGAGAGAAGCCTGTGGGGCCCACTTCTGTGGAATAAGACGGAAGTGCAAGAGAAAAAGCACCAAAGCTCCTTTCCCTTCCCCCTCACCTTCCCTTCCCCTCCTCCCTCTCCCCCGCTCTGCTCCTCCACCCTCTTCTCCTGCTCTTCCTGACATTAATCCATAAATAATCTTTAATTTAGGCTCTGTCTCCACAGAGTTAAGTAAAAGATGAATAATTTATTGTTGCATTTTTCTGAGCATCTAAATAATTGAAAACAGAATGAAAATATGTCCCTTGAAAGCTGGCGGCATGTTTTTATTCACCGTCACTGTTCTTCATTGCCATCATCATCGGTCATTTATGATATTTAGTGCACTCCAAGCACACACGTGTATATGTAAATCTTGTAAAATTCCCACAGCTCTACAAAGGCCGTATTGTTGTCCTGCGTGAACTGATGAAGGAAAGCGGGGGCCAAGGCTATTTATGTAATTTGCCCAGAGTGGCGCCGTTGATAACACACAGAGCCCAGATTCCATCTCCGTGCTATAAACCATGGTCCAGCCTCCCAAATTAACTGCAGTTACTGTAGCTTACGCCTCTTGGATGACAGCTGCCTATAGAAGGAACCATTGGATTTCTCTTCTTTCCCTTGTATGTATCCCCAAAATAAATCAAGACAGAAGTTCTATTAAAGAGTAGCATCTGAATATGAGAATGAGGGGATACCAACTTGATATAATTTTAAAGCCTATTATACTTTTTAGATAAAATGTTTCAACATAAATCTATGCTACTCCTAATATTTCCTCAAGGAAAACCTATAGGAAAACCCAGGAGAGAGAGGTCACCTTTGCGCATAAACCAGGGATTGTCATTAGCCAGGGAAAGCTATTTGTTGACCCAGAACGCTGGCGCAATATCGGGGGCTGTGTGTCAGAGGACAGGGGTGCTTCCAAACCAGAGCTCCTCAGGTGAGAAGATCTCTGAACCCCCAGAACTTGCACATGGACTATAGCCACTAACACCAAGACAGCCTGTAGGTGGGAAAAGCAGAGGCCCATGGAGTCCCCCAGCACACAGCCCCCCGCAGTCACTGTCACAACCGCCGCTTCTCAGCAGCAAAAGCCGAGAAAAGGAAGAAGATGCAGAGCCCCATGCGGGAGGAAGCCACGCATGCAGGTCTCAGGAATTGGAGCATTTCAGGTGTCCACAGTTACGTTCTATTTCTTCTGAGCATCAGGGTTAGCCTCCAGTCTTTACAATTTATCAGGGCTTGTTGCTTTGTCAGGCCTTTTAAACAAGTAAAGGGGAAGCTACGCTTCTGTAGGAACTAGACATTCCTCACTACACTTGCATAGTTACTTAAATCCTCGTGCTGTTCTAATTTGTAAAATCTACGCTATTCTGTTTGTACTGTACTGTAGGGCCCTTGTATCGTAGGATTGTTTCATGGGCTCAGTGTCATTTATTGTCAGTCACAAGCACTCCTTATTCTCAGAACTGAATGTGCTGAAAAAGAGTCTCGTGTGGCTCACATTTTGTTAAGGTATACGAAAATATGATTATGTTTGGAAAGTGCCTGGCACTATCCCACTGAAAGACTATATGGAAACATTGGTTTGGGTATAGGGGTATATGCTATTGTAGTTTCATTGATGCAAAAGATACATACTAATTGCTTTTTGATAATTGCATAAACTTTCTTTTTTTTTTTTACTTTATTGAGATATAATTGACATGTAACCCTGTGTAAGTTTAATGTGTAGAACTTGCTGACCTGATACCCTTACATACTACAGAAAAAGTACCATCTTAGCTTTAGCTAACACCTCCACCGCATTGCATAATCACCATTTTTTCTTCATGGTGAAAACATATAAGATCTACTATGTTAGCAACTTTCAATGATATAGTACAGTGTTTTTGCTATACATTAGACCCCAGAACTTATCCATCTTATAATTGCAAGTTTCTACTCTTTGACCAATCTCCCCTTTTCCTCCAACTCCCAGCCCCTGGTGACTGAAATTCTGCCCTCTGTTTCTATGAGTTTGGCTTTTTGTGATTCCACATATGAGATCAGACAGTATTTGTCTTTGTCTGACTTGTCTCACTTAGCATAATGCCCTCAAGGTCCATTCATGTTGATGCAAACAGCAGGATGTTCTTCTTCCTTATGACTGAATAATCTATAACAGTGGTCAGCACACTCATTAGTCAACAGAGCCAAATATCAACAGTACAACAATTGAAATTTCTTTTGAGAGCCAAATTTTTTAAACTTAAACTTCTTCTAATGCCACTTCTTCAAAATAGACTCACCCAAGCCGTGGTATTTTGTGGAAGAGCCACACTCAAGGGGCCAAAGAGGCCGCATGTGGCTCGCAAGCCGCATTTTGCCGACCACTGATCTATAATAATAAAAGTGTAATATGCTAATTAGACCATCCTTCTGGACGACCGTTCAGACAAAGCCGGGGCTGTGAGGGAAGCCCAAGTCCTGGGTGCCAGAGGGAAGCCAGTGCCAGCACCTGTGGGAAGGAAGGCCTACTCTTGCACGAATTTCATGCATCGGGCCTCTAGTATTAACATATATGTCTGTATACAGCATCTTTTTCATCCATTCATCCACTGATGGATACTCAGGTTGTTTCCACTTCTTGGCCATTGTGAATCATGGTGCAATGAATACGGAAGGGCAGGCATCACTTCTGTTTTCGTTTCCTTTGGAAATTTACCTAAAGGTGGGATTGCTGGACCAAACAGTGGTTCTATTTTTAACTTTTTGAGCCACCTCTATACTGCTTTCCACAGTAGATGCACCAGTTTACATTCTCATCAACAGTGCACAAGGGTTCCCTTTTCTCCACATCCTCCCAAACACTTGTTATCTGCTGTCTTTATTTACCATGGCCATTCTGATAGGCAAGGGGTGCTGTCTCACTGTGGTTTGGGTTTGCTGCATTAACTATCGTTTGGGAAATTATTTCCTTTGAGTCCCTGAAATGTACTTGAGGGTCTAGTAATCATCAATGTGCATATGGAAAGAAGCTAAAGCAAGAGAACGACCAATGTCACTTAACCTCATTTTCTCAAACCCTAACACAGTGATGGGGACAGAAGAGGTGCTTGGAAAGTTTAAATGAATGAAGGCGGCTTCTTTCCTTGAGGTTCATGGAATGACTTAGAAAAACAAATCCGTGAGTAACATAGGTTCTATGCAAAGGGTGACAGTGTGCTCCTTCCAACCAATGGCAACACCTCACCAAAGTGGATCCACCTGGCAACAGCCATGATCCCAACACCTCTGAAAGGTGGTGATAGTTCACAGCAGAAGGCACCTGAGTAAGCAAAGCCGGAGCCCCACAAGGTTCTCCTCGAGTCGTCAGTGCGGCATCTGTCTAGCTCTGCTGACCTCGGGAACTTGCTGGGCAGGGCTTTCTGATGCTGCCAGCAGTTTGGTCTCATTAGAGACACAGTTACTGTGATCAAAGTTCAAGTGGGATCAGAGACAAACAGTTTGAAACATAACACTAAAGGAGTGGTTGTGGCTTCCAATTATTTCCAGCGAGTTGGGATAAAAACCCAGGAATCCTATAGTGGGTCATGAACAGAAGAGAAGCAGGAAGCAGAGAGTGAAGGGCTTTCCAGGGGAACAAAGGCGGGAAGGGGGGAAGGCAGGCAGTGATGTGCTAGTCTGTGGGTACCTTTCATCTCCTGAAGACAGCGTGTGTCTTGCAATTCCCCTAAGCAGGGAACCCAACTTCTCATTGATGTCCATCTGCATTCGTTCTCAAACTATGGACACTATATAATAACAATTATATTTTCCTTACTCAAAGGCAGATGTTTAGGGCATACAGTAGCTCAACGAGTTCAAAAATGTGCTGTTTGGTCAACTCTGTAAATTATTGTAGTGGCTGGTTGTTACAATTATTTTATTTCTAATGTACAATACAGCTCATTGAAATCTTATCCTCTCTGTGAGATTTTTCAACTTTTTTATTCCCCTGAGGCTTATAAACATAAAGGAAGGGACACAGGGGTGTATGTTTTATGGCTACCTTTTATTTGAAGAAAATGTTAGTAAAGTAACTGATACATTTAAATGATTCTTCAAAAAAAAAACCAAAAAAAAAAACATTCTCCCCGAAGTAGAAAGAGAATCTTCTTCATTTTGCACCTGGGAAATTTGCTAAATGTGCAGAGTCAAAAGCAGAAATGAAGCCCCATTTCCAAGTTCAAAGATCTGTTCATGAGACTTTATTCATTGCCTGCTGACTATGGCAGGCACTCCAAGTTGTCTACCCAACACCCAATCTCTTTTCTTACCAAGAGAACCCCAGTTGCATTTGAAGTGACAACACGAACAAGTAAAAACGACATTTCTCGGCATCTATTGAAGCCAGTTGGGTCAATGAACCATGAGCATAAGTCACTGTGTGGGATTCAAGAAACATTGGTCTATGCCTTATTGTCCTTCCTGCTTTCTCTCTTGACTGGGCAGTGAATGTGATTGCCGAGGTTGCAGCGGCCATCCTGTAGGAGTCAAATATAAGGCCAGATGCCAAGGATGACAAAGCACAAAGATAGAAGGAGCTGGAACAATGAGAATACAGAGGGTCCTTCATAAGGACCATAAGTCTGGATTTACCCACCATATGGGGTAGAAAAAACTAAGCCCTTCACTTGTTTAAGCTGTAGTTATGTGGGTTTCTCTTATCGATTGAATGAATACCCTAAATTAAAGAGTGTCCACATGCTGTTCCTCAGTAAATCAGAGAGACTAGAAAAACAACTTTCTATCAATTATTTATGTCACCTCTGGTCTTAGCGTCTGCTGGTTAACATGGGAAACCGCCTGTCTTACAGGGTCCGGGCTCTATGACAGGCGCCCATCCTTCCCCGGGCACTTGTCGATTTGTTTTCACTTGTTCACCACCAAAGGCTGGTTCCTTCCCAACAGTCCGAGCATTCAGAGCTTTGCTGTGATTGTGTGTTTGCCTCATGCTCCAGAAATCAGCATTGTGTCTCCTCTGGATTTTACCCCATAGGACTTTGTTTGCCTTTAGTATTTTGTTCTTATAGCAGAACATTCTGACCTATCTTGAATGAACATCAGATTTATATCTGACAAATTGCCCAATCACTGCCCAAGACCAGGGATTTTTCTGTCCTGGTTCAGAATTTCTGTCCTGGTTCAGAAGCAATATTTTCTGGTAGTTACCTGACACAGTGTGACATCCTCCTGGCGACAAGGCAATCACCCTGCCACTGAATTTTGCCGCAGACCTTGAGCTTTTCTCTCTTCCACTTAGCGGGCTTTATAGAAAGGGGTTGGATATAAAAAAATATTACAACAGGTGACGGTACAAAAAAAATGGCACGCAGCCAACAATCCACACCTTAAATAGTGGTGGGTGATCGATTGAGATAACAGTGTGTCTGTGTGCTCTCTGTTCTTTCCCTTCATGCATCTCACCCCAACATGAATTCCTGAGATTTGAGGGGTTTGCTCTGCAGAAAGTAGAGGGTTTCTATTTCTGCTCTACTCCAGTCCTCTGACTTCCTGTTAAAACTTAGAGGCATTTCCTGTCTTTTATAGGGGCTTACATAAACTGTCCTGAAAGGAAGAAAGAAAGGACTTGGCCTTCGAAGGCCTCCCACAGGGCGAGATTTCATAACCAATGAGATGGAGGGGGTGGTATTTGCCCTGTGAGTAGCCTGGGGACTTGGTGGGACCTCAGAGAGTTGGCTGTGAGATGGCCCTAGAGAGGGTGCCTCCTTGAGGCACAGATACCCTAGCTTCACCAGGGACCTCCAGAGCCATGTCTGGCAGCACGCAGTAGAGTCCCCAGACCTGAAAGTAAGAGAGAAACTAGATAACGAACCGATGGCATTTGTACTCAACACTGGAGCCTCGCCTCAGTGCTTCTGGGCCTAGGAAGACACCAAGACCTTTGCACGGCACGGATGAGGCTTAAGGAACAAGCTCCGGTACTGACTCAGGTTTCCATTCATGCCAGTCCGATGTTGACATCAAGTTGTCTTACACAACAGAGACATGTGACCAGCCCTCCCACCTGACGTCTTGGACTGAGATTCTCACCCAACAATACTGTTTCTAGAGGAAGTGAAAGATCTGCAAATACAAATCTCACAGATGAGTCCCCTCCAACCTGGCACTTTTTAGCTCTACTGGTGCCTGTGGCTTATCAGGTGACTAGGGATCACCTTGACATCACTCTGAGTCTGGATTACTTAACAGTAATTACCCCTTGGCTAATAGGAAGTAGCATTTTGACCTTTAAAATAACTTCAGTGTTTTAGTACCCACGGCACTACCCCTGAATGAGACCTCTTCTCATTCAAGCACTGCCAGTTATTATTTTCTCAGAACCTGGGGTCCTGCCTTTATTCCAGAATTCTGAAATTGAAACAACCAGCTGAAATAGACAATTCTGATTAAGAAATGTGCATTTATCAAAGTTGGAAATTCAGGAAAAAGTACCAATGGCAGTAATCTGTATGATTTATTGAGGTTGCTAGCCAACTATCAAGATGAAAAACAAATATATTTTCTGTGAAACATAATTTGTCATACTGATTAGAATTAAGAATTTTGAAATGGAGAAAGAAGGGAAAATGAGGGGGGGGGAAACCGGCTCTGTCTCACCTCAAAAGAATTTTAAAAAATAATTGGAACTCAATGCATTAAAACAGAGCAGTCTCAATTTCTATAAAGCAAGCTAAATGAATCTGTTATTACCTCCACTATGTATGACGGGACAAGAAACAGGAAGAAAAAAAGTGATGCCCTCAAATCAAGTTCATGGCCCTTACAAAATCAAATGTGCATTAAATGCAATAGATAGTGTGAGTGTGTAATTGTTTGCATCCAAGAAGGGCAGTTCTATTGAACTCAGACTCATTTCCAATGTAAGATATTTTATTTTAAGTGTTGTTGCTTACAATTGGATTAACTGAATTAGAAAGAAAATGAAATTTGGTTTGGAACCAGCACTCCTTCTTGGCTTCCTGATTAACACTGAACTTGCTTTGTTCGCTGCGAGGCTGGGAACATTGGCCCATTTAGTCTCAAGACTGGGACTCACCCAACACCAACTTCCCCCAGCGCCCGCTGGTAACAGTTACAGTATTTTATAATGCCAGCTGGCCGGTAACCACAGAAACCAGGGCAGGGATTAGAAAACATCAAAACCCTCTCAAATATGACTGCAATTCTGAAGCTTTCTAAGCCTCTGGAATTTCCCTTGGCAATTTGCAGGGATCAGGATCTGCACTTCCTGGGTGAGAGTTCAGGAAGACACATGGCAGAAAGCCTGGTCGGATCATGTCACTTATAGCCAGTTTCTCCTTCAGAGCCAAACCTGTTCCATCAGTAAAATAGAAACCCCAGCACCGTGCACAAGAAAAACAAAGTCATGTTTACCTAAGAAGAGTTAGAACTTTGGCATTAGGGTATCTGGTAAACATTGGGTGCAGAATTTAAAATCCAGTTGTGCTATGGCTAAGCTAAGGTTCTTTGAGACGAGAACTAGAGGTTATATTTGGGAAGACTGCAAACAAATATGAAATGATTCAGGTGGTAAGAAACTTCTAGAAGTTAAGGTAGGAGGACACTGAAATTTTCCCAAGTAAAGATTTCCTTTAGTGAGGATACTCTTGGAAGTGGTACTGTGCAATTTTCAATGGTCCCAGTCAAGAATATAATACCTCTCTCTCTCTCTCTCCCCCCCCCCCGCCCCCTCGCACACGCGCTCGCACACATGCTAACTCCCTCTGAGTTGTGTTGATTTACGGGCCCCAGGGGAGACAGGAAATAGTTAATCTGCTGATTTTAGGGCCCAGATTTGTGCATGGCACTCAGTAAAGAGTGGCATGTTATTTCCATAGCTGGGCTAATTCCGGGCCTTGGTGAAGTTGGGAGTGCCAGGGGTAGGGGGCGGAAGGGCCAGGGAAGAAGAGCAGCCCTGGTGGAGTCAGGTGGGGCTGCTGCCCTCCCTGGCTCCCAGGCAGGGGAACAAAAGGCCAGTGTGCTATTATTACTGGTCTCTCACCTCCCAGTCAACTGAGTTGGAGGTTGATAATTAAACTTATGGGAACTACTCTCTCTTAGTGTTAAAGGCAACTCTAAATTATTCCACCTTGGCAGCCACATCAAAGATAGGAAAGCACAGAACAGAAAGATGCCCAAGGTAATGTCTAAGCTAAGCATGCATGTTGGGAGATAAGCAGGTTGCAAGAACTCAGGGCAGGCAGGGCAAGGTGAAAGTTTATCCCAAAGCACCCCCTCTAACTTCTGCTGCTGCGTGCCAGCTTCTATTAATCTTTACCTCCCATTCTCATTACAGACCACTGCTTTCTCCACCACAGTTTATTTGCTGCCATGAAGTTGCTTTCTTTGGGTAAATTGTCCAATCATTCCTTGCCCACCCCTGCCTCCCAGATCCTTAGAACTTCATTTGATTAAACAAATCTAGTGAGAGCTAAGGGTGATGATTTCAAATCCTCATATGTTCTTGGCCTCACAGTTATTTCCTTGGTTGCGTGAGATTTTTTTCTTTTTCCTGAGGTATGTTTTCACCCTCCTGGCTTTTTATAGTATTATGGGAACAATGACCTCATTCTCTCCAGTTGATAATCATGGCATACTTTTTATAACTTGAAAAGGCATCTGCTTATTGATATGGGGGTTAAAATTAGCTATAACGCAAGTGCTAGCTACCGCATGCCTCGCCTTATCTCGTGGAGCAAAATAAGTAAGATAGAAAATACGTGAAGTGCGTGGCTCAGTCTTTGCAAATGATAATCTGTGTTCCGGTTGGGACCTTTGTCTTCTTTTTATGCTTTATTTCACAGCTGAAAACTTAAAATAAAGAACCCAGTGTCGCTGCACATCTAAATAGAACTAAAGTGGGGAGGAAATAAAAGTCCTGTAATGAGGAGGTCACATTTAATTCAAAACCATAATATCTGACAGTTGACTAAAAAGGTGAAAAGTCACAAGCTGGTCTTTTTCTATGGAGATGACACAGATCTGCCACTGATGGGCAAACCTCAATCACATTTCCTGTGGGGTCCTCCTCTGCTTAGAAATCACAGAAATACCATTGACACGATGCAGTTTCAATCCTAAACAAGAGGAAGGATGATCAATGAACTTATGGAGCCTGATAAGATAAGAAACCTGAAAACTGAATAACTGTAATAACTTTATGCAATAGCACTAGTATTTCTAAACTCATGTGTAATATAACTTAATCCTAAATGGATAAAAAAAGCAATGCACTTAACATGTGTACTGTTGATTATGAGTTCATGCTGCTAGGATGGTGGGTTGCAAATCGTGATAAATTCCATAATGAAATGAGGATTGGACTTTGCGCAATATTGCAATTGTCTATTCACTTATCTGACTCCCTGAATGAATCAAAATATTCTTATAAGACCGACTGCCTATTATTTTTATCTCCTCAGTACCCAGCACACAGCCTGGCACACACATGCACTTGATAAAGGTTTATTGTCACTCAGATGATCCACATTAGTGAAAGGCAGTTCCCATAATTCTTAATCCAACCCAGTGCTCTTTTTAAATGTTTGAATACCATGCTTCTCCTATTGTAAACATGCAAATGCCATGTGGGGGGATTTAGTCTAATCAGCACTGAACACATTAGGGAAACATATTTTAAGCTATTTGAGGGCTTTCCATTACTCTCTCCCTGTCCCATCTCACCACTGGCCTGGCATGCAGGGCACTGTACTGGCAGGGAAGAGAAGGTATACAGAGGGTGGCATTAGGCCACTGAGTGAGTGACCTGCCAGGGTCCAAAGGCTCTGAAAGGTAGGTGGGGGTAGAAGACAAATTTTCCCAGCTGCCCAAATCTAATTATGTCCAGGCTTCCTCACCTGTCCGGAGGGGCAGGTGCCCCTGAGGAACAAACACACACCCTCACTGCCCTCAGTGTAGGGGGGGGGGGAACGGGGGCTGGGAATAAAGACAGAGAGAAGAAGAGGCAGAGCCCCTGAACTTCACCCCTGTGCAAAAATGATCTTATAATATGTGCCATTCACTCAAGAACCATGCTTTCTTGCATAATGTGTGTGAG
Source organism: Eptesicus fuscus (assembly GCF_027574615.1). Lineage (NCBI taxonomy): Eukaryota > Metazoa > Chordata > Mammalia > Chiroptera > Vespertilionidae > Eptesicus > Eptesicus fuscus. The sequence goes on from NC_072480.1 coordinate 95,548,411, forward strand.
ACTTTGTCTGGGCTTGTCAAATGCTTTAAAACGAATCACACGAGCTGCTACCTTCAGGGCACAAAGACCTGAGTAAGGGAGGCAAGGGCTATGCCCCAAGGACCACACAGCCAGGCAAGCAGTGACCTCAGCCACAGGGGGGCCCTCGGTGAACTCCTGCTCCCCCATCGTCCCCTCCTCTGGACAAGGCTCCCAGTTGCTCCCCTCTTATCAAGAATCTACACAGCAGGCAGAGTGTTCTGTATAAAGTACAAATACATCCCTTTGCTCTTTGCACTTATTTAATTAATATCCTGCAATAATAAAACCCAGGTCCATCTCCACCACCTCTAAGGGGCTGCCCTCCCTCTATTTCTCCAGCCCCTTGCTCACCAGTTTCCTCCGACTCTCGCCCTGCCCACGCCATCTTCTCTGGGTTTCTCAGGTTCTCTGAAGTTCCCTCTGATCTCGGGGACCAGACACATCCTATCTTCCGGGAACACACTTCTCCCAGATGTTCTCCTGGCTTTTCCATTCACTGAGGTCTCAGCATAAATGCCCTTTTCAAACAAGCCTCCAAAGGCTTTATTATCTCCATGACACTCCTCATTATCTGAAATTGTTGACTATTAATCTGTTAATTGTTTGTTTATGTGTCTGTCTCCCCCTGCACTGGAAGGCAAGCTCACTAAGATAAGGAACCAGGTCAGTCTTGTTTACCCTGTGCCTCATAGAGACTCAACTGCTATTTCCTAAATTAATGAGCGGATCTTCTTCCTCTCTCTCTTCGGTCTTCATTTGCTCAGTACATTTTTGTGTAATTCCATTTCATCTCCAGTGGAAAGTTTCGCAGAACCAACAGCTGCTTACACAATCACCAGGAACCTTTTTATTTATGGATCACCTTCAAACAACCTCCGAAGTTAAATAGATTTTTTAAAAAGAGTTAATGAATTATGGAAAAATGTTTAACATGTGGTTAAAATTGTAAAGACTTGCCCAGGTTCAATTTCAGTCAAAGGCACATACCTCGATCCCTGGTTGGGGCTCCTGTAGGAGGCAACCAATAGATATGTCTCACATTGATGTTTCTCTCTCTCTGTCTCTCCCTCTCCCTTCCATTCTCTCTAAAAGTCAATGGAAAAATATTCTGGAGTGCGGATTAACAACAAAAAATTATAAAGACTCGGTGTCATTTTTATCTATCATTCATCTCTCTAAATGACTCATAGCTTTTGTTTCTTTACTTGCCCGTTGGTTATTGGCTATTAGAAATAATAGCCGCCAATGCCTTAGGTGTTGTTTATTATCCACACTCCTTGTTGCCTCAAGTCCTTATCCCCTCCACTGGATCTTTTCACTTCTCGGCCATCTCTTATTTGTCACCTACAACATGCCAGGCCCTGAGAATAAAAGGGTGACGTATAAATGGTCCCTGGCCTCAGGAAGTGCGCAGGCCACTAGAGAAGACTGGTGTGTGAACCATTGTGGGACATGTAAGGGTGTGGGCAGTGGATTAAGAGATGCGAAGTGAGCAGCAGGCGTGAAGCAGAACATACACTCAGGGTGCCATGCTGAAATCTTTGAGTTTTTTCCCATGGGAAAAAATGACCATTCAAGGTGTTCATTTTCCACTCTAAGGAATTCTAATAAAGCCATAGTCCATTAGCAGAATGAGTTTAATTTCTTCAGTCTTTTTAACTGAAGTTAAGTCCTATTAAGGCTAATAGTGTGTTTTCTTAAGACTCTGAAGAAACCTCCTTGCAGACAATAAAATAAGCCAAGGTGGGTGATTGTTGTTGTTGGATGTGCAGTTTCCCGCCATTTTTCTCATCCCTCTGTTTTCCAACAGCCCTTTGGGTTCAGGAAAAGCTAGTATGCATAAATGGACTAATTCTAATAAAGAAAAATTGTAAAGGTTTTATAGGGACTAATAAATAAATAGACATTCAAGGCATCATCAGAGACTTCTAACTAAACTCTTTTTGATGTTCTTAACCTCATTTGCTTTCTTGTAAGGAATAAAGTCACAAGGAAAGGAAATGAAAAGCTGTCACATTTTTTTACCATACCTTTTGAATTTTTCTCCAGTTATTACATACAGTGAGCTCCTGAAGCCAGTTAATTCTTTAGATAAAAGTGCATTCAGTTTTTGGATGTTATTACTCAGTGGGTGATGTGGGTTTCTTTAAAATCTCTTCTGCATTGCTCCCTTAATGGCACGCTATGAAATGCTGGCTTTCTTGAGAGAAACCATTGTTTAAGACAACCTCAGCAAAAAGGCAATTTATGGGCCTGGTGGAAAGGCAATGTGTCCAATGAAATCTGGAACACCCAACAAATGCAAAGTGCCTGGTTCTATTTACCCTAGCATTTTCATTTCTGCTACCTAAGGGGAGAAATGGTGAGAATGAGAGATATGAAAACAAGTAGTAAAGAAAGAATTTTAACTCATGATGCTAGAAAAAAAGAGGGACTTTGACACAAGTGAAATACCTATAGATTTACAAAACTCGAAAGGTTTTGGCTGTTGATCAGAGAGTGGGTTGATATTAGAAGGGAGGGGAGTAAGGAGAAAGTAACTTCTACTGTGTGTCTTCTATGGGCCCAGTGGTGATCTTGGCATATCCTACCTAAGATATCCTACTTGGCATATCTTTTACTAATAAAAGAGTAATATGCAAATTAACCATCACTCCGATACACCCACAAGCCATGCCCACCAGCCACACCCACCAGCCAATCAGAGCAAGTATTCAAATAAACCCAACCAAGGTGGCTACAGCCACAGAGAGCAGGAGGGAGGCTTGGGTTTCCCAGGCAATGGAGGAAGCCAAGCTTTCCGCCTGCCCTTGCCAGCCTAAGCCTCCACTCAAGGCTACAAAGTTTCAATTATAGAAGGTAAACAAATCCAAACAGAAATGGCGGCAGCCACAGAGCTGGAAAGAGCGGGAGGCTAGGGTTGCCCCCGGCAATGGAAGAAGCAAAGCTTTCCGCACACCCTGGCTGGCCCAGGCCTCCGCTTAAGGCTACAAAGTTTCAATTATAGAAGATACACAAACCCCAACAGAAATGGCTGTCGGCCACGGAGCGAGCAGGAGGCTTGGCTCCGCTCCAGGCTACAAAGTTTCAATTGTACAAGGTAAATAAATTCCAGATACCAGTGCCTCTGCTTGGGTCACCAGGGGGCGTGGCCAGCCTGCAAACCACCACAGGCCCCTTGCTCAGGCCACCCATGCCCCAAGGGAACCCCCACCCTGATCCGGACACCCTTCAGGGCAAACCAGCTGGCCCCTACCTGTGCACCAGGCCTCTATCCTATCTAATAAAAGAGTAATATGCAGATTGACCATCACTCCAACACACAAGATGGCTGCCCCCATGTGGTCAAAGATCCTGCCCCCATGTGGACACAAGATGGCCCCACAAGATGGCCAGCAGGGGAGGGTAGTTGGGAGGCACCTGGCCTGCAAGGGAGGGCAGTTGAGAGAGACCAGGCCTGCAAGGGAGGGCAGTTGGAGGCGATCAACCCTGCAGGGGAGGGCAGTTAGGGGTGACCAGGCTGGCAGAGGAGGGAAGTTGGGGGCAAACAGGCTGGCAGGGGAGCAGTTAGACATCAATCAGGCTGGCATGGGAGTGGTTAGGGGGTGATCAGGCTGGCAGGCAGAAGCAGTTAGGGGCAATCAAGAAGGCAGGCAGGTGAGCAGTTGGGAGCCAGCAGTCCTGGATTGTGAGAAGGATGTCTGACTGCCCATTTAGGCCCGATCCCAGTGGGCAGTTGGACATCCCTCGAGGGGTCCCAGATTGGAGAGGGTGCAGGCTGGGCTGAGGGATACCACCCCCCCCACCCCCATGCATGAATTTTGTGCACCAGGCCTCTAGTTCATTCATAATCTTATTTATTATCTGGCACAACTTTGAATCACAGTCAGATGGTATTACTGGGATTGAACCTATAAGAAAGTTAAACTCAATGAGTTGAGTAACTTGAGCTGGCCGAAGAGCTGTGTGGGAGACGGGATTAGGTTCCAGCCTGAGCCTGGAGCCCATGACCTTTCCACGACATCACACAGCTTCTTGCTCTAGCCCAGGGACATCCTAGGTAAGATGCAGGATTTAAGTTGGACTTTGGACTAAAGAGTAACAGAGGAAATGTAAGAAATGCGCTGATTTGTATCCTAGTATTTATTTATTGGAATTTTGAATTAGAAACCGCGAAATTTGGGGGGAAATCGAGTGTTGTAATCTACAATGTAGATTTATATTCAATTTCCATTTATTGGGTGCCATGCACTGAGACTCACAAAGGCACATTCCTTTTTCTCATTAAAACATAGTGATTCATTCCACAAACCCAACAACCACAGCAGTGCCTTATCTTTGACAACCAATCCTGGGTCGCCTCAGTCCCTAAAGGAAAGGGCAGCTGAGTGGTCAGCTAGTACCCCAGATGTAAGTGACCACAGCGGACGTCACAGGTGGGATTGTGGTGGTGGAGGAGCCCTTTGGTGGGAAGTGAGACCTGGGAAGGATTTGGGAGAAGACCAACATGTCATCAGGTGCAGATGCTTGGTGCTTATTCGGCTTTGATTCCTGATGATGCTTCAGGGTTTATATTTACAAAGACAAACAGACCCTGGGAGTGTGCTTTCAGAAAGTGCTTCCCCTGCTGTTTTGCTTGACAGTGAAGGAAAGTGGGTAGCAGATCAATGTGCTTGAGGAGATGAAAAGCCCTTGATTAGCAGCCAAGAAGCCTCCTAATGAAATGACATTTCCCTCCAGGGAGTTCAAGTGGCTCATAGAACCTAGTGCTTTCTGTGGAAAGTGCTTGTGTTTGTTTGGTGCGCTCTGAGGTGCACTTCATCAACGTTGATACAGACGTAAAGGTGGCCCCCAAACAGATGAATTTGCACGTCCCTTAAGTAGCAAAGCAAAAGTTTTGTCTGCATCCCACACCTGGGTGTCAATGAGGATGATTTACTGTGTGCAAATCCCCGAATGAACTCCTCATAAGCCTTAGGTCTGCAGAGAGGGACTGCCATATGTTTTAGCCTGAAAACAACTAACAAGTTTTCATTTTATCTCCTAAAATCTTGGGGAGAATGTAAGAGTGTACTGTGAGCAAAAACTATGCCCCAAACCAAATAAAAAAGTTAATTCTTGGAAAAATTAATAACCTCTGATGATTTTTGCAGAGGTGAGTAAACTATTAGACTATGATTTTTATTGTACTATTGTTTAAATGTATATATAAGAGATTACAGTTTTTGTGATGACTTCATAAAAACATGTGCATATAAAATGCTTTCATTTTGAGATGAGAAACCCACTATTACTATGAGTAGTTTGAAATGAGTAGAAACTACTTTAATGCTGTGCGAGAGTTTCAAGGGCACCCAAGGGCAAGGATGCATTTGTAGTCAGAGACTAGCAATCTCTCCTCCCTACCCCCATCTCTGTGTCTCCCTTTCTCTCTGAAAAGCTTCTTCATCCCTCTTCCTTACTGGGTAGGATTTCTTCAGCCACCAGAGAATTTCCAGTTGTGCACCTCACTCATCAAGAGAATGTCTGCCTGTCACTGGCTCGATTCCAGGTCAGGGCACATACTAGGGTTTCCAGCCCAATACCCAGTAGGGTGCATGCAGGAGCAGCAGATCAATGTTTCTATCTGTCTATCCATCTCCCTTCCTCTCTAAAAATCAATAAAAATGTATTTTTTTTTTTAAAAAAAGAGAGAATCAGTCTGAGAATCTTTTAGCTCCAACGTTAGACTCAAAATAGACACATTTTATTTCATTAAAACATCGTGATTTGCTCCACAAACTCAACAACCAAGACAGTATCCTATCATCTTTTGACAATTAACCATAGTTTACCCCATATGACTAAAAGAAAACAGCATCTTAATGCTAATCAAGTATCCAGATGTCAATGACAACAGCAGGTGTGTTCTTGCCTCTCTATAGACAGTGGTCATTCCCCCAAGCAGTCAGCAGTAGCCAGGGGTTCATGTTCACAGTGGGGTGAATATGCTGCTGTGCCGTTAGAACAATATGCATTTAGAGGAGCACAGCCACCACCCCCCCAAAAAAAGATGAGGTAAGAAAATTCAGTATGTCTACCACAAAACCGACACAGACACTTCATTTCAAATGGGACTATTGCATTTTGTAGCTAAACTTCAAAACAAAAAATTATGACCATTAGTCTTTTTCATAGTCCCTGTGAACTGTCTCTGCCCTCCACCCCCACCCCCCCCCCCACCCACACACACACACACACCCTCGCTGATGAATGACTGTTCACCTTCAAAACTCAGCTCACCTTTCTACTCTCTCTGGGATGCCTTCCTCAACTCTTCCCTCTTTACTTCAAAACTTCTAATTGTGCATACTTGAAAAAAACACTTGTCACACTCTTTAGTGATTACCAATTTAAAGACTATAATGGATGATTTGTGTATTGAGTATTTTATTTCAGAGACTATTTTCTGAAACTCTTATGTAAAGATAAGCCTCAGTAGCACCCTGATTACTCTTTAAGTAACCTAAGACTAACATCTGAAGATAATAGAGATAGATAGATAGATAGATAGATAGATAGATAGATAGATAGATTTTTAAAAAATCAATTTGGTGCTTACTGAAAACCTCACCAAAAGTCCTAAACACATCAATTATACCTCGATTAAAAAGAGAGCAAGCGTCAACCTCTGAACCAGGAGGTCATGGTTTGATTCAGGTCAAGGGCACATGCCTGGGTTGCAGGCTCAATCCCCAGTTGGGGGCGTGCAGGAGGCAGCTGATCAAGGATTTGATGTTTCTATCTCTCTCTCCCTCTCCCTTCCTCTCTGAAATCAATAAAAAAAATATTTTTTAAAAGAGAAAGAGAGAGAGAGAGAATGAATTAGTGAGAGCAAGAAAAAAAAATCCCAGACACACAACAAAGACTCCATAGTTTTGCCTTCAGCTTAGAAAATACAAAAAAAAAAAAAAAGTGATTTTCCTTATTTTCTCCTTAGACCTGTCCAGGGTTCCTAGGTGTCAGCTCCACTAAAAAGGTATGTTCTCACACACTCTCTGTGTTTCTACTATACGTCTGGTAGTATGGTAATACTACACGAGCATTTCTAAGAGAGCATTTGAGAACTTTGATAAATATCATATAGAGAATGAAATTCTGACACTTGTTTTATATCTCACACAAAAAAGTTAAGTTGACATATTTCTCCACGAAAGTGGACACGAGATAATATCTCATTAAGGTATCCCTTGTATGTCCCCCCTTTTTATACCCATGAGAAAGAAAGAATTACACAGCTGCCTTCGTCTGTCACCATGTAGGCAGCTATCCCAGGCATACTCATAGTACACATTTGGGGTGTGGTAAGAATCCTATGTATGAACTAAAAGGGGCCAAGAGCATGCCTCAAAAAATATCAGAATAACCCACTTTCTGGTTCTACACATTATGTCGTTTTGAAAAGACATAAACTTCCTAAACAACTTGGAAAAAGTTATTTTATTTCTTTTAGCTTCCATTTCTTCATCCATAAAATTAACTTCATGATACCGGATTCCCTGGATGGTTGTGATGTTTGATATTATTTATCTGAAACTCCAGCTACATATGAAGTGTCATTTCCCTCCCTGTGCTCTTCAAGTTCATAATGATACTCAGGTAGGAAGCCAGGCTCAGGGCCGCACGCGTAGGTACACTCCCAGGAAACAGGCATTCTACACCCGTATGTACACAACACTCACTCAGTGTGCATGCTTGGCAGTTTATTTCCCCGACCTACTCCCTCACCATCCCCTAAGGATGCATGGCAGGGGAAAAAGGAGGGGATGCCTACCAGAACCCAGAGGCCTAACAGAGTGGCGATTTGCTTGGTGGTAAACAATTTTAAGCACTGTTTTTATATTAATACAAATAAACAAGAAAGGGAAGCCACAAAGACATTGCATGCTAATGAAAGACCGCTTTCACTTCTCCCCAGACCCACAAGGTCTGAGTCCACTGGTCTCTGCACTTAGGGTCTTGGGTGGACGTGAGAAGCACCACGTGTGAAACATCTGAAAGAGCTGTGAGTGGAACAATGTAGCTTAGAGGCTAGACTCTGAGAGCCCACGAATTCAACCTGAAATGCAACTCAAATGTGGAAATCCACTCCTCTTTGCAAGATTTTTCCTAACATTCAAGGAAATCACTGGAAAGCTACAGCAACACTGGAACCAAGGACCACGACACTATACTAGTAAAAACAACCAGATGACCTGCGTTTTCTAGAACAGACCCAAATTAAAATGTTTGCTCCTTTTGTCCCCACAAATAGAGTTGTAATTGTTAGACCATGTGCTCCATTTGTTGGTTGGTTTTGAATTTGACAATTTTGGTCATTTTACACCCATGACAGATGGATACCATCCTCAATTAGACAGAATGCTACCGAACTCTGCAAACAACAGCTGGAAGCAAAAGGTGACAATGAGGTTGATGAACTTATGGCAATGGACGAAAAACACTACTTTTTAACATTTTGTGTTTCAGCCTGTCAGAGTGATAGCATATATGTACAGTAGCTCCCCGCCACACACACACTTATCCATAGGAATACATTCCAAGACCCCCCAGTGGATATCTGAAACCATGGATAACACCAAACCCTAATCAACTTCTGCAACTCTGCCAGAAATGTGGTGGCAGCTTCTTCATCCACAGACTCAGACTCTCTGGTAATGTCTATATTTCACAGTCCAAACCTATTCCTGAATCTGTGTGACCACCCCTTACTTGCAGTAATTGCCTCGGTGTCACTCATTTCGGGGGTTCCCTTGCTTAAGTCTTCACATAGGCTCAGTGCTTTCTGGCACAACATGTTATGATCAATTGTTATGCAAGGGTCTCTGTTAGACACTGAGTTTTTCTTGCCAGTCTTCCACAGAATGTCATTTAAAAATGGAAATAAAAGTGAGGATGGATCATGAAGATTCCATAAGGACAACTTGTAAGCTATTGAATATTTGTAACCTCTTGCATATATATATATACTTTTTAATGCACTGACTTATTTATACATTCATTGGTTGATTCTTGTATGTACTCTGACTGGGGATAGAGCCCACAATCTTGGCGTATCAGGGAGGATGTTCTAACCCAGTGGTCGGCAAACTCATTAGTCAACAGAGCCAGATATCAACAGGACAACGATTGAAATTTCTTATGAGAGCCAAATTTTTTAAACTTAAACTTCTTCTAACGCCACTTCTTCAAAATAGACTCGCCCAGGCCGTGGTATTTTGTGGAAGAGCCACACTCAAGGGGCCAACGAGCCGCATGTGGCTCGCGAGCCGCAGTTTGCTGACCACGGTTCTAACCAACTGAGATACCCAAACAGGGCAAGAAAACATTTTTAAAAACATCTGTTTGTAAATAAAATTGTAAATACCGATTCATGGTCTTTATGGTAGTTTAAGATAGGTTTTTTTTTTCATTTCTGAGAAAATGCAGGCTCTCTTGAGCTTAGCAATGAGCATGTTAAAGGCAACCTACAAAAGGAGAGCTGTTCATCTTCTCAGCTCTGAGCAGATTTTGATAAATGCTCTAAGGTACATCCTGACCCCACTCAATAGAACTAGTGTCTCCCAAAATGTATGATAAGCACAACTCAGTGGTTTTCAGCACAGGTGGTTGGCCAGGTATCCAATGTTCCTCAAAGGAGAGAGGGCGGGTTTTTCATAGCACTCATAAATCAAAGGCATGAAGTCCTTCTTCTGATGTGCAAGAACAGAGTTATCCTTTCAAGCAAACGTTTTCTAAAGCCAATGATGCCAGGCTGTCAAAGAGAGAGAGCTACACTCTGTCATTTGCTTGAGTGTCTCCAACAACCATGAAGAAACTGTCCTCTTTCTTTCTAACTGCTTTTTCATAAAGATGTTAGACTCAACATATGGGATAAGCCATGGAGCAGAATCTTAAACTTCCTATAATACCTCAGCATCCCTCTCAAGGTTGTTGTGACAACCCAGGACACGTGGACAGTTAGGGAGTCGTGTGTTTTTCCCAGCTTGGTCATTACCAATTGTACAGCCCACATGAAATCCACTTTTAGACTCTCTCCATGTTTAACGAGGAAATGGTGACTCATGCCTGAGAAGCAGGATGAGGAGGTCTCATCGGCATCTTCAAATCAGATTCTCCTCTGCTCCACACTTAGGCCATGGAGGAGCTTCATTTCATAACAAACCAGAGACCAAGTCTAAATTAGTATCCACACAATCTTGAAAAATTGAAGGCTTGTGCAGTTGTAGTCCTTGCCAGGATGGGTGTGGATCAAAAGCAATGTAGAAAGCCTTGTGCCACTGAAAACAGATTGTCTTCTCCACTCCAGTTGTTCATGTAATTTTAACAACCATATGCTTGTCTTCTGTTTTCTGGCAACCTAGATCTGCTCTTTATTTCTTTTTTGGTCTCAATAGAAATTAAGTGGTTTTGGCCATCAACATTTCTGCCTGTCTTCTTTCAGTCTCCTATGAAGAGGACCAGATGGAGTAAGACTTATAGTTCCAACACAGTCACTGGAATTGAAAAAATGAGCTTATAAATTCCCATTTTTATAGGCAAATACTCAGGCTGCCCCATGAGAGCATGGTATGCTGGGCTACTGTCTTATTCTATAATGAGGGGTGAAGCATCAAAGATTTCATCTAAAAGAACAATTGCAGAGACAGGAGAGGATTTAGGTAGGAGTAAGAATTTCAGAGAATATGAATGACCAATTTTCTCACACTGGACATAACTTATTTTATCATGGGAATGCTACAAAAAAAAAAAAAAAAAAAAAGGCCACAGGAGGGAGAGTGGTAAATGATAATCCAACCCAACCAGTTTGAGCAGTCTATCAGAATATCACCTTGAATTCATGAATTCTTTATTTGCCAATTGAACAGAAATAAGGAAGAAGGACTTTTCCATTAAGGAAGATCCTGCTTCAAAATACAATGGGTTGTCTAGCAAAATCTCAAGCCAGAATCCCCAGTGGCCTTGGGGAAGCTCAGTGGCCCCGTCATGTAATGCCTGCTCTCTGGAGTGGCAACAGAAGCAATAGCAGGTGCCAAGGTGCAGGGACCTATACTGGACCCTGCATTGGAAGGAGCTTCTCTGTCACTCTCACAGATGGGACAGCACTGGTCATAAAGAGGGGGTTCACATGGCACTATTATGATTAAAGGGCATTACCCCACCCCCCAAAAAAATGAAAAAAAAAAATGTTTCCAGACCAGCCAGCATCAGTCAAGTCACTGTAATGCAAGTGTGTCACTATTATTAACTCCTTTGATATAAATAAGCCACAGTGGTGAAAATGGCACAGAAGATATTTTACTTTGCTTCATCTGGGGCATCCAAAGATCTCAAGCAACTTTAAAATGTTTCAGATGTGTTATCTATATGAAGGAAACATGGAACTACACCCCGTAGATTTAGTAATCGGAGAAAAGATTCAAACTGTTGTAAGGATATGCATTTATAGGACATTTATGTGTCCTAGATATAAAAAACATTTGTCCTTATATACAGGACATTTAAAAATTATGTTTAATTTTGATGCATGAGAATCTTCATTTCTGTCACAATTTTCCATTTGAATTTCTCTTTGCTTTCAGGTTGGTTTCCTAGTTTCAAAACCAGAGTCACCGAAGTCATTGACATGAAAGAAATGGCCAAAACACAATTTAAGACGGTGTGTCACAGTAGGATTTCAGGGGTTAAAAATCCCCCACCCCCACCCTGTGCATTGATTTCCACTTCTCTTTTTATTCCACAATATTAGGAGATGTGTGGTTAAAGGCAGGTTGACTGTTACCCACAAGACACCTAACTTCCCTGGAATGCCCTTGAAGACCTGAATCACCATGGGGACCATTAAACTTGACCTGACTTGTAGAGTCTTTATGAAAAAAATGTCATAGCTACATCTTCTCTGCCTCCATTCAAATGCACCCATATAATTTGGGGGTTCCTCAGGCTAGAACCTAAAGCAGAGTTCCCGGGGTCTCTGAAGTTGACCAAATTTTCTGGACTTCCCCGATCCAAAATCATGACTTGGAGACAAATTTTGGCCTTCTTAAATCTCTAGATAGTCCAGTCCCAGCGTGAGGCCAGCAGGAATGAGAGAAGCTGGTGGAATGCCAGAGCCTGCTAGCTCTAAAATGAAAGAGGAGTCAACTGTTCTTTGATGAGATTAGCATCAAAAACGACAGTAGAAAAAGCCTTTCCCTGTGTAAGAGACATCACTTTCCTTAGATATTCCAGTCATTGTTGAGCCAATTTCCGCCTGATGAACAAGTCTTAGATGTGAGCTTCGTGGTTTAGTCATCATCCCAGGGCCCCAGGGTACAACTGACTGCTCCGGAATGACACGTTGCTAAGAAGTCTGTGGGGCTTAAGCTGTCACATTCCTTAAGGAGTCAAGGTTACCATAACCGTCACTTGGGCAGCTCCAGGAAGGGCAGCAGGGTGGAGGGGAATTTCACACATGCCATGTGTCGCTTTCTCATCCTGTGAGCTCTGGCTTGGACTTGCTGCTGTTGGGAAGAGGGGAGGAAATGTGTCTGGACAATACAAACACAGGGACCCCAGGTCCTGCGGGAATGGACTCTGAGCTATAATTGCTCACCATGACTCACATGTTCGGCTTGATTCTATGGTACCAGCTCTTCAGCACTCAGCGGTCACCTCCACTCTGGGCAGAGTGAGAATTTGGTGGGCCAATCCAAAAGATACTGAAGGTGTTTCCAAAGGGAAACCAAATCAGATCATTTCTTCCAACCCCAGACAAAGTGACTTACCTCACTGTTTACTTAGTAGGAAGAACAAAATTAGATCATTTTTCTTATCTTAGAACAAATTATTTCTTGTTAATTACGGCTCAAATATGTGGTGGTAAAAGTAATTAAAATAATATCAACATTGCATCTATTATTAAATACAAAATGAGTGTAAGTTTATAGGACAGAGTTTCTCTAGTTGTTTGGGCCCATGCTTCCTTTCGTTATAAAATGTCATCTCTAGCCCACTCCTGGCACACTGAATATCTTCACAGGGAACATGACCCCACAGTGAGTCTTTTTTGTTTTTTTCTGAGCATCCTCATCAAACAAAAAGGTTCTGTCAAACTTCACTTTCCCTAGTTTTTATTTGACAAATAGGTTCTTTCTTCAAATTAAATATTGTATATTACATTTCTCAAACACAAATGTCCTTGGAGATTCTGAATTATGACCCCACATCCCCCTCTTCCGTCCCACCCCCAGACTTTCCTGGTTTTCAATTACATGCTGGAGGGGAAGGCACATGGCAGTTGAACTTGATTGATGCTGCACTCGGCAGAGGCCCACTCAGTCTCATTATTGGTAGAGTGCCTCGCTCTCTACCTCACTGAATAAATGTATGCCATTTTCCCAATCTTGCTTCAGGCTTTACCAGTGAAATTGCTCTCTATAGGATCCCCAATGCCCATTCATTTTCCTTAAACAACTGGTATTCCCAGTCATTTTCTAAAAATACATTTTATTGATTTTTTACAGAGAGGAAGGCAGAGAGATAGAGAGTTAGAAACATCAATGAGAGAGAAACAACAATCAGCTGCCTCCTGCACACCCCCCACTGGGGATGTGCCCCCAACCAAGGTACATGCCCTTGACCGGAATCGAACCCAAGACCCCTCAGTCCACAGGCCAACACTCCATCCACTGAGCCAAACCAGCAAGGCCCCAGTCATTTTTTAATGTCACATTCATAAAACTGCAATGTATTATATAGTAAAATTCACCCTTTTTAAGTGTACAGTTATATGAATTTTGAAAAATGCATGCCATCATGTAACTCCCGCCACATCAGGATACAGAACATTTCCATCACTCCAGACGGGTTTCTCGTGTCACTTTGTACTCAGAGCCCCCTCCCCGCCTCCAGACCCTGGTCACCTCTGATTTGCTTTCTGCCCCTAGAGTTTGGTCTTTCCAGAATGTTATATTAATAGGAACAAGTAATGTATAGCCTCTGTGTCTGTCTTCTTTCACTAGCATCATATACTAGTATTTGAGAGTCACCCATGTTATTGGATATATCAGTAGTGTGTTTTTTCCTTCTTATTGCCAAGTGGCATTCAAATGAATGGATGTACCATTGTTTACATATTCCTCCTTCAACTGATGGGTATTTGTATTATTTCCAGGTTTTAATGATTCTGGAAAAAGCCCCTCTAAACATTCACGTACAGGTTTTTGTGTGCATACTTATTTTCATTTCACTTGGGTAAATACCAAGGAGTGGGATTCCTGGGTTGCATGAGGTTTATGTTTCACTACATCAGGAAGAGCCCAGCTGTCTCCCAAAGTGGCTCTACCATTTTGCATTCTTGCTAGTAGTGAATGAAAGATACTGTCGCTCTATAGGTCTGCCAGCATCTGCTATTATCGGGTGTCTTCTTAAAGATTTTTAGTCATTTTAATGTGTGTCATGGTGTTGATACCATTGTAATTAGCTAGTTATTAATAAGACCAAAGGATCAAAGGGAAGGCCAGATATTATAGGCATGTCATATGGGCAGCTTCACCAATTTATACTCCCCCCAAATCCACCAGGCTATTCCCTGTAAAATACAGGGGGAAGGGATCCAATAAAGAGAGATGGGTTCATGTCCAGTAAAGTTGGGGTGACATAAGGAAGGTACTTGCCTGTCAGTCACATCTGGGAACAAAAATCATTAGTTAGAATGGGTGTGGCCACTGCAAGAGCATGAAAATTTGGGAATATTGAATCTCCTAAAAAAAAAAAAGGAATTAGCTCTCTTGTTGCTTGTGTGGCTCTTGGCTCTTGGCTCTCTTGTGCTAGCCCTTATGGCTCATGGCCATTCGGACCCCGCACGCAGTGGACTGATGGACTGCAGTGAGAAACACAGATTAAGCTAGCCTGATGCTGAACTGGACTGTGCAGACATGGAAAGAAAACTCTGGACACTGGCTCTGATTTTAGCTCTGCTAAAACCCCAACTACACTTCTTCTATGGCAAGACAAAGAGAAGTGGGGCTTTGGAAACTCAGGGGTATAATAAAGCTTTCTGTGATGCCTCATCCACCTGTGCAAGTGTCAGTCAGGAAATTGTGTGTTTTTTTTTGTTTGTTTTTTCGAGAAATCCACCTCAGCTAGCAACTGGGAGGGATGAGGACCTCTCCACACCCATAACAGTATCTCGTCATGGTTTTAATTTGCATTTCCCTAATGACTAATAAAATTGAGCACTTTATCATGTTCTTATTTGGCGTCTGTATCTCTTCTTTGGTGGCGTGTCTGTTCAAAAAAAAATTTTAATGGGTTGCTTGCATTATTATTATTGAGTTGTGAGTTATATGTATTCTGGGTACCAGTCTATTATCAGATACACATTTTGCAAATGTTGTCTCCCAGTCCATGGCTTCCTATTCATTTTCTTAGCAGTACAAAGTGCAGACGTTTTTCATTTTTATTAAGTCCAGTATTAATTTTCCCTTTTATCAGAATGTACAAAGAAAGAATTCTCAAAGCAACACATGGAGTTGCACATAAAATGGGGCCAGTACTTCATATCCTCAGACAACATCTCTGATTTCATTTCCCAAGAATAATGCCTAGCTGGACTTGACGGGAAGAGAAGATCAGAATGGAACTAAAAGGGTTTTATACTGCTCAGAGAGCTTATAGACATGTCTTTAGGGGAAATTAATAGCAGGGGCCACAGACCACATATGTAAGAGACTAGCATTGTTATTCTTTTGAATACAGGCAGGTGACCACACAAGAGAGATGCTTATGGAAGAACCACACCAAAATCCAGCCGGATTCCACCTAGCATGAAGGAGAGAGGGTTTTGGCCTACAAATAAGTAGATGTTTAATGCCTTGGCCTTCTCTTTGACCCATTCATACGAAGTTGCCTTTTCTTCTCAGAGCGTTTCTAAAATACAGGAAGACTTGACTTTTATTTCTTTATCCAAACAGCATGCTTAGAATGAACAGGTCCTGTTCATCCATAAAATACCCTGACTCTACCAATAAGCTACCAGCACAGACCTCCTGATCGATCTTCGAGACCAGTGGCCTACACCTGCGCTGCAGCTGAGCCCTGGTGTGAAACTGCTCACAGCCGCTCTTCTCCCTCCCCCCCATTTCTCCCAGGGGAAACCACTCCCGTGAGCACCAGATTATCTCCTATCTAATGACCACACTGCCCGGTGCTGTCTGTCTCCTGGCCACCCACCGATGCTCTCTCAATGCCCTTCTGGTGCCAGCACCCCGCCTCTAGGACTCTGCCCCTCAGAAGACCTTCTTTGATCAAACCTAATACCTAATGCTCCTAGGAAGTCACTTAAGATTTCTTGTTTCACCTCCCAGGCACGACACTCTCATTTGTGCAAACTGCCTTATTTTACGGTGCTATGGCTTTGCGTTTGCATTTTAGGCTTTTGGACGGGTGCCCTTTATTGAACAAGACTCAGAAGCCAATCCCACCAAAAAACAACTCCTGGAAGCGCTATAAACAAGCTACAAGCACAGGAGGGAGTATGAGAAGAGGCTCCTGCTGCCCCTCCCCCCACTCCCCTCCCCCGCCCCTCCTCATGCCTCTTCCCTAGGGAATGCTCAGTGCTCCATAGCTTTTTCTTTAGAACAGTGAATGCAGGATACACGGATGTTGTAAATATCCCCCAAAAAAACCTTGATCCCTTGCAGGTTTCTGCCTGACCCTGGCGCCAGCGTCCGAGACGTCATTAAGGACATGAATCTTGGGTAAAACAGCTGACTTCCCCATCACCTGCCTCAGCCACATCTGAAGACTCTTTTGGAAGTTCTTAGGACCTTTCTCATCTTTCTCTGCCCAGAGCCAGTGATGGAGCGCAAACCAGAGGTTGTATCTGAGTTATCTTGGGCATCTGCCTTCTGAATTTGTCTTCTGCCTCAGTTCAATTCTGAAAGTTTAAAAACCTTTTTTCCATAAGGAAGCATGAGCCCGCCAAGGCAGACTCACAATATAAGTGGAGAAATGTTCTTTCCTCCCTGGCAAAATAACACCATGTAGCACTGGGACATGAAGATTCTCAAAGGCAGAGAGAGAAAGCAATGCCTCATGGCAGACAGTGGTACTTACGAGCCAGACAGATACACTCATGTGTCTGCTTAGGGACCACATGGCGTCTGATGGCTCACACAGGAGAACCTGGGAGTGGGGGAATTAACACTGCCCATCCGACGCCATGTGGTCCCTGAGCAGACACATATGTGAGCACATGTGAGGTAACTCCTGGTGATTCTCAGTCCCTTGAGGTGAGCTATTCGAGATAAGAGGTTCTCCATCAAGGTGAGGAGAGGGAAGTCTGGATGGTTACTGTTACCAGGTCTTTACCCGTTTCCCTATAACACAGAGCCTGGCGGAGCTTACACGCTGAATGAATACATTACAGGGGAGAGAAGGAAGCGTGCAATTGCGGGATGCAAGAGCGAGAGAAAAGAAGCGAGGAAGGGAAGGAGGACAAGCAAACACAAGGTGACTGGTTACTAAGCTGGCCAGTTTCTCAGGAAATATGAGTGTTTCTCAGGTCTCATGGAGTGAACCGCTACAGTTCAGCTCCGCTGGCTCCTCCCTCTCTCTTTGCTCTCTAGGGTTGTGTTAATTCCCCATGCTCCCAGCTTCTCCTACATGAGCCCTCTGGGGAGCCTCTGGGGAAACCAGAGCATCTGTGAGTTGAGTTGGGCTGGATCTGGGTAATGAATTGATGTAGCACCAACCCCACTGGGTATATAGTGGCTTAGCCCTCTTAAGACCACAGGAGAGGCAACTGGGGGTGAAGAGGTGAGCTGGTAGAGGAATGGCACAGCGCTGGCTAGGGCTATGGCTGGGACCGCTCCAGCTGGGAAGCCAGGCAGAAAACTGAGGCCGCAATGGGTGGGTATAGTCAACCAGACCAGGAGCACATGTTGTGGGGGTCCTGTCCAAGCACCGCCATGTCACAGGTTAGGAAGATGTAAGGAGGTTGTGGTTGCATCCAGGGGTTGTCAGTTTTAAGTAACAGCCCTAAGAAAAGAGTCATCAATTTGAGTTAGCATCAAATGGCAAACATAAAGAAAGATGCATTTGGGATAAATACAGACTCCTAAACTAAATAGAGGAGCTGTGAGAGATCATCTTGAATGGAAAAAAAAATCTTCAAATGGAAAGTTAGGTGGCTCAAATACCACAAAAGAATCCAGAATTCTTCCTTTTCTCAATGCAATGGGTTTGTTTGTTTCTTTCTTTGTTTGTTTATTAAGAAGCTGTACCTTTGGGGGATAGTCTGTGTAGTCTTAGAGTAATTTAGATAACTTTTCTCTTAGCTCCTTTTCATATTTACCATGTTATATTGTAATACTTTTATGATGATTTTACAGAGATTTATAGGCTTTTCAAAAGAAATATCTCAACATGTCTCAAAGAGTTCTATTTGAATGGAACAATCTGGCCACAGGAATGTTAACAATGATATTAGGGGTTATGCTCATAAGTCTAAAGAAGAATCCTCTCCCTCAACTTCATTAGCATGAAAGCCATTCCAGAAAGCAATAAGCAGATACCCTCTTTGCACACAGTTGATGAAGGATTGCATGGGAACTTTTTCTCATCCTTGGCTTTTTTCCTGAGGTTTTTGAAATTCTGAAGGAGAAAAAGTATTTATTATAAGAGCTTTGAAACAAATAGCCTCTATGTTTCAAAAATGTGGCAAACACTTGAGCCTAAAAATCAACGATTTCAAAAACATTCTTCAGGTTGAGCTACTCTGGCTCACCTTCACTCCTTGGCCCAAAGTGAATGGCATTGCAACTGCTAGGAGAGACTTTGGCCTTCATCTATGTTTGGACCTGCATTTTTCTGGGCACATCTGGTGAACTCCGTTTATGTAAAATTCAACCATGCAAATTAACAATTTTCTGGATATAAGCAAGATAGACTTATGTACTTTTGTTTCTCACATATACATTAGAACTCATCAGCAGTTCCATATTGATTGTCTAATATATCATGAACAAAAGTGAAGCCCTACCCAACCGGTGTAGCTCAGTAGTTGAGTGTCAGCCTATGAACCAGGAGGTCACGGTTCGATTCCCAGTCAGGGCACATGCCCCGGTTGCAGGCTCAGGGTGTGAAGGAGGCAGCCAATCAATGACTCTCTCTCATCATTGATGTTTCTCTCTCTCCCTCTCCCTTCCTCTCTGAAGTCAATAAAAATATATATTTTTTAAAGCGAGGCCTTATGCATAGGCAAAGGGTATAATATGAATAAAGTAAGATCTCTTTTTTAAATAACCTGAGGGTAAGATAGACCCATAACCAAATATCCATTAGTAAAGGGGGGGAGTTGGATATCATTCCAAGTGTTCCTTGAACATAGGCATTATACAATGTAGAAATAGAAGGAGCTTGGCCATTGCTGCAAACGGAGTAAACTGGAGTCAAGAGATCCCGGGGACTGTCCTTATATCACAAAGTCGGTTTTAGGCAAAAATGCATCTTTTTAAACTCCAACTGCCCACATAATTTCTTCTTTATCTCTGCAATTTTAAGCAATAAAAGTAAGATTTGTCCAATGAGGAAGTTGGGTAAAAGGAGCAAGATTCTTGGGTGTGCTAGAGCTGCACTTCCTTGGTTTTGGTTTGAATCAAGGCTCTCCCATTTGCTAGCTGTGTGACCTGGGCAAGTTGTGAGACTCTCTGAGGCTCCGTGTCCAGGTCTGTACGATAGAGACAATGCCATGCCCACCTCATAGGGTCATTGTTAAGGTTAAATGAGTAGCTTCTGTAAAGCACTTAGTGATGGGCACATAGCACTTAATAAATATTTGTTTTTCATTATTTAAATGATTTTAATAAGCTTAAACAACAATTTTGTAATATGTTTACCCTTGTAATCCCTAATTTTTTTTCTCTATCGCCTGGCCTTCCCATAACCTGTCTTTGATCTGCTCTGATCAGGACCCTAGCAGTGTAGCTGCTACTTCAAAGCACAAAGTAAAACAGGTGCACAAGGAGATGCTGAGGACTGTGAATGGGGGACTGTATGGGGCCGCGCTGTTCAGTTAGATTCATTGGATCTGTGTGGATTTTGACACATTAACTTTCCAACTTCTTTAGTGAAGTGCTCCATGATCATTCTTTCTAACAAATGAGACATCAACTCGTGATCCAAGTTCCAAGGGCGTAGCTATTGCCCTTCACCTGAATCTTCTTATCAGAGCCATGCTGGAGGCCTGGGTCATTGCTCATCAGACCCTTGCTTAGGTTCCCCAGTTAAGCTTGGTTGTCAGAATAAGAGACCTCAGCTATGGGTATGTCAGGAGGCTTCATATTTTCCTTTGACTGTTTATGGAACTCCTTCCTGGCAAGAGGCCGGATTGCATTTCTTCAGAAATTCCTCATCTTGTGAAAGCAAGTCTCCCACCTTCAAGGGAGTTTTTCAAAAATTTGAATGTTGACTCCTGTGCCATTTGCTGGATTCTGGGTAGAGGCAAACTGACCAAAGGGTTTCTCTAGTATTTAGTGCTCATTAGCTGAATACTGCAGCCAAAATAAAATTTCTTTTCAAAGTTGGCAAAAACACAAACAAGAAACTGCGTTTTTATCATTTTTGAGCCATGCTCATATAAATTTTCATTTGAATTTTTACTTATGTAAGCACATTCTAATGTTCTATTTTTTCTGTTCTATTTAATTTATTGGGATGACATTGTTTAATAAAATTATACATGTTTCAGGTGTACAATTCTATAATACATTATCTGTATATTATACTGTGTGATCACCATCCCAAGTCAAGTCTCCTTCCATCACCATTTATCCCTCCTATACCCTCTTCTACTTTCTTTCAGCCTCCTTTCCCTCTGGTAATGACCATATTGTTGTCTGCAATTATTAGTAGTTTGGTTTTTGAGGGTTTTTTTTTTTGTTTTTTTTTGCATAATCCCTTCACCTTCTTCACCCAGCCCTGCAACCCCCTATACTCTGACAGCTCTCAATCTGTTCTCTGTATATATGAGTCTGTTTCTATTTTGTCTGTTAGTTTATTTTGTTCGTTAGATTCCACATATGAGTGAGATCATATGGTACTTATCTTTCTCTGATTTGCTTATTTCACTTAGTGTAATACTCTCCATTCCATCCATGCTGTTGCAAAGGATAAGATTTCCTTCTTTTTTATGGCCGAGTAGTATTCCTCTGTGTAAATGTACCTCAGCTTTTTATCCACTGGTGGGGTTTGGGCTGCTTCCAAATCTTGGCTGTTGTAAATAATGCTGCTATGAATTAGTGTTTTGGGTTTCTTCAGCATAGCTATATCAATAAATCAACAAACAATAAATGTTGGCAAGGATGTGGAGAAAAAGGAACCCTCAGAGACTGCTGGTGGGAATGCAGATTGGTGTAGCCACTGTGGAAAGCAGAATGGAGTTGCCTCAAAAAATTAAAAATGGCTGAAACCGGTTTGGCTCAGTGGATAGAGCGTCGGCCTGCGGACTGAAGGGTCCCAGGTTCGATTCCGGTCAAGGGCATGTACATCGGTTGCGGGCACATCCCCGGTAGGGGGTGTGCAGGAGGCAGCTGGTCAATGTTTCTCTATCATCGATGTTTCTAGCTCTCTATCCCTCTCCCTTCCTCTCTGTAAAAAATCAATAAAATATATTTTTTCAAAAAATTAAAAATGGAACTGCCTCATGACCCGGTGATTCTAATTCTGGGAATTTATCTGAAGAAATACATTCTAATGTTCTGTTGGAAAATTCTTTTTCTGTTGTAGTCTAGATTTCTCTGAGAAAATGTCAATGGTTCACCTGAATGTAAGATGATATGGTTTCATCTTTTTCTACTAAAGTCGACATAATTTGGAATGCCATTCAAATTGAAATATTTTATTTTTCTTGATCAAGTAGACCAGTGAAGGACTTAAAAATTATTTATGTGCTTTATGGATCAAATTTAAGAATAATTATTTCCATTATAATTATAGTGCTGAATTTATTACATTTTAGCTTTCATTAATTGCAATAAAGATTAGTTGAGAATTACTATTAAATATTAATTAAAAATTAGCCCTTACTGGTTTGGCTCAGTGGATAGAATGTAGGCCTATAGGTTTGATTCTGATCAAGGGCACGTACCTAGTTCATTGCAGGCTTGATCCCTAGCCCTAGTTGGGGTGTGTGCAGGAGGCAACCAATTGATGCGTCTCTCTCACATTGATGTTTCTTTCTCTCTGTCTCTCCCCTGTCCTTCCACTCTTCCTAAAAATCAACTTAAAATCATGGGAAAATGTCCTCAGGTGAGGATTAGCAACAACAAAAATTCAAACATTAAAGTTAAATATTAATTGAATTAAATGCCCTGAGTAAATCCTTATAAAAGCCTATGAATTAAATTCTATAGTTCCCATTTAACATATGGTGAAACATAAAGATGAAATTCCATGGTCATATAGTTTTAAACATTGATGATCCTTTTGTATTTCATATGTATTACTAGTAATACTAATTACTAGTACATTCATGTTAGTAGCAATCTGCTACTCAAAACATTTCTTTTCCAAACCATTTTATTTTAAAAAGTGTGCTCAAGGCATATATTAATTATATGGTTTAGTAGCACTAATTGCTTCACTTTTTACATTTGAAAGGATTTAATTAGGCAAACTTAAAAGCCCAGTACAAGATGATCATCCTAGGAGCAGTGTTCATGATGCCGTTTAATTAATTTGAATGACCAGTTTCGGCGATGCTGAAACTGTGTTGGACTTTCGGGAACAAAGGGGACAGTGACCTCCCCAGGAAAAGAATGTGGGATAAGCCAAGCGGTTACTTATCAGCCCTGCTCTTGTCGCGGTGCCAACCAGACATGTTCACGTTGGCTGGACACGATCTGCAGGCGGTGGCTCTTCTCAGGGTGATGAAGATAAAATTATGACTTCACTTGCTATGGATAACTTGTCTTTGTTCTTTGGTATTAGCCATTTTAAGACCAAGTATTCTAAAAAAAAAAAAAAAATGTTTCAGCTTGCACAGTAGCACTTTTAATTCTTCGTAACGGTTAGAGAGACAAGATCTTATAAATATCAGATGTGCTAAACTCTGCTATTACGAGAAGGAAAGAATTTTTCCAAAGAAGTAACGACAAGTTTCAAAAAGAATTAGACCTCAGCATTACATTTGAATTCAGACTAATGGTTATTGATAAAGAGTTTCATTTAGTCAGAAATGATTCCCAACTGAGATCTTGAAAATGGGTTACAATGATTATAAGATTGACTATATTTATAACCAGAAAACATCAATAAGAGTGATAATATTTAAAAAATTATTCAGCAGCTAATATGTGCTAAACTCTGTGCTATAACCTTTGCAGGAATTGTTTCTTTGAATCTGTAGCCCTGTTCGTTAGATGTTCTGATTAGTTCCAATATAGAGATGAGGAAATTGAGGTCCAACTTCACACTCTTGCTTCTTTTCAGCTCTAGTTGGACACCGAGGGAATTTGCATTTTTTGTTTGTTTGGTTGGTTGGTGTGTTTTTAAGCACCAAAAACACGGCAGCATGTAGTGGGAAGAGC
The DNA here is from genome assembly GCF_027574615.1 of Eptesicus fuscus. Classification (NCBI taxonomy): domain Eukaryota; kingdom Metazoa; phylum Chordata; class Mammalia; order Chiroptera; family Vespertilionidae; genus Eptesicus; species Eptesicus fuscus. The sequence goes on from NC_072480.1 coordinate 95,572,044, forward strand.
AAAACTTTGGGAGTCAGAAGATCTGCTTTTTAGTCTAGACTCTGTCTTTGTTATCATTCTATGCCCAACACCTATCCTAATACCTGTGACATAATAAATACTTAATAGCCTTTCTGGAATGAATGAATGAATGAATGAGTGGCTGCCAACTCAGTATATGATCTTGGCCAAGTAGTTTAAACCTTTGAGGCTCCCCTTCTTTTTATCCCTTTTCTAATTCATACCTCCCTGGTTTCCAAAAATGACCTCAGTCATCACAATAAAGACGCAACTTCGTGAGACTTTTCCAGTAAGGATAAAAGGTCAAAAGTGAGTGACTATAAGAAGGAAGACAACTAGACCCCAAATCAAGGATCAGAATAGCTGCTTCGTCTGGAGTTCAGACTGAACGTTGCTGTAGAAACAGCATCTGCTAGCAACCACCCCACCTGCCAGCTCTTCTGCCACAATGGCCCAGAGCAATCTGCTCCTGCAAGGAGTGAGTATTAAGTGAAGCAGAGGAATGCCCAACATATCAGCTTTGCTGTCTAATTATTTTTGATCATTAAATCATTCCAGTTCTAGATGATTATGTTAGATCCATTTTAGAGCCTGTGATTAAAAATCTGTTTAGCAAGACAATTGGAGGTAGGGGGAAAAAAGGCTTCTTTCTCTCGTGAAATCTGAAATATCCTATTAAATGAAGGAATTAGAAAGGCTTGAAGAGGCGGGTTTAAAAGATCAGAAAGAACCAAGTCACAGCCAACCGTGAGTGCCGACACGGCAGCACCAAGCAGCCCTGCCCCTCCCCAGCAGAATGGTTCCTGGGAACGAGGGAGACCAGGAGAGAAAGAACAGACAAATGTCCTGTCCATCGCACTCACGCCACTTCACCTGATCACCAGCTGTTTGTTTTGGGTGCAGACCCAGCAGTCTGATAAGAAAAGAATCTGAGCATAATGGTGAGAAAGGTAAATAATTAACCATGTTACTGACGCACAGCAGTGATCTGAGAAATCAGGTTTTTGCCTCAGAATAATAAGTCTTCATCCCAGAAGTTTTTCTTCACCCCTGGACGTCCGTGTCTTTCCTTTTCCTGCAGGAGCCACACCCTCCTTAAGTGGGACCAGGCTGCACTTTGGACCTCAGGGGGCCTTTGCTAACACACTGAGGATCTGTGCCTATTTCTTCAGTGTTTATGGTGATGTTTGTTCAGCTGCTTCCTCCCATAACTGCTTTCTGTTTGCAGACTCAAAATCAGTCACTGGTGATCCAAAGAGCTATGCGGCAAAAATTGTGCTTTATCACCTCCCCAGGCCCTCATCAGCGCCCTGCACTTCCGGCTTCTATGTGGTCACCCTGCAGGTGTATTAACTGGGAAATGCCCAATAGTTTCGTGGCTCCTTCTGCAAGCTGGGGGCTGAGAGCATCTAGACAGCTGACCAGACTGTGATTTTTCTCCCTCTTTTCCTAAGCACCTTTCAACTCGCTACATCTGAGTCAATAATAGTCATCAGGGAAATGGAAATAAGAAAAAGATGTGAAGAAGTGATGAAACAAATGCAACTTGACTTGAAAATTTCCCAGTATAAACGTATAAGCCAGTGATATGCAACTGCAATTGCGCCTCTTAAAATTATATCATGCACAGGTTGGAACCCTTGGGGAAATTATAGTGGAAATTACTGAATTAAAAGATACAGGCAGTGCCCTCGGCGGTCCCAGATCTGTCTCTTGCTTCAACAGTGTTTGCACAGAACAGACCCAGGGATGCCCCTTCTTCCAGCTCCGGCCTCTCTCCTGCGTCTCATCCAGTCACCACCTTCAGAACCACCTCCAGGACCAGCCAACACACTGGGTGGTTTTCTATCTTAACTCCTTATTGCCCAACAACCATGAGCTCCCAAATTCATCAGAATTAATCCACCCAGTGAGGGCTGTGGCCACCCGCCTGGCCCACCTGCCTCTGCGGCCTCCACACCCACCTCTCTCGGGGCTTCTATTCCCACCGTGAGGATGTGGCTCTCGGGGGCCTGGGCCGCTTCTTCCTCGAGTTGGCGGAGAAGCATGAGGGCGCTGAGCGGCTCCTAAGATGCAAAACCAGCGCGGGGGCCGCATTCCCTTCCAGGACGTGCCGGAGCCTCCCCAGGACGAGTGGGCAAAACTCAGGGAGCCATGGAGGCCGCCTGGCCTTGGAGAGGAGCCTGACCCAGGCTCTTTGGGAGCTGCAGGCCCCGGTTCTATCCCCAGACCCTCGTCTCGGTGACTTCCTGCAGAACCACTTCCGGGGTGAGGAGGTGAAACTCATCAAGGAATTGGGCGACACCTGACTCACCTCCGCAGGCTGCCGGCCCAGGCTGGGCTGGGCGAGTCTCTCCCAAAGGCTCACCTCAAGCACCACTAGGAGCCTTTGGAGCCCAGAGGCCTTGGAGGGGCCCCTCTGCGTTCCCCTGGTGTCTGGCTTTTTGCCTGAGCCTCTCCCCGAAACTACTAGCCATTCTTTTAACCACTCTGAAGCCCTCACCCATGCATTGGACCGAATGAAACAATAAAGCTTTCTGCAGAAAAAAGAAGATATAGAATACAGGAGTGTTAGTTATATTTCCCATCCCCTTCTCAATCCAATTCAGTAAAGTCATTTCAACTGAAGATTTACATCTAAAAATGAAATTATTTACTTTGATCTACTTAGCAATACATCTTTGGTACCACTCAAGCGGTCGGGTGCAAACAGGAGTAAGTATGCATTGTACAGTGAAGATGGATGGAATCAATGATCAATGAAAAGATATCTTGTGACTTCATGAAATACTGTTATCATAGCCATTTTAGTCCAGTGCATAAGTACAGGGTAGATGTTAACATTTTATAAATAACGAGTGCGTGACAGGAATTGGGAGCCAGACTTAGTAGGGATGCTCAATCTGCTTCATCTAATTCTTCAAAGTCCTCTTTTGGTTTGTGTGTTTCTGTGTCTAGAGAGGGTGAGGATGAGGAGGGAGTAAAAATTACTTTTTTTTTTTTTTTTTTTGCTTATAAACAACAAACATTTATTTCCCACAGTCCAAGATCAAGGTGCTGGCAAACTCGGTGTCTTGTGAGCACCCACTTCTGGTTTATGGAAGGCAGTCATTTCAGTGTGTCCTTGCCTGGAAGCATTTGGGGAGCCTGGAGCTCCCTATTATAAGGGCACTAATCCCATTCATGAGGGCCCCACTCCCAAGACCTAGTCACTTCCCAAAGGCCCCACCTCCTAGCGCCATCACATTGGGGGTTAGGATTCAGCATATGAATTGGGGTGGGGACACAACCATTCCAACCATAGCACTATCTAAGACATAAGCAATTTGCAGATTAAAAACCCCATTCCAAAGGCAATGTATTTACATCAGGCCTACAGAACACAAGACATTTTTTCTCATCCCCACTTCAACATCCTTCATCAATCTCTCCAGCAGCCTCACACCTTCCCCTGTGTGGTCCAACGCCCTCAATGCAACAGGAAACTTGCTTTAGGTTCCTCTGCAGCTTCAGATATTAAAACCCTTCGGTTAAGAGCACTCTTGGTGATTATGAAAGGAAAAAGTATTATTGCATTTCTGGTTATGCAGATGGCAATGCCAAAAATGAGCAAGCCAAATTTCTTCTCAGCAAACATTCATTTGAAGAATCATATTTCTGATTCAAATACACATGAACATGTAAGAATGGCAAATACGAATTTACATTTGATGCTAAGCACATTCGTGCAGAATCTAAAACGCCCATCATCTTGGAATAGTTTTCTCTCATCTATTAATGCTCATTGTATGAGAAAACTATATCCAATTCTATTCTGAATCGAGGGATATAAGGTATCTGTTATCAATCAGGATGCGACTTCACTCTGTTGGTTTTGTAAATAAAGCTCATGATACGGTGACTAGTCCATGGCAGCTAAGAGAGGGAAATGGGAAATATAATGCAGGAACCCTGCTTCAATGAAAATTATTGTAAATTGAATTTGACAGTATTTGATGGATTAGATTATTCTAGTCACAGCCAAACAATGATGTAAAGAGTAATACGAAGCAGAATGTGTTACTGCCTCAGAGACTCAAAAGCAATAAATCTTCCTCCAATGTGACACAATCACTTCACAATCATTTCTCTCATTCTTTCTCTTTCCCTAAATTTTCCATGTTGTTCTGTTCAGTATTTTCGTGTGTGTGTGTGTGTGTGTGTGTGTGTGTGTGTGTGTGTGTGTGTAATCACTTTAATAGTACTGAAACATCCTGAAACAAAATTAGGACCCACCAAGATCTCATAGTTGGAATGAGAGACAAAATTCAGTTTGACTCTGATCTATGTAGAGTCCTACACTAGCATTCAAGAAAGGCCAGCTGCATTTGTGCAAGACAAATGACTTTAAAACTGAGCTGTTTATCAACCATAGCACAACAGGGAGTGTAGCGTCTAGCATTTTAATAGCCACGTGAACAGAGGCCCAAGAACAAGAATGAAGATACTTGTCCCATCCTTCTTTGCAGGGATAAGAAAAAACTTGAAGCAATCTTCACAGTTTAAGGGAAAAAAAGAATACATTCAAAGGACAGGTTTTTTAAGATGTCACAAACTGGGGATAAGTTTTGGGAACTAAGCACAGTGAGTTCAGCAAGAGTATGTGTATGGCACCTACGGAGGACAGATTAAACCTCTTCTACTGTCCGGTAGCACAGCAATGGGACCGATGGTAAAAACTGGGAAAGCAGATTCCCCTCACACAAGGAGAAGTCCTTGACAACAGAATGGGCTGCTTGGGAACGGAGTGATCCCTCACCTCTGGAGCTGGTCCATCCAGTAAACGCTGGATAGTGTTGGTCAGGATTCCTAAGGAGAGCTCAACCACAAAGTAGCACTTATCTCAACTGCCCTGCAAAGTCCCCCTCTCACCCCGAGAACCTATCAATCAATGAACGAAATGGAAGATGGAAGGCAATCAATGTGGAGACAAGGGATAGTTGATTGGAATTGATGTCCTATGCTAATGTGTCTACTTCCTGGGCCACGTAGATCTGATGTTGCCATGACTTGAGCGCCCCATGGTTCCACACCTTCCTAAGATGGTCTTGAGGTTCAGCTATATTTTGGTGCTGAGCTCCTATCCGGGCAGCTCTATCTTCTTTTCTTTGTTGTGTCACAGAAGAGAAATGAAATGATTGTGTCTCTTCTTGAAGCCCTTCCACACCCCAGATGATGGTGGTGGTAACTTTACATCTCCCCTTCAGGACCAAGGTGCTCAACCATCCAGCCCCTAGGAGTGTGCATTACCGAAGGCTCACAACTGAGTCTCTCTCCAAGAATGCCTTTACCCACAGTTATGCCTCTTCCATGTAGGTAGCCTGCATGCAATGAGTGGATGCAGGGATACAAAAACTCAATCTTCACTTGGGAGAACTTGAAAGTGTTGTCTCAGCACCACAGCTTCCTGTATCCTCTACCAGAGTTCACCTTCTCTCTTTGTCCAGTTTTCCCTCCCCACTCTCTTACAGATATTATAACCAAGGGCACTCCCAATAAACTTATTCAGTAAATTCCCTTTTTGTCATGTTTCAAGAGAATGCACCTAATAATGTAGTGATAATGATGATGATCACAACAATGACAATGATGGTGACAATGATGACAGTTTGGGGGAGGAAGCTAGTGGTAGCAGTGAAGAAGGAAAACAAACTGCATTTCATTTGCATTGTCCTTTATACTAGCAATTAAAAAATTCATTTGATCCTCATAATAACTTGTGAGTGGGAAAGGGCCCAAATAATTTCCAATCTACAAATCAGGGAACTGAGAAACACGGTCAGTGAAAGGCTCGTGATTATACAACTAGAGATGAATTTTGTAGTAAATCTTGTCTTCTGGTTCTCATTTTAATGTCATTTCACCTAATTATAGTGCCAGGCGCTTCACAAAATGCAGAACAATATTTGTTGGATAAATTAGTGTAATTTTATTAGTTCTTCATCCTTGTTTTTCTCCTGCTGATTCTGCAAACTGGGGGTTGGGGGTTAAATAGTATGTTAATGCTCCTGACTTTGAAAACTAACTATAATTTCAAATATTCTGAATTATTTTTCAATAAATATCCTTATACTCACCAGCTGACATGACCAACTTCTGTTTGGAAATCAGGACTCTTGTATGAATAATGTGCAGGGCACAGAAAAAGAAAATGTTCAAAAGAATAGCACTCAAGAAAGATTTCCATGACATGCTGACACACTGCTGTGGTCCTGGATTTCTGTTTACCATGGACTGGTGTAACTTGAATAACAGGTATTAATGGTCAAGGTGTGCACATAGCTCAGCTTGGTGCGTGTACCCGATGGGTCACTCTGGGTAAAAAATATTTCCACCACATCCTAGATGTAAAGAAAACTTTAGAGAACAACCCCTCACCCCCAGTTCTGAAGAGCATATGAGCTCCAAGAAATGTTTGTTATTATATAAATGCATAGATGAGGCCAATGAATTTAAAAGAATTTGAGTCCACTTTGATGAGGTGTCCCTGATGAAAATATTGCTAGCTATAATTTTGCTCCCCTTCTTTGATTTTGCTCCAGTGAAGTTCCTGTTTGGCTTGTTGGCCATGGGCTGTAATGCTTTCAAGTTAAGCTCCTTTAATTAACTGCAGAAAGACTCCCTGTGGTGACCTGGGATACCTTTGGAGGAGTTTTAGGTGAAGATATTCTATCGCAGAGACAGGAAACCTTGAATGAGCTAGGTCATTGCAACCGAGAGAAAATCAAAACCATTATTCTTCCTTCACAGTGACTTGCACCCAGTGTGAAGAACAGCTGGATGCAGAAACTGTTTCATTCATTTCAGGGGCAACCCGGTAGTTTGAATGTCAAGTGATGACTGTTGCTGGTAAAATAATCTAGCTTCTAAATTCTGATAGTGCTTCCTCCCTGCCCGCAGGCCTGTGAAAAATGTGATATTTCATTCTAAGATGCAGAAACTATAATAGTTTGATCAAAATGATTTATTCAAGATAAATGGCAAAACAACAACACCATTCCTTTATAGTTGACTTTCATTAATCCCATCCGAACAGAGCCAACAACAGTCTCTACATTTGCAGGCAATGAATTCAAACAGTGCTCCAGTCAGAAACCTAATACAGTAGAAATGTCTGTGATTCTTTGCTTCAGCTACATTCAACACCTTGGGCTCCCCAAAGTTTCAATTGGCTTCCCTGTCTCTGCGTGGAAATCCTGTCCCTGATTTCCCAGACTGGTGATTCCCTCCTCATCTTTTTCTTCTCCCATCACTCCCTGGATAGAAATGTACTAAACAGCAAACCGCATTGAAACATAACTACTTATTCACTTGTATTTCCCCCCCACCCAGAGTGTGAGCTGTAGTTTCGTCATCTGACACCGGATGAGGTACTTGGCAGGTTGTAGGAATGTGTGTTGGACTGAATTGAGGGACAGCCGTGGAATAAGATACAATACAACTGCGACTTCCCCAGCCTGTCCATTCACTCATTTGTTCATTCACCATATCTGGCTCTGTATGCCAGGCTCCATGCTGAGCAATGGAAATCAGGTGAAAATGAAACAGAAATGATTCCTGCTCTCGGGAAGTTGATAATCTAGGAGGACACAGAGAGCTTAAATAAACATGTGCACATCTATAATAATAAAAGCATAATATGCTAATTAGACCGGACATCCTCCCAAACGTCCTTCCAGATGACCTTCCGGACGAAGCCGGGGCTGGGAGAGAAGCCCGGGTCCCAGGTGCCTGCTAGCGGCCGTAGGGAAGCCTGTGTCCCGGGTGCCAGAGGGAAGCCGGTGCTGGCAGGTGGGGGAAGGAAGGCTTACTCTTGCACGAATATTGTGCATCAGGCCTCTAGTGTAACTATAACTACACAGTGTCTATAGTGCCCTAACTGTGCAGCCTTAGGCCCTGTCGGTCAGTAGTGTCCCTCCCAAAGTCCAGCTGTAGAAGCCTGGAAGGAGACTCATTCCTCAAAGGGCCCCTCTGACTTGAGTCATGACTGAGGACCCCTGGCTGACACCTGGCAGAGGCAGCTCGTGGCCTCCCCACTGGCATGCTCCATTTCTTCCTCGATAATGGAACGCTGACATACTTGGGGCCACAGTGCGCCCAGCAGAAAGATGGCATTTTTGAGCCTTTCTTGTAGCTAGGACTGGGCAATGGGATATCAGCAGAAGTTCTCCTTACAAGAGGCCAACTCATAGTATTATATGTCAATTATATCCCAAGTAAAATAAAAAGAGGCCAGCCCAAGTGGAAAATATGCCCTTTGCCTCCTTCCCTTCTTCTTGCACAGAACATGGTCTTGATGGCCGGAGTGCAGTAGCCGTTCTGGACCATGAGGATGCCTGGAGAATAGACGCCATTTTCTAAAGATGACAGAACAGAGAGAAGGAGCTGCAGTGATGTCCATGGGCCAGTTGTTACTACCCCTGAACTCCTTGTCATTCACCTCCTACAGTGAGAGGAGAGCCTGCTTCTGTCCTGTTTCAGCACTGTGATCTGGGTTTTATCAGAGATGCAGCTGACCCTAGTCCTAACAGATAAATACGGCGATAAGACTATTTCTCATGTTTTACCAAAAATTGAAAAATAACTTGATTTTTCTTTAATAATTGTTGAGTTTAAAACTTGTTCATATATTATCTTATTTGATCTTCATTAAAAAAAAAAAAAAACTTAGGAAATCAGGGGATAAAATTCACCCAATTTATGAAAGAAAATCCAAGCCTCCTCACCTGTCTTAGGCTTGGCTCATGTTATTTCCTTGGTTAATAGACACTTTTCTATGTCCTTCCCTCATCAAGTCCTCCATACCCTTCAAGGTACAGTTGAGGTATCAGATCTTAGAAGAGTCTTCTTTTTTAAAAATATATTTTTATTGATTTCAGAGAAGGGAGAGAGAGACAGAAACATCAATGATGAGAGAGAATCATCATCCATCAGCTGCCTCCTGCACACCCCCTACTGGGGACCGATCCCGCAACCTGGGCATGTGCTCCTGACCAGAATCAAACCTGGGACCTCTCAGTCCGCAGGCTAATGCTCCATCCACTGAGCCAAACCAGATAGGGCTAGAAGAGTCTTCTTTATCCACCTTTGTGCCTAGAGTAAGTGATTTTTTCTCCTGCTAATTTAAACCCACAAGGATTGTTTACAAAGCTCCTCTTCTCCCTTTGATGTAGAAAACATCCAAAAGCACATTCTCCCAGGTTATCAGTTCAAGGTAGCTAGACAGCAATTAGGACCCCTGAGTCTTATTTTTGAAAGCATGGGAAATGAATTCAGATTTTGAGAGGCTTGGTGAAATAATTAGCATCCTGGCTTATTGTCTTAACATGATAAGATGGAGCTCCCATCCAGGATCCCACGGGGCACATCATTTGTTTTCCTTAGCTGTGTGTGCTATCACTGGTGGGCCTTTAACTGAGCATCTACTATGTCCAGTGCATGTTATTCTTGGTTTATGGTTCTTCAACCATTTTTTCCCAGTTGGTATCAGACAACTGGATTCTAAATCATGTACCAAGTTATATATTATGTAGACCTTATTATATGGTGTGTTCATTTGGATGAATAAATCTCACTGAACAATTCTATCCGAAGTGCTTCTCAGGGGAAAAGGCTGACCCTTCTCATTTTTCTTTCTCTGAGATTCGCGCATTTGGCTGCTGAGGGCTTTGGCTTCTGCCCCTTCAGAGTTCGCAGAGGCTGCCAAGTTTCACCCTGTGCCCCATGGTTTGCTCCCTGGCTCAGGTGAAACCAGCAGCATTTGTTTGAAAAAGCTCCTTGCCAGCCGTTGTTTGCGGAGGCTGCTGTGTTTGGTCACTAATTCAACAAGGTGGTGACGGCAGCACCCCAAGGTCTCTCTGTGCAGTGGGGTGTTGTGGCAGGGCGCCTGCAGGCACCTGGGCTCCCTCGGTCCATAGGAAACAATGGTGAGCGGGAAAGGCCACTGGAGATACACTCTGTTCATCTGGTCAGGGTGCCTCCCAGAGAACAAAGCACGTGGGCCCTCACAGGAGAGGGAAAACAGCCAGCCCCCTCCCTCCAGGCCGCTTTTGAAGCTTATCATCATCATGTAGGACAAACAGTCAAATTCCTTGGGAGCCAGTGCGACTTTTTCTCTATCGCTCCTGGAACCCCTCACACTGTGGGCATAATACAAGCCAAGAGTCGTGCGTTCCTTAAGCAGAGGGTGAGCAAGATGTAGCTGTGTTTGGGGTTGGCAGGGCTGGGAGGGTGGGGGGGAGGGGGTGCTTGTAGGTTCCTTTGTGGTTGTTGTTGCAGCTGCTGTTGTTGATTAACACTACAATTTTGCCCCACCTGGAACGGACACGTATTCATGCACATTTTAAGATAACGCTGTTCTTGTAAGCTGCTGCAATTGTAGGCTTTTGCAAGCCCAGAGCTTGATAAACCTGAAATATTTAAAACAATGTTGTTGCTATTAGCCAGTCAAGACCAAGATCTCTGGTTAGGCCTGGCCAAGTCTTCCTCCTGTGCCTCCTGCCACAGTTCTCAGGTTCCACCTAATCTAGAGGGAATGCAGAACGTCTCGTGGTTTCTCGTGGTTTCTAGTAACTGCTTACTGGATTTTCTCCTATGGCGCACATATGGTATTCTTGTGTTAGTAGATTTCACTGTATACTCAGAATTTAAAAATAGGTTTATGTTGCTTATATTCATATTCTTACCATTTGTCCTCTAGTAAGGTGTTACTCTTCTGTAATCATTTTCTCGCTTTTAATTCATTCGATGACTGGATTTCCAAAAGCCTTCACTCTGGTGGGTTTGTTTTGGTTTCAGGTCCCTCTGATTTATCAAGGTCATTCTGGATACTTATCAAGGTCAGATTTCCTCAGAGGATGTGAAGGCATTTGATTAATCGCCTGTGGGTCAGTCTGCACCTCGGTGTATGTTTCTGAGACGATGGAATCTTAGAAATAAATCCAATTTGCTTTACTGAGACACTCCAGCCCTCTTTCTAATCCTGCCCAAGCCAGTGCTCCCTCTTCCCGTCTTGGTCCCATTTGACAGCACATTGTTCGTGTCATTGCTCACGTGACTAATTACTATGGATCTAGGGATAGCCTTTGGTGTAGTCTGTTGGTTATTAGGAATTAGAAAATTCAGTCTAAGCTTTATCACAGTCTGTGCTACCCTATTTAACAAACCATGCTCAAAGTCTATCCTTTAAGTTGTACAAAGAGTTTCTTTGTTGTACCAGGGATCAGATGCCTTTGCAGGGTGTCGCCCAGCTCTGGAGGCTGTAGGGAAAGGTGTGATGCAGGAGAATGAGCTCCAGTCAACAATGAGCTTGTTGAATTTTTACAGCAGTGAGGGAAGGAGATTAAGAAGGAGTTCAACATGGGACCCAAGGGATAACTGGCTTAATCTCAGGATACAGGGAAGCAGTAAATGTAGGGAAGTAACTAACTTCTTTCAAGAAAGTGCAAAATGTTTCCAGTACTCTCTACCAAAGTAGACTCATACTAACATTAGAAATAATGGCAATAATAATCACCTTAATTCATCCATAACTTATCAACCTAAGTTTTAACTTTAATAAACAGGCCCTCATCAACTAATCTTATCAGAAATCTGTTGTTATTTTCATTTTATTTCAGGGTTCTTTTTCATCTTGAAAATTAAAAAAAATTCAAACTTACAGAAAAGTGGAAAGAATAATAAAATAAACTGAACTATCCTTCACCAAAGACTCACCAGATGTTAAGCATTTTGCCACATTTTCACTAGCCCTTGCTAGATAAGCAGATGATAGATCAATATATAGATAGATCTATTGTTATGAGCTAAATTATACCACACACAAAAAAATACGTTCACACACAATACAAATATATTATTATCCATTATTCTTTTTGCTGAGCCATAGCCATTGACACTTTAACATGTTTCCTTAATAATAAAGAAATACACTTTTTTAAAATATATTTTTTTTATTGATTTCAGAGAGAAAGGGAGAGGGAGAGAGATAGAAACATCATTGATGAGAGAGAATCATTGATCAGCTGCCTCCTGCACACCCTCTACTGGGGACTGAGCCCACAACCCAGGCATGTGCCCTGACTAGGAATCGAACCATTCAGAGGTCAACACTCAACCACTGAGCCACACCAGATGGACAACATTACAATATAACTATCAAATTATGGGAATTTAAAATGCAAAGGACACCATTATCTAACATATAGTCCTTATTCAAATTCACCAACTGTCCCAATTATGCACTTTCTGGCATCTTTTTCCTGAATCAGTATCCAACCAGCATCACACATTACATTCAGTTGGTCTCTATCTCCTTTCATCAGTATTCATTCCTCAGTCTTTCTATTTCTTTCATGCTATTTGCTATGTTAAACACAAAATTAATATTCATTTTGCAAAACACTTTTGCTAACAACATTTTTTATGATGTCATTTATATGACTTTGTTTTAATTTAGAAAATAGTTTTTCATGGTGTTAGTATATATTTTCATACTGAAAAAAAATTTCTGAATGTTGACATGTTAAAGTATCACCCACACTCTGCATAATAAAAATCAAAACAATTAGCAGTGTGAATTACTGGTTTCTCTTTATATGTCAATGTATCCTTTATTAACTTTTAATCCTGTAGCAATTTAATTACAACTTTTAAATACATAAAATTTTTGAAAATACCTTTCATTTTAAAATTCCACACGAAGACAGCAGTCTCAATAGAGAAAACAGGCAAAGAGCTATGAACAGGACATTTATAGAAGCGATAACCCAAAAGACCATTGAACATGAAGGGATGTTCAAGTTCTCCAGTAATGAGAGAAGTGCAAATTAAGACAACACTGAGCTACTACTTTGCCCCTGTCGTATTGGCAAACATTTGAAAACCATATGATGCCAAGTGTCCCTCCAGAGCTGATTGGACCAAGGAAGGGGACCTGACATAGGGCAGTTGAGGGTCAAAGCTGCTGGTATTCTATGAGGCGTTTCATCTGGCCCAGAAAGATGAGCTGGAAAAACCATATTCATTTCTTTGGAGTCTGTATTTAGCCATTTCTTTTCTGGATTAACAAGTTGGGAGGGAGAGTAAAAGTCAGAGACAGGAGATGGGCAGAGCCATAGACCACCGCAAATCGGCTGTGGCCTCCAGAATGACAAGGAGAGGGCGTGGGGAGGTGAAGAAGCCATGGAGCGCGGGAGTACAGAGCCTCTCACGGAGTGATGTGTGACCATTAACAGAGAAGCCGTGAGAGACACCGTGGGAGCAAAGGGATTTGCCTCAGTTCCTAGTCTTGGCAGCTTCAGTGTTTCCTATTTTTTTTGGGGGGGGGGATCGGGGGGGGGGGGCCACAGGGGGAGACTGGCAGCTAGCAGTGTAAATAAAAGAAGGCCTTCAAAATTCCAAAGATTCTTATACCTAGCCAAGCAATCAATCAAGTTTGAGGGTACAATAAAGACATGTTCAGATACACAAGGAAAAGAAAAGCCACCAGAAAACACAAAATGAACTTAGGATGTTTCTTAATAACTTCTTGAACATGCCAACCTTTCATCAAAACCACTGAAAATATTTGAAGTTAAAATATCGAAAAATACGTGATATTGAAAAAGTGAACCAAAACACAGACTTCACACTCTCCAGTCCTCCAGCACCTGTTCAGACAGTGTTTGGGGTTCTCATTCAAAATGAATTGAGACATCCGAAGATTCCAAGCATGGAAGACAAATAAGACTTGGACCAGGTTGGCTTTCGGGGCATTGACAGAGCAGCATGGAGGCCGACATGAAAGGAAAATGGCTAATAAGTCATCAGGGCATGACAAGGGCTGTAACGGAGAGGTAGGTCCCAGGCACCGTGGCAGCACAGAGAGGCCGCTGCCCCACTCCGCCTGGGGGTGCCGTTAGTGAGGTGGTCCATGTGAGCACAGTGCTGAGAGATCAAGTAGGAGCCAGATTGGGTGGGAGGTCGAAGGTCCTGGGCAGATGGGGTCTGGTTGGGGAGATTTTAGCTAGAAAGAACATCTAGCTAAAAGAGATAATGCTGCCTATCTGCTATCAGATGGCAGGAAAGGGTTTTGTCTCGGAAAGGCAAGGCAAGGAAGCAAGAACTAGGATGTAATTCAACATCGCTGAAACAAGGGAAGTGAAGAGTAGAATATAAGGCTGGAGTCAGGGGCAAGTTCAAGTGTAGCGAACTCAAAATAACGAAAGGGAAGAGGACTTAAAGGACAACAGGCAAATAAAACAGTGGGAAGTGGTGAGGAAGGGTTGGAGACGAAGGGAAATGGAATGCCGAGACCGGCACCCTCAGGATTCCTCTGCTGACTGAAGCCGGGGAATTACTACCTAAGGCAGGAGTGCTGACACAGGGAGGGAAATGCGGTACTTAACAGAAATACCCCACCAGTGACTTCTAGCAAATGAAGCATCTATGTCAACAAGTCCTAAGAGTTAACACAACTATTCCAGACAGGTTGCTAGAAACAAAAATAAATGGGACGGTGTCTTGGAAATATGTCAAAGAGAATATGACGGGTGACACGGTGTTAAAGAAAAAACTGGGGAAAGTTTAAATGGTTAACCCTGTTCATCATGGGAAATTCCCCGAAGGGATGAAGTGTTAAGGAAGGGTGAGATGAGATCCATCTCACTGGGGAAGTAAAGCTATTCCTGTCTTGGAGGTTAGGTTTAACGCAAAGGACTTTTCATTTGGTTTGGATTTTTTTTTTTTTTTAAGTATTCTTAACTTACCACTGAGTGAAAGAATCGTTTTCTGCAATAGGAGTTTTTAAAATTCTATTTTAAATAGTGTAGTGCAACGTGTATTACAATAATTAGATGAATGGAATCCATAGGTAACATCTTATTAAAACAGTCTCTATCGTACTCGGTTGTTATGTTGGCCCCCTAGAATGAGTCATGGGGCTTTGTTTTCATTAAGTGGCTTCAAGATTATCGTTGAAAAACAAACACTGTCACTGCTCACACTTGTCAACCTCCCTTGGGCTCCTTCGAGGGCGTGAGGGTGGCCCCTGTCTTGACCGTGGTTCCAGTTAGTGTCTCCACAGTGATTTGCATGCTGTTAACCTGCTTAGAACCGAATCCTTCTATTGGGAAGGGCTCCCCCTGTCCCAGTTCCACATGGAGCCCTGGCCCCTGTCACCTGAGTCCCTCTTGAACGCTGAGAACTTGTCCTATCGGTGAAACATTTAGGAAGGCAGCACCAGCCCCCCTCCTCAGGAAGCCGATGAGCTCGATGAAAAGAGATTCCCAAGCTGCGTCCCCGCGCTGCACATGACCAGCCGTGCTCGCTGGCTCCGCTGGCTGTTGGTTGTTGCTATGGCTACGCAAAGCCGGTGGAACCCAATGAGCTGCCTGCAGCAGGGCTGAGAGGACCAGCCATTTTACTTATGGGAAACAGTGTGGCATATTCTGCTGAGCGTTACCCTGGAAGGAGCATTTAAAAAAAAAAAAATCTATTCGGAGAAGAGAGGAGTGATGGGCATGTGAGGCTACAATGCTCAGCGCCCAGCGCGCCTGCAAGCTGCCGTGGGGACGGGCTGGTGACGGCCGCTCCTATTAGCTGATCTGAGACCCTGGAATGCAGCGAGATAATGCTGCCTATCTGCTATCAGACGGCAGGAAAGGGTTTTGTCTCGGAAAGGCAAGCCTGCCCTGCAATCGTATCTCGGCAGCTCTCTAGCTGCTCAGCCTGAAAACGAGTGACCCCAAAGGAGGGCGTTCCCGCCGGCCAGCAGGGTCCCCAGCCGCCGGAGCCTGCGAGCCGCAGGTCTGCAGAGCAGGTGTGTGCTCGACGGGCACTGGCCTGGAACCCAGGCGGCCGCTCTCAGGTTCACCTGCTTCCTGTTAACAGATTGTTGGCTCGGAGAGCAGCTGCCTGCCCGCTGAGGTCGCCCCGGCTGAGCAGGAGGTCCGCGCGTGTCCACTGGACTGACAGAGGTAAGCTTTTTGCTTCTCTTAAAGCATAGCGTTATCGATAACTCGGAGCAAAACTGAACCTGAAACATTTATAAACATTGCGTTGTCTGATTTACCAAGGAAGTATACACACACACACAGACACACACAGATACACACACACACACACACACACACACACACTTCCACACAATAGTGTCCGGGGCACAGACTTGTTTCAGTGAGTTTAGCTTCTAGAACTCGGATGATAAAGCAAACAAACAAACAAAAACATTACTAAAGTGCCTTGGGACTTTAGATAAATATTTACTATTTTAACAAACCACACTGGCTTGTCATTCTGGACAGTCTTGTAACCAACAACCTTTCTCTCTCACAAACAATGCGTTCTTTCATGAACTGCACTTTGACATCTATTAGAAGAATTACGTGGAAAGTCAGAGGCTTGAAAATTGTGAAGCATTTGTTTTGAAGCCTCAGCACTGATGAGCTTTCACTCTTAACACACCTACTTATACTACGAACTCAAGGAATTCTATCCCGCAGGCAGATCCTGAGCCAGTGGATTTTGCACTTGCTTGCTCTGAACTCAGCCTCGGGGTGCTGTCTGGTTTGCTTGGGGGGTGGCTGTAAAGCAAATAGTGTAAGTACTGGAAGCAGCTCATGCGTCCTCTCCCAGCATCGTGCACGCCGCGCTAGCCCATAGCACAACACCCCCATTGTGCACCTCGGCTTGGAATCCCAGGGAAGAAAGGAAGTGAGATCTGCACATTGAATGCAAGCACGGCGACTGTATGTGCTGGTAAAACTTCTTCTATTGCACAGGTTTTTCTCCCAAGCAGATGGGTTTCAGAGATAGAGAGTGAAACCAAAATGCCACACACCTCCTGCAAAGGCCGGACACTATAATGTTTGCGGGGGATGTTTGCTGTCAATCACTACGTGAGAATAGCACAGACTTTGAACTGCAGTAGGAACTGCCCCTTATGAGTGTTTCTCTGATTTATAGTCTCTTAGGAACAAAGCTGCTACTGTGGATTGGAATTGGTCAGTCAAATCGAAATCCTTGGTAAGGATGTGACCAAATAATGATGAATTATGTTTCAGCAGCATTTCAGCTTTACTGAAATCAATTCTATGGCTGGTCTACCAGGACTGTCAGATAATTTACATGGCTGTTGAAAATGTATAAGGGAAACTGTTTTGTTGAAAACTTTGAATAAAAACCTCTACTAAAGATTAAATCTACCATGAAATGTCAAATAAATAGTATATAGTAAATCCTAGACTTACTTCTAAGAAATATTTTTTATTTGCTTCCTTTTTTTCCAAACTGTGAGTGACATGGGAGGCACCTTTTAATTTTAAGTATAATAATACAATTTTCATTGCTACATCTGAGCACGCATCACCTATTTCACAAGTATGTCAATATACCCCAAGATAAGAGAATGATAAAGTGTAGTCACCAATATTCTGCTTTACATGTCACCAATATTCAGGATATAAAAACACAGACCAACTGATCTTAGTCTAGAGGATCAAATCCAAACATGTAACAATGAGAGCAAATAGGAATATGCCTATTGGTGTGTGAGAGACAGTGTGTGGGATAAAATGGTGAGGTGATGGCATTGTTCTTCACTTACGTTTAAACTTAAAATGAACAGACTTAGTTTTGAGTCAAATTCTATAAACACAAATAGCCAAAAGAATGGTTCTTTATAGCAGAATGAAAGGTAGTAAGACTTTCTCTTCGGTTGAATTCCCTTCAGAGCTTTGCACTGCAAAAGGAGTTCTCAGACTTCACACAGTGCAAAGACCTGCAGCAAGAAAACGATTTTGTATTCGTTTTTCTCGGGGAGTTTTAGAAGAACTGGGTGAGGAAATACTTAAGACACATCTGCCTACCGTGACACACAAACTTTATACCTGTATTATTTTTCTACAGTAGTAACCTTTTAAAGTGATATGCTATGAAAGATGAGCATTTTAAGTTCACTTATGTCACTGTATATCAACATAGTTATTAATTCCACAACTTTGAGAATCAGATGCAGAGATATAATCCCTAAATTTCAAGACTTTGCACTTCGGCTTTTGTCTATTTATAGAGCCTTATAAATGCCACTTTGCAACTCACCTGCTAGCAATCTCGGGTACTATGTAATTTCCCAAACATACTCTAGCAAACTTTTGCAAAGCCACCGACAGACTTTTTTTCTAATGCTCCTCCCCATGCTTTGTAATCCAGCGAGACTCTCTTCCCGGACACTTCCTCGCCTTCCCCTTCAGCCACTTCAGAGTCTTCTGTCTACAGCTCTGTCTGCTGCACCATATTGCACGTGTCTGCTCATGGCTTCCAGATTCTCTTCCTCTTGTATGTGCTTTGTCCAGTGTCCAGAACTTGGCATTCAGACATGTGCTGGTAACCTCGGCCTTCACTACTGTCTCACTGGTTACTGTAAATATATGCTCAATCTTCAACGAGAAGCCCAATTATCTATTTTAGTGCCTTTTATCAGACAAAACTCAAAACATTTTAAAACAGCAATGAGGCTTTCATTTTCCTGATATGAAAATATGACTTCAGGGTCACAATTTGAAAAAAAAAATGCTGTAAATGCTCCATAATATAGCAGAATTTTCTGAGGGAAAATTTTGCAATGTGTAAGTTTTAAACAAAACAGGTTGAGCGCTTGAGTATCTGGAAGATGCTGTTGTTGTTGTTGTTGTTTTTTAATTTACAGCTATTATAAAATTTGCAGGGGAAAATAAATATACTAAGTTATCCCTGTTGGAAATCTGCTCTAAAATCAGACCATTAAAATGAATGTTGAATTGGTGATAATGAATAGCTAATTGTAACTCAAGTACTTATGGAATTGTTTTTCATAGTGAAGCCAGAAGAAAATCAAAGTCATGAACTGGAAAGAGACCAAGTAACTGAAATAAAGTCTACAATCGCAGAATTTCTTTTCATTTTTCCCACGTAAACCTGAAAGGTTACTGGTCATCACTGGTTCCATTATACTTCCCTGTAGAATCTGAGTTCCTGGGAGTAACTCTCCTGATACAGACATGCTTTTAGTTACAGACACTTCCATCCTTTCTGTATTCGATGGCATGCCTAATATAGTTTTAAAATAAGCTTCAATTTCTATAGCTTTTTATGGAAAAACTAGGGGCGGGTCCCTCAGCCCAGGCTGCACCCTCTCCAATCTGGGACCCTTGGGGGATGTCTGACTGCTGGTTTAGGCCCCTGTGTGATGGGGCCTAAACCAGCAGTCAGACATCCCTCTAGCAATCCGGGACCGCTGGCTCCTAACCACTCTACCTGCCTGCCTGATCACCCCTAACTGCCTCTGCTTGCTGGCCTGGTTGTCCCCTAACTGCCCCCCTGCCGGCCTGGTCGCCCCCAACTGCCCCCCTGCTGGCCTGGTCGCCCCCTAACTTTCTGGAAGGAAGTCGGACATCTGGAAGATGTCTGATCAACCTGGTCTAATTAACATATTACCCTTTTATTAGTATAGATTGCCATAATGCTATAATCAAATAACAAGAATGGGTTGGAAATTTTAAGTTGTAATCTACACTAATAAAAGAGAAACATGCAAATTGACTGTACCTCTGCTATGCCCACAAGCCATGCCCACCAGCCAATCAGGAGCGAGTATGCAAATTAACCCAACCAAGATGGCTGTGGTCACGGAGTGAGCAGGAAGCTTGGGTTTCCCTGGCAATGGAGGAAGCCAAGCTTCCTGCCTTGGCAGGCCCTGGCCTCCGCTCAAGGCTACAACATTTCAATTATAGAAGATAAATAAATCCCAACAAAAATGGTGGAAGTCACAGAACAGGAGAGAGCAGGAGGCTTAGGTTGCCCCTGGAACTGGAGGAAGGCAAGCTTCCAAGTTTCCTGACCAGCCTGGCTGGCCCTGGCCTATGCTCAAGGCTACAAAGTTTCAATTATAGAAGATAGATAAATCCCAGATACCAGAGCTTCTGCTTGGGTCGCCAGGGGGCATGGCCAGCCTGCAAACCACCACAGGCCCCTCGTCCAGGCCACCCCATGCCCCAAGGAAACCCCCACCCTGATCTGGGACACCCTTCAGGGCAAACCAGCCGGACCCCACCCGTGCACCAGGCCTCTATCCTATCTAATAAAAGAGTGATATGCAAATTGACCATCACTCCAACACAAGATGGCTGCCCCCATGTGGTCAAAGATCCTGTCCCCATGTGGACATAAGATGGCCACCACACGATGGCCAGCAGGGGAGGGCAGTTTGGAGGGACCAGGCCTGCAAGGGAGGGCAGTTGGGGGTGATCAAGCCTGCAGGGGAGGGCAGTTAGGGGTGACCAGGCCAGCAGAGGAGGGAAGATGGGGGCAACCGGGCCTGCAAGGAAGGGCAGTTAGGAGGGGGGAAACCCAGGCCTGCAGGGGAGGGCAGTTAGGGGTAATCAGGCTGGCTGGGGAGCAGTTAGGCATCAATCAGGCTGGCATGGGAGTGGTTAGGGGGTGATCAGGCTGGCAGGCAGAAGCGGTTAGGGGCAATCAGGAAGGCAGGCAGGCGAGCAGTTGGGAGCCAGCAGCCCCGGATTGTGAGAGGAATGTCCAACTGTCCATTTAGGCCCCATCTGGGATCGGGCCTAAATGGGCAGTCAGACATCCCTCGAGTGGTCCCAGATTGGAGAGAGTGCAGGCTGGGCTGAGGGACACACACCCTCGTGCACAAATTTCATGCACCGGGCCTCTAGTAAACATATAATGCCTTGTCTCTAAGACAAACCATGTAGAAAAAAAAAGTTGTAATTAATAATGTATGTATTTTTATACATAAAGTAGCAAAGGTTAAGAAGTTTAAATGTCCAAATGTTTAGAATTAAAAAGCCAATATTTAGGAAATCACTTAAATTCTTTCACATTATATTCCATAATTAACTTGTATAAAAAATTAAATATCAACTCTTAATTAGCATACTGTCCTTGAAATGTTAATTTTGGCTACCTTCCAGCTGATTTTAATATACAGCATGCTAGTTAAATAATAACTAAAGTTGAAATTGGTTCTGTTCATCTTAAAGACAAGTCATATTTAATCAATTATTTTAAATTGTATGTAGTAATTAGATTTTAAACATTATTTTATAGTATTTCTGAATTATTTTTAATATACCTTAAGTAAGTTATAAAATGTGAAGGCCTAAATTATGTATAACTATTTTTGATATTCAAATGAAAAGAGTGTGCTCTTGATGCATTTTATAACATATGATGGTTTTCATTTTCTAAATGTTCCTCAAACTAATAATTTAGTCAAGGATATGTCCATTAAATTCTAAATTACCACTGCAAATAATTATATGAATATTTTCAAAATCTTTTTACCGAGATCACTTCTCAAAGAAAGTTAAGATGAATACACTCGGCTATAAGGAAATACTTCTGGAAATATCGAGTTCTAAGTATCGACAAATAAGAACTCTCAGTCCAGCTGAACCTCAGAGATGATCTGACTTGAATAAGTGACTGAGACTCAGCAAGAGCAGGTTTTATTCTGAGTTCTGGCAGCACAGCTTAGCTACATAGAACTACACTACACTGCACTGTCCCTAGTCTTCAATCAGAAATGTCCTGTTTACCAGCTAGGAATTGTAGCCCAAAAGAGTGATTTCCTCTTCCCCATTCAGGTCAGATACTCATAGACCCAGCATTAATTCTGCACCTTTAGAAAAAACATTATTTGAGCAAAAAGTCCAGAAAGCTTTCACTTTTCCTGAATTTAACTGAGGGTCTTCAAAGAAACTTGTCTTACCTCAAAAACACCGAAATTTAGCAATATTCTCATATATTTCCTAATTTATTTTTATATCCATGTGATAATTTAAGGAACATTTATTTTTAATAAAGAACATGATTTTAAAAGTTCAATGATAATTGAGGGGTTGTGTTTATTTTCATTTGAACTGTTGCCTACTTTTTAAATTTTTGGTTTTTTTAATTTAACCTAGATATTCAATTCTTATAACTCTCCTTTGAGATGTTTTCTCATAGTTGGTGTAAATTGCATATCAAACATACTTCCTTCTAATGAATTGTACCCTCTGCTTTACGTAGGAGACTTGGTCCAATCAGTACAGAAATCATTATTTTTGGGTTCCTTTTCCTAGTAAATTTTTTCAGGAATGCTGAATGTGAGGGCAGCATAAACCTCTCAGGCTCCAAACCTTCTGGTGTCTTACTCAACTCACCATCCTTTACAGATTAATACGGTTTTAAGGACCAGCCACAGGAATCCAAAAAACTCTAACAAAACGAGCTTCTAACCAAGAGCTGGCCCACTTATAAAAATTACAAGCAGGGGATGGCGTGGAGAATGGCAACTTCATGCAAATGAGACATTCTGGGGGATTACTGGGCGTGTTGCAGAAAATGTGTCAGTATACACGTTTATCCTGTCCTCCTCGAAAACGTTGCAGCCTCTGTACCTAGTTCTAGTGAAAGGAAGTTAGCTTCTTCAAAGTCACGTGGTCCTCTAGGAAAGTGACCGTGTGTGGAGGCAGCAGCCCCTCTGATAAAAGGCAACAAACTTTGGAATCCTCCCCCACCCATTAACAAGTCAGCTACTTCTGCCTCTGAATCGCACTACTATCAGATCTGAATGCTTTATAAGAATGTCCTACCCTTTACACTATTAATCAAATCAGTTTAAGTTGCTTTGAAGTGAGCTATTTTGTAGATCACCAAGGTGCCGTCACACCTAATGATTTCACTTCTCTGAGCTAAAGTTAACAGAGGAAAAGAGATTAGATCTCAACTCCAGCTGTTCTTTGCTAGCTGTGTCATCTGGGGAGCAGTCTGAGCACCTCTTAAACAAGTACACCTAATCTGTCCGATATATAATTGCGGAATAGTAAGCACTCTCCATTATATCTTGTGGGGATAAATGGGTTTTAAAAGAACCTGCCTCTCGACATCTAGATTTGGAACTTTATAGAACATGGCATTCAAGTAGTGAAGATAAAAACGTATAACCACTTAGGTGTTCTGGAACAATGTGAATGGATGTGTGCTGTTTAATACACCTCAAGCACCGGCTTGAACCAGTTTAGATAAAAGGAGGTCATGAAGGTGGAGAGGGGCAAGAGGACGGGAAAAGTTACGGGTGGCTTGGGCAGGATGAAGGTATCAGGGAGACTCGGCTTGCTTTAGAACAGCGGCTGGAACGTTGTAGGCACTCAGCAAACAGGTCAACTTATTAATATTCAGTGAGTGTGTGCTGAATGAATGAAGGGCTCACCGTAACCTCCTTCCCCTGGTGGTGTGCTAATGCTGACACACTGACTAAAAGATGCTGCTTGAATGTAGAGATAAAATGGTAACTTACAAGTTTTCCTGTTTTGTGCTGTTGTTCTTTCTAAATCATAAAACAGAGGAGAAGAAAAAAAGATGAAAACTAGAAAATGCTATTAAAAAAATAAAGCATAGGTGAGAAGCACTATATTTTACCAACGATATAAGGCAGAAATATAACCAGAAGCTTAGCTATTTAGTGACTAATCCAGACACCAGGAAAAATAGATTCCTACTCTCAACTTTCTTAAAGCCCCTGGTTACGGCCACATTCATCAAGTACTGTGATGGGCACTAAAGAGTTACCTTTTCCTTTTAAATAAGCACACAACAGAAAAGTTTAAGCCTAAGGTCACAAAATTGAAGATCTTTATTTTAAGGCTTTAGGATATTGTTAAACAGAGAATTCAGGACAGAAAAAAAGTACCCATCTGGAAGAACTTTTCAAGTTACAAACCTTAAGAGCTGCTTACAGGGTCAATCAAAATAGCTGCTTCTGATTCAACTCAAGAAAACAACAAAAACCTGGTAACTAGGTTTCAATAAATTACAGGAAAAAATTATTTCATTTCTTCAATCCAAGAGATATTGATAATACAAATTATGTGCATTTACTCAGTGTTAGCTACTATCCCAAGAGCTTTACATATATTAACTTTTAATGAAGGGTTTGGGAAATCACAAAACTTTGAAGGACATTTTAACTGGAATTTTCCAGAAGTATTCCATGTGATCTAAAATTGTTTCCCAAAGAGAGATTTAATGAACAACACATTGAAATGCTCCTTCTTAGTGGCTCTCTTATCACTTGCACATTACAGTATCTTTTATCTCATTTTAATGAAGTTTTCCGATGTATCTGATCTTTCCAGAAGCAAGTGAGCTCTTGGAGAAAGCAATAGTGTCTTCTTCCTGTTTTCACCCCTCTCATCTTGTCATGGGTACGGCCAAGAGTAAATGAGGGATGGCTAGATGGTTAACCCAAGGAGGTTGCTGTCTCAAATGTTGACAAATAAAATGCACAACAAGAAAAAGAGATAGACTCAAGTAATGTAAACAGTATGTGCTTCCATGTAACCTTCATCATGAGAAAATTAATAGAGTCCACATATCCTTCAATGTTTGTAGGTTTATTTTGTTGCATTTTTTTTCATTTGTGTTTGGTTAGTGTGCTTTTCATGTAAAAACCTTCTCTCAACTCATCAGACTTCCTCAACAGAGGAAATCACGACACAACCAAAGGTGACCTGGCTCGTTTTCACCACTTGTGACTTTCCCCCAGAATGTAATCTTCTGAGCAACTTCATTGTATGTTCGTTATCTCTGGCAACCAAGAAAGCTACAAATGTGTGCAAAAGCATAGTTATCTCCTCTACCAGAAAAACGACTCTTCGCTTGTTGAAAATACATCTGTTTGGGGAAGAGGGCTTTCTTAGGTTAGTAACTCAGAGGACTGGTAATACATCCTGAATTCCTTGACAACTGACTTTATTTAGAAACATAACTTTTCATAGGCGCTGTGGTCTGAAAGCTGATTGTATCGCTGACTTTTTTTCTACCATAGATTTAATTTTGTAAGACTAGCAATACGGATTTATTTACATAATAATTAATATGACTTTTTTCTTGAATTTTAAAAAACACTCCCTTCTGACATGCACAGAGTGTTTTAATATATTTTAAATTGAATTTTAGATTTATTGGTAGCAGAGCATTCCATCTCCCTTGTTGTAGAAATAAAAGCAACTGACAATGAAAGTCGTAAATAATCCAGTTCAGTTTGAAAATCACCTTCCTCTTGACCCAGTGTCCCAAATGTCCTTTCAGTGCCTTAGACTGACAGCTCTCTGGTAAAATAATTGAACTCGATCCACATTTATTATGTGGTATGTTAACACATCCTAATCACTCTGAACCTTAAACTTAAGCTTCCTTTGGGATGCATTGAGAAAACATGCCATCAAAACTCTGGTTCACCCTTTTTGGCACTGACACTCACCTTCACAACTGTCAAGAACTGAAAGATGATGATCATAAAATTGAGTTTCCTGGGGAATATTCTGTTCATAAACTGCCTCCTTCGCAGACTCCTCAGTCATTTTATTACATCAGCTTCTACCCCAGTCTGTGAGAAGAGGTACTGGGTTTCCCTGGTCCAGATAAAGCCTGAGACGAGGAGGAGAGAGCTGGAGCTTAACAACTAGGACCTTGAAGAACGTTGGTCCTCCAAGTATTTGTTATTGGATGGGGTCACTCAACCAAAAGAGCTTCTGAGTTCAGTAGGAATTAGGGAAAGCATTGATATGGAATTTCCAACCAGAAGTAAAGCATTTCTTAGAAATCTGTATGCATGCTGTCCGAGGCATCTCAGTGAGAGCATTTTATCTGGCCAACAAAGCAGAGAGGCCCGAGTTGATTGACAAACATTTTGAGAAATGTCACATCCCAAAAGGTCAGATTATTCATTGGTCATTGTGTTCTTTGGGGAAATAAAATCAGAATTTCATCTGGCAAGAATAATGCCAGGTGACAAGTGATTCTGAGACTATCATCGAAATATATTTGCCCAACAAATACATCAGAGCTATAAGTTCATAACTGCCAAGTGGACTAGAACATCTAGAGTCACCCTTTCCTGTACATGGGCTTGACCCCATACTGACTCTTCAAATCTCTAACCTCCTGTTTCCAGACTTTGAAAGTTCGTTGTCTCACTTGTTGCTATGTTAAAATAAGGTAGCTGGTCACATCCTCTCTAATTTGAACTGCTAGCTCCCTGGCTGCTGAGTCTGTGGGAACAGGTCCCTTGGCCTCTCTAGACCTGTTTCGAACCCTATAGAGGGGAGATAATGATAATACTCACCTCTGAGGATTATCGTTAGGATTGCACGAGATGATTATAAATGACCGGCATAGCACCTGGCACACCACAAACACAGAAGGAATCGTAGCCACACCTATTTTGGTCACCAGCACCAGGACCAGCCTCACACTTGCTGAGTAGTTTGGATTGATTCTTTACAAGAAAAGAGAACCACTGAACTTCCTTTAAGTGGGAAAAAGTCATGCTCATGTCATGTTTGTGTGTTAAAAAGATAGAACTGGTAACAGTATATCAGATGAAATGAAGAGAGCAATAAATGTTTATAGAAAAGCAGTTTCCATATCTCAGGCAAGAGCAAAACCGCCATGAACTGAAAGAGGTGGATCAGGAAGAAAATCAGGAGTGATTTATTCAGTCAAGATTACTGTGCCAGTCACTCGCCTAAGTGGAATGCATCTAAAACAGTGACTGCCAAACAGTCTTAAAGATAGATGGTTCTACAGGAATCTTGTATGCATATATGCATGGCCCATGGGCACAGACAATGGGGTGGTGAGGGCCTGGGCCGGGGCCAGGAGTGGGCTGGAGGGGGCCAATGGGGGGTGTGGGGGGAAGGGGACATATGTAATACTTTAAACAATAAAGAATTTTTTTTTTAAAAAAAGATAGATGGTTCTACCTTGGTGTGGTATCGAGTGAACAGAGATACACGACATGCACAGGAGCTCCAGAGGCACCACTGAGGAAAGGGTGGGGACTAAGAGCATGTGGGTGTTGGTGTTGGACTGCGCTGAGCCCACCACTACCGCAGAACAGCACGTGCTAAAGCCCAGAGGCAGAAGGTATGGTTGTAGTCCTTAGGCAGAAGGTATGGTTAGAGTCCCTAGGCAGAAGGTATGGTTGGAGTCCTTAGGCAGAAGGTATGGTTAGAGTCTTTAGGCAGAAGGTATGGTTGGAGTCCTTAGGCAGAAGGTATGGTTAGAGTCCTTAGGCAGAAGGTATGGTTAGAGTCCTTAGGCAGAAGGTATGGTTAGAGTCCTTAGGTATGGTTGGGATGCAGGGAATCCATATGGAGAGCCAGACAGAGCCAGATTGTGGTGTCACTGGGTCATACACAGATGAGAAGCCATTGAAAGCATTCAAACTGGAAAGTGCCATAAGGAGATTTCTGTTATAGAACAGCTGTGCTGCGGAAGGTGTTAAGGCTGCGGTGGGCTGAGACTAATCCCAAGGATTTTGTGTATCAGAATCGTGCAAATGACAGGAAGGAAGGCTGAAAGCCTCCGCTAGGGCAGGACAATAGGTCTGGAGAGAAAGTTCTGGAATCTAGAGAGATTATGGAGTTAGAACCAAGAGTACTTTAGTATTCACTTGGGGATGGGAGCAGTGGAATAGTTTGATGACCAGGTTTCTGTCTTGGGAAAATCAGATCTAGAAAAAAGCATGTTTGAGGGAGAAGGTAGTGAAATTGGTTTGAAACTTTTTGAGGTGGAGAACATTTAGGGACATTTAGGGGAAATAGTTCAAAACATAGTTTAAAAAGGAAAGGGGGGTCTCTAGACCAATAGAAATATAGTTTAAGCTGAAAATTCAAGCCACATATATAATTTTAATTTTTCTAGTGGCCACATGAAAACAGGTAAACAGAAACAGATGGCATCAATTTTTAGAATATATTGTATGTAACCCAATATATCCCAAATATTATGATTTCAATAAGTAATCAGTTTAAGAAATAGTAATGACTTACTTTGCATTCTTTATGTGTATGTGTGTCTATACTGTGTGACTTACACTTATAACATCACTTTCATTGAATTTATTGGGATGACACTGGTAAACAAAATTATACATGTTTCAGGTGCACAATTCCACAACACATCATCTGGACACTAAATTGTGCGTTCATCACCTTAAGTCAAGTCTCCATCCATCACCATTTATCCCCCCTTTACCCTCTTCCACCTCCCCTACCCTCACTCCACGTACAACATCTCAATGCGAACCAGCCACAGTTCAAGTGCGCAGGAGCCACCTGTGGCTGATGGCATCACTTTGGACAGTAGAACTCCAGACCTCCGCAGCCTGTGAAGGACATATCTACTTATGAGTGACCAGGATCAACATCTTCTATGAAGGTGTGAAGGGAGAAAAGCTTCTACGAAGGTGCAGGGAGGGGAGAGGGAGGATAGGCAGAGCTTGTGCAGAGGCAGGAGAGACGAAGGAATTGCCACAACTGTTCCTGACCTGGATCTGTCTTTCAAAGATGTGGGATGTGAGACTGGAGTCTCAGAAATTTGGGGAGACTTTGATGGTCTGTGTTGAACTTTTTTATCCAAACCAGCCACTGCTATATAAAGTGCAGAGCCCAGGGCAAGATGAAAATGGAGAATCCCTTATTCCACAATTATTAATAATTTCAAGATGACAACCACAGAGCATTAACCACAGAACCTGGTCCTTCCAAGTGCACGGTCAGGTGCAAATGCTTAAGTCACAGACCGTGAAGCCAACCCCACATGCAACTTGTATTTCAGACATTATTTGTGAACACTCTTGCCCTTTAGGACTCACGCTGGGTGTCTATAACAAGACCATTAGTGATTTTGAACTAGTGTGAGGCATCATCTTCATTACTGGCAGCCACACTCTCTCTGGCCAGAGGAAAAGCTGCTCCTCCTCGGGCTGGGGTGCTTGGGATGCATGAATCCTGCTATAGCCTTCCCACAAAACCCACAGGCAGCACCTCAGTCATGCCAGAACCTCATCATCCTGAATCCTGCTTCATGTCGAGGGGGCCCACGGAATCCCCAACCTGGTAGGGGTCTGGCAGCTTCTCACTAACATTGTCCCTTCTAGAAAACCCTCTTTCCCCACCCCTTCCCCTGGTAGGAGAGTTTCACAACATGGAATTCAGAAGACCGAGGATGGGGGAGTAGAGCTAGACCAAGGGAACAGAGCCTGGAATTCCCTCCGATAACCAGTATCACTGAGAGTCCGGGGTGGGCTCTGCTTTTGCCGGTCTAGTTCCAGGCTCATGTCTGAAGGCACATTATTTGGATTCTTGTGTTTTGGGGCTTTGTGTGCATGGACCCTCCCTACCTTAAGAAGGTAAAGCTAATTATCAATGTCAGACTTTCCCTGCATTGCATTCTATGTGAAAGTAGGGATCTGTCTGATTGAATAGCAGCAAGCACCAAGGTGGCCCCAGACACCCATAAATATTAGTGTGACCCCCACGCCCCCTACTCTGGTCTACTTTCATTCTTCCTCTTCATCCATCTGCCTCTCCTCCCTTCCCCCACCTATCTCACCAGCCTAATGTCATTTCTTTATGGGGTTAACATACA
This sequence comes from Eptesicus fuscus, assembly GCF_027574615.1. NCBI lineage: Eukaryota > Metazoa > Chordata > Mammalia > Chiroptera > Vespertilionidae > Eptesicus > Eptesicus fuscus. The sequence continues at coordinate 95,601,546 of NC_072480.1, forward strand.
AATCCTGATTATAGTTAAAAGTCATTTATTATATAATCCTGATTATGGTTAAAAGTGTCATTTATTATAGTCCATAAACAATTTGATGTTATTTATTCTTGGTTGCTTAGTTTTAAAAGTCAGTAAATAAGAGTGTTTCTTTCTTTTGAAAAAGGAAACGTGAATTATTTTCTAGTGTTTTGAGATTCCATAACTGTGTTTCCCTTTGTACTGTGCCTTGTCAAGGACAAGGTTCCCCCAATTCTGCATGCAAGTCCCTCTGGTGTTTCAGGAAAGGAGGGATCAGACAGGGCAGGAGTCTACGGGGACAAATAGACTGAGGTCCAGTCATGAGCCTGGCCTTCGTGGGCATGCGGCTTAACATCTTTCAACCACAGGTTTGGTACCTGAAAAACGAGGATGTTGTGCCTAGACCATAGAACCATTATTTCTATTATATGAACTAATTCACGCAAAGTACATGCAACAGTGCCTAGCACATAACTGGCTCTCAATCAAGGACATCTCTGCCATCAGCAAGCATCTCCTGGAATAAGAGAAAAAATGGAGATGTGGCAGAAATCTTGACATAATAAAGCTTGACTGGGCCCCGAGCAAAAACTACATAAAATAAAAATTAATTTCCACAATAGGTAAATAATTCTAAAACTTCTTACTATACAATCTACCAGGCTTTCAGTGAATTTCACTCAGTTCTTAAACTTGAAGTTTAACTTAAAACTCAAGGAAAATTCTAAGAGAGGCTAACAACACACTCTGTACCTTCTGGCCTTGGCTGAATTACAGCCCACCAAGGCAAGCTAATCTTGGGACCATAAATTATCAGAGTATTAGCTGCAAACACGACGTTAGGATAGAATGGGGGAGATTGCTATTTTTAAAGATCCTAATTGCAAATAGCCATCCTGCCATTTACTATGTTAATAGAGAAGAATTTTAATTAATCCTGCCATGCTGAAGTACTTGCTTAAGAATACACTATATATCATCTTTTTCCCAAGAGATTGACTTGCTTAATTATGTTTTTCTTGGGCTGATCCAAAATTAATCTTCATGCTACATGGTGTTGACCTACAAGGTTAGTTAAGAATGCAAAATAACTGTAAGTATTCTTGTAAATAATAATAATAGCTACAATTCATTGAATGCATACTGGGGCAGGCAGCTTGCCAAATTCTTCAAATACCTCGCATTGACCGTTCACAAAAACACTCTGATGAGGCTATTATTCTCATTTTATAGAAGAGGAAGCAGACTCTGAGAAGTTAAACAGCCTGCACAGGGTCACCCATGTGAGGAAGGTAGGGTTCAACTGGAGTCGGCCAGATTCCAAACCCTGAATGCTAACATTTTTCTAGACTGCCTATTTGTGGGAACTACAGATCAGCCAAGAGAAAATGTTATAACTCCCATTTCATCATCCGCGCTACAGTTTTGTTTGGGGCTCTATGAAAACATTGACTTACAAGAACACACCACTTTCTTTATTGTCTAAGACCAGAAATAGCGCAACAACAAAAGGAGGTAGGAAGGAAAAACAATCTAGGCCATCAAGGATGGTTATTTCTTTGGCATGAGGTTGTGGATGTTTTCCTTCTTTCGGCTTGTCCATGTTTTCTACTTCTACATTAAGTTATGAAAATTTCTAAGTAAGAGGTGCCCATGGATGAGGACCAGAGGACATTGTTGTGGCACCAATCCACTTTACACATCTATTTACAATGTTACAATATGAAGCAATAGAAGTTGAAAAGAAAACAAAACCTCTGGATATACATATTTTATCGATTTCCTTTTTAAAAAATATATTTTGATTGATTTCAGAGAGGAAGAGAGTTAGAAACATCAATGATGAGAGAGAATCATTGATTGGCTGCCTCCTACACGCTCCACACTGGGGACCGAGCCAGCAACCCAGGCATGTGCCCTTGACTGGAATTGAACCCGGGACCCTCAGTCCGCAGGCCAACGCTCTATCCACTGAGCTAAATAGGCGAGGGCTTGATTTATTTTTATTGTAATGCTGTGCCTGCACTTTGATTTGGGAGGTCTTTTGGAAGATGCAGCCCTGGAAAACGGACCAGCCAACCTGAGTCTGTGCTCAGCGGCAAGGGTCCTGTTTACCAGCTGAGATGGTGTTACCTCTGGATTAGGAACGATTAGTTCTACTTTGGAACCCAAAACAGTTCAATTGGAGTTCGAAAGCATTAAGAGTCTTGTGCCTGTGCACATGCCGAACAAGTTCCCTTTGTTAACATCTGCACTTTGATCTGGAAAAGAAAGTGGCCACTCTGGGAGCATATATATATATATTTTTTATATATATATATTTATTTTTTTTGGGGGTGGGGGGGAGGACAATCTTATTTTCTGCACATTTTTAAAGAGGACCTGGTATGATTGATAGCAAGTGTGAGCACTGATGTTTACGTTAAATTTCATTGCATGGGTAAGTCCTAACCGACTGGGTGAAAGAAATCACCCAAGGCATTTATACTGAGAAAAACTAGCAAAAAAAAATACAACAAAACAAAACAAAAAACAATTCCAACGATCATCCTTAAAGCATCCACTGTTCAGAATGCCTATGCAGCCTGCCTTGCCTGACTTTGCTCATCCAAAACTCATCTCTCACGTCTCACCGGCAGGAGGGAAGCTGTACCCTGAGTTAGGCTCTGACCTCTGTGAGCAAAAGAGATATACTTGCCCTCATGGAACTTACCCTCTCCGGGTCTACTTATAATTTGTACCTGAGGCTGCAGTGCCCAACTCATGAATATATGAGCCTTATAAACACAACATATGACGTTTTTCCTCAAACACTTACTGTATTCATAAATGTATTTCTCCTATTTTGTTCATATGGATGGAAGTGGTGAATTTATGCATCCCACCGGATGATAATGAATGTGGCGAAAGAGTACTCATTCTAATTCAAACAGATTTCGTTTCTAAGTTGTACTGAAAATTGGCATACTTTTTGGGATTAGTACTTAGAAAAACCTCTAAGATTGTTCATGAGAAATGCCATGTCAGTAAGTGTTGTTACCAGTAGCAAACGGCTATGCTCTTAAAAGCACATCAATAGCTTTTATTACCTTCCCCCAGCACTCATGGTTTTCAACTCAATGTTCACATTCTTCAGAGGATTGACACTGCAGACTATTTATAACCAAGTACCACAATCAGCTGTTCTTTAATTTAGGTGATGTGGAAGAGAAAAGCAATCTCCATGATACAGAGTTAATGCTCAGTCAACAACAGTGGCTCATTTCAGGAAAACAGGAGCAGAGAACCTTGAGTTGTGCCCCAAATTAATAGTCAGTTGTTAACATTCTTGACATTAAAATGCTAAAGTTGCTTTTACACGAAGAGACTATCTATAAGCGTGATGGTGCAAATGAATGGAGTTAAACCTGAGTCTGTAGATATCTTGACTGTCAAAATTGAAACAATTCCAATTTTAGAGTCACTCAGCTACTCGGTGTCTTGTAATAATTGGCGACATTTATAGTCCTTATCTACTTTGGACAAAACCATTAGCACATATCCAACAGATGAAATGACAAAGATACATTTATTTTCCTTGTTGAGCCACAGTTATTATCACGTAAGTGAGAATCAGGACTGTTTTAGTTTAAATGCGTCTTTGTATGTGAGTCTGGACACTAATCAGTATGTGTTAATAGACTGATTTACTTACCTCACTGTGTTTGTGTTTTACGTCTTACCCCAGGCTAGTTCCTCTTAGAACCCAGTTAACAGACCCACTGGAGCAGCGAGTGGAGATAAGTAATAAGAAATAAGACCCCAAGTCTCCTATCTCCTCCAAGTCTGTGAAACTAGAGCCATGTTTCATCAGCTTAGAAATTAGCCAGGACCATCCATAAACCTTTTCACCACAAAAGGTAGATTGTTTCCTGTTGAAACAGAAATGGCAAACACAGCCCATGAGAAACTGCTCACTTTGATTTGGAAACGGTGCAAGACTTTATAGGTATTTATATGTGTAGGAAGAAACCTCAAGTTCAAAACCAACTTCCCAAGGCATTAAGACAGTGAGAAGATGGTTGACAAGCAAAAATAGCAGCAAAATCACATAACCATTCCTCACCGTGTACATTTTCAAGAATTCTTTAATAGTTAAAAAGGAGCTTAATGAAATATTGCATTAAAAATCAAGACTATTTAAATGTTATGTTTGTCTTGAGTGATTCTGTTGTAAGAAATTAATGTATTCTGAAGGCGCAGCCCAAATTTATCCTTTAAAAACAAAAATAGAGATGAATTTGTAAATAAAGTTTATGATTTTCATTTGTAAATTTAATTATTTATAGTTTGTACTTCTATATATCCTATATAATATAATTAATATATGTACATGATTATATACACTGAGTGGCCAGATTATTATGATCTCTGAACGCATAATAATCTGGCCACTCAGTGTATATCCTATATAATAAAAGGCTAATATGCAAATTGTCCCCTCGACCAGGAGTTCGACCAGCAGGCAGGCCAGCCAACCACCCATGTTCCCTCCCCCCTGGCCAGGCTGGCTGGACCCCACCCATGCACGAATTCATGCACCAGGCCCCTCTAATAGATAGATAGATAGATAGATAGATAGATAGATAGATAGATAGATAGATAGATAGATATACACTGAGTGGCCAGATTATTATGCGTTCAGAGATCATAATAATCTGGCCACTCAGTGTAATATGTAAATTATTATAAATGTAACATAACAGATTGGATAAATTATATTTGGGAAAATGAAATTACTGTGACTATATTTTTAATAAGTTCTGCATGAGTATCTTTATATTAAGTTCAAAGTCAGATAAGCTGTAGTGAATGAGATGGATGAGTAGGAAAAAGGCAATAGCATTCATTTCCTATGAACGTGCAAGTACCTAATCATCCTCTCAAGGCAGCACAAGACTAAGCTTTAGAGATGGACCTTAAGCTGATCTTTGAGGGTAAAAGGGGGGAAAAAAGAGCAGCACTATGTTCACTGGAAGAATAAACTCACCACAACAAAGATGACCTGCCCTGGTCTATTCCTGTAAGTCAACCAGCCCCAAGCATCATGGGAGGCCTCGGCAGCCCTCTGAAACCCGGAGCGGTGTACTCACCGGCTCCTGTTGGTCAGTTTGTAGGTTGCAGTGTTTGTTGCTACTTGAAATTTCCAGCACCTCTGTGGTTACCCAAAATAGAACGTGGTGCCCAAGTTCAACTTGGAGTCTCAAAGGCGTGTGCGAATGGGCACAACTCTCCTAAAAAGAGGCCAAGTGGCTAGATCTCAATCGGTAACACGAAAACAGAGTTCGCGTTACAGAATGGTAGAGCCACTGCAATTTATAGCTCAGGTCTGGCCACCAGTGATGGGCACCATTCGTTCAGACCTTTCCAATTCCTTCTTCTCTTACCCGACATTGCGAGTGCAAATCTAAAGGTGACCTCAATTTAGTCCTCTTTATCTGCCCTTGCGGGTAGCATTCATTACAGGGTCGAATTGTGAAACTTGCCAAATAAGTGCACCCTAACAGAATGCTATAAAATGAACTCAGCCGCTGGTTTCTATTTTTTAGAAAATTTTTACTAAGAAAGCCCTGCATTAATAAACATAAATTTTCACTGAGAGTTACCTCATGTCATGAGCCATTTTTCTCAGTATCCTAAACAGTGTTATTCTCCTTTGATAATTAATTCCGAGATCACTTTATTCTACTCAAGTGTCTCAATTAAAATGTACCTGATATTGAACTTTAAAGCTCCAAATTGTACTGATTTTCTCTTTGGGATATAGTGTATTAATGTCTTTTCCCACTGAATCCCTTCTCACTGAAATTATTGCCAATCTCATCTTCTCCATTCTCTGTGTCCATTTTCTTTTCTCTCTCCGAACCTTTTCTGCTCCAGTTGGAGCCATCACCTGATACTTAAATGAGTTTACTATTGTGGGCAGCATTAACCTCAAACCGAGTTCATCGTTCATTAGGGGTTTAAATAGCAAGTTCCTATCCAAGCTGCTCCCAAGCAAAAGAGCGGCAGCATGGGTTCTGTTGTAACTGGTGTTCCTGTCCGACTGACAGGACCCAGTGGGAATTCCCGTCCCCTCTCACATGTAGAATATGCTGTTGACATACTTGTGCCCTTTCACCACCACCCCTGCCCCCTCGGGGGACAATGTGTCTCAGACCCTGATCGTAGTGATCAATGGCTTTCCTATAAAGTGAGTCTCTGCACCCCAATTTTCTAAATGGAAAGGGGATAATTGGGTAGGTTTTGTAATACTCCTTCCAGTTACGTACGATTCCAGGTTCAAAGACATAGGAGAAGCCAAAATCGGTGCTGGAAGTCTCCAGACTATGTCCTAGCTGAGAAATTTCAGAGACAGTGACTAAAGTAAAACCCACACACAAAACCTGCCCCTCTAGGATCAGTGTCACTGGATTTAGGCATAAAACCTATGAACTCCCACGGCAGAGACACTCGCCCAGTGTGGGGAAGAGAGAATAGGGCGAGGAGGAGGGGGAAGCCTAGGGAGACAGCAGAAGATTTGAATTTTATATAGCTCCTGTGAGTGAAAGAAGTCGGACAAAGTTAACAGAAATCATGGGCCTACATCATTACCACCTTTTTACAAAGAAAGAAACTATGGGTGATATGCAAAAATAGCCCCATTTAAAGATGCTACTTCTAATCCCTCCAGTAGCATAATGGTCACTGTGACGGCCTTTCTCTGTCCTTTACGACTTGACTTTCCCTTCTAAATACATTATGGGAAGAAAGGGGTTTTTATTTAGTTTTTACATAAATCTGTTCCTCAGAACCTCAAGTTGTCAATGCCTGTCCCTCTCAGCTGCTTTCACTTCAGCGAGTCAAGCCCCTCTGTGCTTCTGTGGTGGTTTCAATTTTCCATGCGGGGAAGCCTTGTCTTGCTTTGTTCACCACATACAGGGTGTCCCCCCAAAAAATGTATAGACACACTTCAATAGCTGAGTCTATTACATTTTTAAATGAAATGTATTTTAATAAACACGGCCTTTATAATGATTCAAAGTGTGTATACATTTTTGGGGGCACCCTATATTCACTCAGTATTTTCGAGACGCTGTGCTGGGAATTGGCTATCCTTGTGTTTTTAAAAGGTGTCCTGCCTCAAGGAGCCTACAGTCTAATAAGAAAAGACAGGTAAATAGCAACAATGACATAGTAAACCCTGTTCTGCAACAGGCGCTTGACCTAGTTACTGATCTTCCACACACAGACTCATTTAATCTTCTCAAAAGCTCCCAAAAAGGTAGGTGGTGGTGTCTGTGTTTTATAGATGAGAAAGTCAAGCCTCAGACAGATTAAGTAACTTGTCCAGAGTGACAGGGCATGCCACTGGGGAAGCGAAACCTTGAGGTCAGCTCTGCCTGACTCCAAAGCCTTGAGTCTCTTTTCCTGCAATGTGATTCTTGTTCTAATAAAGGGATATTCCTACTTCAATTATTATCCTATATAGTAAAAGGGTAATATGCAAATCAACCGAATGGCAGAACGACCAGTTGCTATGACGTGCACTGACCACCAGGAGGCAGACACTCAATGCAGGAGCTGCTCCCTGGTGGTCAGTGTGCTTCCACAGGGGGAGCACCGCTCAGCCAGAAGCCTGGCTCACGGCTGGCGGGCACTAAGGATGTCAGAAGCCCACTCCCCAGAGGGAGCAGGCCTAAGCCATCAGTCGGACATCCCCCGAGGGCTCCCGGACTACAAAAGGGCACAGGCTGGGCTGAGGGGTCCCCCTCCCCCGTGCACAAATGTCGTGCACCAGGCCTCTAGTCCATTATAATTGTAGTTAATGGATAAAAGTTAGTCTCTGTTTGTTACAAAAATGGATAGGATCATAACTCTGCTCCTCCTACCGGCTAAGGAAATATAAATGCTCACAGGGACTAACAAAGTCAATTCTTCTCTACTTCCTCCAGGCTATTCCTTTTTTTTTTTTCTTAATTTATCTTTATTGTTGAAAGTATTATATATGTCCCCCCTTTTCCTCCCCATTGACCCTCTCCACTCTGCCTACCAGACCTTCACCTCACTATTGTCTGTGTTCATGGGTTATGCATATAAGTTCTCTGGTTAATCTCTTCCCACCCACCCTCCCCCACTTTCCCTCTGTGATTTGACAGTCGGTTCCATTCTTCTGTATCTATGGATCTATTTTGTTCATTAGATTCCACATATGAGTGAGATTATTTCACTTAGCATAATACTCTCCAGGTCCCTCCATGCTGTCTCAAAGGGTAAGCGATCCTTCTTTTTTATAGCTGCATGGTATTCCATTATGTAAATGTACCACAGCTGTTTTTATCCACTCATCTACTATTCCTTTTTATACCAATATCTTTCCTCTTCAATCTATTTCTACTCAGAAAATAAGTTGATAATAATGTTATTGCTTTAAAGAGGCTGTTAATATCAATCACAGATCAAGTCATTAGCAGAGAGGGGAATTTTCTTAATCCTGTCATTTGACAATTACATGAATTCTTGTTTAAAATTAAAATTTTAAAAACCCATAAAACTCTGAATGTGAGTTCTCTGAAATAAAGTATACAGGAATTAAATTCAATATCTGCACTTGTCCAGTTTATTTCATTTTCCCCATCAGCAAAGTAAAAGTGCATATGTTTGTGAAGATCAATTAATATATTTACAAAGAATATTAGTCTACCTGATTTTTTGAAATTACTAATGATTACTGTGGGCCAGGTGTGGTTACCATTCATTATCTTCTTCAATCCTCTCAAGGATGCTCTAGGGCCACTGATAACCTCACTTTTCAGATGAGGAAACTGAGACTCAGAGACGGTGCCCAATTCAAGGAGCTAATAAGAGGCAGAACCAAAAAATCAACTGAGGACTATTTATTCTCAAAATCCATGCTTTTAGCTACCTGTGTTGTGCATCAATAAGATGATGATAATAATGGCAATAACCATAATGTGGGAGTGCCTATTGTGTAGCAGGCATTGTTTAAAGAGCTTTGCATACACTAACTCATTCTGTCTTCGTAACAATCATATGAGGCAAGTACTGCCATGATTCTTATTTTGTTAATGAGAAAACTGAAGCTCAAAGGAGATGTGAGTAGCCACCCTGCTGGAGGCAGTAGAGTCAAATTCCATGGTGGCCAACCACCTCCAGAACCTTGCTCTCAATCATTATGCTCTTGGCAAATATAGATAGAAAGACAAACTATTTATACCGGTAGGTAATTGCCTCTTATAATGAAATGCATTATGATTTATATTCATTTCTTCAATGTATGGTATTTAATCAGAAGCCATGAGACAAGGATGCTTAAAATAATTTCCACATTTGCATGTGTCGTTAGTTTTATTCAAAGCTGGAAAATTATTGGCTTCCTAATCCACCATCCCTTTTCCTCTGATAAGTATTCACCATTTTAAGAAAGCATACGTGGAAATCTTAAAGGTTATTTAATATTCAAACTCAATACATCACTAGCCTTGACTATCTTTTCAAAATCACTCTTTCTCTAACAAGGACAAATTCCACCGTTCAATTGAGATGTTGAAAGCTCGGTGAACTCCATTGAAATGACCCTGTTCAAAGTTTTCCGAACAATGCTCTGGCCATGTACACTCAGAACAGGATAAACAATGGGTTCCTGTTTTGTATTTCCTGTACATTATTACTGTGTTTTTATTTCTCTTGATATCACCGATCATTAAATGTTAGTTTTAGGGAAAAGGAGCCAACTACTTGACTATATTTAGAGCCAGAAATATTCAAAAGACGAAGCTCCTGGGGCTTCCAACAGAATGGCTCTGTCTTTCACGGCAGTTTTCACTCCACTAGGAAATGACAATGGACAACTGTGGTAAGGCTAGTGGTTCATGTCCAGAAGTTCTTTCAAAACTCCTGAAACTATCTATTCCACGGTATCTTTTTATTTTTATTTCTTGATTGATTGATTGATTTCAGAGAGGGAGGGAGAGGGAAAGAGAGATAGAAACATCAATGATGAGAGAGAATCTTTGATCAGCTGCCTCCTGCACGCTCCCTACTGGGGATTGAGCCCGCAACCTGGGCAAATGCCCTTGACTGGATTCGAACCTGGGACCCTTCAGTCCACAAGCTGAAGCTCTATTCCCTGAGCCAAACCAGCTAGAGCTCCGCGATATCTTAATGGCAGGCCTACTAGTCTACGACTGTCTTTCGGACAGCACAACGTGACAAAATTGTTATTAGATGATTGTGTCTGGTATGTTTCCAGCTTCAACAAACAGGTTACTTCAAGACAGCCATTTGACCAGGGAAGGGGTTGGTTTGCCCCAAACACCAAGAATCACAGAGTGTGTTCAGCTCTGCCATCCCTCCCTTAGCATGTGCCTCTCAGAATGCATCTGCATCTCCATCCACTAGGTAAAAGGGTAAAGCAGGCTCTGTGTTGTTACTGCATATGTGAAATGTCTTGCTTATAGCTTATTAGCCAGCACAAACTGCAAGGGAATCTTGGAAGATAAGTTTCCAGATAGACATATAGAGTAAAGATCAAAGCGAAAATGGATCCTTAATAGGTAGACAGCACTGTACTGTCTGCCCCAACTGTTATATGCTTAATTATTTATTTTAAAGAGTAATAAGTGTGGAAATGGTGACCTGACTATAAAATAAAACATATCACTGTGAACCTTCAATCAAAAATTATGCTGAGTACTATGCTAAGCAAAATAAGCCAGTCAGAGAAAGATAAGTATCACATGATCTCACTCATATGTAGAATCTAGTGAACAAAATAAACTGATGAACAAAATAGATCCAGAGACATAGAAGCATGGAACAGACTGTCAAATCTCAGAGGGAAGGCAGGGGAGGGTGGGTGAGTGGGAAGAGATCAACCAAAGAACTTGCATGCATATATGCATAACCCATGGACATGGTCAATAAAGTGTGAAGGCCTGAGGTGGGGAGCAGGGGTAGGTTAGAGGAGATTAATGGGGGGGGTGGGTGGAGAGAATGGGGACATATGTAATATTTTCAACAATAAAGAATTTTAAAATTTAAAAAAAAAGGATCCTGAAAGAAATCATTGCTGAGAAAAAAGACAGCATACCTTCCACTGGAGAGTAGTCCAGTCCCAGCTCAGCCCCAAGACTATAAACAAAGATTTTCCCCCCTTTTTCTGTAAAACTCAAATATCATTACTCATTTTTTGATATTTCTAACATGCCTCTCACGTACTATCTTATTTGTTGTGTTTCCTTTGGTGACTAAGACTATTGCAGTAGGTTGACCTTGCTGGTTAGAGCATCCCCTCCCAAGTTGTCCTGTATCTGGCATAATAAAAGTGAAAATACTTGCAGGCACACCGAGGTAAACCAATGAGGCTGCTAATAGCCGCGGGTGACTGGTGCAGGAGCTCCAGCTGTCGGGTCTCACCTGGTCACCTGACAACTGAGGGGATCGGTACTGCAGCACCACCTGTTACCCACTCAGGACACACCTTAGGTCTCACAAAGAGCAGGGAGGTCTGGATTAGAGGACAAAATATTAAGGTTCCCATTTCCAGCCTCATTCATTTAGGAAGAAGTTTTTCTCATGCACTTGATGTAATGAACCTACAGCTCCTTCTACCCTTGAATGTCAGTCAGCACCTCCTTATTGTCCTTTACTCATCCTTCATGTCTGACTTTCAAGGACACTTTTCTAACATCTTGTGCATTATTTATTGGTGTGACTATCCCTGTGAAATTAACATCTGTGGTCATAGTAATGATGGAAATGTGCCGTGGGTTGTTGGGTTAATTAGTTCATTTTTGGAATGCCTCAGTAAAGATGTATTTCGTGCTCTACCTTGGTGACTTCAGATTGCCTCACAAATTTATAAATAACATGTACAAATAGTACATTTTCAAACACTCATAAGCTCTAACTAGCATTCCTCTGCCCAGGGTAGAAGAATTTACACAGCCTCTTCCAAAACCATAGGCTAAGACCAGCCCCAGCCTGACTTGCTTTGTAGCTTCGGCCACAAAAAGCTCTCTTTTCCTCGCCTGTTGAGATCACGTGACCTTTGCCGGAGAACAGATCACAAATCCCCCAGCATCTGTCAGTGACCAGAAATTCACTGCATGGTTATAACTAATGCACAATATGGGCATGAGAAAGGGTTTCATGCCCCCGGAATGGCAGTGGACTGACCAGGTAGAGTTGCTGGTGTGATACTTCATGTCTGTCTGTCTGCCTGCCTGCTCATAAAGTATCTTACAAACAATATCAGATATAACTTTCAGAGGTCCAGGTGGTACAACTATCTAGCAATATACAGACAAATATGTAATTCTCGCAACAACCCTGACGAGGAGAATTTTTTACCAGGGACCTCACCTGAGTGATCAATGCACCCCAGTAGAGGATGACGAGGTTGTGGAAAAGGTCTGGGATGTGCTGTCTGAGGCAGGAAACCTGAGTTGTTTCCAATCTATTTCCAATCTTGTTGCAAGTTATTAAGTTAATAGAACATATTATACCCTGAGAGGCAAAAAAGTAACATCTGCCTTTTACGACAAACATGTAGCTTCAAAGCAACAGGTTTCGGAGTCCTCTCAGTTGCAACAGCTGCTTAGTTAGAAAACAGTGGGGTTTTTTTTTTGCTTTTTACAGGAGAAAATAATTATTTTACAAGCTCTGACACATAAATAACAAAAATGCCATTGCTTCATGCCTTCTGCAAAAATTACTTAATTATTGTTGAGTTATTTATTCAACAAATGCATATCGAGCACTGACCCTGTACCAGGCACAAATCCCTGGGTGAGGAGTCCGTATGATGGACGGGAAAACAGCAGCTTACAGGCTCATGGAGGAGAAATACACAAATCAACCACTCAAGTGCAACTGAGTTTGACCCTCAAGGGAATGAAGAATACGATTCTTCAAGGAAAAAAACACACCACAAAAACCTTGACCTTGGCTGGCTCAGAGAAGCCCTTCCTGAGGAAAGGACGGGGACACTTCAGCTGAGGGCCCAAGTGCCCTTGGGCATGAACTGCTGAGCAGGAAAGGCGTTCCAGCGACCGGGAACAGCGCACTAAAAGGCCCCGAGTGTGGCCCATCCCAGGAACTGAGAGAAGAGCAGAGAAGCTAGAAGAACTGGAGCTAAAAGAGCGGCAGCGGGGTGGGGAGGGGAGCGTGGGTGGAGATGCCAGAAGAGACCAGATCATGTGGAGCCGCTTTTAGAACGCTTATCTTAAAGATTTTTAGACCATATCTAGCAACTGTTGCATATGCTCACATTTCATGAAATATAAATATCAAGAGAAGCTAAGTCATGGTTATGTAAAACAGCAGAGGCGCTTTTTAATCCATATGGGAGTCAGATAGTACAGCTGAAAACATGTTTTAACTAGAAAAGTGAGTTTTAACAAAGGGTATAAGAACTTATTTCTGTACAATCTCTTGCACTGGATACTAGCTCTTTAACATCCATGAAGATTATCACCTTATTTGATGAAGTTCAGTGCCAAATGACATGTGGATGGCAAATCACCTCCTAAAACACATCTTCCTCACAGCAGTAATAGGTAGTAGGAATTACGGACGATTTGACAAACTTCAAGTAATCGCATCTGTAGACGTAGATTGTGGGGTGGGGGGTGTTGTCCAATGTAATTTACATTAAGTCCAAGCAAAGGCATAGACTTGAATTTTATTATTTTTAAATTTATGTTCATTGTCGAAAGCATTACAGATGTCACCTTTGTTTGTTTTTTACCACTGACCCCCTCCACCCCTCCACCCCTCCACCCAGACCTTCACCACACAATTGTCTGTGTCCTTGAGCTATGCATATATGCGTATAAATTCCCTTGTTAGGTTAATCTCTCCCCATTCCCCTCCCCTTCCCACTGAGATTCCTCAGTCTTCTACCTCTCTGGATCTATTTTGTTTATCAGTTTATTTATTATTTATTTTTATTGTTATTGTTTAAACTTTAAAGTATTACATATAGTAGCATATATATCTCCTTTTTTTTTTCCCCATTGACCTTCCCCCAGCCTCCCCACCCCCTATCGCATGCCTTCATCCCCCCCCCCCCCCCCAGTGTCTTGTGTCCATTGGTTGTGCTTATATGCATGCTTGCAAGTCCTTTGGTTGATCAGTTTATTTAGATTCCTCCGCCTGTGCCTCAGGGCACAAGCATAGAGACCCACGTGACTGGTCTGAAATCCCCACTCAAGTGCATTTATTCATTGCTGAGCTCCCAGGGGACTGGGGTCCCTAGACGGCCTGGCCCACAGTAAGTGCACGATGCTCCGAAGCCTCCTCGTTTTTGTTGCCTATGCTTCGCTTCGTTTCGCGTGGTTGACACAGACAAGCGCAAAAGATGTTATTGCGCTTCATCTAAGCCTTCAGTTTGCACCCACCGTGCCTGCCGTCAGGGCCCACCGGTTCCTTTAATCGGCATCATCTGATTTCTGTCCGCCGGAGAATCTGCCTGCCTTTTCCATACGACTTTGAAACCCATGCCAGTGTGTCAGGCAGCCTTGCCGCCTCTCCCTAAGCACTCCGATGTCTAAGAGAATGACACATTGTTCTCCTGGAATAGTAGACAATGCTGCGAAACCCGCATGGGCCGGGAAGCCGTCAGCCATTTATAGAGCAGCTCCCTTTTCAAAGGGCTGCAGGGGAAACAGGACCTGGAAAACAATATTCATGGGAAAGCTGCATGCACTTCCTTCCTCCCGAGATCCTCTCAAATAATAAGAAGCGATGAGGACTCAATTGAGAATTCTGAGTTCTCCTGGGAAAAAAATTTTAAACAGCTGTCAAAGGGCTCCCAGAATACATGTGGCCCGTCAACAAGCCACGCACATCAACATCCCTGGAAATTGTCGTGATGTTTGAAAAAACGACTATCTTTGGCCACATATGGAAACATATATGGAACACATATGGAACATACGTGCATAGTTATTCTACGTTTTCATTATTTAACCAACATCAACACTTACAACGTGCCAGACTTTTCGACATTCCTTTAAAACACCTATTTTGATCCTCACAACAACCCAAAGAGGTAGGTCCTTGAGAGAGAAGGAAACTGAGGCACGGGGAGGTGAAATCACTGGCCCAACGTTACACAAAAGCAGCAAGACCAGGATGCAAACCCAGGCCCTCTGTTCTTCAGCGTTGTGCAGTTCTTAAAAGTTTTCTGAAACAACCAACCAATTCAGTGAGAAGAAAACTGTCTCTGCATGCAGAATCGGGCATTTTAAATGTTACCGATGTGGGCAGCTTTCTCTCCCACAACGATGGTTTTATTTATTTATTTACTTACTTACTTACTTACTTACTTATTTATTTACTTATTTTGGAGTCACCGGAGCACACAAAGCTCTGGCGACCCCCTGAAAAAGTGAGGCGTCACTTAGCAAACTGGCGAGATCATTCAGAGTAGTGGGCACACTCGTCTAAGGGAAGGACAAGGTGCCCCGGAGAACCAGGCCTCTCTCGCCCCCGCACCCCTCTTTCTGACGTTTGAACAGCTGGAGCGTGGAGTTCACAAGGCCCTCTCCTGAGATTAAAAGCCCCCTGGGACAGCGTGGTCTGCGTCAGCTCTGCCTCAGCAGACATGGTTTTAATCGGACCAATACTGAGCCGAGAACAATCCCCATTTTTATTGTGTGCTATGGAGGGAGAGAAGGAAATGTAGAACCACGCTGACTTTCCACACTGCTGTCCGTTTCTTCCCCTCCTCACCCCGGAACCACGGTTCCTGCTTGAGCCTCTGAACCTGATCCAGGCCGGGAGAGGTGAAGGACACCGTCAGCACGGCGGCCTGTCCCTCATGACTTGCACCGGCGTTCTTGTGCCCAAGTCCTTATTGTCCAGACCCTGCGTCTCCACCCAGGTGACTTGCCTAGCGTTCTAGTTCCTCTGAGACCACCGCTATGCGCGGCTTTATTCACTCTTGAGCAGCGAGGGTCCCCTGTCAGACCTGAGGAAGCATAGGTCGCTTCTTACCGGGACCCTCACCCAACCTCTTGCTGTCAGTTTCCACTGTCCCCACCATCTGCTCAGGCCTTGTCCTCCTAGCACTGGACAACGCGCCCTGCCCCCCCCCCCCCCCTTACGCACCAAGCAACTAGCCATCCCTAGGAGGAACCTGACTGGTTTCTGGATCCTGACCTCTGACACCTGACCTCTGACACCACTGCCCATCAAACTCTCAGTGCTTGCTTTTACATCAGAATCACCCCATGAGCTTTTTAGATATGCAGATGCCTGGATTTCATCTAGATTACTTAAAGCAAACTTTCCAGAGGTATGTCCAGGATACTGGTATTTAAAAGAATTCTCTAGATAAGTCTCATTTGTACCCAGGGAGGAAAGACACTACTTTATACCAATTTCTCTCAAATTTCAGTGTGCATACACACAACCTGGGGATGTTGCTGGTTTAGTCGGTATGGGTAGGGCCTCAGAGTTACAACTTCTGAGCAAGATCCCAAGTGATGTCTTTGATGTTGGTCCACGAACCACTCGTTACTGTAAGGCTCAGTGGTTCTCAAAGTGTGGTCAAGAACCACCTGGGGACTTAGAGATGCAAAATTCCAGGACCCACCCCAAACTTACTAAGTCAGAAACTGGGGGTGGGGCCCAGCAATCTATGTCTTGACAGTTTTGAGTCCCACCAGCCTAGATGGCACTTCCCAATAGACATTCATGCGAGGCACATACATTATGTAAAAATTTCTAGTTGTCAGTTTTAAAAAGGAAAAAGAAACCGGTAAAGTGAATTATAACAAAACTTTTTTAACCCTATGTGTCTGAAATATTATCATCATTTCAACATATGCCAACATAAAAATTAATTTGGTAGTACACGTACTTTTTCCATAGTAAGTCTTCGCAGTCCAGTGTGATTTTTACTCTCATATGCTGTCTCGCTTCTTACTGGCCACATGATAAATGGTCAGTTGCCACATGAATCCACCATATTGGACAGCCAACTCCTACACTTATAATGATCACAGCATGAACTTTTATTGAATGCCTGCTATGTATCAGCCATGACTTAGCCAAGCATCTTATGTGCATTATTTATATAAACACTACCACAACTCTGAGAGGAGGGGTGATGTACGAAGCCCTATGTAGTGTTTCACCAATATAAGAAGCCCACTTTAATAGAAGCATTTCCCAATTATTTTAAATCTACTTATTTGTTTAAAAAAGAAAGAAAGAATGCAAATAGAATCATTAAGATAACTACAATTAGTACAATTGTTAAGACATCAATAGCTTATAAAAGGCATAGTAGTTGGATAAGTAGAAAAGTCCAAATTTGTTATCCTCTAACCTTTTAAAATATGCCTTTTTAAAAGGTTAGAGGATAACAGAAAATGCACTTTTCTGTGACATCAAATCTGGTGAGAGGTGCTATGGACAGGCTGGTTGGTCAATGGGACCCTTGGGGAACAAAGGAGACCTTTGGTGAGTCCCATGGCAGGATAAAATGTGTGCTAAATGGAAGCAGCTAGCAGGTCATAATCTGTTCATTCAAGGGCAGGTTTTAATACAAAATGACTCCAATGATAAAACCACGCACCACATAATGACATGTACATCCACGACAGACCTCATATGCAATGGTTGTCCCATAAGATGACAAAGCAGCTGAACATTTTCTATCGCCTGGTGATGTCACAGTCCTCGTAGTGTCATAGCCACACACATGTGTTTGTGGTGATGCTGGTGTAAGCAAACCTCCCAACCTGCCAGTTATATAAAAGCACAGCTCATACAGTTACGTACATCACATGATACTTGATGATAATAATAAATGGCTATGTCACTGGTTTGTGTATTTACTATACTACACTTTCATCATTATTGTAGAGTGTACTTTTTCTCCTTATACACAAAACGGGCAGCATCCCATCTAGCAACTAGAAAGGGGGCTGTAAGGGGTTGTGCAAAATGGAAGGTTTTTATAAGAAGAGGGTGGGGCAAGGGAGCTATTGAAAAAAGAAATGATTATTTTGGGGTCAGGCCACCTTTCTTTGGGGGGACAGAGGGGAAGGGTTTTTTTATCATGCAGGTTGCCTCTTCTTTCTACGAGGGATGGAGAGGGGCCACAGTGGCAGGTAACCTTACTGGGGCTTGACCAGAAAATCAGACCGGTTGATTAAGATTCCTTTTCTGGAAGAGGTTGAAATTGCAATTGGATCAGGTATTCACCTAGGTTTGTTACCATGGGCTTTTATCGGCGGTGATGCCCTTTGGGGGCCTGTGGGTTTTCTTTAACCCCGTAAAACAGCGCGGCACGCTACCCAGGCAGCAGCCTCATCCATCGCCTGCGTTTGCCACATCTCTTGTTAGCGTCATTTGTCTGTGGTGCTTGACATCCTCTCAGTTTGTTTTGTACAATAACCTGCTGTACAGGTTTGTGGCCTGGGAGCAAACAGCTCGGTGATTAGTACGCTGTTCCAGCTAGGTTTGTGTTAAGTGCCTCTGAGATGTTCGAACAAGAACGAAAGCACCTAAAGAAGCATTTCTCAGAACACAGCTCCATAAGATTGTAGTCAAACGTGAGGCAGTGTATTGCTGTGGAAAGCAGGCCATTTGGAATTTTAAAATAATAGTTGGTTTGGTAGTCAAATCGTTCATCTTTATTAGTTCCCCTAACTTCCATTTTTCTCAAGGAAGGCTGATATTTAAATGCATTTTCTATTTATGATAAACTACTATAAGGAGGAAAAAGTAAAAACAATTTAAAATTTTCTATCTGAGGCTAGCTTTCATTTTTTGGTCAGAATTACCATTTGTCATTTTGACCAAGTAATGTAAATATCCTATTTTAAACTGACAGATAACTAAGACATATTATCCTATGACCATTTAAAATAAATGAATGGGAAAAAATGCATTATTCTATAGAGATTTTTAAAAACCCTGCTATATATATTTTTTAATGAAGTTAATCTTATTTTAAAATGTTGATTAGATATTTCAAACTTAAGTTGTTATTTTTTATATTTAAATATCTGCATAGCTTTAGTATAAGTGTATTATGCTGAAGGATTTCATATTTTACCATAGTACTTGAAATAGCAGTCATATCTTTTTTTAACATAGCGTGCATAATCCTCAGTATTTTCTATAATCAGTTTCAGTGTCTCTCTTTAATTGCAAGGAAAGAAGTGGATTTGATCTGAGTGTCTAGTAACCAACCTTCATCCTATTAATTATATACTATATCATGGTGGTTTTTATACCAGACTAAGGTCATAGAATCTTTCATCTCTCAGCAGAACTCATTGACTGCTAAGCATTGTCTTCGTTATGGGGACTGGGGAGTTGCAAGGATTCAGGGTTTCATCCACCCAGAATAAAAGCTTTTACAAAAATACCTAAGTGTTTCCTTTGTAGGAAGTAACTAACTTTCCTTCTCAGGGGTGTTAAAGGAAGAATGAAGCAATGGAAACCAGGAGTTGGTCTGATGATGCATAGCATTTTCCTTCAGTCATACTATACAGAGACCTCATCTCCAATTGCTATGGTTTGAATAGTCTCATAGTGTGAAAAAAAAAAAAAGAAACTGTGAACCAATTCTATTTTTATTCTTGCTGCATTTGTGTGCTGTAAACCATTGGAAGCAAAGATGCTGTATATTTGCCCACTCTATTCTTGAAGTGCCTGGCATATACCAGGTTAAAGAGTACGTCTCACAAATATTTGCAGAATGAGTGCATGCGTGCATACATGAATACAACTTCTAGATCTTAATTTATAATTCTAGAAACAAAATGAAAGGCCCTAGATTGCTGGCCATTGTTGGTGACTCAATCTGGATTATGTCTTCACTGGCCTTCGTGGGGAGAGCAGGGGGAATGGGAATCGGTGTCTGTCTGCATCATGTCACTGAATGGTCCCCAGTCGCTGCCAACAGATAAGAAACGTCAACAGCTTAACCAAGTAGCTTTCAAAAATAGCCTCCTTGATGAAACTGGCAATTTGGGTGCGTGCTAGAAACAAACCATTTGTCTTCCATCTGAAGAAGGTTCGGCTGACCACAGATATACCTACCAGAGAGATGGAACTCTTTTTTTTTTTTTAAGACCCGTACATAAATGAGCAAGAAAATATCAGATTCAAAGCCTTCCCTCTCCATAAGGCATGAACAGAAGATCTTATTTTCAATGAATCTGGCAAATCATTTAAAAAAAAAAAACAAAAAACGTGGGGATCATGGCTAGGGACTCTGTTTCTTTAAGATTCCAGTCAAGGTTTTTACTTGTTTGTTTTCAATAGCGCTGGGCAGTTTTCCTCAACATGTAAATGACTGTTTGCACAGGACACCACGTTGTGGGCTTCCTGGTCGGTGTCCTCCCCCATCCCCTCCCGGGTAGGGAAAGGGGGGTGTGGCGATTCCGACCAGATTTTTTCATCCCTTAGCAAGTCACCCCCCCCCCCCACCCCCGGCTGCTGTTAATGCTGAAAATAGCTCAAAGGCGCTCAGAACGGTAGCACCACCCAGCAGCTGCGATCCCTTCGCTCCCTCATTTGCCTCCTCTCTTGCCTCTTGCCCCCGCTTCAGACACTTGGATTGGATGTGATCTGAAATCTCTGGAGTTCGAGACCTTCTGAAAAAAAGGGCTAAATAAACCATCTCTACATGTAAAGGCCACCGACTCCTGCTTCCTCTGCTCAGAGCGACCGAGGCGCCCGGCTGCCCGGAGGTAAGTTTTCATCCTACAGCCATGGCACTGGCTCCGGAGGCGCTTCTGGCGAATGCTTTGGAAATCAGTTATTTCGAGTGCACAGAAGCGGGGGCTGCGAACGGTCTCCAGGTAAAC
This sequence comes from Eptesicus fuscus, assembly GCF_027574615.1. Classification (NCBI taxonomy): domain Eukaryota; kingdom Metazoa; phylum Chordata; class Mammalia; order Chiroptera; family Vespertilionidae; genus Eptesicus; species Eptesicus fuscus. The sequence goes on from NC_072480.1 coordinate 95,622,437, forward strand.
GGGGTGCTCCCCATTACAGCAGGAGGCTCTGTGCATGGGGGGCGGGGGGGGGAGTGAGGGGGGAGCGATTTTAAACTTTTGCTGCACGATCTGTCCCCCGCCTGTGCCTGCGCAGCCCGGACCTCCCCGCCCCGACCCCACGCAGCCGGCCCGCCTGGCAGGCTTCGCAGCGCTGTTGTTCAGACTGCTTCCTTCTGTCCACCTTCCTACGGGCATTTTTTTTATTATTATTTTTTTAAGGAACAAGATGCAACCGCCCGAGTAAAGAAAAATCTATGAGTAGCTGTTCTTGAAGGACTGGGAGCAGGCTCTCTTTTATTCTGTTCTGGGGTCGATCGCCGTGCGCGCAGGCACTCCTGGTTGGCAGCGGCGCAGTTTGTTGGTGGTTTGCTTTCTGCGTGTTCCTGGCACGGCTCGCCGGTCGGGTCGGGTCGGGTCGGGCCGGAGGATCCCTTCCCCAGCGGGGAGTCCTGCTGGCAGGTTTCTCTCACGTGACGATGTCATATTCTGGAGAGCTCCCCGCGCCCCCTCCCGCCGCCCCTCCGTGTGCGCGCGCGCGCCCTTCTGCCGAGTACTTTGATCTGTGGACTTTAACTTCAAACGCAGCGTTTGACTCTGATGGCGGGTGTGTGCTGGGGTCGGTGAAAAGTCTTTTTGTTCGGTGCTTCCAAAGCATTTCCTGGAGGTGATCTATTGGGGCTTTGGTTCTCTCTCTCTCTCTCTCTCTCTCTCTCTCTCTCTCTCTCTCTCTCTCTCTGCTGCGTCTTGGGGTGTACTTGTACGGAGACACCTACCTGCAAGGAAGAGCCTCTCTCCCGGCCAGCCACCCGCCCTCCCCCGCCGCTGGATCCCCCGCCGCCTCCCAATCACCACGTGTCTCCGGGCCTAACTGTTGCCTTTTACCATGAACACAGATATCCTTGGTATTGACTGATTCTCGTTTCCAAAACAGTCTATTGATATCGCAGATCACATGTCAAAAGAAAGCATGCATTTTAAACACACGGTGATCTTCTGGGTAACTTAAAAAAAAAAAAAAAAGGAGAAAAACAATTAAAAAGAAAGAAAGGGAAATTTTTAAAAAGGAAAGCTGGGGTGGAGGGAGGGGGGACCCCTTCGTAGCCAAAAGCCTGTTATGCGAGTGAAACTTCTGCTGAATGAGGGATAAGGAATGAAAAAAAAAATATTTCCTGAAATAGGCCATGTAGCACTTTCCAGCCATTCAATCAGCTTTTAAGTGTTTTCTTTAAAGAAAATTTGTGTGTGTGTTACACTTGTTTGTTATCCTTTTCTTCCCCCACTCAAAGTAGAGAGAGGGAATTTTCAAAGTCCTCAGCCAGATACTCAGTTTGACTTTCCTGGCAAACTGTCCCCACCTGTTCTGTTGAAGGTTAGGGCTAGAAGGAGCCCAAAGCCGTCTGGGGGCTGTTTAAGTCCCAGGCCAGGACTGGGGCTCCCGCACTCTGCACCTTGCTGAGAGGGAAGGGAGCCAGTGGCCGCAGGACCGGAGGAGGTTTCGGAGGGGAGGAGCTGGCGAGAAGGCTATGGGAGAGGTTCCTTGGGATCAGGTGCAATAGAGCCTCTAGAATGTGGACTAACAGTAAGAAAACTCAGACATGTTCAGTCCAGTTTTCATTCCCAAAATCTGGACATTTAATTGCTAACCCCTCCCCCCCCACTTCAAATTTGCATTATAAGGAGCATACTAATGATCACATTTCTGTGATGGGTCAACATTTTAAATCCTCCAGTTATTTTAAGCGTGTACTTCCCTGCCTTTGGGGGGCTGGTATGCCCCTCCCCACCCCGCCCCCCCCTTAGTACTAGGGAGCTCTCATGGGGCATCGCTGAGTGCAAATGTCCTGTCACAGGCAACACAAGTTCAGGTGCAGAGTCCAATGGCCCCAGGATGACATGGGTCAGGAAGGTGTCAGACGGCCCATTCCATTCTCAGTGGGCAAGCCATTGTTTGCTGAGCTGCTGCTGTTCTGTTTCTTTGTGTCTCTTCGCCCCTTCATTTTCCTCTGAAACTTTGGATGGTCTGAACGTGAAACTCCAGGTGAAAGCTCGCCAAAGCCACCGAGTTTCACACCGCTTCCTCATGAAAGAGGGATTCTACCCGGCCTTGCCCGAAACTTGGCCCACGTTTTGCCAAAAGTTTCGTGCTTGTCCGCGAGGCTGGATCTGAAACCTAATCCAAAGCCAGGTGACTCCTAGGGACGTGGAGGCTTCCCTGTCTGAGCATAGAACCTGTCAGGCAAGGCCGTCCCTTATTTTCACGCCTCCCGTGTCACTGCGTGGGTACACACCTTTTTTTCCGCCAAGAAACTCCCATTTGTTCTGTGACATTGGAAAGCCAGGTTCAATCCTAATAGGAGTTTTTATAGCTGTGGTATTTAAGCATTGGCAACTCTGAGTCTGCAGTTTAAATTCCTGCACAGCCTGAACCACAGTGGTGTGAACATGTTGGTATAACTCAGCTGAAGGAAGTCCCCGGAGAGTCCTGGAATGCCTTTCTTTGCTTAAATATACCTCTGTGCCCGTGAGGAACAAACAGTAACAGTTTGTCCTGGTCCGTCCACTTTGACAGTATGCTTTTTGTTCACGCTCCAAAGGTGGTGTCAAATAGATTGGTGGAAAAAAATAATAAACTTCCAGCTAATTTTTTTTTTCGCCTGCTCAAGTGATAGACTCCTAAGGAACATTGTAAGCATTGAAAACCTCAGTAATGTTATTTGTGATGTAGACTGAGAATAAAGGGGTACTCAGCAGAGTCCATTTCCATCAGAAAAGGGTGGGGACTTAGAGCTGATGGGTGTAATGAATGGTCAGACAGGGCCAGGTTGTGAAGGTGTGTGGTGGAGGTGGAGGTGGAGGTGGGTGGAGAGGAAGGGGGATTTGTAAACTGTGTTCAGCAAATCTATCACGTCTAACATAAAAATAACCAAGCCCAGGATCCAAGCACATTCCTTCCTTTTGTTGATCATCTAAGTTTGTGTTGGGCGAATGTTGAATTTTTGGGGGTATTATTATTATTTTTTCATTGAGGACAGCAAAGATTACATTCTGATCATTAGGATTCCAGAAATGAACTCATTTGAAGAATTTTCATAAAAATGACCTCCAATGAAAATATGACCATGGGGAGACCTACGCAGTTGAAAGTGAACCTGCAAGAGCCAGCCTCGGGAAGATCACGGGTCTGTGCCCACGAGAGATGCTAAGCCCAGGAAACTATGAGTTAATGTGTCATGTGATTAGTTGGAGGGTTTCTGAACTCATTTGAAGAATTTTCATAAAAATAAATTTGCGACCGCACTAAAGATTTAGGTGGACTGAATTTAGTGACATTTATAGATAGTTATTTATTACAAAATTAAATGACGAAATTTGATTTTGAACATTTTGTAGTCAGATTTTTGTTTAATAAACTAGATCATTGAAGATGCAGTATGCATCTTAGCAGGTGATTTGCAAACTGACTGTCACTGATCCCGTACTACATAGAGCATTTGAAAAGCTCACAATAACAAATCGTGTGGGTCCTCCATGTAGGAGCTGCACTTTAACACTGACTTCGCTATTCATTGCGTAGCATTTACCAACATATCTGATTTTTATATCCTAAAACTAGTGCAATGAGTAGAGGAGAGGAAGATGTTCAAATGGAGGTGCTAGAGAGAAACAGGAGAAAACAATCAGGACCATCTGGCAAGGGGGCTCACTAAACACAGAAAGGCGGAAGGAGCTCAATATTTTGAAAACAACCATCAGCCAGGTTGGTTGGAAAAGAGAAAGGGCGAAATACCAGGTGGCAAATAAACACCAAACTTGTGGATATGCAAATTTTCTTCACATCATAATGTGATCTTTCAAGAATGACCACACTAGTCATTGAGAATGCAAAAATCAGTCTCTGACACATCTTCTCTTGTGCTTAATTTACTGTCAGAAAATGGAGTCCATATAACGCTTATCCATTCCACAAGGATATATTATTAAAACTTAAGTGTATAGACACATGGCATTTATGTTCTTAAAAAAAAAAAATTCGTATCCGTCTGATCAGACCATGATGTCACAAAACAAAGTCCTCCCTGATAGACCAAAGAGGATTATTTGCCTGAAACAAATAAACCATGATTTCCAGGAAAGTCATCATGCTCCAACTAAACCTTTATTTGTTATTTGGATGTTATCATTTTCTCTGAAATAATGCTTTAATCATTACAATGCCAAAACACCTCAATGGTCCCAAAGCATTATCTCACCTACCCACGGTGGACTGTCAAAAAGATGTGGGCGTTTCTTGTAGGTTTATACGTAGACAGTGTTGTCAGGAGACGGGTCCCCTTAAAGCCTCCCTCATCCTGAGCTTTATCATGGAGTAGGAGACCCTGGTGACCCCCTGAATCACTCTGATCCCCAGGGGAAAGTGCAGCCCACTGGGGCTTGAGTTAAAGCAGAGAACAAAGAAGGCAACTCTTCTGTATTTGGACTGAGGCCTCCCTACGTCTCTTGCTCTAACTTTTCTTTTTCTCATGGCTTTATCCCTCTTTTCTATTATTTACACTTCTCTCTCTTTTTTAAAATAAAGATTTTTAACTTATTTTTTATAGAGAGAGGAAGGGAGGAAGGGAGGAAGGGAGAGGGGAGAGAAACATTGCAACCCGGGCATGTGCCGGGAGGACACCCAACTGAGCCGCACTGGCCAGGCCTCCTCTTCTCTTATTCCGGCAGGAACAGAAGTCGTCCCTGCAGACTTCACCATCCTTGAATTGGAGGAGGAAAAAGCCCCAAGGTCTCTAGCTCTGTGGGCCGCCAGTTTCACTCACATGGCAAAGCTCGCCCATGGGCCCCTGAGTTAGAAGAGCATTCTCATGTGTCTCACAGTTAGAGTTTGTGTTCAGTAACTGCCGAATAATTCGTATCAGAACAAAAATAAAATGGGCATGAGCGCAGCCCTTTAGGTCAGAATGATAGATCAATTTTTTTCAACCAAACTTTTTATTTTAGAACAATTTTAAACTTATAGAAAAATTGTAAAGATGGAACCAGAGTTCTCATATAGCCCACGCCAAGTTTCCCCTGTTAATAACATCTTACATTACTATGGTAATTTTGTTATAATTAATGGACAATACTGACACTTGATTAACTAAAGTTCATACTTTATTCCTATTTCTATAGTTTTTGCCTAACGTTTTTCTTCTGTTCCAGGATCCTATCCAGAATACAAGAATACAGCCCTGGCTGGTGTTGCTCAGTGCTTAGAGCCTCAGCCTGTTCAATTCCCAGTCAAGGGCATGAACCTGGGTTGCAGGTTCAATCCCTGGCTCAGTACCTGGGTTGCAGGTTCAATCCCTGTGTGGGAGGCAACCAATCGATGTGTCTCTCTCACATCAATGTTTCTCTCTCTCTACCCCCTCCCCTTCCTCTTTCCCTCTACTCTCTCTACAAAATCAATGGAAAAAATATCCTTGGCTGAGGATTACCAAAAAAAGAAAAGAATCAACCAATGAATGCAAAAATAAGTGGGACAACAAATGATTCTCTCTCTCTCTCTCTCTCTTTCTCTCTCTCTCTCTCTCTCTCTCAATACAGCCTGGTGGGACAGTCAGATAATAACAGTTGGTAGGAGAAGATGGATGATATAGAGGTCCACAGTGCAGGATACTGTATTACATTTAGTCATCATGTTTTCTTAGATTCCTCTTGGCCATAACAATTTATTTGCCTTTCCTTGTCTTTGTTGGCCTTGATAGTTTTGAGGAGTACTGGTCAGGTATTTCATAGAACGTCTTTGTATTAGAATTTGTCTGTTTTCTCATGATTAGATCAGGGTTATGGGTCTTGGGGAGGAAGACACTCTCAGTACCTCACATCAAGGATACATACCATCAACGTGAGGTAGCACTGTAGATGCTGACCTTGATTACCAGCTGAGGGAATATTGGTCATGTTTCTCCACTGGAATGTTTCTCTTCCCCCGCCCCCTCCTCTTTCCATACGGCACTCTTTGAGAAGTAACTTTGTGCAGCCCACACTGATAGAGAGTGGAATTATGCTCCTCCCCCTGGTAGAGCATCTACATAAATTATTTGAAATTCTTCTGTGTGGGAGATTTGTCTTTACTCTCCAATTTACTTAAGTTCAATCATTTACTTATATCAGAATGAATGCATAGATATTTATTTTATACTTTGGATTATAAATCAATACAACTTTTCTTATTTTGTTGCTCAAATTTTTCCAGCTTTGGCTATTGGCAGCTTTTGCTTGGCTCCTATGTCCTTTTGACATATTCCCGTCATTGTGAGTTTTTCTTTTTCTTTCCCGGTATCACAAGATACTCCAGGCTCATTTTATATATTTCCTGCCTCAGTCTTAAAATCAGTCATCTCTTCAAGAAGCCCTGGTTTCTTTTATTGAAGAATGGTATTACAAACCAAGACCAGGGCATCCATTTTAATTTCTGAATATGACCTTATCAGCCACTTATTTTTTAAAGAAAATTTTCATTTTGTTTGTGAATTTTCAGTTTGTAGCTGGAAATACATTGATGTGGTATAAAAAGATAACCTTTCTTGCTTTTCCAGATTAATAGGCTACATGTGGCCCTTGCATACTCCCCTGTCCATCATTTTGAAACAAATTCAATTAAATATGATCATCTCTGTTTGTCATTGTTAATTTTGGTGGGAGACTCATAGTCTCAGTTGTGGTCCTCAAAAGTCTTAAACGAAGTCTTAAAAGGTAGAAATCCATTGTTTCTTCCTTAAATAAATGTAAGGACATCAGGCATTATTTACAATTTGATCTATCAAGACCATTAAATGAATATCGGATTCTGTTACCAAGCCTTCCACTTACTCTAAGAACTGTGCCATAGACAGATAAACATCCTGGTGGGACAGTCAGATAACAACAGTTGGTAGGAGAAGATGGATGATGTAGAGGTCCACAGTGCTGTCAAGCCACAGAGCTGGGGGTGAGAGTCAGGCATCTATAGTGCTTAAAATCAGAGATGTTATCATAGATGGAAAAATTCTATTTGAATTGGAATTTGGGTCAGATAAGAGGGCATTCAAATGTAAGAAGGTGATTGTGTCTAAAGACTCAGAAGAAAGACAGCTCAGTACTCAGAGAATATCCAGAAATCTGGTACAGCAAGAACTTAGGTCTGATGGAGTGTCCCTGTAAAGGAGTATTGGATTGGCATTCATTTATTGAGAAGAAAATTATCATAATTGGGCACATATGTTAGTGTTATTGCTGATCAACATTCAAAATGATTAGAAATGATACAGTGGGCAGCCCTTGAAGTAGATGTAGCTGAGAAGAAAGGGACAAAGATAAGAATAGTAGAAATGAGAGGAGATCAGCTGGTGTGGAGCATGAGGCGTTGGAACTGTACAGCACTGCCCCCTAGTACTTTGTCCTAGAAACTAAAACTCTACCTGCAAAATAATTGCACCTGTAATTCTACTTAATATTCAGTATTATCAGAGATAATGAGTTGTATTTTTATTGTTTCACCAAATGCATAGCTGTATCATATTCAATAACTACTTTGATTTCCTTAATTATTAATGTAGGGTGGTATTACTATTAATATGGGATTGGTCATGCAGGCATTGTATACCCAGTATACAGTTGAGGACAATGACACCCAGATAGTTGCTGCCTCATCCACATTGTATCCCTAGTAAAGAGCAAATGGTAGATTGACGCTCATGTCCAGATCTTTCAAAGTGTGCCATTCCACCCAGTTATAAAATGCAAAAGTATAAAACAGGTTAGAAACAATAGCCAAAGCATAACAAGAAAACTATTGGTTCAAGCAATAAGGGAGATAGTTTCTAATCATAGCAAATTTTAATTTTCTATACTTCACTAAGTAGAAAACATAAGCAAAAGGGAGATGAGGATTACAGAGAAAGACGTGAATGTGCCAATGGTATTAATGAACCAAAAGTTAGGAGTTGGCTGATTGAAACGAAAGATACAGGACAGTAAAAAGAATGAGGTTAGTAACTTGATACAGTGTAAATAAAAATAGTGTACTCTCTTATGATAGGTCAGTTCAATATTAAAAAGGATGGAATAGAAATATTGTTCTAAAGACAAAATTGGGCCTGAAAAAAGGAATTGAATTTAGTTCAATGGAAAAATACATGTACGATGTGTTTTCAAAGCATCGTATTTTGAATACTTTGAATGTTGCATATCCTGGTCCAAGTACAACTTTGAATTGGTTTAATTCTAGGAGAGCTGTTGCTCTTGACATGTATTCAGCTCAGTGCTACTTGGTTCAATTTTGCAAACCTAAGAAATTTGGTTGGTTTCAGATTTAGCTCCAAGTAGCATTCAGAAATTTTGATTTTGTTTGAACTGACCATTTAAATGTTTTAAAACTATTTGGCACTCAACTTTTAAGACAAATTCTTAATGTTAAAGACATCCATGAGTATTGAAAAAAGTTAAGAATGGGAAACTATAAAAAAAAAATATGGCCACCTATACGTGCAGTTTGATTAGAAACCACACCCTGTGGTACCAGCAGAGCTAAGTGCTGGAAAGTATGGCCTAGCAGCTGGTTGACCTTCAAGTGCACATCTGTAAATAGACCACAACAGTGAGCTTGAAGGATTCACAGGGGTGTGGTGGGATAAAGAAGGAAGTTTTGTGCTAATGCAAGAAGGGTGTTCAATGTCAAAGTTCTAGGCCTCATTCTGAAGTAGGAAGTGGTCATTGTCCCTGACTGTAGGGCAGTAAAATGCTAACTTTGGGAAGAAGTAAATAGCTTTATCACCTCTTAGTGGTGGCGTATAAATAACAAATCAAATTGTTTACCATAAAAATCATTTTATAATTTGAAATGTAAGTTATTTTATACTTTTATCTAACTTAGTTAAATATAAAATTTCAAATCAATCATTTTATTTTATTAATTTGTTTAAAAATTGTTTTTATAATTTGAAATGTTTATATATGACATATAAGCAATTGTTTACAAAGTGTTTAAAATAAAAATTAATAGTTTACTATTACTATTTCTGACAAAATTAAATCATTACAATTTACTTTTTATATCAAACATGATTATTTTCTTTCAAGGCAGAATAAAACCAAAATAAAATGCAAACAAGTTTTAAACTGTATATTGCTATCACAAGAAGATGTAGTTTATGATAAAAAAAAACAAAACAACTCTTAAAAAACAGGTAAAAGACTAAAAAACTGAGTGAAATGGAAAATTCAGTGAGAGGCAATTTTTGTAGAAAGAATAACGAAAGTTTTCTTTTGGGGAAAAAAATTTTAAGATGACTATTGGTCTTCAATATAAAATATATTTCCTTTTAGTTTGTGTTTGAGTAGCTTTACTTTTAAGATTAATGAATGCATTTCATGTTCCAAAATTCATTTAGAATTGGCACTCGGGTTTTCTTTGTCTCATGCGGTGAGAACCACAGCTTGTGTAAAAACTTGTACAAACTTGTCTGGAAACAAAGTGATAATTTTTATGCTAATGTGAGCAAATTTGATTGCAGTTAGATTTTTATCCTCTTTATCTTATCTATTTTGGATATTGAAATTAAACAAAAAACATAGAGCATTAAAAAATCATGTGTGCCCTTCATAGTTTTATACATTCACATACATCCTTTTTCTAATCAATATTCTGAATGACTAAACGAGAGCAGAGGTGTAAAAACACTTGGCAGAAGACCATATGGTGTGGCTGGTACATCTAACACTTGGCTGTGCTTACTAAGAACGATCTACATATAATAAGTCAGAAAGGAAGGAAAGTAGAGTTTCCAGTAAAACCAAGCAGTGTTTTAAATGACCAGAGATAATGACTTCTAATGCCTTAGCCAATTTCATATTTATCGAATGAAATATTGTCAAAAGGATCTTTTTATGCTCCTCCAATCATTTATTGCTTATTTTCACCATTAAATATGAATCATATGGGCTCAAGATTTAAGACTTTACACTCTAACACCTGGACTAATCTCAATGTGAAAAACATTGATGAAATCTCAAACAGCCTTCCAAGAAAAAAATTCACAAGCAAACATAGGAAGGAATTGCTTTAACCTTAAAAAAAAAGTAAATGAATAAAGTAAAAATAAAGAAATTAAAAACCTATATCATAAAAGTGCACAGAAATATATAGACTGAAAAATAAGAAATTCAGATAACGGTTGCCTCTGGAGGCAGGGAGGATATTTCAATGAGAGGTAGACAACAGGCTTAAATTAAGTCCATGATGTCTTATGTTTTAAGGTGAATGATGGGCACATGGATGTTTGCTATATTATTCTTTTTATCTTTTGGGGGTAAGGGGGAGAAATCAACCAAAGGACTTGTATGCATGCATATAGGCCTAACCAATGGACAGACACCAGGGGGTGAGGGCTTGGGTGAGGAAGGGGGGGGGGGCAGTGGGAGGATAAAGACACATATGTAATACCTTAATCAATAAAAAAAGTATTTTTCCTCTATCTTTCATGCCCTAAATCTAAGATGCATTCTATACACAGAATAAATTTATCAGATGCTAATATTGAGAGACAATATTATTTTTACCTAAAGCAGCCCAGATTTTCTGAAAATTTACAAATAGAAAATAACACAACTGTTATCGTGTTTGACCTGTATTTCTATATTTTTGCTTCGGGCCCAAGACTTCTATAAGTGGTAAACTAGAAAAGAAAATGAATTTTGTTCTTTAGCAGACAAATATCTATTGTAAACCTTCATTGAAGACCATTTCTATAGGATGTATCATTCCACAAGGCATGGTTGCATACAATTCATAGAACCTACCTAATGTGATATTTAGTCTTTACATTTATTCAATAATTTGTCATTATGCTTTATGAGAATTTATAATGGGGTTTGAATCCAGTGGTGAATAAGCTTATGGTATCTTCCTGTTTGAAGATGCTCTGTGCATAAGCGTATGGAAAGTGGTTTCATAGCGGCAATCCTCTATAGGACCCTGAAAACAGTCACACAGCTCACCTGACATGATACTATGCCAATGAGGACTGCTTATACTTAATACTTAGTAGTGCTTCTCCTGAAATTTAATTTATTCAAAAGATTTCCATACACGCAACTGTTACTTCATTTTTACACTTACCACTTCTTTGATATGGGGGGAGGTGGGGGAACCTCATGATTTTTCATTACCGTTTGGCAAGAATCAACGCTTGACTTTGAGAATTTTTATCTTGATGTTTCCTGTTTGTGCTACACTTAGTATGCTAAAATGGAAATGCTGGAAGACATCACTATCTTGTTAAGAGTTTTGACAAATGATGGGTAATACTGAGTGATTTTTTTTCTGTTCTTTTTTTTATTACAAGTAATTTTACATATAGGTTGAAAGTTCAGCATAAGCAAAAAGTTCATAATTTTATATCATACAATTCAAAGAAAAGAGATTTTCTACATTTCTAGGTAAAGACCATGAAAGGTATATAAAATTGTTTAAATGGGACACTAACACATTGAAAGAAATTGTGAAGTTTTAATAACAACACAAAGAACGACTTTGAATTTCCTCATGTCATCGTTACTAAAGCTGAGAAACCAAATTTTACATAACCAACCCACAGTACTGTTTGGAAGCAAATGTGAGAAGACCTTCAGATCAGGCCCCATTGATTCCCTGACCTTCCTTAGAATTCCTTCTCCTTTGCCTTCTGTGATGCAGCCATTTTCCTCCAATCTCTGATTACTCCTGAATTCCACTTACAGGTGCCTTTCTTTGCTTGACTTTAATGCTATTCCCTTGGGTTCTGTCCCTCTTATTTAATCTCCCCAGAGCTTTCTCTTGACAATAATCCCCAAATCTATGTCTGTATCCCTGATCTCTCAGGAGTTTCAGACACATTTCCAAGTAACTGGTAAACATCTCATTTGAATGTGTGCCACATACCTCAAACTCAATAGGTCTAAAACTCATCTTCCAACTCCCAATCTGTTCTTCTTTCCCAGGGCTATATCTTAATAACTGTGCCACCCAGTTATTCGGGATTAGAATCTTGAGCGTTCAAATTGTAGACATACCTACGTAGTCACTACTCATTGATTCTACCTGCCCACATATCTTTAATATCCACCACAGGCCTAGCTAAATGGCTGTTGCAACCGTCTTGATTCGGATTTCTCAATAGTGTCCGGGCCACTCTTTACGTCCGTTTTCTCTGCCATCCAGTTTCATCCCTTGAGGCCAGAATTATTTCACCAAAACAAACAGGCTTTGAATGTGGACTTCCCATCTCCCAAACTCCATATCCTACAGCGACTTCATTCACTTGGCTTTCTCTTCAGAACCTAGAAAGATGACCATGTCAACCAAAGGAAGTAAATTCAGTTCATGCTTTAAGCATAAATAGCCCTGTGTTTTTCCACATAAAAGGCAGAGGTGGCAAGTGTTCCAGATTCAATAATAAGGAAAGGGTGGGGCTCGTTGTACCAGGTGTAGAATAGAGATCCAATGTCATCCTGGTACTTACCTCAAAGAGCCCTTTTCCTCAGACTCTCCGCCTGTTTCACTGCCGTTGTGTACTGATAGGATGGTTGTAGACAAATGCTAAATGTTTTGTTATCATGCTACAGTCAGCATGCAGAGTTTTAGACCACCAACTCCATACAATGCATATGTGATAGTGAAAGGAGTCTTTAAGAAAGCAATGACCGAAACTACATAAAATTAGATCCTTATGACAAGATTTCATTCAAAGAATATGAACTTGCTTAAGGCATTAAAAGTTGTTATCCTGTGGATACTTAAAATAATATTTGGTCTTACTAGTAAAGCCTTAATTTCTTTCCTTTCTAATTTATAGGTAAGATCATTTGCCTTAAATATAAGCACAGCCAAGTAAGTGTACTAACCTATCATGTGCAGTAAAAATACAGAATAAGGTCTGGAATCACAGCATAAAGGTCCCACTCATTGAATTATTACTATAATTAAAGTAAATGTACTTTTATCTGATATGAAGGAGGAGATTCTAAATACCAATCCTCGGGATCTTTTAACATTTATGGCATCGTTGATCTTCATGTCATTTAATCTGAAATCATTTGTTGAGTCTGCTCCATGCTGTGACCTGCCTCTGGGCGGTCAGTCACCGGGGACCACTAGTCTTTCCCCCCTCATGGAGCTTATAGTGCAGTGAGAGACAGTTACTGAAAGGTAATTGCCTGAGTAGCCACATAATTAAACTTGCAATAAGAGCTATGATAGAAAGATGCAGGAGGGGATGAGCAGAACCTACAATTTAGAGAACCAAAGGTCAATGACAACACAACTTCAAGTGAATAACCTGGGGTGGGAATGGGAGGGGGCATTGCACCACACTGAGAATGAGAGCCCCTTTGGCCAGTAGCTAGGTGTGAAAAATAGAGAGATATGGCCAGAATTTCTCCAAAAACAGATATGCCAGGTATCACCATGAGCAGCCACTCCCTAAATACAAGTGAACTTATGTAATGGCCTTTGTCTCTTGGGGAAAGTATCTTTAGAACGACAGCTAGCTATACTAGTATATGTAAATTCTCTGTGGATTATAGAGATAGTGTTGTATTTGCACCTATCTAAATATTGAAGGAGTTTGATTTCTGAAAGACCTACGAAAGATGAATGTGACTCTGAGAAAACTTTATTTGAGGTTTGAGTAAGGTTTTTTCAAGATAAACATCCAGGAAACCTCTAACAGAGGGATATTGAAGCAAAGTTTCTCAATGAATAAAGACCTTACTGATTTCGGAATGTTTTGACATAGGTTCAGGTATTTGCTCTGAAGCATACAAGGAGTTAAAGGTGAAAGAAAATGTTTAACGTTTCCTTCCTCACTTTGAACTACAGTTCAAAGAAATACCTAATTTTGATGTAAAAGATATATTTATTTTATCGACCAACACAAATGTGTATGTTTCTGTGTGTGTGTGTGTGTGTGTGTGTGTGTGTGTGTAAATTAAACTTTGTGGTTGGGGTTATATCTGTTAATTTTTATTATGTAACTGAGATAGCAATCATTTAAAAATATATATTTTCTGCTATAATAGTATGATAACTTCTTCAGAGTAGGGTTGGTAACGATTTTTTCCTCTGCTCCTTATACTCATTCACATTTTTGAAATCAGCAACAAGGTTCATTTATTTTAAGGATATCAATGTTTTCAAATAAAAATGCTGCAACTAAAAAGAGAGAGATGTTGGTTTTGATGCATTACACATTTTTATTTTTCTGGATATGTCCATGGCAATTTAGAGCTCAAGAGTTGCTGCACCACCAGTCTTATTAATTGTGTAAACAATCATGTGCCTTGATGTCAGCAACGCTATGAATAGCAGCCTCTACACAACCCGAGATAGATCACATACGGAAGCCATCAACCTCTATGTTAGCGGTCTCCAGCAGGTTCCCTTTATCACACTCCATCATATCCGTGGGCCAACCAATGTGTATAGGCTACTGCTGGAAAGTAGCTCCTATCAGAGTACAATAAGACAATCACCATTATAGAGATCGTTTTTAAAAACGTATGCCTGATCTTTACCACCTGGCTGTAGAGATCTAACTGGAGGGGAAGCAGATGTTTTAAGGGCTTGAAATAGCTGAACTAATTCATACACTTGTCTCTGTGATATGTTATACAATATGGAGCTATCCTACACCAAATGAGTTTCTCTGTGCTAGCCTATTGTGCCTCTGTGTCGATTATGTTACCTGGGAGGATATAGTGGTTTAATTTCCAAGGACTCAGAATAGTAACTGTAAAATACAATTGTGATGTTGGTACAAAGCCAGTGACATTAAAGATAAATACTATTTTCATTTCTTGAAATTATTTTATAAAAGCGTTAGTGTCTGAAGTCTCTTGAATGTCAAGGGAACAATGAAAAGGAACATTACCAAAAAATCTCTAAAAGTCAGAATGTACAATTAAAGACTCAAATTTGACAGGAGGCTGAGTTGCGTGTCTTTTGCGACTCAGAAGTCAGAATTTGAAAAAGCAGTAGGGTTTTTTTGCCCTGCTCTGCCTTCTTCACATTGATGCATTTCCTGTCTCGCTTCTGAGGCGAATTATGAAATGACAACATAATCCATCAGATGTTTCTTTTTATAAAAACCACGTTTCCCGAAGGGGCTTTGTATGATCTAAATATCTTATGTCATCATAGAAGCCACCAAAGTCCAGAAAAGTGAACTAAACGTGACAATATTTGAAAGGCTTCTAATAGGAGATCAGCCCCCCTGAGGCGTGAGCTTCCTGCGTCTCCATGCAGTTCAGTGAGGAAACCAGCCCAAAGGTAAAGAAACAGAAACCGTCTCAGGCACCAGCCCTGACGATATCCATTCGGACGATATGGATAGACACAGATAGACTGAGCTGCCTAGAACAGGACTTGAGTTTTTTTGTTCGTTTGTTTGTTTTTAATATTTTTATTGATTTCAGAGAGGAAGGGAGAGGGAGAGAGAGAGAGAAAGATAGAAACATCAATGATGAGAGAGAATCATTGATTGGCTGCCTCCTGCATGCCCCCCCAGGAATCGAACCTGGGACCCTTCAGTCCTCAGGCCGATGCTCTATCCACTGAGCCACACTAGCCAGGGCAGGACTTGAGTTTTGGATGATAGAGATGGATATAGATAGAATGAGCTGCCTAGAACCAGGACTCTAGAAGAGAAGAGTGCACTTGGTGAAATATTCTCTTTTTCAGAAATTGACTGCCTAGGTTTTTGGAAAACATCATTAAAAATCCATGTAAAGTAAACAGCAAGATTATATGCACTGAATGTTTATGTTGTAACTGAGGGGAAATTTTTAGCTTGGTTTGTAGTAAACTTTGAATCTTACAGAGCTACGTGTTCTCAGGTGAATAGTGATTTTTGATGGCATGAACGAAATAGCAGTCAAGAGCTGGACTGAGATGACCTTCTGTTGAGCAGCTTCTATTTGAAGTTCTTGGAACATACTCTTCCAGGAAGCTGTATATGAAGGTCAGCCGATTTAACTCCTGCTCTGCCAACCACTGGTCTAAATAACTTGCACACCATGAAAACTCCTGAATGTCTTCATTTCACATCAAGCTGCCTTGATTTATTTCGTGGTTGCTTTAAAACATAACGTTAGTAAAAATCTGGGACTTTTTCATTTTTCTTTTGCATTTTAATCACCATCAGATAACATACTAATATTTACTTCGGATCTGTCTTCTGACATTCAAAATTAAATTTGTTCTTATAATAAATGTGATTCTATATGAGAGCCCCAGTGCATGAATTCGTGCATGGGTGGGGTCCGGCCAGCCTGGCTAAGGGGAGGGGACATGGGCCATTGGCTGGCCTGCCTGCTGGTCGAACTCCTGATAGAGGGGACAATTTGCATATTAGCATTTTATTATATAGGATATACACCGAGTGGCCAGATTATTATGCGTTCAGAGATCTTAATAATCTGGCCACTCAGTGTATTTCTCAAGGGTAAATTTTTGAAAAGATGAGTAATTTTAAAAACTCAGATTCAAATGGTGTCATGATTTCAAAAAAGACAAAATCATCATAGAATTTAACTTTTACATGACCCTGTACCATTGTGTAGCTAAGTAATGTCGTTTTTAAAGTATTTAAGTTACATAATGTCTTTTGGACAAGGCTGATTAAATAATTCTGCCACCTAAAAGGAGGAATTATTCTATCGAAAGTAAAGAATGCACAAGACATTACTTTTTTAATTTACCCAAATTAAACTGTTATCCTTTTCACTTTACCTGAGAGGAGCATTTTTATAAATTATCTTTAAAAATACACTTGAACTTGTCAAATTTCAAATCAGTACCCCCAATTAAAATTTGCCAGATTAAAGTTTTAGAGAGCATGTTTTACCTGAACTCCTCAGTGAATTAAAGTAAATTAAACAAAAGAAATTTTATTACAAAGTACATCATATTAAATTACTATGCAATTAGTCATTCTCCTGATAATGAGTGTGTGTGTGTGTGTGTGTGTGTGTGTGTGTGTGTGTGTTTTACCACAACCTGTCTTTTAAAGAGCCTTCCTGACGATTCTTCATCATCCTTAAATGACAGGGAAATGAAGAATGTTGCTGTGGCATGTAAATGGCTGTGGTTGTATAAACACCCCCTTTCCCTTTGTATTTGTGGTCAATGTCCTACAAAAGCACAGAGGATACAGAATAAAAATTCATTCATTAGGTCGAATTAGGATCAAGTACTTATCATGCACCAGTAGCTGCGCTAAGAGTACTTGCCAGGATGGAAATTGTTTGTGGCTAATGTGCTGTCCAACCCATGACGCACTGCGGCTGCGTTCACTGGTCCTGAGATCGGTTCTACGGTCTTTCATCTCAGTCGCTGCTCTCTGTAGGTGGCGGAGGTCCCCCTCGTATTCTGAATGTGCCATTTGAAAGATCAGATATTTTGGAGAGCAGACATGCAATATTTTCTTGTCTGATAAACATTATTCGTTACCTCAGCAATGACACAGATTCTCCAGGATATGTACTTTGTCAGGACTAAATGGGTCAGAAGGCATTCGCTGTTTGGGAAGACAAACGGGAAATGGGCCCAGTCGCTGGGTTTAATTAAGTTGTCGCCTCCTTCCATCTTTTTTCGAAGGCAATTTGCCACTCGTTATATTTGAATTCTTTCTGACAAGGACAACACTCAGCATACCATTGCTTTCCATTGGCATGATTTGGACAGAGCATTTTCGTGTGTGTGGGTTTTTTTTTAAGTGATGAAGTTGAATATATTTGTTTAAACATCTGTTGCAGTCGCTATTTGTATTAAAGAATTCTAACCACAATAACTGTTCTTCAATTCATGCTTAGGAAATGCTCAGTGTTCACATTTGTCAGTGACACAGTACCTTCGTGGAGCTAAGTAATGTAGTTTATTTTAAGACAGTGTCCTGCTTTCACTGAGTCCTCTAGGTTAGGTTTCTCAGTCTTGGCACTATTAACGTTTGGGACCAGATCATTCTGTGTTGTGAGGGGCTCTCCTGCCTCCTGCATGCTGTGGGATGTTTAGCTGCATCCCTGCTCGGTACCCACTGGGTACCAGTTAGCATCCTTCCCTGCGCCCCCCACCCTCATTGTGACAACCAAAAATGTCTCCAGGTTGTCACATGGTCCCTGGGGAACAAAACTGCCATGGCCTTAGATAATAAAATATCCCTAAGTTTCAAAGTGATTTTGCTCATGTGTAGATACTGACGCTAGTAGAAAGCCTTCCCCGAAGCATCCTGGACTCGTCCCAATCGTTCCTGCACCTGAGCCTCTCATGGGGAATGTCCGGCATCTAACTTTAGCTTCTTTTCTCCCTGTATTTATTCCCTCTGCACTCAGGCGTCCATCCTCGTCCATGCATGTATACATGGACACACACACACACACACACACACACACACACACACACAATCTCTGTTGTGGTCAATATGTATCGACTGAGTTCAAAGAGCTTCAACCATCTTCTAGGACAGCTGGGCAGCTGCCTCTCCTGCTCCTCGGTCTACCCTCCTTGAACTTGGTCAGAGGTTGACTTTGCCTAAGGATTTCTGCTCATTCTTGCCCCTGTACCACCTAATTTAACAAAACGTCATTTGTCGACCTCTGCTCATCTCACTTTCCCAGGGCCTGTCTCATCGCAGTTTGCCCTTGGTCTTCCGGTCCCAATTCTCCGCGCCAGCTCCTACCCCCACACTCACCCCGCCTCTCGTAGTTCATTTCCCCTCCCCCTACCTCAGCCTGATAGGAAAGTTTATGGGTCTCTCTTTTCTGAACTCCTGCAGTAGTGAGAGCTAACAGCATTCCTTTAGCAATGAGCTGAAGTGCCATGTTATGTAACGAGTCCTCTGATGCATTCGAGCCCTTGTTTCAGTCTTGTATCATGAGCTTTTCACCTGGTATGTCTGGCTTCCCAAACAAGGCTATACACTTTTTGAGACAAGAAACCATGTTGTAAACTTCTTTGTGTCCCGTGAAGTGCCTTATAGATAATGGGAATTTGGTTGCTACTTGCTCTTGTGATTTGAATTTCAACAGCCAAGAAGAGGAAGAGAGAGAAATGATATCAAAAGGGGAAAACAGAGAAAGAAATAAGTGCTCCTACGTAGCTTGTAGTCCACCCCCAAGTTCCACAAGGTAAGTGAAAGCCAGAAAGCGAAACAAACAGCCCATTTCCTCACCCAAATTCACAATGGCTCTTGAGCACCACTGTCTGCTGGGCCGAGAGGGAGCGTTTATTCTCCAGTGAGCAACTGACCAGGAAATGCGGCTGAGGGTGCTTTTCGGTATTTCGCAATTAGTTAATTTATGTAACTTGCAATGAGCGCACCAAGTTTCTCTGTAAACTTCAATGAAGATCAAGGGTTGGGGACTCCACGCAGCCACTGTTCTGATTCGTTCTGCCACCTGCCTGGGTCAGAACAGGCTGATCAACTTAGCTATTGTTATGGCAGGTCACATGATGCTATTGCATTGGGGAGACTCTTTTCAAACACAGGGTGGGGCAAAAGTAAGTTTACAGTTGTGAGTACACGAAACACAGAGTTTATTCTTGTAGCGTTATTTATCAGTTCTTGTATTTTCCGTATGAACAACTGCAAA
Source organism: Eptesicus fuscus (assembly GCF_027574615.1). Classification (NCBI taxonomy): domain Eukaryota; kingdom Metazoa; phylum Chordata; class Mammalia; order Chiroptera; family Vespertilionidae; genus Eptesicus; species Eptesicus fuscus. Next base: position 95,642,102 of record NC_072480.1, read on the forward strand.
CCTACTCTTGCCACCCCTGTATATGATTTGAGGGGTGTAGATTCTGGATGTGGGTGGCACTAAGTTCTCATTGTTGTCCAGTGGGGAAGAGACAACACTGTTGGAATTATGAGCCAATTTAACTCCCCAGCTTGGTGGTGATAAAATTAAACAGGACGTTATGATTTGTACATAGTTGATATACACCGTTGACATTTAAAATGACACTTAAAAGCTTCAGAGGAGTTAAATATCTTGCTTTAAGTCTCAAGTCTCATGAGTGGCAGAGCAGGGATTCTAACCCAGGTGTGTGTGACACGCAACATTTGGGATCGGCCACTACAACACAGGGTCTCTCCACGTAACTGATGGGATCAATATATCTGCATGTGTCCATTCAAGTGGTCACATCTGAACCGTGTACCATTTCCCCAATGACTAGACTTAGCACCCAGGCCGACCTGTGCTGTAGACAGAAGAGGAAGCCGTGGCGCCCAGCTCAGGCAGCAGGTGAGCCACGGTCCCCGGAGAATAACGTCTAACCTTTGGTTTATAAGGGTTTCATGGGTAGACACTTGAGGCATACAGTTTCTCTTTCGTTGCTGCGTGAAGGGCTTTGGTCTCCACCTCTGCATTGTTTTGCCTACATGGGCCACTGAGAGTCTTCTGTTGGATCCGCCAACTGCCGGCAAACCAGCCTGCTCTGGCCCATTCTGCTCTGGCCTCTGCAGCATCTCCAAAATTACCCCTCATCTGTCCACACGCACATTGAACTAAGTGATCTTCGCAGTTTTGTTCCTCCAAACATTTCTGCTAGCCGAAAAGTCCGCATGCCCTGCAGTTGGTTACACAACTTACCGCATTTGTCCCTGTAACGGGGAGCCAGACTGGCCAGGAATCGGAGGCCCTTGCCGCCGATTAATAGGTACATAATCAGCTCTGGTATCCAGTCCCGTCAAGATTTCGGGTGCAAACTGTCTTTCCTTTTTCTTTCTTGTTGTTCTTGCTCAAGGCTGACTCTCAGTGGGATATCAGGAAGGCAGGATGCTCAGAGCAATTATATCCTCTCCGACAGTGCCTCTGCTCCCAGAGGTGGCTCAGGGCAGGGGCAAGGCCTGGGGTTGCCCTTGGCAACAACTCCCAGGCTTCTTGCTGCTGGCTGAGGTGCTGGCAGCAGTCCGGGTCCTGGTCCCCAGCAGTTTGCAGTAGCCTCTCACTGGCTGCCCCAGGCATCTCTTCTCCTCAGACGGCCTGCAGAGCTCCTGCCCCGGGGAAGGCTGGGTGGCTCAGTGCGCTCCCGCCGCACCCCCTCCAGAAGTCAGCTAGCGGCAGTGTGGTCCCCAGTGGTGGCTGTGCAACTCCATGGCTTTCACAAGGACCTGCTTTTAAGAGGGTCTTGCTCGAAGTTTCCTAGATGTGCTTTAAATAAAAACAAGCCATAACCGCAGCAAGCCGAGCCGTATTCCTCAATGCCGTTTAGGCCACTGCCCGCCGCCCTCAGAGAAAGACTGCCTTGCTTGGGTTTCTCTAGCTTCTTCCTCCCGTTACCTCCCAAGAATGTGTAGGGGAGCCCTTTGCTGTTCAGGTGGAAAGATGCTTCTTCATGCAGGAGGGCACAGGTGCTCAGCAATAAACTCGCCTCCAGAAACAGCCCAGGGAAATCTCTAGCCGCCAAAGGTGAAATGTAAACCAGCTCTAATAAGCCCAGCGTAGCTCTCATTTTTCAAACAAACAGATGAAGACGCTCATTGACAAAAGCTAATTGGATGGGAAAATTACTCTGAAGTGGTTTAACAAATCAACCTGATTTACCCCCAAAATGTCAACTGATGTCACACTGTGGATACAAAACCCATAATAAATCCCTCAGCAGCTCTGATCACCATTCCCCCTACTTCAAACCCAGAAGCAGATGTCATAGGGGAGGACAAGATTGACGGACACTAAGCTCTGAATATGTTTTCAAGAAAAAAACAACCGCATAAATCAAAGCCTGACTCAGAAAGCTCCCCTGAAAGACTGAGCCTACTCGGTGGCGCCGTGGGTGGGGGAGGTTCCTGGAAACCTGCCTCGCTCCCGGGGGCGCCGCTCAGCCTGTGAGCACATTGGCTTCCTTAGAGCCCAGTCCTCACTGACAAGGCCCTGGTCACGCGTCTGGATGACATGGCTACGTGCTAACCTCCTAGTTCCATAGTGTCGCCCAGAGCAATCCTCTCTGCTTCAGATGGACCACCCCAGAACCCACAAAATATGCCTCCAGTCTTACACAGCTCAGACCTCCCCAGGGAGAAATGCAACATCTCTGGCCCAGGAGGCGGCAAGGCACACCTTTCACAGCTCCAGGCACAGAGCAGTGCATGCTGGGAGGGGACAAGGAGAAGCCACTCCCCCATCACCTGGGGGTCTGACTCACTGACTGGGGCCGAGGTGGGGACCAGCAATGGGACAGACTTGGAAGCTCCAGGTGTCCCCAAGAGAAGACCGAGTGCCCTCTTGTCTACAGTGTTCCACCCGCGAGAGGTCAGGCACCCCGAGCTCACTGCCATGACCTAGCACCTTCCAGTCCTTTCTAGTCAGACCATTGAAAGCCTCTGTGAGCTCGCATTCAAACATCTGCAACTGAATTCGAATCACTGCCTCCCCAAAAGCTGCACCTCTTGCTTGTAGCTTAAAGCTCCAGGCCGCAGCCAGGTTAGGGGCAGTCTGTGGGAAGGAGAGTATCCTCAGAACGTGGTGTTTCTCGCAGAGCTGACCCCACACAGGAATATGTGACCCTCTGTCAGTCCAGGATGAGCTCAGCTTCTCAGGTGGCATGTCGCCATTTGTCCCCTCCTATAGCCACAGCCTCAGTTCCCACTGAAGTCTAATCAAATACAAGAGGCCATGCGGGTCCCCAGGACTCCATCACGCTTCTGAAAGACAACCCTAAAACCATGGCCACGGTGATGTCAGCAGAGGACTTGACAGAAACCGCTCAATGTCTGGATCATGTCACTAGGGAACCAACTTTCTATAACTTTTCAAGCCACTTAAATGTAGATGAAACATACTCTCCTGGAAATCTGGCTGAAAGGTGACCCTGATGAAGAGTCACTTGCTCCCCCGCCCGCCTCCAAGTGTCTGTCATTTTGACTCCTCCTGTGACATCCCCTCTGCCTTTTCCATAGTCTACGGTGTAGGAGGATATAGTTGAGGTTTTGCTGATGAGCAGAGGGGACAAAGATAAGACCAGGAAGACGTATTTGTGGCACCTGCGGCTGCCCACTTCTCAGGAAGGGCAGAAGGGCAGCAAGCATCCTGGCAGGAGACAGTTCACTTAGACATTGAGGACATGGGCTTCGATCACACACTCTTTAGGCAGCCTGAGTTGGCATCTTCAGATTGTGTGTGTGTGTGTGGTGAGCGGGGGTAGTGTATGCTTAAAAATAAGACATACCAGCTAAAGAGAAGCAAAAAGAGAAATCCTACCTGTCTGTTGCTGCTTTGTTTTTTACCTATGAAAATACATTCTCCCCAAGTCTTAATTCTCTACTAAATATAATGTGATCAGAGTCATACGCTGATTGATTAATATGAAAAATTGGACCCAATACCCACCAGTAGTCCTGGCTCCCTGGAAAGGGCTGCATGGAACGCCTGTGTTTCCAAATCCTGTGGGAAGGCAGGAACTTGGACAATGGGGATATGGGTCTGAAACCACCAGCACTCACAGGATCACAGTGCATAGTGATAATAGCACCCAACCCATGAACTTGTAGGAAACAGAAGTGGGAGACAGAATAACAAAAAATAAATAAATAAGAAGGAGAGGAGAAGGGTGGAGTGGGGGGAAGGAGGAGAAGGAGTAAATACAATGAAGTTTAAGTTGGCCTTGTCCAACCACTCATACCTGAACCCTGTCTCACACAGAATTTGTGGGAGTGGAGAGGAGAATGCAGAGTAGTGAGCGGCGTGTAAAGGGAAGAAACCGAGTTCTAAACTAGTGGGTGTGTATGTCCTGAAAGGAGGTGTCAATCATCGCAGATCACATCCTCGGGAGTGAAATTTATGTGGAATAAACGACTACATGGCTCAGCCTGGCAGGAGCCTGCTTGACCGAGGGAGTATTGGTCCTCTTCTCCGCCATCCTGGGAGCAGTCAGGGGGCAGTGGCCCTGTCCTTGCAAAGTCCACAGCTCTCAGGCCTGGGTGGGTCTGCAAGAAAGAGGAGGAGCTACAGCACTGGGTTTTCCTGCGGTGCCAACATTTAGGGCGGTCAAGTGACTCAGCAGTGGCCAATCTCCTCTAAGCAGCATGTTGTGACACTGGCCCACCTCACTAGGATGCTACAAAAATAATAATACATGGAAATGATTGTAAAAAATAAGGTAACTTAAAAGGGACAGTGAAACCCCAATCTTCCCCACTGCCTGATCTTGCGATCTCAGGTTCAGATCAAGGGTGCTTAGGTGGGTGGGTGGAAATGAGATCCTGGCTCAGGAAACTGGAGCTGGGAGCGACCACGCCCAAGGGCTCAGGGCTGCCTGTCCACGCTCTCTGGCTCTCTGGGTAAGGAGGGCGCTGACTCACGCTGGGGGCCGTGCAGCTGTGTGATGCTGTCAGATGGCGTGCATATAGGTAGGGACTTTTTAAGTACATGTTCCCAATGGCGCAATGTCACCTCAAGGTGGAGGGTTAGAAACCATCAGAATCAACTTCATGCCAGGTGCATAAATGATTTTGACCAAGTACTCCTCTTTCTTGACATCCTTACATTTTCTCTCTCTTTTACTCCAGCAGGTGTATCTTTATTTCCAATGTTTAAACCTTCCCTAAGAGCTCATTGTTGTTATAATAGCTAGCAAAGTGAATGGTTTAGGTGAGGTATCTTATTCAGTCTGCAAACTCCCTGAGGGCAGGGACTCTTATCTTTCCTGGATTCCTGTTGGGGAGGGGGGGGTGTAGTGGCACTCCATAAATATCTGCTGAAGGAACTAGCAAACGCATGAGGAGTGGAAAGCAGCTTATAAAGCAGGTACTGTTATTGTCCCCATTTTGCGATGTCCAAGGTTAAGAAGTGGCCGAGAGCAAGACGCAAAGCTGGCCGTCCATCCCCACAGCCGGGGCTCCTGGCGTGTACAGGAACTACCTTTACAGAAGTCCGTGGGTTGGGTTTGGTTTTTGTTTTGTTTACTGACCGGCTTGAATGATAAAATTCTTTCAGGGTTGATTGGAACTCCACACCCAAACTCCTGGAGCCAGACCTGGCCCCCGAGAACTAGAAATTGGTATCTTCAGCAACCGTGAGCAGAGAGAAGAAGCCAGCGGGGCAGGTTAAATCAGAAATAATGCGAGGGAGCTGAGATACCAATCTCAGAGAGAGCCAGTGGGGGATCGGGAAGGGCCTCCGACCTTGGAGGGGGTAGAGGCCGCATGGAACCACAGGGATGGAGAAATGCCGGAGGTGAGGAAGCCAACACAGACCTGGACCAGGTGGGGCGAGGCGACGCGCGTCTGAGCAGCGGCCTCTGCGCAGGGCCAGGCGTTCACTTTGCTCCTGTGAGCTGCCCGTGTGGGGGTGATGGCTGGGTTAGACCCACTCAGTGGACCAGAAACAAGGAGACCATGAATACAAACATGTATGCTCAGATGACTTTGTGTAGACTCTAGGGCAGTGTCTACTCAGGGGCAGGCACAAAAGCAAGGGTGCCCCTTAAAGGTAGGGAGGGGGGCAGGTCTCAGGCACAACATCCGAGGCAGGGGAGAAGCGAAGGTCTTTTTCACGCGTTTCTCTCCCTGCCTTTTTCCTTCTCGACTCCTCCTGTTCTCTCACACAGCGTTCGTTTCCAGATGATGCTTCTCTTTCACGTCTTCCTGCCCTGGCCTGCGTTCTTGTGTTCTCAGACAGGGGACAGACACAGGTCCTCGTGTTGCAGGTTTTAGTTAGGTTTTCTCGGCACAGGTTCGGACTCTGGTTCTAAGCCACCGGACCCGTGGTACTCATTTTGCATTTTGGCCTCTGAGCATCGCTCACGCTGCAATGCACCAGGGGGACCTCCGAGCCGTTCCCTCACCGCTTCCAGCTCAGCTCCCCCGATGCCAAAGCCACAGGTCATTCTGTTGTTGGAAATCACCTTTTTTTTGCAAAAGCAAAGAGAAAAACTCAAGCCCCATAAATAACTTGCGCACTGCGCAGCGATCTGCCCCAGGCCGAGGTTCCTGTGACAGCTCACATCTAGCACGTGCCCAGCTCTGCCGTTCATGCGAGTGAATCGGGGCCCAGAGCGCCTGAGGACACGGTGCGCGTGGGCCTGCCGGCCAGCACAGGTGCAGCCCAAGTTCAGGGTATGGACAAGACCACCCCTTCGCTGTGCTCCAGTCCTGTCCAAGCCACCCGGCAGACTTGTATTTCTGTCAAGGGCTCCGGTTTTCCGTCATCTATTTTTTATTGCACTGATACTAACCCAATTGCAGCGAATGAAGGGTATTATTTCTGGCTCGGGCGCAGCGCGGGGCTGATTTGCCGGTCCTAGGAGGCAGCTCGCTGTGCTGGGTTTCATCCACCCTTTACCATGGCAGAGCTGGTTCCGCAAAACGTAAGTGTTCTGAGATGCTTGACATTTCAAAATGCAGATGCCTGCGTCCACACGCAGAAGCTGGGAGAGGAACGGGAATGGCATGGGGTCTGACTTGGGCAGGATGGCGGTGGGCTGAAGGCCACGCAACCATCTGCTCCTTCCTCCGTACTGGTTCCTCGGCATGTCGTTACTTTTGGAGGGAATCCGGGTTTATTCTGAAGCAACTTTGTGACGTTTCAGAATCATATTGTCCTGTGCTCTTTCTGAAACGCTGCCGTGTCCTCAGGTTTATGTGCTCTCCAAAGAGAATAGGCTTGTGTTTTGAGATTTTTAAAAAGAGTGACAAAGCTTCGCAAGCCAGGAAGTTTAGAGAGAACCATTTATAAAGGAACATAGCTCCCCCATCCCAATCTCTCTCTCTCTTTCTGAACCATTTATAAAGGAACATAGATCCCCCATCCCAGTGTCTCTCTCTCTCTCTCTCTCTCTCTCTCTCTCTCTCTCTCTCTCTCTGAACCATTTATAAAGGAACATAGATCCCCCATCCCAATCCCTCTCTCTCTCTCTCTCTCTCTCTCTCTCTCTCTCTGAACCATTTATAAAGGAACATAGATCCCCCATCCCAATCTCTCTCTCTCTCTCTCTCTCTCTCTCTCTCTCTCACACACACACACACACACACACACACACACACCTGTACACACGGAGATTTAAAAAATTAACCAGCTAACTAGCAATTACACCATATATCAGCTTAGAATGCTTTTTGTTTATAGTAAGTCTGCTTACAATGATTCATTCACTATCAACCACCGATGACCATTCGTTAAGTTACCCAGTGTTGAGCTTTGAGTCTGTAGTGCATTGCGCTGGGCTGTTAGTGGCTTCGTGAGTGCTAATGCCTCATAGTGCGTTTCCCTGGGACTATTAGCCACATCGGAGTGGCACAGCTAGTCCTGCTTCTTCACGCATGATATTGTTTTGTCCTGTATGCTCCACTCTCTGGCTGTTTATTAGCTTTTTGACTTTGTGAATGTAATTGCCATTTTGTAGCTGGTAAAAAAAAAAAAAAAAGGAGAGAACATACCAAACCAACTCCGTACAAATTGCTATTTTTCAGTGTTCCTATGCGTCTTGCTTCTCCTCACAGCGAGATCAGTAGGACACCAGCAATGGGAGCCAGCCAGCTCTGGGCCGCATTATTCACTTCCTATGAAACTTGACGGCTAATTTGCACGTTCACACTTATTGAATGCTAGAGCTCCTGCAGCCCTGGCGGCCAGCCCTCCAATGCCAGCTCCGTCTGCAAACGGAGGATGGACCCTGAGGGTTCCCCTCGCACTGGCTCCATTTCCCAGGTGTTACTTCGGTCATAGACAGAAATTAGCTCTTGTCCGGTGCTTTCTAGTAAAAGGGAAGAGTAAGAGGGCAGTGGGAGGAAGAGCAGATGGAGACTGTTGTAAAACAAGCTTGAACTTTCCCCTGAGCGTCACAAAAAGAGGTCAGAGGCCAAATATTTCATCAAATTGAATTTAAAAGGCCATGTCAAGTAAGGACCCCTCCTTCACCCCCACTGGTGGATGCCTCAAATGCTTTTTCTATATAAAGAGATGTTTGATCTGATAGCGCAAGGGGCATTTTTATGTCCCAGAAAAAAAAAATTATTATTCTTAGCAAAGGAGAAACCCCGGACACGTAGCCAGATATGGGAACAAATATTTAAGGGGTAACATTTTTTTGGCACGGAACAGAAAGAAACGAGTTTTTTTTCTAAAACACTTGGCAGGGTACAAAGCTTCGGCGTCTTTCTAAGTTCGCCCCATTGCAAAAGCCCCGCGGCGTGTTTTACTGTTTCTGTCTGGGAAGAAGGAAGAGGCCTGGGCTGGGCTGGCCTCTGGGCCCCTCACTCCCCTCCCCACGGAGCTCAGTTCCATGAGCTCAGCCCCTCTCGGCAGGCCCCGTCCGTCTGTCCGTCCTCCGCTCCGCACCAAAATGAACCACGTAGCGCTCCCAGAAAGGACTGGACGCAGCCAATTTCTCGGGAAATATTTGAATGACCCCAGAGGTGACCAGCACCATCATTTACATGAAAATCGCCTAGAATGTGAATAATGTGTCCCGGGGTCAGCAAACATCCGTGGCTGCTAAAAGCTGCCCATGAGCCAGCCGCTTGCTTGCTGGAGGCGCGGAGGCAGAGGTCAGAGAAGGAATGGAAATCACAAAAGCCTCTGCCCGTCCCTTCCGTCCTGTGGGTGCTTCCTCTCACACTCCCCAGCTGGTAGCTCCGCGCGTTGTGTGTTGTGTTTGCTTCTCGCTCTCGGTTTCGTTGATTGTGGTTGGCAGCTAGTGGCGAGTCCTTCCAACCAGAAGCCACTGAGCTGCTTTCTGTCCCCTGTTTGGATCGACGGCGTGTGTGTTTGTGCACTGAGTGGAGAGGGACAGGTTTGTTTATTGCCGGAAGCGTCACTGTGTTATTACTTTTTGTTTTTCTTCGTTTTCCCTTGGAGTTCGGCAGGAGGTCGAGGCCTTTAGACCGCGGGCAGGACCCGATTCTGTGGAGATGTTGCTTTCTGGGGGGGAAGGTCCTTCAGCCCCGCCCCTGCCCTTCCACTGTGTGACTTGTCACCCCTCCTGCAGGTGTCCTCCCTTCTCCGATGCGGGGCCCACACCAGATGCACCTAAGCATCCCACGTGGGCTTTACAAGGAGGACCTCTCAGCTGTGTGGGGGCTCACAGGCCACCTACTTTTCGAAATGACCATGTTTTAAGTTGTTTTTTTAAGGCTGGGATTCCCCTCCTCTCTCCATCCCCCTTTTCCCAAGAAAATCTGATTTCCTTTGAATCGCACCTGTGTTGTCAGCACAGGTCTGCCTACACGGTACGGCCATTCCAGGGCCTCAGGTTCGGAAGGAGCAGACCCAGCCTTGACTCTGAGGAAAGAGGAGGCCCGGCTCCGATAATCCCACCGTCCCCTCCCTGCCCTGGCTCCCTCCGGGCCTGGAGTGGACATCGGGCTGGACAGCGGCCGCTCTCCGTCCCAAACCTCTCTAAGCCCCAGACCTGAGACTTGAAAGCAAGAGGACGTCTAAGTGCCAAGTCAGAACCACCACTGGAAAATCAGCCTCTCCTTCTCTCTTGCCCCGAAAAACAGCGAAAGAAGCAGTGTTTTCAAAGCCCTTCAGTGATCACGGAAAAGGGAGGAACTGTGAGCCACCTCAATGCCAGGGAGTGTCTCCAGTTCTTACCTCGGTCACCGTTCCTAGTAAAGGGAGTGAGAAGCTCAGATTAACAGATGTGGCTAACAGACATCCAGAACTCGAATGCCTTATTCTATCTCACTGGGCCTGCTCACCTGGAGTGAAGATGTTGGCGATGAGGACAGGGGGGGATTCTGCCAGCAGGTGGGCATTGATAAGTAAAAGGGGGCAGGCTCCCTGGTCGGGACATCTTTCAATTCACTTCACCGTGGACGACCAGCCCCTGACGCCAGGCTCTGCCCAGAGGGAGCTGCTGTGTGGATGACTCCTTCAGTGAGTTTGTTGTGCTTTTGGCTCTGCAGGCGGCTGTGGGGCGCGCAGGTGTCAAACATGAACGAATGAATCTTGAGCGTGGTCTTGGAGTTGTGGGGGTTCAGAGCTAGTCACCCCAAGGTGTGCTTCTGTGGTATGCTGATTGTTTTGAGCTAAAGGCAATTTCAGGTTCAGGCTCAAGAGAAACTCCTGCCCCTCCCTCTAACTACCTAGAGGAACCGGGGCCAGGGGCCTCACCCCTATCCAGGAGAGGTCAGGACAAACTTCTACTTACTAAACATCTTATCATCCTGCGGGGAAGCCCTAAGGCACCTGCCTCCTCCCTCGCTCAAGATGCCTTACATCCCTCAGCCCCCCTCTCTGCCTCGGAACCTCTCATGGATGTGGGCTCTCTGACTCTCTCGTGCCTGTGGGCGTCCCATACACACGTATGTTTTTAACTTGGTGATTTTCTCTGGCTAATCTGCCTCAGGTCTGCTGGGCTATTAGACCAGCCAGAGAACCTTGAGGGTAGAGGGAAGTTTGTCCCTCCCCCACAGAGCACGCTTGGGGTTCAGTGGGTTGTGTCAGAGTGGCCCTGGGCTCAGCCAGTGGCGAGGACCACCCCAGAGCCCTCCATACGGGGCCTGGGCCTAACCCGGCATCGGCTCCCTGGGGGAAGGCCTGCTGTCGGGAGCCTCCTTTTCAGACTGTTCCAGTTGTACAAGCGGAAACTAACGCTGTGGTCCTTAATGTCACCGGCTCCAGCCTCTGCTCAAAACTCTCTTTCCCGCCCTTCTCTCTACCCAGTCCTAGGTCCGCTCAGTAACCGCCAGGGTACCTCATTCCTTCGTGAACAGACTGCTTCTGCCTTCAGGGTCCCGAGGCACCCTCAGACCAGGGAAGACTTTCGCAGGGGAGGAAAGAATAATTTCCCCTCTACCTTTCTGCATCCTTAGCTGAGACCCCTGTCATAAAAGACAGATTAACAAGAGAAAAACAAACAAGTTTTTTTATTAGCACAGATACCTCATCTGTACATGGGAGAGACCTGGAGAAAAATGAGTAACTCCCCAGGTGGCTAAGAATTCAGGCTGCAAACCCACCTTCCTAGGGAACCGGGAGGGGGATGTGGGCCTCTTGGGGCAGAGGAAATGGTTTTCAGGACAGATGAATGGCCCTTAGGAGAACAGGGGGGAGGTGTGGTGGCTTGTGAGAGTGTGTCTGAGGGTGGTGTGGACATCTAGTCTCCGCTCCTGCGGTGAGAGTCAGTCCTCCCTGATAGATGAAACTCCCCCCAAAAAACGTATGCCAGTTGAGTTTCTCTTCGAGGTTGTGTCTTTGGGCAGATAAGGGAGCTCAGAGGAAGCCTCTCCCTGAGTTGCTAGTTTTCAAGTGTCTACAGCTCAAAATAGTCAATATAGACCAGAGTGGCATATTTTGGCATGTCATGTCCTGAACTCCTGCAGTCATGTTTTGGGGTGACATATTCTCTTATCCTTCACTTTTATTTTTTTAACATATTTTTATTGATTTCAGAGAGGAAGGAAGAGGGAGAGAGAGATAGAAACATCAATGATGAGAGAGAGTCATTGATTGGCTGCCTCCTGCACAACCCCACTGGTGATTGAGCCCATAACCTGGGCATGCGCCCCTGACCGGAATTGAACCTGGGACCCTTCAGTCCGGAATTGAACCTGGGACCCTTCAGTCCGCAGGCCAATGCTCTATCCACTGAGCCAAACCGGGTAGGGCTTATCCTTCACTTTTAAACTCGGGCATCAACTTGCCATTTCTTTCAACCCTATGGTTGCCTTAGTTGCAAAGCATAGTTGTTTTTTTTTTTAATTTGACACAAGCCTAGACTTGCACTGTGACCCCTGCATGGAGGCTAGTGGTTAGTCATTTCTAAGGATGAAACAACTACAAGGTGAACTGAGTTTGCTTCTTCTTGACTCGGTAGCCGAGCACGCAGGAAGCCATGATGAGCAAACCATTTGGGACCATGACAAAGGGGCACTTCTAACATGGCCATGGCCATGGCCGTAGCAGAGTGCGTCTGAGCACTGATGCCAGGGCCCGGCCGCTGTGTGGGAGGCCCTGCCGTCACCTAGGCCCGGGGAACTGGCACCTGTCAGTGGCCCCACCTTGCATTATTGGGAGGATTACCTGAGCTAACATGAAAGCTTGGAAAAGAGCTTGGCACACAGTCAGCGTGGTAAGTGTTGGCTGCAAGAAAGGCTACAGCTGTGTGGCAGGGAACTTGGCAACATTAGCCCTGTATTAAAATTTAAATTCTAAATATTTTCTGAGATATTTGTTAATTGCAACTGTTAAATAATCGAAGCATCATCAAGGCATATGCACAGAATTTTAGTTATCTGAAGGGAAACATTAACTTTGATCCATTATTGACAACGGGGACAAAAGCGCACACATGCGAACATGCACACGTGTACACACACACACATGCACAGGAATACAGACCAGGATCAGCAACTTAACTAAAATTTAACTGAAGCAGATGCATTTGAATGAAGACTTGGAGGTATTTTGTGTGAGTGTGTGTGTGTGTGTGTGTGTGTTTGTGTGTGAGTGTGTGTGCAATTTGCCTTTTTCTCCTCGTCGTCAGAATAGTTCCATTTAGGAAGCACACTTCCTTCCCAAATGTGCAGATATCTGCAAATAGTATTCTGCCCGGAAGGGACAAAGCAGCTTACCATGCGTCATTTCAAGCAAATTGCCCACGATGTCAAAATGGAGTATTTATTGCTGTTTGGGGATTGACTTATCTGCAGAAACACATATTACTTCTCACCATGAAATCAGGGCCATCCCTTGAAATAGGATGACCAGGCATCTGCCTCAGGAAGGGATGCGAGGGTCCCTGAGGAGCTCCCACGGGCTCCCATGTAGCCCCCAGGTCCCATCACCTGCACTCCTCCCTGCTCTGAAATGCCTGCCCCGGGGGTCCATCCTGTGCTTAGAAAAGACAAATGTCTGCTTAAAATACAGTGTCCCCGAGGGAGCAGAGTGTGATCGCCGTCACTTAGCACACGTAGAGCCTGAACCGTCAGCTACTGCACCCCCTTCCGTTGCAAGAGCAGACCCTGAAAGGTGACTCCTTTGTGGAAAGAGCCTGGGCAACAAAGATTCGAGGTGCAGAGAGGATCAAGAGCTGGTGCAAATATTCAGGGAAGAGTCTTTGAGGAGGGGGACCGCCAGGAGGGGTCTCCTTACATAGGAACAGGCTTTGGGTGGAGAGAAGATATCGGAGCTCTCAGTGGGGAACGGGATGGGGTGAGAGAGCCGACTTCATCGGGCAGGAAATGGCTTGCTCCCTCTTGTCCTTTAGATCCCTTCCTCCTCCATTCTGCTCCACACGGACTTGGAAAGAACCAGAAAAGCACAGAGCCGGTGGGAACAGCAGGAATGAAGTGCATTAGCATTACGGTCCTCACCATACTGCGCGCTTCCATCCTACTCAATGCTGACCAGCGGCGATGGAGCTTCGTTAGAGAGTGTTTGTTCAAATAAAGGGGCAAGGAAAGTGGAAATTAGTCAGCAAACCGGACGGGGGCTGCCAAAGCCACACTGCCTGTTCACCCCCACCTAGAACCGACCCTGGGTAAAACAGCCCCGCGTACCCTCTCCACAGCATTACAGTGGCTCGCGGTCTCTTACAAACCAAAAATAATGGCAAGGACAGGGTGGGCCGAAGTAGGTTTACTCTGAGTAGGCGAAACACAGGGTTTATTTTGTATTATCCTTTATGAATGAGTGTATTATTTATGTGTATACAACTGTAAACCTACTGTTGCCCACCCCTGTAGGTGCTGTTTCCTTTTCATAGGTTTTTCCTGATAAGTAGGTGTCAAAGCTTGTAAAGAAAAAAAGTATATTTCATGTGTGTGTGTGTGTGTGTGTGTGTGTGTGTGTGTAATGGTGAATTTACATTTTCTCGGTTTGGTTGCACGGCTGTTGTGGTTGCTTTGCGGTTGTGGGCAGATCCCACCCACCTACTCACTGTGGCGTTTCTTTTCTAGAGCCAGAATAGGACAGACTCATATACCATTGTGATCTGGGTGCACTTCTTCAGAAGGTACGCTCGCTGCACGCACGGGGAATGGGCGCTGGGCTCGGGGCTGACAGGCCAGGAGATCTGCATGCATTTTAACCACGGGCTCTCAGGGAAGGGAAGGGAAGGGAATAGAACGATGGGCAATCGGAGTAAGCTTGCGTGTGCTCTGGCCTCTCCTTGGCATTCATGCCCACTGTGGTTCCAGCAGAATTTCCACCCTGGGATTCCACAGAGACACCCTGGATTGAAGCTGATCGAAAGGAGGCCTTTGGGGTGGGGTGGGGATGGGGGGTTGTCAGAGGAAGGAGGCAGGCGAAAGGGATCTCAAGGCAACACAAGTTTTTCCTTGAAGAATGGTTGTTCTGGAATTCTTTACTCTGCCTTATTGCGCAATGAAACATGTTGCTGGGGGTCCTAGGAACACTGAGGAAACTATAACTGAACCCCTCACTTGTCCTAAAAGTCCTTCCTCCTGCTTGTGAGTCACAGCCATTCCCAACAGCGCCCCCTTGCTGCAGGGATGCCTCTTGCTCATGGATGCTTCATAGCCACACACACTATTGAGATGATCTTCCCAGGGCGTGAGTTTGTCTAAAGCCGGCTGTCCCCCTGGATTGCTCTGCCTTTGGAGAGCTGCAGCATGCCATGCGTTACTTACTCCTACACACATAATTCACAAGGTCACCTTCTCCACTGAACTTGTCACTTTCTACTGATATATTAGTTTTATAAGGAAAATTTTGACTTTCTTGATTGTAAATCGGGTTTTAAATGTGCATATTTTTCAAGAAAGAGAAGATATCAGGGCACAGTTGTCAGACGGTGTAATTTATTAGCCAGAGTAAGGCTCTGTGAGACTTTCAGTCCTCCATCTGCACACTGATTGGACTGTATATCTAGAAAGAGACAAAGACAAAGGCAGAGATAGAGAAAGAGACACACAGAGAGAGTCCACTTTCTAAAAGCCCGTGCTTGGTCATTACGTCAGACCAGACGTCGTGTAAGGACAGAGAATCCTACTGGAAACGTAAATACCAAATACCGAGAGGCTTAGTTAGGTGCGACAGTGCAAGGACACTTTATAAATATTTTGATAAGTAGATACAAAGGAGAGTGATGAACGAGGTGGCTGTGTTGCACTAGGCTGTGTTCACGGCCAGCGGAAATTCCTCATTTGCGTCAGCCAGCGGAGCTGCTTTCTGTTTGGAGCTCTAGTTCAATCCCAGTGCCTCCCAGTCAGGTGGGCAGCTTAGAGCCTCTGGACTTGAATCTGAACTTTCACTGAAGCAAGTACTAGGCATCATCGATGAAGGGAAGGATTGAAGTTCCCCACTGGGACTGAGTTTTCTTAAAAAGCCATTGAAAGAGCATGGATACTAGGCCAAAAGATAAACATGCAAAATAGCAAGTGGCAAGAGTCATTTGTTTCCTAATTCAGCGGTCGCCAACCGGGGGTCCGTGGACTACGGGTGGCCCGTGAGGTCCAAAAGGTTGGCGACCGCTGCCCTAATCGAAGAAAAGAACTAAATGACCTGTTTAGTAGTTTCTCAAGGAAGAATACTCGGTAAGCAGATGACATCGACTTAAATATACACTGAGTGGCCAGCTTATTATGACCTCTGAACATATAATAATCTGGCCACTCAGTGTATTTGTGTCTCAAATGGGAACCAAAAGTATTCTAGACTTTTGCTGGAGATCAACCACCTATTTGCCCTGAGCTTTCTGTCAGCCAGTGCAAAGGGGAAAACTGACCAGGTGCACGACTTATAGTATCTCTGATATCAAATCAATGAGGTACTCAAGAGAAGTACACTGAGTGGCCGGATTATTATGCGTTCAGAGATCATCATAACCTGGCCACTCAGTGTATATATCAGTATACCTTTTTATCAGTAACAATGGCATTTGGGTAGAACACTGAGCTGCAGGTAAGTCAGGATGAAGCCCCCTGCAGGTGTCACACGGATACTGTTCGCCTGTTCCAGAGGCGGGGCCGCACTTAGAGCCTGGATATGCACAAATCCCGGGCCTCCGGGGGCAGGGCCTGAGCTGAGCACACTGGCCACTGCGGCCAGGGCCTGGTCCCGCAGCCCCACAGCTGCTCACGCCAGGACTCTTTGACTGTCCTTTCTCGAAGGAACGAAAAAAAAACCCCGCTCAAAACTCTTGTCAGAAATACTGAGTCATCAGTCTTCTTTCATTAAATGCATATGTTGCCTTTATTTTGGGAGATGCGTAAGTGCTGAAACATGACTTAATAAAGTTTCTCGGGTATCCTGACAGTGTCCCTGTGAGTGGGAGAAGGCATGTTTCATAAAAAAAGAAAAGGAGGTGATTTTTACAAAAATTCACCCCACCCTTGAGATGATAAACATTTGGAGAGATTTCTCTCCTGCATTTTTTTTTTTAATTCATAGTAACCTTTTTAAAAAAAAAACAAAATTGGAATTACACTGTCTATATTGATATTTTTCTTGTACCTCATTGTTTTGAGAATGTTTTTCCGTATCATTAAGCATCCTTTAAGAATGTAAGTTCATTAGGAAACTACAGAAAATAAGTGACAGCACACCCCCAGGATAGAATACTGAAATTTTATATCCCCTAATGTGAAAGGAGCCGGAAATGCCTCTGTGGTGAGTGGTGTCGTTTTCATTCCTTGAGAACTATTATGTAAGTTACTGTACATGAGATGTTACAGGTTGTTCTTTTTTCCTACAAAGTAGATCATGATAATTCTAAAATGGAGCAGAACCATTTTACTGAGTCATTAGACTAAGTAAGAAGAAAAAGAGAAAAAGTAATGGAGTGCCTTCCTAGGAAATGGAAGACTTGCATTAGCCCTTGTATTTCACAGGCTGGAAACCAGGGATCTGAGCAAATATGAGGTGGCATGATTTTCTAGAATTCACTGACCTGGGGTATTTGTAATTCACATTCCCACCCAACTGCGGCCATCGATAGACCAGATGGTGAGGAATGTTTTTCCTAACTCAGTTTAACATGAGGACCAGGCCACAGAGAAGGCACTAAGCACGTAGTTCTGCTCTTACTTATTCAGATAATGAACATTCAGAAGCAAATCCACCTGTAGGCCCTTGAGGGGAGTCTCTGAAAGAGTGGAGGTTTGCTCCACTGGCCCAAAGATGGGGAGAAGTCAATGAACATCGAGGTTCCCTTTGTTTCTCAAGTACGCAGACTTGAAGGTTTTTAGCAACTTTATCCCGAACAAGGGTTTTATTTGTTAATACCAGTAGGACTTATACTTTACCACATAAGAAAATCAAGGAGTGTGGGAAATAACAAAGCATCTTTCTGTGAACCAGAGATATGGCTTTCCTGTAGGAAGATAATGATTACTAGTCATAATTCTTACACGCTCTTCCCTGCACTAAACACTTTACATGTGTTATTTAATTATCACACAACCAGTGGCAAATAGATACCATCATTCTATCCTACAGCTGAGGAGAGTAAGATTGGAGGGCCAGCTTCATTCATTCTTCCACGTAGTCCCTCAGAAACCACGATCCTGGCTCCTAATGCATGGCCAGCGTGGTTTGAGCGCTGGAGGTATGGTTAGCAATGGGCCACCATCTCTGCCTCCTGATGGAACAGATGGGACACCTAGTTCGGATTCTCATCTATTTGCCTGTCTCCAAACTGCTGAACCCAAGACTAAGAGTGCAATTTCATGAGGAACCTGTGAGATCTCCCAGGAGATCAGTAAATAACATAGCTTCTTAATGTATTTTCTTCCTGGTTTGAGAACCACCTTAGAATTAGGAATTAAAATAATCAGTGCTATGATGCATCAGTTGCTTTGGCTCCTTCACCAAAAAGAGTCTTATCGACCTCCAAGAAAGACACAAAGAATGCTTACAGGGCAGAGGTAGAGAAAGTTGTATTCACCAGTATTTACCTAGAACGTGAGAGTCATCACAATCACCAGTTAGATAGAACGGCAAAGACAGGCCTTAGCAAAACATTTTCACGTGATCCCCATCCATGAATACAGTGTTTGTTTGTTTGTTTATCTATCCAAGGGCCCTTATGAACCAGGTGAAAACATTTGTCGAGGTGACAGATGGTAGAACCAGAGCTTGAAAGTGTCATTTCATGGCCACATTCTCTCCACTCCACCACTCGGTAGGCTTTTCTAGGGAACACAGTCCCTGGCTATACCTTAGAGCTGTGCTCCATTAATGAACGGGAGGATCTTAACCCACTCCTAGCCTTAGGTGGATTGGATAAGCCCACAGACCCAGAAAGCAAGCACTTTGTTTTTGGAATAAAAATCTTTTTTTTTTTTTTGAACAGCCTAATAATGTCCACAGAACTTACTTTCCATAGGTTTACTAAAACTCTATCAGCAATTGACCAGGTACATTTCAAGTGTTTTTCAGTATCAGACCCCCTAGTCAAGGATTATACCACCAGGATGGCTTTAATGTTAAGAGCCAATTATATTCCTGTAAGAGTTAGTCATCGGAGAAAGCATAAAATCTGTCTGGGGCAGATCTGGGGACAAACATTAACCAACAATTCACAGCCCTGATTGAGGTGGTTTTATCTGGCTTTGGTTGTCTTTCTTAAACAAGCTGTTTCTCTTGCTTTATCTTCAAATGTGTGGCAAACCTGGTTTTATCAAACTAAACTAAGCCTAATCATGGGACATTATTTGGAAATGAAGTATTATTGTTGCATAATGGTTTAATAACATTGATAAGTACGTTATTTAACGAAGCTTATTGAAAGAAATGAATCTCAGCAGGCTTTTCTTTCTTAATGCAGGTATGATCTGATAAAAGGCTTAATTAGGTAACCTGGTAGCAAAATTGCGCATATGTCACTATCCAAAAACAATCAAAAGCACTGGGATAAAAAAGTAAGATTGGTTCATTGAAAATGCCCTACCCAGGAGTAAAATAAAGAG
Organism: Eptesicus fuscus; assembly: GCF_027574615.1. Taxonomy (NCBI): domain Eukaryota; kingdom Metazoa; phylum Chordata; class Mammalia; order Chiroptera; family Vespertilionidae; genus Eptesicus; species Eptesicus fuscus. Next base: position 95,661,166 of record NC_072480.1, read on the forward strand.
GCAATTACTGAATTTACTAAAATCCTCCTAACTTCTTCTTTCTGTGAGTATTATTACTTTGGTAGTAAGTGATTAACACAATATGGTGACTCTGACACCTATTTAGTTAGCTGCAATTGTGATCACATAAGTCATAAGATCATTAGTGCCAACTCTGGACATTTCATAATAACCTGTCCACTTCTCAGAGGGGAAGATAATTGGCTTTGATGAAGCCATTTCCGTCACATCAGTGTTGATTGTGAGGAGTGACTCGTTTAGTAACCATGGAAATGGTGCTGCCAGGAAGGATGAAGGGAGGGACATGTGTGCACACTTCCAGACCTGCTATTTTGTGGACACATCTAAGCAGGCATCCAAGTGCGTTAGAAGCATACTTAATGTCGCATAAAACCGGACTCGTTTGGTTTTGCTTTCCCTTCACAGTTTTGCTGATGCTCTATCACAGCCTCAGAATTAGGCAATGGAATACTTCACTCCCGGAACCCTATGTTCCTTCCAGAAATGGGCCTCATATTTAAAGATGCGTGTCCAAACGCGCTAAAAACAGACCCTCCTCCCAGACACATTTCCCCTGCTTCTATTTCTGAAAGCCCTGGTTAATGTCCAGGCTCCCGTACTATATTTATCTGTGTATTTGTGTCTCTATTTTTCTGGCATCTGTTTCCATAATTTTTTAATATTTATATATATATATATATATATATATATATATATATATATACTTATAGGGCATCAACACAAAAAAAGCAAAGCACATCAAGAAAATAGGCAACCAATCTCCTTATTCACTCAAACTCAGTCTAGTTAAGTTGAAAATATGTATATATATTTTAACACGGTTTCATTTGTTCAGCTTAAGTAGCACAGAGCTCTTATCAAGTAAGCTTTGTGAGATTTAGTATCTTTGGGGATAGGTCATTTAAAAATGACCCATGAAAGCTTGGGTCTTTTCCTATTTTTAAGTATGTTCTACTAATCTTCTACTAATATGTTCCTTTGTAATTCAGCAAGTATTTGCTGAAAGCCAACCATGTATAAGGCACACTGAAGAATACAAAAGGGAATGAACATGGTCCCTGCCCTCAATAAAACATAAGCGCAGATAACATAATGTACACAGACAAGGAACTATATTAGCGTAAATGAGAAGGAGCAATTTATGTTGTTGACTTAGAGGCTACTTTGAGATGGGCCTTCGAGAATGGGTGTGATTTTAAGAGTATTTAGGAGTAACCCCAGTGGCGGAAACATCACAAAAGAGGTGACTCACAGTCCTATCTGCCTGGCCACAGTCATGCTCTCCTGGAAGACAGGGATTTGCTTTGATTATCTTGGCACCCCAAGGACCCAGAACAATGTCTGACACATGGTAGGCGTCCCGTTGAAAAGGTGCTGATTAAACTGAAATGGAGGCTGAAATATAAAATATACCAAAAAAAAAAAAGAAAAAAGGCAGCAAAAACTCCAGTTTGACTAATGAACAGAATATGAGATGGGGACTAGACGATAAGAACTTGAATGTTAGGTTGGGAACATATTGTGCTGGACTTGATTTGGAATTTATTAATAGATAATGCGAAGTCACTGGTCCTTTTCAAAAGACTAACCTTGTCACAATTGCAACATGGGATGGAGAGAGAGAGAGAGAGAGAGAGAGAGAGAGAGAGAGAGAGAGAGAGAGAGAGGTTAATTGGGGGAAGACTAGCCACAAGAAAGCCAATCAAAAGATTGTGATGACAACTTTTTTACTAAAATGGGATTGAAAGGACAGATGATGAGCCTGAAGTTAGTAGCAGTAGTTACAAGTACTATATAAAGAACAAAAATCAAAGATAAAGACAACAAGAGCTAATATTTAATGATCAATGCTATGTCCAAGAACAAAGTAAAATTTCGATGAATTACCTCTTGGGCCTCTTACCACAAAGTTGCACTTCACACGTTTATAGGTGAGGAAATTGAGACTTGCAGGAATTAAGTAACCTCCCAAGGAAGCTCTGCTAGATGCTATATAGGGTGCTCTATTTCGTCCGATCCCCTGGAACAGAGTATTACATGACAGGGGCCAGAAACCACATTTACAAGCTTTGTCAAATGCAACTTCTCCTTTGAATACCAATGATTCGCTAGAATATCCAGTATTCATGGTAATAATTCCAAACTAGAATCTATGCAGCCTGGCACTTTTTGCAAGATAATTCCCACCTTTTTGTAACCACTGGATTATAGCAGGCTCTGATGGTTTATAGCCATTGACCCACAAAAGGCTGAAGTTCATTGCAAATATTAACAGAAGAAATCCTCAAAAATAGATGCCTAAATCTTTTTATGGAACTAGTCAAAGATGGGCTATAATCATGTGTGTGTTGTGTGTGTGTGTGTGTGTGTGTGTTTAAAACACGCCTTTCTATTAAAGCATAAATTGGCAACACAATCTTATATGTGATTCATGTTTTAAAAACGAGCATTTATGATGTGCAAGGTGCTGAACTAGATGCAATGAGAGATAAATCATGAAAAAGAAATTCATTTGATCTCACAGATATAGTGAGAGAAACAGACATGGAGGAAATAAATATTCCAGTATTGCTCCAGGAAAGTGTTTTGAGAACACAGAAACTGTTATCACAGTCAATACATCAGATACGTGAACAAGCGAGTTCTAGAGTCTCTGTGCCTAAGGCTGTGAGGGACACAGGCATGATTTCATAGACTGTTATTGACTTGGAAATACATGGTATGCTACAGAATTGAACAGATTAAGAGCATTTAAAAAAACACACAGAGTCATTCAGGAAGGATTACGTTGAAGGATGGGTGGGATTTGGGGAAATAAGAAAGTTAAGGAAATTTTCTATCCGGATTGGGAAGGCAGCATGAACGCCCCTGGTGGGTTTCAGGAAGAGCATATGGATGGTGCTGAAGGGAGGGGAGCGGCGGAAGGTGAGACTTAGAAAGTGGAGTCAGGTCAGGGGCTGGCCACGAGGTCATACTATTGCTAGAAGCTGACCTCTTGGACAATAGAAGGTTTGAAGAAAAGAGAGAGGTAATTGAGCTAGGTTTTAGGAAGGGTCCCCTGGCAACGGTATAAATGACTGCAGTGAAAGTTAGGAAAGTTAAGTTAGGGACACCTACTTTAGATCTGAAAGACAAACTATGAATGTGATCATGGGACGGCACATTAGGAAACTGTTACAGAGGTAATTCTGCAAACAGACCAGAAAATAATTGGTTTTGAAGGATAACTATGAAGACCATTAACTCACTACTCATTCCTTTGCCCTATTTTCTTTGTGTATGAAACACCCCAAATAGTCAATATAAACAACCGGTCTCTATGATGTGCACTGACCACCAGGGGGCAGATGCTCAACGCAAGAGCTGCCCCCTGGTGGTCAGTGTGCTCCCACAGGGGGAGCGCCACTTAGCCAGAAGCCAGGCTCATGGCTGGTGAGTGCAGCGTTGGTGGCAGGAGCCTCTCCCGCCTCTGCACCAGCAGTTGGACATCCCCCGAGGGGTCCCAGACTGCTAGAGGGTGCAGCCAGGCTGAGGGGACCCCTCCCCCACCCAGTGCATGAATGGCATGCACCGGGGCTCTAGTTTTCTCATAATCTTCATAGGAACTGATTGCTGTTAACATATGTTGCTTAGGTTTAAGCTTATGAAAATATACCCTGTTACGTGTGATCTATAACTGAAACTAAATTAGTACTTGTTTTTTAAAGCAGGTGATTGTTTTCAAAGTTTCTAAGGGAGTTGGAACAAAAGGGTACTTTTCTGTGTGTTTTTGGCCAAGTGGCTGTCACCCCAGAGCGAGAAGACACGTGTGTTATTTCGGCTGCTTACCTTCGTGGCCAGAGCTGCTTCGCAAACGCGACATACCTTTCAGTGGCTCTGGGGTGGGTTCATTTCTCAGATGGCTTTTCTTCTTCCCCCTTTGATGATGCAGATTCAGCTCTGTCCCACTCCAGCTATTGAAACAAAATAAAATTATACTCCATCTTAGAAAACTGGTTCTTTCCCCGGCACTTTGGGTGCCCATTTTGGTCAGGGTTTCGGGTCACCTTTGAGGAGTGTTAAAAGCTCAGGTGCTTTCTTGTACAGAGACATTTAATATCAAAAGTGTTATCAGTGCTTCAGCCTTAATCAAAGGAAAGAGGGGACAAAGTTCTTAGACTGAACGAGGGATGAAGGAAAAGGATGCTGTGCTCTCTTCAAGTCCCGCTCTTTCAACAGCTTTCTCAAAACTGCCCCAGAATGACCAGTGCTCCATTCCTCATTCTTTTCATCACCAACCAGATGCCAGAAACAGAGTCACTGGAGAGGAGCCTTAGGCAAAGCCTAAAGTGATATTCAGGATTTTCACACCTCTAGAAATATCCACAGGGCAACATAGCTGTTTCACGCTAAACTTGATTTTAAAAATTGCAGAAACAGTTTTCCAAACAATGCCACTTTCTAACTCAATACCCAATGAACAACAATAATAAATATAACTGCCCATAGCTCATTAGGATTGAAGAATCCTTTTGAGGTCCAGAGAATTAGAAAGTCTCCTGTCTCATTAGAATTTCGTGGATGTTTTTCACATAAAAACAAAACAAGCACCAGCTGGCTTGGCTCAGTGGATAGAGCAGTTGGCCTGCAGACTGAAGGGTCCCAGGTTCAATTCTGGTCAAGGGCAAATGCACAGGTTGCAGGCTCGATCCCTAGTAGGGGGCGTGCAGGAGGCAGCCGATCAATGATTCTCTCTCATCATTGATGTTTCTGTCTCTCTTTCCCTCTCTCAAAAATCAATAATATAGATAGGTAGATAGATTAAATAGATAGATATAGATAGATAGATGATAGATAGATAGATAGATAGATACATATATATATGAAAAAAACTCTGAAAGTACCATATACATCCCCACCCATGCTCCAGATGAGTAGATGGAGCTTATACATGATCTTATAAGTGTTTTATCGCTCTTCCTGGGCCCAGTGACAAAGCACAATCTCCTTTCATTGATTTCTTGTGGATTTTCTTTTTGAAGTGCAATTTGTTCTAACATCCCTTAGGGAACTCATGGCCCTTTAACAGGAATCCCTGGTGTTCATTTATATAATGACTTGGGACTTACAGTATTGTCTTGGCTAAAGTCTAAAGAACTTCTCATTTTTCTCCCCTACTACATTTTGCTGCCCATTGAGAAGGTTGTTTTGGAGAAAAATTCTAGTCTCACATGATAGTTTCCTCTACATTATTTGGAAGTTGAGCAATGCAAGGCCTAATTACAAGGAACAAAGGTCTCTAATTTCTCAGAGGAAGTCCTCAGGACTCTGGACCGGCGCCCTTCCTCAAGTGATTGATGGAGTCTCTGACTAAAACAGCTCTTGTTTGCCCCTGTTTCCAATGTGCATGTTCGAACAGAGACCATTTGACTCGGCAGAAGATTCTGGGTATTTTCATCGCCCACTTTACCGGAAACATTGGGCTTCTCTGACGCTGTGGTCTAGGCTTCATCTTCTGATTAGACCAAAAGAATTATCCCTTCTCCGTAGTGTTTGCCTCCGCACCCTGTCTGCCTTTCACATCTGGATCCAAATTCTAACTGAATGTGACGAAACAGCGCAAAGGTTGCCTACATGGCTTCAGAGGTCCGCTGCTACCTGTTCTGTGACTCATTCAGAAAGACAAAGCGATGTGCCCACGGCCACACGGACAATTAGGGGTTGAAGTCATGGCTGGGGTCTAAATGTTTTCAAAATCTTTACTGAAATATAATTCACAAGTAAAATCATACACTGTGATGATCTGAAATATGTATATCCTGTGAAAAGATTTCCCCCATCAAGTTAATTAACACTTCACATATTAATCTGTGTGTGTGTATCTATGTGTTTATATATATATATATAGATATATATATAGATATATATATATATATTCTTGATTTCAGAGAGGAAGGGAGAGAGAGAGAAACATCAATGATGAGAGAGAGTCATTGATCAGCTGCCTCCTGCACACCCCCTACTGGGGATTCTACAACTCGGGCATGTGCTCTGACTGGGAATCAAACTGTGACCTCCTAGTTCATCGGTCCACGCTCAACCACTGAGCCTCACCAGCCATGCTGTTATGTTTTTAGATCAGCCACATTGCCTCAGGCCAAAGGATAGCTTGATCAATACCTCCAATTTATTCTTTGAGATGATAATGAAAATACCTTTCAAAAATTCAGTAATTGTGGTCACTAGGTCCTAAAATCAAAGGATCATAAACAAGCATCTTCCAGCGCCTGGTACAGTTTTCTTACAGGTGGAACACCTGTAAGACTGGAGACGTTCTCCTTATAATCATGCATAAATGTAAACTGAATGAAATTATTAAATTTTCTGGATTCCAACTGTGGTAGCCCCTTCATTGGGATCAACGCTCAGTGCTGTTACAGAGATCCCAAATAATAGAGCTTACACAGGAGAGATGCTATTGCCCGCTCGGATGAGAGCACGGGTTGGCAGTGCAGGGCGAGCATCTCCATAATTGTCTGGGCTTCCCTTACGAGATCACGATGGCTGATCCACATCCTAACACTTGGTCCGCAGTCCAGCCAGCAGAGAGAAGAAAGGGGACAGCAGAGGCAGAGTGCCTTCCCTTTAAACCAGGGCACACACTTCCTCTCACACTCTGGCCAAAGTGCGGTCACAACCCCAGGGAAACTGAGAGGTGTCCTCTTAGCCTGGCTAAGGCTGTGGCCCAGCTAGAACTTCCCCTGCCAGGGAAGGAGGAGAGGCGGGGTAGCAGAGGGCACTGGTGATCTCCGCCCTGTGCAGTGACCACGCTGCAGTCTCCTACCACAGGATCAGAGAGCTTTCTGGCCACATATTACTAGGGCCTTCGTTTTCAAAACAGATTAGAAACGCATCCTGGATGATTTCAACAATCAAGGGAGGATTTCTCACCTTGTCAAGTGCTACTCCTCTGCAGCTGAAAGCTAACACCTTGTGCTAAGCTAGTCAGAGCCAAACAGAATTAATTAGAGTATGCTTGTCACTGAAATATCAGGACAAATGTTCTTGAAACATGGCACTTTCTCCCTTTGCCTTTTTTCCCCCTCATCTGGTTTATTTACAATAAAAAAAGTAGGTTGAGGGATGAAGTTGCAGAAACGGATCCTTCTAACTGTTACTCTATATATCGCATAACCGATAACCAAATGCTGGAGAGAAAAACGTATCTGAATTGTGTCAGCATAGGCTGCCCCAGCCTGGATCACGTTGAATAATTAATGACAGTGTACGGTTCGTGCTGGTTTGAGGCTCTATAAAAATAGCACTGGCAAGTCTGGTGAGGCCATCCTCCACGGAGCCTTCTCCCCTCGGCACCAGGGCTGTGACTGGCACCTGCTGCTCCGCCAAGCCAGAAAAACCGAGTTTCCCTTTTTCTTTCTTTTATTTTTCTTCTTTTCTATTTTTGGGTAACCGCTCTTTAAGAAAATATTTGCCTGAGTAATTTTTAAAATGCACCATTTAAGCCCAGCCGGTATGGCCCAGTAGTTGAACATCAGCCTATGAACCTGGAGGTCACAGTTCGATTCCCAGTCAGGGCACATGGCCAGGTTGTGGGCTCCATCCCTAGTGTGAGGTGTGCAGGAGGCAGCCGGTCAATGATTCTCTCTCATCATTGATGTTTCTATCTCTCTCTCTCTCTCTCCCTCTCCCTTCCTTTCTGAAATCAATAAAAATATTTTTTAAACACACCATTCAACAACTATCACATAACTTTATATAATGAACTAGTGGCCCGATGCACGAATGAAGATTCGTGCAAGAATGGGCCTTTGTTCCCCTGGCTGTCGGCACCGCCTTCACTCTGGTGGGAGCAGCCTTTCTGCTCTGGCCCGGAGCCACCTTTCCGCTCAGACCTAGAGGTGCCTTTCTGCCTTTCCAGCTGCCCAGAGGCCCAGAGCAGCTGGGGTGGTGCAGAATGCCTGCGTCCCGTCCCATCCCCGGCCTCTAGGTGCCTGTGTATTCAAATTAACCCACCATCTTTGTTGGGTTTATTTGCATACTCACTCCTGATTGACTGGTGGGCATCTCGAAGGTATGGTCAATTAGCATGTTAATCTTTTATTAGGTAGATAGACAAGACAAGCTGCCTTTTTTTTTTTTTTTTTTTTTTTTACAGCTTGTCTTGTCTATTGATTCTAGTTTAGAGTCCTTGGGCAAACTTGCTATTTAATGGAACTTGACAGTCCATCTGCAGAGAGTCTTAACTCATTTGTGGAGCAAAAGCAAACCAGCTCGCTGTTTCTGGTTAAAGCTCTGGGTTTCCACATTTTGGCTGAGAGCTAACCTGCAGAGGAAATTATAGCACACAACTGCTCTTTTAAAGAGAGGTCGTAAAATGATGAAACTGTGCAGATTAAGAAAACATTGTCTACATGTTCCATCTCTCTCGGCTGCAAAGGAGGACACTGACATCCACAAAGGCAGAAAGGTTCCTGAAGGCACCCACCCAGTTCGTGGCCAGAACTCGGATCGCCCAAATCCCGGAGAAGTGCGCTGTCTGTTGACTGGCAGGCCCGGCAACATGACCCTAGTGGCATAAACATAAATGCTCTGTGCACAGGCTGTGCTGCATATGTCGCCAACCTTGAGTGGCCTGAGGCACGTGTCCACTCAGTTACTGAGAATAAGGTGGGAATCAACAACCAACAGAACCCGAGACTTAAGAAACCCCTCTCTGTTTCCTTGAACTTCTCCTGCTCTGGTGAGTCTGCCCTGTCTTTCTAAACTCATGGCTTTCCAAGATTTTGAAGTTTCATACTCTTGGGTGGTGATGAGCTATATCCAGGCCACCGATAATTCTTTTTTTAAAAAAATACTTTTATTTATATCAGATAGGAAGGGAGAGGAAAAGGGAGATAGAAACATCAATAATGAGAGAGAATTATTGATTGGCTGCCTCCTGCACACTCCACACTGGGGATCGAGCCCACAACCCGGGCCTGTGCCTTGACCAGGAATGGAACTGTGACCTCCTAATTCATAAGTCAGTCAGGGCTCAACCACTGAGCCACGCTGACCAGGGCACTGATAACTCTAATAACCATAGTGAAGATGATAGATTATATTTCTTTAATCATTCTTTGTGCCTGGTACCTTTCTAAAGTACACAATTTTGAAGGCTATTACATTATTTCATTACAATGACATGTATTAATTCCTCACATTGAGCCTATGAGGTATGTATTATTATTTTTCCCATTTTTTAGTTGTGGAACCTGAGGCACAGAACACGTACATAATTCACCCCAAGTCACACAGCTAGTAAGTAGCAAGAATTACTATTGAAACCCAGATGGTTACTTTTAATCCCTAAACCGTATTGGCTATCCTAAAAAAAAGAATTATGTATCTCCTAACTGTATGCACGGGAAACAGGTGGCATAATGGAGTGAGCCCAGTCCTGGTCCTGGGGCCAGAAGAGTTACAGTCTGTTCTCTTTGTATTTGACCTTCATCCAGAGGGTTGGGCTAATTATACTTCTCAGTCCGTGGCCTTTTATTTCCTTTGACCTTGCTAGGCTCCTCCGTGCCTGTGTAAGCACTTCTTTTAAACCATAAGCCACCCACCATATCTATCATAATACTGTTTTTAAAGAAGTTAGCAAAAAAAAAAGTATGTTTCCATTTGGTTGAACTAGTAATATGTATTGAACACTGGTCACATGCCCATCACAACTGGAGAAATGCCGCCCTTGCTCTGATAACAGTTCTTATCATTCTGCTGCACACATCTTCGAGGCTCCCTCCATCTCCTCCCTCCACGCCAAACAGTCCAGGTTTCAGTACCCACTGCAAGTAACAGGGGGAAAAAATGGTTCTTAGGCAATCGCTGCCTTTGATTTTCCTGTTGGCATTTCGACAGTGGGCGGTTATGCCCTGTAATCAAAGGAAAGTATAAACCGTTCATCTCCTAGCAACTCACTGGAGATTACTGGCAGGGAATAATTTGTGGGGCCGAGTCTGAGTCCGTATAATTTCAGACTCTGAAGCCAGCGAGTTCCTGCTCTGGGCCATTAACTCTCCTCAGTGCCCTGCAAACACAGGAACCCCGGTGTTGATGCTGCTGCCGGAAGAATGTGCATTAAAATATCCCAAACGCAGGCAGCTGTACGTGAAAGAGACGGAGGAGTTGGATGATCACGTCTGTAGTTGTTAAAAATCTAATTGCAACTAAACATCACTAGGAATCGAGATCATTTTTGCTGCTCTGCAGCTTCCCTTTGCCGAAGCCCGTTCCCCAACCCTCTGATACGAGGGAACACCTGTGGCCCCGGCCTCCCAGCATGCTTGCCACCCCTGATGTGTTCTCCCATGGGCTTCTTATCTGCCCACACAGGCTGGTGCGCCGGGGAGCCCAGCCAATCAAACGCAGCTCCTCGTCAGTGTCAGGAAGCTGCTGCTCCTGGACCGTGACGTACAAAGTGCAGGTGCGATCAACACCCGCTTTCTCAGCCATCTGCGCCTCAGGGAAACAGCTGTGACTGGGAGGATGCATCCCATCTCGTCACAGAAGATTCAGTGCCGTCCTTAAAATTAGGTTATAAAAAGAGGAAACCTGACTCGGGAATGTATTTGAATGAATGACCAAGAAATGCTTCAGCCACTAGTCACATGTATCAACACCAAAGGAACATCCACGGTGCATAGCAGTCGTAGTGACATTGTGGGCGTCACACGCTTGACCCACTTCTAAGGGCTTTGTGTATATCAACACATTGCGGGCCAGTAGTTTTATTGCTAGCTTTTCCCAGTGGCCAGATAAGTTCCTATGGAACGAGTACGAAAAATGTCTTACATAAACGTTAAAGGCACACGTTAAAATTAAATACCCATTGCATTTTGAAGTTATTTATTACATGTTCTTACAAGCTACTATCTTTTCAAAGTATGATACTTTGTAAAACACTGTGTGATAGGAAGCGAGAATTCTCGTGATCCGTCCGCAGTGTGTTAATCACCGCACCCTTCTACAACCCTAGGAGGTCGGCACCGTTGTCATCTCTATGTAGAGAGGAGGAAACCCAGTCAGGTTCAGGGAGTGGATATGGTAGAATGGGCTTTTAACCCAGTTGTCTCGGCCCCAAAGTCTGCATTCTAGATCACCACTCCCGCCCACCCCAACAGGAGACATGGTCATAGCACCACTCCCATCTCTCTGTCTCGTACCCGAGGGCAGAGGGTGATGCTACAGTCCTTGAAAATAACAATGATCTGGAGCATAAACATTAGTTCGGAAATACTTTTTCTATAAATTCCTTGGATGAATCAGAAATGTGTCTGTCTGTATTTATTATAAAGAGGAAGAGGCCTGCTTTCTTTTAGGTGTGTGGTTGGTACATAGGAAAGTATTCTTGTTCTGAGCAGACTAAAGACATGGAAAGAAGACTCTACCTCTGCCCCGTGCCCTTCAGGAGCACTATAGGACTTTGTGCAGTGAGCATGTGCAGCCTTCTTTTAAAAATATTCTGGTGCATATGCCAGAAACACTTACTGAGCAGTTAGTATTCATGATTTAACTGATGAGCATTTAGCGTTTTTCATTTATTATTTTTTATCTCTGTCTTTAAGCCTTTTATAGCTGAGAGATGGAAACATGAATGGAGCTGTCACTCATGCATTCTTCGAAAGGATTTTGATTCTGTCTGCATTTCCAGTCCTTTATATTTCAAATTATTGAGTGCCGGAAATTTTCTACTCACTACATAAAATAGTTTTTAATATACTTTTATTAAAAATAATTTTTTAAAGTACACTGGAGTGTTTTTTTCCCGGAAAGTTAGAACATAGGAAAAAAGTAGGGTTAATTTTACCAGTGTTTTTTCTGATTTTAAAATTTCAGTCCCATTTTTATTCAGCCTTAATTATTCTGAAGAAAAATTAAAATTTTTCTTCTTTAATCTGACATGTTATTTTGTTTTCTATCTTGCCTTTTCCCAACTTCATTATCTCTCTCTGGAAGTGCAGGAGTTACCTCTTAGAGAAAGAAGCTATAAATTGCTGGAGATTAATATTAAAAAACAATGAATTTTGTTGTTATCTCTGTTTGGCCACATTGCCTCAGATAATCATATTTTATGCCTAAATCAACATAATTTATTCCTTAATATCCCTCTTTCCAAAAGCAGAATCATTAAGTAAAATAAATTTGTTTTTAGTTGCAAACAAATTCATGTATATATGAGATACATCCTGATATTTCCTAAAACTTATCATAAAAAATGCCACTGTAAAGTAGATATATTTTTAGATAGTGATTTACAAGCCTTTAAATTGTATTCCAAAAATACAATTCCTTATCTTTTCATAGAGTCATGCTTTCCAATATGACCTAAGTGGAAGTTTTAAAAGATTTGAGATACACACATAGCAAGATGTTATTATTTATTATTGCTTTAAAACCTTTTTCCTGTGCAAATTTTAGGTTACAAGTTCTGTGTGCAGATGCGGTAGAAAAGAGTATAAAGCAAATTTCAGTAAAGATGGCTCAACATTAAGTTTGTGCAATCTGCCACAATTCTACATGATGGCAGCTCAGTGAATTCATGAAACTCAAGTACAGACCAAGTACAGTCAGAGGGCCAGCTGGGTACCAATGGTATGAGTTGAGGCTCATTGTAAGACTTGGCTCAAAAACACCCTACACCCCAGCCTGCTGGCTTCTCCCATTCTTTGGGATACTCCTTTGGAAAGAAATGGAAAACAACCTGTTAAAATGCAAATGTGTTATTTTTATAAGGCACTACCTCATCATTCATCTTAACGAAACTCAAAGAAATCAAATGTAAGATAAGAAACCAGCCATCTGTGCATTTAAATCATGAGGGTTGTCATCATGAAGAAAGTAATGTTTTCACTGTACTCAGGATAGGCAGTAGTTATTCTATCCCTTTCATAGAATTGAAAATTAAGATCATGAGCAGTGGTGGCGATCCCACATTTCACTGAATTGCGTCAGCACTGTTTGGAATCAGTGCCCATGATCAGAGTCCAAAGTTCGATCATGATTGTCTAGTCTCACATGGAAGACAACAGCGGCAAATAATGGTGTTCAGTAGGCACACGGGGCAATATTAATTATGGGATGCTGCACTATAGTGACAGTGAGCCACTAGCAAACAATAATGATTATAGTTTCTATTGATCAAGCTATAAAGCACTGACTCGTTCCACTCCTTCACGTTCTCTTGCACTCCTGCCCACACAGCAATATTTCTCCCAGCTGCCTAAGTGGTCAAGTCCATAAAGTTGACTACCTCTGCACATTTCCTAAAGGAAAAAAAAAGATTGATTTCAGCAATTTGTAATACTCATCCCTTCCCCTAACTACCCTGGGTGGGGCCACCGGATGCCAATGTGTGGGTGGAACCCCTCTGTAGACTCCACCTCATGACTGAATTTCCTGCCTCTGAAGCAAATTCTTCTGATAATGATCCCAAGTCTTCTGAGTTTATATCCTTACCGTGGGAAAGAGATAACAAACAAACATGTAGGATGAGAGATGGTCCGAAGTGCTCTGAAGAAAAAACTCTCAAGTGTAAATAAAATATGGAGGAGGCATTTTATATGGGTGGTTAGAAAAGGTCTCTGATAGGTGGTATTTGAGGATGGACCTGAAGAACGAAAGGAGAGAGCTAGAGTGTCCCAGGCACAGACAAGGACTCTGGGGTCCTTTAGGCTTGGCATATTCAAGAAGAAGTGAGGGTCAGAGAGCTCAGAGCAGAGGAAACAAAGCAAGAGAGAGTGGCAGCAATGAAACCAGAGACATGGTGAGGGCTCAGGGCATGGAGGACCCTGAAGGCCCTGGAGAGGATGGGAGATGGGAGGCCACTGAAGAGTTTTGAACAGGAGAATAAGTGATCTCTCTTGGATTTTGAAGACATTATTCTGAGAACCTTGGGAACAGTAGAATGCAGGTCATAGAAGTGGACTACAGAAGACTAATCACAAGGCTACTAAAACATTTCAGATTTAGACTAAGGTATGAGTGGCAGTGGAGAGGTGATGATGACAAGTATTAGGATTCCGGATCTATTTTGAAGGCAGAGATTGAAGGACATGCTCATAAGTGAGGGGAAGGGATGTAAGAGGTAATTTGAGTCAAATGTCATGTCACTGGCTTTGATCTGGGCAACCGAAATGGTGATGCTGTTTACAGAGAAGGGAGATGTTCCAGGAAGAAAGGGTGGATGGATGGTGGGGCGGAATGAGGGGCCAAGTTGGTGTGTCTGGGAGACATCTAAGTGGGCACAGTGAATAGGCAGTGATATTCTAAGTCTGGCATTCTGAGGACAGGCAGGGGCTAGAGAAGTAAATGTAGGATTCTTCAAGCAGCACTAATTTCAGTGACATAGCCCCTTTTTCAAACACATCACATAGTTTAAAAAATATGCTTTTATTGATTTCAGAGAGAAAGTGAGGCAGAGAGAGAGAGAGAGAAGAGAAACATCAATGATGAGAATCATTGATTGGCTTTCTTCTGCACGCCCCCTAGTGGGGATCGAGCCCACAACCTAGGCATGTGCCCTGACCGGGAATTGAACCATGACCTCCGGGTTCATAGGTCAAAGCTCAACCACTGAACCACACTGGCCAGGCCAAACACATCACATCTTACTCTGAGATTGCCTCAAGTATGACTGCCTACACCCCTGTATAAGTTTGGGAATTTTGCTTGGGAGGAGTAGAGATCCGATTATGATGAAAGAAAAAAATAATGTAAAAAGACGACGGGAGGTGAAAACGTGGAACAAGGGTGGCAGGGTGCCAACCACATGCCTCAGCTGCTCTGTGATGGCTGGAGGTGTCTTGTCCCTTAGCCCTCATTTGGATGACGCTATACAGCAAGAGGCCACCTGAACTAAACATCAATGCGAACCATACATTCCTACAAAGTCCTCTAGTTGAACTTGAGAAACATGATATCTGTCCAAACAAGTTGCCTACATCTCTCACACAATTCTATCTCGTTGGATCGTAGAAGGCATTAAGTTGTTTTTTAAAGCAATTCCCAACATCTAGTGAGTAATATACGTGCTACGTTTTGGACACATTTATTTGCCATTTCCTAACAGAGCTATGACTCAGCTGTGCGTCTCTGAAGGCCCATCCGCGTTTACCCAAAGAGCTTGGTTTCTCTAAGCTCCATCGGCAGCGTGGTCTGGGGCATCTCCACTGGCGGCCTACCCGCTGGCCTCCCACGCAGTGGGCAGCAGACTGGCGAGTGCTCACTTTGTCATTAGGCACCGCTAACGCATGACTCAAGTTCCGTAACCGGTAAGACGGGGGCGCCTGCAGCAGGAAAGCAGCCGGTCTCTTCCACGCTCAGCAAAGTCAAACACGAAAAACACTTCAGTGCTGGCAACTAGCAACCATAATGCAAATACAGGCATCGCGCCTTCATGGGGGAAAGGACTGACATGGTTACTGTGGGGAAATGCATTCCATCCATCTTGAAATTCTGGGGTAAATGTAGTCTAATATCAAATAGGAGAAATCAGACACACTCCACCAGCAATAGAAAAATTGCCCTTTACTTGTTTTTAAAAAATGACATCAGTAATAACTTTAAACACTTTATACCATTTGGCCACTAACATGAGGGTATTTTATGTCCCAAGATGAGAAGCAGCAAGGCATCCTCAGCCAGCAGACCTTGGGGACGAGGCCGCACTCTCTGTCTTACAGCTTAGGCGTCCAGATCTCCGGTTAGGGCAAGTTTTGTGCAAGCAAAGCTAAGATGGTGATGGTGACTTTCAGTCCTGGGGACAAGAATCCTAGGGTACTAGAACTAACAAAAATTAGAGGCCTAGTTCCCTTAGTTTTACAGATGAGGGAACTGAGGCCTGTGACTTTAAGTGACTTTAAGTGTTTCTTCCCTCAAAGTGCTTATGACATATGAGAAAGGCAATGCATGTGAAAAGTTAAATAAAAGGGCAGTCATAGCAGAAAGCTGCAAGAGAGTCTATGATTCAATGTCAGATGAACGGCCCCGTGCTAAGCCTGTAGAAACCTGCAAAGATGTGGGTGATTGGGCCCGGGTGGGGAGATGGGAGCAGCTTGAACCAAATTTCGAAAAGCAAGTGTGTGTGGTTTTGATAAGGACAGCCGGGATTTTGAGAACATCAAAGGCTTATGATAGGGAAAAGGAGGTTGGTTTTCCTGCCAAGTCACATGGATCTATTCTTTTAAACGTAGGCATGTGGATATGCTATGATTTACTTATACGTTTATTTTCATTTCATTTAAAAAGTAACAAGAATGCATCGTAAACACTTGGAAAATCAGAGAAGTCACCCATAATTATTCCTACCCTATTACAAACAATTGGTCTTTCTTTCAAACCTACCAGTAAGTTTTAGCAAAATGTAAGCTCCTTTATCGTAAATTCAGTTTCCCTTTATATTTTTAAACTGGAGAGATCTTGGGTTCACAATAAGAACTGAATTGAATTTCTTAACAAACAAAAGAAGGGAAACTCAAGTTTATACATAATCAGTTCTGACTTTTAAGCGTTGATATATATTGAAAAAACTGCATGGAGAAAGAAGAGAGAAAAACATATAATCACACACAGGTAGCCACAGATACAAATATGGCTAAATTGGGGAAATGCTGACATAATGTTTTAATCAGATTTTAAAAGCAGTGATAACGATAAAGATAATACTGAGCTGGCTTGAAAAGTATTTTATTTGCATCTTTGAAAGACGCTCACTTTGAAACTACTGCTACTGTAGGGCCTTTCCCCATTGCTGTACTGGCTTGAAGGTTGCCATTAGCACCCGGAAGGGAGGAAGGGAGAGAGATAGCGGCAGGCGCCCTGGAGGGTGGAAAGAACCTATGAGATAACTCCAGGGAGAACTCAAAATAGCTGGTCAGTCTTTTGCCAAATGTATATGAAGTAATTTACTTTTTATAAGGTTCCTTCAGCTGAATAAAATGATTTCACTTTTGAACGTTTCTGTGATCCTAACAAAAACATGACTCATCCATCCGATGGCTCATTCTTCCTCCTGAGGCTACACCTCCGTAATCGGGAGGCAGGAGGAATCAGTGGAGCCACAGAGGGTGGTCTGATGATGGCTTTGCTGCTTGCAAAGTAAACAGATGCCCTGTGTGCTTCCTGTCTTTGCATTGACGTGTACCTCTGACGATATAGCTTCTGGGCTGAAGATGTTTGTTGTTTTGTAGTACTACACACACACACACACACACACACACACACACACACACACACACACACACACGTCAGGGCAGACGAGCTTGCAATGTTCGCCGCGCCGTCCAGACGTTGTTGAGGAGGCTGCTTGACTGACTGATGAGGGTTTGCTCTTCATCCAGAAGCCTCTTCCCCCTGGGAAGTGAGGGTCCAAGTCGCTTCAATTCATTATCTGATTCTGTGAGAGCCACCTCAGCTCAAAGGCATAGAAGAAGCCTGGCTCCTTAAGGGGGGACGAAGATGGGCCTGGGGCAGCCTGTGCCGGTGACCTCAGTAGAATGCTGGCTCAGAGACCTCCTGAGAAGGCACCAGAGGACTCCCGCCCTGTCTCGGGGTATTCCTTTAGCGTCAAAAACAGTGGCCACCTCATGGAAACAAATCTGCAAAGAGCTTTGTTCCCATCTAAAAATACATACCAGGAAGTTGATATGAAGTGTGTTTTAGGGCAGTTATAATGCCCATGAACATTTTCAGTATTGCTCATTACAGGCGTAGCATACACTGATTGATCCAAATTACGGCCAGTCCTACACTCACACTTTGCAATCCTTCAGGTTCTTAGATCTAAGAAAGACAGTATAATGCAGTGTTTAAGAACACAAATTACCTGGGTTCCCAAACTTGACTCTGCTAGCTAATAGCTGTGTGGCCTTGGGCATGTTTCTTAACTTCTCTGAATTTTCATTTTTTTAATCAGTAAAATAACAACAGTGGCTATCTCATTTGATTGTCGTGAGGCTCAAATGAGTTAATATATATGTAACTACTGTCAGAACAGTTCCTGGCACACAGAAAGCACTTAAGTAAGAGCTGTGATTATCATTTAAGCTCTCTGGCAAGCAGTTAATCAACAAGCATAGCTGTAAGAAACATGTACATAAATATCCATGAACATGGCAGCACTGTTCAAAACAGCAAAAATCTAGAAGCAATCCAAATGTCCATGAATAAGAAAGTAGATGCATAAACTGTATTGAATTCACATAATAGAACGTTATACAGGAGGCAAAATGAACACACTACAGAAACAGGAAACAATATGAATGAAACTTAGTAATATAATTATATCCAGCATGATGACATCATTTTAAAGATAAAACAACTAAAATAAACATACTAGTATGTTTACCAGTACTTATAAATAAACATACAAGTATGTTTATTACTCTGTTGAATCAATGAAACCACATAAAAAGGAAAGCAAGAGAATGACCCACATAGGACTGGAGTAATAGTTACTTCAGGTGTAGAGAGGAAGGATGGAGTGAGGCCTTCTGGTTCGATGCAATCAGTTATCAGTCTACCTTGTTTTAGATGGTGGGTGTGTAGGTGTTTAATGATAAGGAAGAAAGGGAGGAAGAGGTAGGAGGAGCTATGATAACACTTTGTCATGAACCAAGGATCACAGTTTATCAGATTGTACATACATAAGACATACCCCCAATATAACAGCAATCATTGTCCACTGTTATAATCAATTTTGTTATATTATATTACAAATAATTAAGAGATAAAAGAGTCCAGGGATTGCTTGTTTGCATTGTGTTGTTCTAATTTTGTTTGGGATAAAGAATAGTAAGATAATCCTTCTATACTGTGGATTTTATAAAATAAATATTTGTTTTCTCCTCTTGGAAAAACAAAATGACCGGTCATGTCAGTGCTTAAGGTTCAGACAACAAAGATGATTTTGTTTAAAATATATTATATAAATTAGTAATTTACTACTGGTTAAATCAGCGATTTTTAACCGATGTGCCACAGGAATTTTAATGAATTAAATAATGTATGAATGCCCTAATTGATTTGGCTCAGTGGATAGAGCTTTGGCCTGCGGACTGAAGGGTCCTGGGTTCGATTCCAGTCAAGAGCACATGCCCAGGTTGCAGGCTTGATCCCCAGGGGGGGGCGTGGAGGACTCAGGCTATCAATGATTCTCTATCATCATTGGTGTTTCTATCTCTCTCTCCCTCTCATTTCCTCTCTGAAATCAATAAAAATATGTTTTTAAAAAAATAATGAATGAATGATGCCATTCTCTGGGGTAGGTAATACTGGAAAAATGGTGTGAGGTTTGGGAAGAGGGAAATATCATGAACCTAGCATAAACTGGGAAATCAATATTAATTATATTTGTATTGTAACTTAGACATACCAACTTAGAAATTGGGATAATTTGATGAGGGTCCAAGCTGTTGTATACTTTTGATGATATTGGGTTCTTAAGTAAAATGTTAACATAAATACTTAAACTACATAAAATAAGCCTTCTGAAATATTTACTACATATAAATTAATGTCATATGTACAAATCATTCTTATGTGTTCATTAAAATACGACCCCAAAGGATCTATTTTTGGCTTTATTTCCTGGACCTAGAATTAATCTATATTTCTTGAAAGAAAAGAAATTGCTTTGTCACAAACATTCCATAATTTAAACTTTCCCCTAATTTGTCTTTCCCAATCATTTTAAGTTAATGATACATTTATCACATAGTTGTACCACAAACAGCCACCTATATTCAATCATAACTTATGTTAAGTATTAACATTCTAATTCAGAAACTTCTGAAAGAGGGAACAGGCTGATTGAAAGGTTTGTAGATCATAAGTAAGACTGGCATCATCCACATGACAAAAAACTCCAGATGTCACTGTATTTCCCATGCTGTAATTTAGCAAGTGATGACATGACTGCTTCAGCCAGCAAGAAAAAGGTAATGAAAATATTGCCTTTGAACATAATGTGCTTAGATCTTTTAGCCTTTTGTCTCCTCAAAGGCCAATAGACTTTACTCTTTGAAATTTGAGATATGCAAAAGAATGTAACATTTGGAATGCAAAACTGCATTTTGTGACCTATCTGTTTTGAATGTCTTCTCTACTGCAAACTCTAATAGAAACAAACAAACAAACAAAAAAAAAATCAGTGATTCTCATCACCTCCAATGTCCCTACCAATACCACACCACCGTGATGAAAAAGTTTTTAGAAGGTGATGATAATTTATTAACCAAAGTTTCTTTTTCTACACATTTTTTTTTGGTGTAGATTTATAAAACGGACATTTTTGGCAAGTGAAATACTGTAACTGATCATCTCAGTTGAATGGCACTTGAGACAATGTGGGAAGACCTGTTATATAACGAGAGTTCTACAGGTCATGTTTCTGGAGTGAAGTAAACTAGGCAGGTAAGCGGTCTTCCGTCAGCTTTGGATGATGGCTTGGACTCATGTCAGTATACAGCCATCTCATTCTGAAGCTATTAGATACACGAATCTTTAAAAGTCTCTTTCTTCTGGATTTTAATATGCAAATGAATCATTTAAAAAAAGTTCAATCCACATTAGTCAACTAAATATAAGAAGAGTTGGATGTAGGCAAATTTCAGACCATAAAAGGACCTTATGTGCTTTTGAATTTTAAAACAAACTTTTCATTTTATAAGTTAAAAAGCTCAGACCCAAAGAAACACGTGATTTGCCCAAGCGCACATTCACATATAAGGCTTGAATCCTGACTCTGCCACTTACTAGCCATTGAATTAGTGCATATGTATATTTCTGATGTTGCCCCTCCCACAAAAAAAGTTAACTTTTAAAAATATATATATGTTTTTATTGATTTTAGAGAGAGAGGAAGGGAGAAGGATAGAGAGATAGAAACATCATTGATCGGCTGCCTCTTGCACACCCCCTACTGGGGATTGAGCCTGCAACCCAGGCATGTGCTCTTGACCAGAATCCAACCCGGAACCCTTCAGTCTGCAGGCCGATGCTCTATCCACTGAGCCAAAGCTACTAGGGCTAAATCAAATAAGATTTAGCTACATATGTTTAAATATACCCAACAATATCTTAAAAAATGTTTCAACCATTTCTAGATTTAGCCACCATGTCAAATAAATAAGGGTATTATGAAACAAAATCTTCGTTCAAGTAAGATTCACTAGTTCTCCAATGTATAATTTAAGTATAAATTTGTATATTGTTTTCTTTGCCTATTTTTGAATGTTATAAGTGAAGGTTTTCGCTTTAAATAGTGGCAGGGTATGAGGACTATATTAGGTATAAAAAAATGAAGAATGCTGAGACCATGTGAGTGGGTCAGAACTAGAAATGAGGTCATTTGCGTTGGCATTTCACTGAACCAAAGGGCAATAGATATCCACCCTCCGTTTTGCTGTATAATTCAGAAGCCTCAACACACTTACTGGTAGTTCTGATGAAAGTTGTAAACCTGATTGTTAAAAGCACAGCATAGATCAAGTATATAGTGACGGAAGATGATTTGACTTAGGATGGTAGGCACACAATGCAATGTACAGATCATGTATCATAGAAATGTACATTTGAAACCTGTATAATCTTATTAACTAACTAGAGGCCCAGTACACAAAATTCATGCACTCGGGGAAGGGGGCGGGGGGGTTTCTCAGCCCAGCCTGCACCCTCTCACAGTCCGGGAGCCCTCGGGGTATGTCTGACTGACGGCTTAGGCTCTCCCAGTGGAGAGCCATCAGTCAGACGTCCTTAGTGCTGCCACCGAGGTGGGAGAGGCTCCCTGCACAGCCACTGCGCTCGCCAGCCATGAGCCCGGCTTCTGGCTGAGCAGCGCCCCCCTGTGGGAGCACACTGACCACCAGGGGGCAGCTCCTGTGTTGATCGGGATCGGGCTGAAACCAGCTCTCCAACATCCCCCAAGGGGTCCCAGATTGCGAGAGGGTGCAGGCTAGGCCGAGGGACCCCACTGGTGCACAATTGGGGTTGGGGAGGGATGCAAGAGGTTGGCCAGCCAGGGAAGGACCACAGAAGGACTCCGGGGCATGTCCAGCCCATCTCGCTCAGTCCCGATTGGCTGGACCCCAGTAGCAAGCTAACCTACCGGTCGGAGCACCTGCCCCCTGGTGGTCAGTGCATGTCATAGTGACTGGTTGACCAGTTGATTGTCTGCTCCCTGGTGGTCAGTGTACATCATAGCAAGCGGTTGAGCGGCCTTAACATATTATTAGCATATTACGCTTTGATTGGTTGACTGGACAACAGGACACTTAGCATATCAGGCTTTTATTATATAGGATGTCACCCCCAATGAATTTAATAAAAAAAGAAAATAACAGCCAAAAAAAAAAAAAAAAAACCCAGCATAGAGAAAGTTTCATTTGGATAACATGTTTCTTAAATTCAGTACATTTTAAGGAAATATTGAACCTTCCAGTTGCTACTGTTATCTATCTGTCTTCCTGTCAATGCAAAGCATACATTTGGGTTATTTAAGAGCATTAACCCTAAAAGTCACTGGGATGAATTCCCCGAGATGAAAAAAACAAACAAACATCAGGGTACATGTCAATAGTTTTCTTTTTGCTGCCAACAGTCACCTGGCAGCTCACACTAGTCCTTCCACCAAATCACTCAGTGGCCTCACCCAGACTCCCTCAGCCTTCAGTGACAGCCTCTGAGCCTGCCCAGGACGTCACATCCAGGCCAAGCTCGTTCATGCGCAAACACTAAAAGATGACATTCTGAAATCGAGCAAGCAGGCTCCAGCATGCCTGTAAACGTGGGACCATAATCTTCCTGGATTTCTACCACCATTGGTCATTGATTTAATTATATTTTAATCTTAATCACATGGAGCTCACAGCCCACTAAAGTTCCTAGACTTATTTCAGATAAGGTTATAAGAAATAAATTTTTCAATTAATCATGAAATGATTTGGTTTAGCCAAGTTGCAGAACTTCTTATTTATCCCTGTTAAAGTTTAATTCAGCCGTCAGCATAATCTGTCTTACTACTTATTACCTATTCCTTTCTTGTGTGTGTGCCTTCTGTAGAATTGATAAGCATGCCACCCTATTTTTCCTCAGAATGAAAATGTTGAAGACACAGCCAGGGAGAGGCACTCCTGAAAATTTTTCATTCGGCGAGGATTCCCCTAACACTTTCACACTGAGCACACAGAGATGTCATGAAGAATTATGCAAAATTTCTTGCTAAAATTTAGGGAACCATCTTGCACTCCAAAGAACCAGCAATATATAAATGATAATAATATTACATTTCTGATATCAGAGGTAAATAATTTTAACAATTAAAATAGAAGATATCTATTATTAGTATCTATTTTCTTTAGATCCAAATGAATATTGTCATAAACTATAGATTGTTCAACAAAAATGCCAGAAGTTTCAAATGTTAATAAATTCAAAATTTCTTCAAAGACAGTATTTCCCCCCATTGGCCCATTTTTTTCTCCTTGGATTTTCTAAAGTGAGTCAAATTACCATAACATCTATACAAAGTGATTTAACATATTTTCATTCTAGATAAGCTTTGTAAGAGAAGTATTATTTAATTTCTGAAGTAAAAAAATTAGAGCAAATGTGTACCACCTCCTTCCCTCAAAATTCAAATGCCATGGAGCAAGAAGAGTTTCACCATTTCATATCTGAGACATATACAAACACAAATTTATAATAATGCCGGTGGTATACAATGACCTTGGACATTACTAAGTTATATAAACACTAGAGGCTCAGTGCACAAAAATCCATGCACTTGGTGGGGAGGGAGGGGTCCCTCAGCCCGGCCTGTGCCCTCTCGCAGTCCGGGACTCTTGGGGGATGTCCACCTGCCAGCTTAGGCTCACTCCCCAGGGGATCTGGCCTAAGCTGGCAGTCACACATCCCTCTGGCAGCCCGGGACCTCTCAGGGAATGTCCACCTGCCACCTTAGGCTCACTCCCCGGGGGATCTGGCCTAAGCTAGCAGTCAGACATCCCTCTGGCAGCCTGGGACCCCTCGGGGGATGTCTACCTGCCAGCTTAGGCCTGCTCCCCAGGGGATCGGGCCTAAGCTGGCAGTCAGACATCCCTCTGGCAGCCTGGGAGCCCTTGGGGGATGCCCAACTGACAGCCCAATGCACGAAATTCGTGCAAGGGGCTTGGCCCTTGCAGCCCCAGGTGCCTCAGCCAGCCCTCACAGCCCCTCACAGCCTAGGCTGGCCCTAGCAGCCCCAGCTTTGTCCAGAAGGTCATCCGGACAGTCGTCCAATCGGTTGTTCTGCTGTTCAGTCTAATTAGCATATTAGCTTTTTATTATATAGGATAGAAATGGAACTGATTTTTTCCATAGTTTGTATCCTGCAACTTTACTGAATCTGCAAGTTTTAACAGTTTCTTAATGGAGTGTTAGGGTGTACTATATATAACATTATGTCATCTGCACGTAGAGACAGTTTTACTTCTTCCAAATTGAAAACAAAGAAGTAAATGGTTCTTTTAAATGATCAGAGATTTGCTCCTCAAAAATGAATTGTATGGTACTCTATACAATGGTGAAAAGAACGGAAGATGCTTTCACTAACAAACTAAACAGGAATGGCTGATATCAGGATGTTGTTATTACTCTGTAATTCGTCACACGATTCTTTATGTAGACATTGTATAGACATCTCTTTCCCCCGGCCATCACCTTGGGTTATAAGCTGTCAAAGTCAATGAAAAAGGTTTTTAAAAGACTAATTGTCACAACCTTTACGTGTCACATTCCTTTAGATACAGGAGCAGTGGCTCAGCTGGGCCAGGAGGCATGTGTTTGATTCAACTGTTTCTTTAGGTCTGTCTCCTCTTGCTCCCTGCAATACGGGGGTGTGTGTGGAGGTGGGGGGGGGGGCGGGTAAAGCCTCAGCTAAAGGAAGGCTCTGTTTATGGAAGAAAGAACACTGCCTGGAAAACAGGATTCCTTTTCAAATCCATTATTGTTGTTAAGTTGGGGGTGGATAATTAGAAGATGGGAGAATACATACAAATTAACCTAATAAACCTCAATTGCTCATTTCAATCTAAAGCAATGAAATAATGCCCCATGTATTTTTTCAGGAAAGCCTAGATTATTTTCTCAATACTCAATCAAAGCTAAAGATCTGCCTCAAGCTATTTGAAATATGGGTGAATGGGAAAGATGTCAGTTGGCTGGATTGGGAATGGTTTGCTGCGGTGGGGGAGGGGATAGGTTTGATCCTACTGCTGTTGCCACTGCCGAAGCAGATGGTGATGGCACTGGCATTGGCATAGGTCATTGACGTGGCTGGATATGGAAGAATTGAGACCTCTCCTTCCCACACTATTCAGTTCCCCTGTAGCATGTGCCCCAGTATTCTCACCCCTCAGAGGTCTCTGATAATGTGCCTGCCTCACCGGACCGCCATTAGGCATCTGATTCCCTTTCATTAGGAATCCGTTTGGCTTTTGATACACATAATAGAAGCCAATGGCCTTTTTCTAGCACTGTACTACCCACTTACTCAAATGACTTTGAGAAAAAAAGATGTGTTTGTAAGTATTTAGATGCACCCTGTAATCACTCTTAAGGATCACAATATAAAAGTAGGGAATTACCAGGAAAGTAAGATACTAGAGCAACGTTAAATCTCAAGACCATTTCATGTGTTAAGAAAAAAAAAAAAAGTCCACATTCTTTTACAGTTAAATAAGAGAATGATCACAGACTCTGAGGCTTTGGAACAGTATCAGAGAGAAAATTATTGACCAGGTGGTGTCTCCTTACTTCTAACCAGTATAGTCTTAGGGAAAATATGTCAGCATTTTCACTAGCTTGCATTTCTGAAGACGCAAAAGGAAAATCGCTGATCTCCTTGGGAAACATATGGTGCTGTTATTCAGGAGAGTTTCCCAGGCATGGGAGACTGGGTGTGCTTACAAAGAATACCTAGTATATTCCTGCGAAAATAAGCAGTGGCCTCGTGTGCTTTTGTTCTTCACTCCTCGTGGTGGTTTCTTCTGATTCCTACAAGTGCTGTGGAATATGTCCTGACCCCAGCACTCACCCCTACGGGCTGTGGGTAACTTGGCTCGTGAATACTAAGGGCCCATCTTCAGGCACCACTAGCCCAGGAACGGAGGGAGGAATTTAGAGTTCTCATTGCGGACTCTGAGCAGACACAACCGTGCTCACGGTTGACCGTGGTGACTGGTACCACCTACCCAGAGGCACGGGAGCCTGTGCGTTGGCATCAGATACTGGCTGTCAATCAAGAGGAGCCATTCAGAAGAGGAGTTGAGGTGGATTCTTCGGTGTCTAACCTCAAGGACGGTAAAGGGCAAAAGAAACTACTTGGGCTATTTCCTGTGCAAATTTCAAAGCAGCATGTTTGACAGAGTATTAGAAAAGATAAGTAAAAAGAAACGTCATCCACCTACATTAAATCATTTGACTATAATTAACCCTTTGCACTCGCTTGCTTTTTTCTCGAGCTGCTACCGATGCTAACCGTGTCGAGTCATACTCGACATCCGAGTGCAAAAGGTTAAATAATGAAATCATTTGGCACTTTTGAATACTTCTAATCCTACCCCAGTCAGAAAGAGAGCAGAATGTATTGACCACTCAGGGTAGTTTATCCAGAAAAAGAGGTACACATGATCCCATTTCAAAATAAATTCAGGTTAAATCTGGTGCGTAACCTTAATATGCATCATTTTTTCCTTCTTGTGTTTCAAATAGATCTCTAAAAAAAATCAAACATCCCTCAATGTTTTCTTACCACGTAGACTGTGCCCTTTATTCTGAATAATATTGTATATGAATTGTGAATAGATTAATTTCAAACAAACCCTAGCAATTATTGGATTACAATTATTCCACGAACAGTCTTTTGGGCAACTTCTCACATTAACCGAGCTAAAACTGGGTCCTGTAGTTGTTTAGATGACCTTGATGCCTAAATTCAAGTCTACAAAAGTAAAGTGACACACAACTCTCGGCCAGAATTGGGGACAGGATTTGCCTCTGCTCCCCTTCAGAATGAGATGCCTGGTGAAAGAACTCAAGCCGAATTACAAGATCCTGGGCACAGTCACGTAGGTTGCTCTACATGAACAACCAAACGTCTCCCTAGGACCCTCGTTCAGAAGTTAAAATACCCCGTCTGCTGCCCAGTGCATGTGGGGAATAAAAGGCTGTTCTGATCCATAGATCCAATGGGATGTCTGATAATTGAAAGAAATTCAAGCAGAATTAAAAGACTATACACACAGACCGATGTTGTGGCCATGCATGAACAACCAACACAAACTATTGCCATATACTTATTGGGGGTGAAGCTGCTCTAACCCAAACAAAAAGCAAATCCATTGCTATACAAAAATTCAGATACCTATAAAGTTGCCCTTCATAAGAAACTTTGGCAAGAACTGAATTTAAGTAAATACAGCTCCACACCCCCTGCTGACCACCCTTTTGACTCTCCAATGCGCCGAGTTCTTTGCTCTGTGGATTATCTGCTGAGGTTTAAGGCAATCTGCATTTTACCGTCAGTTCTCACTGCCTTGGCCCTGGTTCAATTCCAATTTAAGGAAATACTTGAAATACTGTCTCTTCTGGTAGCACGCAAACACTCCAGGAATTTGATGCTTTCCAGAATAAGCCATGCTTGTTATATAAGTCCAATCAAAGACACACTTTCAGAACAGAACAAAAGGGATTAGATCCGCTTCAGTTTAGACTGTCTAAAGAGAGTTCTCAGTCATGGATTTGTTAATGGCTTTTGTGCAAATAATGGAAAGGGAATCATGCATTTTTATTAGTTACCCAAGAAGCTTTGGGGTTTCAGGTTCCGGGGAGCTCCATCACTCGGCTCTTAACAACTTGGAAAACATCTTGCCTGACTAGGAAGTTAGTCATTTCACATTTTGACATGTACAACAGTGTGAAGTCTAAAAACCTCGCAAATTTCATTTATAAGTAACAGGATACATCACTTTAAAGGTGAGACGCTCAAGGATTTGCGGCGCCTGTCGTTGTTCCTGCTAATCCGATTTTACTTTTGGAGTGTCAGCTATTTTGTAAATATATGCAGTTGAATTCAAACAACCAATTTTGACAATTAGTTCTCTAACTCACTATAAAAAGCACCATTATGTTTTATCCGTAGGTGTTAGACTCTGAGAGCTGAGAGCCCAACCTTTGAGACAGATTTAATATTCCATCCATCAGTAGTGCTCCAGTCCAAGCCTTGTCATTCAGTTTTAAAACTTGAAACAGTTTTAAACATAAAGTGTTCTTGGAAAGGAGTGAGAAAAGAGAATTTGGGGAATGTCCTTGCAGTCCTCAATTTCTGGAGAATGTTTATCCCTTCTTGTTTTAGCCTTGGTCACAGACATCCCCTGAGGGTTTTCTTTCCATTTATTTTGTCCATGTAAGGTTAACATATTAGGAGTTTTGCTACTGAGAGAGTAAAATAAATAGTCTGACGGAGCTTTCTCAAGCCTCCTGCATTGACCACCGCCTCCTCCCGGTTCACTGGCCTCTGTCCCTTCAACACAGGTGGTGTGCAGGCTACCAGCAGTTTCTTAGTGATGTGTCATAGTTCTCTGTGTATTCTGAGAAAGCTGGGGGGAGGTGGGGAGGGGGAGAGGAGCTGTTAATTTGTACGCACTGAAATCACATTTGAACATCAATTGGCCTATGAAGTCTTATTGTGAACTCCACTGTAAAATCATGGTACTAGGTGTTCGGTTCCATATGATAGTGAAAACAATTGGGTGGTATGAAAGCACTACAAAACAAGAATAGCATCTGAATTGTTTTCCGTTTATAACTCTGAAATTAAACTGGGGTGGATATCAGCACGGTGATTGTATTCATTCTTTATGTTCATTACCCTCGCCCTCATTGAGTACCAAAGTATCAGTTAGTTCATTCTAGCCATCAAAGATAAAATCCTTTTCCTCTTGGTTCATAATTATATCTCATATCTTTTAGGTGCGTTTTTTATGCTATTTTTTCTTTGTATAATTTTCCCGTTTATTTCAATATGCAAATTTAGCCTCTTCCTTTCACAGTATAAATCAACAGTATAGTCCATGTTTCAAAATTGTCACAAAATGTATTTCCCAATAAATTTGCAAAAATTCATAGCCCAAAAGAATTGACTGAATAAGCCAAGTATGATTTGTATAAGAAACAAAAAAGAAACAGATTTAAATAGTCATTTGAAATAATACACATTTTCAAAATAGTTAAGTTTAAATGAATAAAATCTCAAATTCCAACAATGCTATAATCTCTCTCCAACGATAGCTGCTAAATATAAGTAAAACTGCTCTAGATAAATTATGAAGATTAAACCATCTGGTGAAAACTGGTTACATTTAGGGACTTAATGTTATATAAAAAAAACAAAACTAAAGTCCCTGGAAATAAGTAATTCTCTAGTAAAGCATTGGAAATCTGACTAGAAAAAGCTCCCTAATTGTTACTATTTTCATACTATTTTATTTCACCATTTCTTTCCCCACCCTGGGAGAGAAAATAGATATCATTATATTTAGCTGGTGCTTGCATTTTAATTTTATTAGAATTTCACAGTAGTAATGAACAAAACTAAGCTTTCTAACAGAGGTGAAGTGCAATGGCCATAGTGGAAGAAAATGATAGATGATGAGTGGAGCAGAGCACATGAGGACAGGAGACACGTTCTGAAAGGCGGGGCGGGCGAGAACCAGGCAGACAGACAAGAAAGCCAAAGAAGCTCAGCTGGTGCCCTTTGCAGATTGAAGAAAAACGTATTTATCAAAAGTCCTTTTTGACAAATCATGACAGATGATTTCATTTCAACATTATCCCCACTCATCCACAAAGTATAAAGAAATTTCTAAACTATCAGATGTTAGAGTGCTAATGTACATGGCAACCCAGTGAGTGGTGTTGGGGAAGTTCATGTCCATCCAGCAGTAGGCCCTAGCCATTAGCAAAGGCAGGTGGCTGGGATTAAACATCTCCAGAGAGCTCTTGCTCTTGTAAGGTTTGCTTCCTAAGACAGCGTGTCCTTCCTCTTTGGTCTTAGGGTGTGGGTAAATCAGGAACTCTAAAAATGGGCTAAGATGATATGACAGGGAAAGAACTAAGTCATCGCATGCATCATAAAATAATACTCAACATTAAAAAACATTTTTCTACAATAACCATTGTTCTGCAAACACTTCATTAAAATGTATGTTTTTAATTGACTTCAGAGAGGGAGAGAGAGAGAGAGAAAATCATTGATCAGCAGCCTCCTCCATACCCGCTTCTGGGGTTCAAGCCCACAACCTGGGCATGTGGCTGACCAGGAATCGAACTGACCTGGTTCATAGTTCGAAACTTAACTACTGAGCCACACCAGCCAGGCCGTAACCATTTTTAATGACTTAATCTCTATTGTTATCCATCAAACACTTCAGTGGGAAAAGCCACAGCATCTGATACTGACACAGAAATGGGTTTTGTAGTAAACATTTATTTCCTGCATCTTAAAAAAAAATAAAAAAGAGAATAATCTCATCTTCCTTGGCTATTTGTTCAAAATATATATTAAATATATTAAATATTCCCTGGTAATAAATTAGTCAAGTAATAAATTGAATATAATAAATTGAATAATGTATGTTAGATTTCCAAGTTCCTGAGTATATTTTAAAATTCTGAAAGGTAACACTTTATAACTAATGATCTCTTCAGGCTTAAAGAGCAAAACCTTTTAGTTATAAACTAGAGGCCTGGTGCACATATTCGTGCACCAGTGGGGTCCCTCGACCTGGCCTATGCCCTCTCAGGGGAATGTTGGAAAGCTGGTTTTGGCCCGAACCCTGCAGGCCCAATCCAGACAGGAGGGAGCCTGATCTTGTGCGTTGAGCATCTGCCCCCTGGTGGTCAGTGTGTGTCACAGCAACCAGTTGACGGTTGCTTAGGCTTTTATATATATAGATGCTTATGAGAGAAATTGAATTTTTTAAAATGAGAACTTTTCTTCATTTTCATCCACTAATGGCCACCGTAAAATAAAAACTTAAGTTTATGATTATGAGCATAGGACTAATAATAATTGAAATTTAACTTCAATAGAATTATAAATTCTGCCCACCTTATTAAGCCCTGATTTAAATAAAACTAATGATAATGAGATATTAACTCACAGGTACACCAAAAGCAAAAACCAATTGCATGTTATGATATTTTGTTCCACGCGCTGGTGAATAAATTAAAACATCTTTTTTTTTTTCTACAGGGAAACTGAAGACTTTAATAACAAACCCTCCAAGGTCACAATGAATACAGGTATGCCATATCTGTTAGTTTTAACCTTTTCAGCCCTGCTCTCTAAACATCATCTTGGCCCTAAATCATTAGGTTAGCACTCTGCTGATTCCAATGTGATCCTGAGTTTCTGACTAGATGGGTAGTGTACATTCATTACTTAATGTCTTTGTCTTTATGGTCTAGTCTTACAGCAATCAAAAGTAGAATTTTTGGTTTTATCTACTCTTACTCGATTTTTTTTCTGTAAATCATGTCTTGAAATTAACTCCTATGTACTCTAGGAAGAGGTGGGATGCCGTTTGCATGTATACATTTGAAATCCTTCTTAGAATAGGCTAAATTCAAAGGCAGGTTGCTCTAGTAGAAAACATTTAAAGTTTCCCATTCTATAAACCCTTTATGTTGACAGTCAGCGGACAGTGCCAACGCTTCCTATGAAATCAGCTTAATTAATCCATACACATAATACACCTAAAGTCATAAGCATTAGATTTTTAGATGTGAGAACAGTATCTCCAATTATCTTAACAACACCGATGCCTCTGAACTCTGTACTGTATACAGATTAATTGTAACAGTCTTTGCGATACATGCTATGTACATGAATTTTTTCCCATGGTAGAAATGTTTTAGCATACATTTTCACCTTTTCTCCCCTGAAATCTTTATATTCGATAGTAAGTAATTCTGGAAAACAACTTTCTCACTGAAATTTTGTAACTTGTGTTTAAAAAATACTGTTTCCTATCTGCAAGCAATCACTGGACAGTTTGCTGTCTCTTGTTATCAAGGGAGGATTAGCAACCACTGGTGAGAACCGGTCTCTAATCCCTAGATCAAGTGTAGACACATGCCCCATTCCCCGTGATGCCGAGGCTGCCCCTTAGCAGAAACCTGCCCCAACTGACCTCTAAACTCGAGGTCAGCTGGCCCCTGTGAATGTAGTCAACTCATAGATATGTAGAGCAACAGGCAAGAAGAGGATACTGGAGACAGTCAAACTATACAAGGAAGACTTAGAAACCCAGAGGAATTCTAACCCTGGAGATGAACCAAGTAAAGGCATTTGGACAATGGGAAGTGTGGGAATTAGACATGGGAAATAGAAAAAGAAATAGTATTAGGTAAAGGAGATTGAAGAAAGCACATAGAATAGACAGCTCG
Organism: Eptesicus fuscus; assembly: GCF_027574615.1. Lineage (NCBI taxonomy): Eukaryota > Metazoa > Chordata > Mammalia > Chiroptera > Vespertilionidae > Eptesicus > Eptesicus fuscus. Next base: position 95,693,713 of record NC_072480.1, read on the forward strand.
TAGCTGAACTAGGGTAAGTCGTGTTGTGACACTGCAGTCAATCCAGCGGAAGGTCCACAGGAGGAAGTTATATTTCCACAGCTAATAATAACTGGGAAGGCATTGATTTCCATAATCGTTCTGAGACATCTTCTCACAGACCTAAGTTGACTTAAGACATAACTTCCCAATATCCTTCACCTTGTGGAATGCTGACTTCCTATTTATTATAACCCTATCATGACAGATGTGTAATATGTGATTATGCTAAAGATACCATATTCATGTAAAATGCATCTAATAATTAATCCTCCTATGCATAGAATTCAACTCTAATGGCAAAGTAGGCAAATAGACATTTGTATATTTGTTTAGGTCGCTGGGGTACTTGAGCCAGGTTTCTGCTATCGCAGCATGAATATAACCCTCTAATGCATCCTCTCATGGGAAAGGATTGAGCTTGGCTCCATGTAGAATGCTAATTTGCACAGTTATTTTGTTTATATCAGTAAACCTATATGTACATATGCGTGTAAAATATGATATTCAAACTTAGGCACACAAAATTGGTAAGAAGTGACAAACCCTTTTTATTTAAAATTCCAAACTAAGACCATAGTGCTATTATAAAAACATGCCACTTTTTAATATATATGTAAATATTGCTGTAGGAAGGTGAAGAAAGCATTGTTGCTACCTATATCTACAAAATGAAGTACTGGTAAAGGTTAGTACTGAAATATCTAACAAATCAAATTAGTCTTTATTATCTACCTACTAATCACTAAAGACATATATTACTATTTAAATACCTATGTGTCAGTCACTGAAGTTAAAAAAAAAAAAAGATTGTTTTCAAGCAAAGCAGCTTTTTGTTTTAGTCAAATACGTAGTAAGTGTGCCAGAGGAGATGTGTTCCTTTTTTACACTAAAGTCTCTGAACGATGTATAGAAATATGTACAAAACATGCTATCTTTCCACTCTAAGAATCTGTGACCCATTATTTCCTAAGGCAAATCTTAGCTCTGGAAGAAAGTAAAGAGAGAAAGACAGGAAGTAATTCGTTGTATGTGCTTTACCCATGTGAGTGTTTTCAGCCGTGGAAACAGCTCCCAAGAATCATGCATCTGGGAGGAAGAGGTGCAAGTCATTCATGACTGTCGCCGTGCAGGTCATTACGAGGGCGAAGGTGAGAATGGCACTAGGGTTCTTCAGAATGACCTGAAGTATGCAAGACAGATCCTCATTTTGAGATCTTAAAAATATCCTTAAGAAATCACAGGAAGTATCAACACACGAGTAAATAGAAATAGGATAGAATAGATTGCTCTGTTCCAGCAATTTCACAAATGCCTCAACTTTTCTAATTAAGCTCCTTATTAAACTGTTAATAAAGACAGATTCTTCACTTATTTCACCTAGGTTTTAGAGTTCCTTAGAATATAGGTGTCATTTAACCCAGAGGTTCCCACACTCTCAGGCCAAAAGAAATACCCAACAGTTCCATTTATTAATTATCTAGGGGCAAACAACTTCATAAGTACTTATATTCTGTCAACTCAGAAGCAATTTGAAAATAATAATACACTTACATTGAAAAAAATCATTTTATTTTGTTCTTTATGACTGCAGTTAATAACCAATGGAACGTGTGTGTTTATTGGGCACTGCAAAACCCCGCGGACCTTGGACTCGGATTGTACATCACCAGTCTCATTAATGCCCAAAATGTCTTTCATGGGGCACTTGCTTTTTTGTCATAGCTATCACCAAAAATCCAACTTTTCAAAGATATAATATCATCTAAAGGAAGAGAACACAAGCTTTATTATGGTGAAACTGGAAACTACCTCAGGCTAGTAGTTCATGCAGTATCTAATAGATACCGTGAGTTTTCCTAAAACATTTAAAATATCCCTCAAAACCCTCATGAGTCAACTGAGGTAGCTGGGGCACCTCAACACAGTTTGGGAACCATAGGTTTAACCAATTTCATTCTGAAATCCCCCCTTTTCGTCTTTCTCACTGTTTGTCTTCAGATGTTCAGAATTAATAGAACTAGAAAATAAAATCTCTTCAAGAGCCATCAGTTCATACTTTCAACACCCTTGACTACACAACCCTGTTAGACCATCGGAGCTGCTACAACCGCATATTCAAAAACATTCCCTCCATTTATCAGAAACTCTCATCCCTCATAGCTATTTTCAGTTTGCAGAGTTTGCTATATCCCATGGGTGCCTCTCTTAAAGACATCTTCAGCTGTATGCTTCCACCATTTATGTCTTTCTATGTTGGGTCTTTGAATTATAGTCTTTGATTTATTTGACTTTCTTATGTTGTTTCATTTTTCTATTTTCATTATTATCTGCATTAGGAAACTGTTATTTTAAACATATTTAAGAAATTGTATTTTGATATGAGGACAATTCCACCAATTTTAAGGTCTACTGACCTTACTACTTGTGATTTTACCAATAATTAGCTCAGATCATACTTCCAAGCATTCTTAACTTCCTTCATGTTCAGTAAACAAAGCGGATACTTTTCCTTAAGAAATAAATGAAAAGTATAACTGTCTAATCACTACATTGTACACCTGAAACTAATATAATATTGTATGTTAACTGTAACTGAAAAATAAAAAAGAAATAAAGAAAAAGAAAAAAATAAGAATAGCATGTGGCAATATATAATGATTTATGTTATCATATTGGTGGTTATATTATTTGTCTCTCGTTATAACTTTCAAAAAAATTAAACTTAGGTTATTCTGGTTTCAGGGGAATGAGAAAAACTATTTATTGCACATTCCATGTACAAAGGAATGTGGAAATGGAATTGGAATCTGTTCATAAATAGAACATTAACCTTTCAATTTTAGAAGTCTTGTAACTCGAAACTTATATTACATTGTAATAGTTGGTACCTTTTCATTTACTTTACTTCATGTTGATATTTGCATAAGTGTAAATAGGTAGATCATCATATACATGTTCAAAAGTATAAAAACAAATTAAATTTTAGCGTGGTCATTTCAATACTCTATGTGTCAATATTGTCTTGATTTCAACTAGGCTAATTATTTCCATAACTTATAGTAACTATGGGAAGACATAGAATTTCCATAATGCTATATTTCTCTTTAAGAATCCCGTATATCAAATATATCATGGCTATATCTGTTAACAGTATTTACTTAAAGAGGTGCTTAAAACCATCTTCAGGATTCATAATAGCTAAAACACAGTAAGCCTAAATGATGGCTACAAAAAGTATATTATATTATGGCTCTTAACCCTGAAAGAGAGCTTATTCATAACTCTAAAAGCTAGTTACGCTGCTTAAAAATTTAACAGTTGAATGAAAATGGTATAAACAAAGTTGAGTTTTATACTTTCATGTTTTCATTAAATAAAAACCATAAAATGTTAAGTAAATCCTTTTTTAAAAAAAATTTATTAAAGCATTGGCATCTATTTCTAAATCAAACCCCTGCTATTTTGTTTTGTTTTGTTTTGTTTTGAGTTTAGGTGGTTGTAAAATTTGCGTATGGATTCCCTGGTTACTAATTCTGACTGTTCATCTTTCCCATGGATGTCTGGCACATTCCACTTAAAATGCATGAGATTGCATGTGCTTTTCCTTTGCTGTGGCTTCTGCTATGTCATTTTTTTGCTTCCAGATAGCGGTGGGTGTGCTCGCAAACGTGCCGCCATGTCTGTTACATTAACATCTGTGAAGAGAGTTCAAAGTTCTCCAAACCTATTGGCTGCAGGTATAATATCACTAACTCCCAGAATGTCACACTTGAATGGCTTTGTCTGACCTTTCTCTCTTTCCAGAATTATCTTGTTTGGATGAAGAAAGTGACTGTAAATACCTTGAGAATGTCCCACAAGTTCTTATATTTCTGTCTCAAGAATAGCTCCTATCCCTCCTGTTTTTGTTCTAAAAATAAAAAAAGCCAAAGGAAACTGATATCTTGTAGAAAACATTTTAAAAATCTAATTAAAAACAACAGCGACTTGCCAAAAATGTGTTGAGTAACTGCAAGTGTTAATAACTATTTAAGCTTTTGTCTCTTATGAACTAAAGTAAGAATATTTAATCAAGATAACTCATAGTTGCTTTTGTTGTTTTGTTTGTTGTTAAGCTAAAAACTATTGAAGGGTGGGGACACAGGGGTCAGAGAGAGGGGTTTGTAGGAAACTGAATATTTATTAATTCACTTCTTCGCCAAAGGTTGCAAACAGGATGATCATTTGTTTTGAAAGAGATCTTAAACCTTCCTTTAATCCAGTCAGCAAAGATCCTTCTAAACGTACTTTTAAACACTTTGGTGCAATTAAGATTAGCACCACGTGTATACCTGGGTGCAGCCACAGATATGCATGTACTCTAGAAGGTAATTGGGAGCGTGTGTTCCAGCAGACACCGAGGTGGGTATCTCCAATAAATGTCTGTGGGGACTTACCTAAGCTGGTAGGCACAGTCTGCTCTGAGAGGGGCGTGGCTCTGGCAGCTCCACGCGAGCCTGACAGCCTCAGGGACTCCAGACCCAGAACAGACCTGCACCTCTTGCTGACGGATAGGTTTGATTCTTGGCTGGTTACTTGGGGGAAGAGAGGGGTTTCTTTGTTTTTTATTTCTATTTGCGGAGTTTTGGAGCAGAAGTGGAAAAGGGATGGAGAGTGTTTGAATAATTTTAATTCTCACTGCGCACGCCAGTATCTTGTACACACATACACGTAGTAGTTGATTAAATGTTAAAATATCCTTGGTCCTGAACTATCCCACATTGTTGAGGAAAAACAAGCTTCCATCTGGAGAAACCCACTCCTGCCCACCACCTCCAAACCACAAATGGATTTCAATGTCCAAGTTTAAATAGCAGGCCAGGTGGTTCCAGAATATATTAAATTTTTTTAAATGCAAGTTTCATTGCAATGTATGTAGTACCATTTCAGTTTAGTTAAAAAATATATAGTTCTCTCTCTCTCTCTCTCTCTCTCTCTCTCTCTCTCTCTCTCATATATGTATGTATATGTATTTGTACATGTTTGCTCATGGGTATATGAGCATGAAAGGATGTTAGAAAAGCTACAAATGTGTTTACATGGGATACCTGAGGGAAATGGGAATAAAGGGAAATAAGAAAATAAATAAAGTCCAGAGCCATCAGGAAAGGGACATGCCTATACCATGAATACCATTGACATCTCCGCCAAGTAAATTGTAGCCCAGGCTACGCAGAGGTGGCCGGCTGCCTGCAGCACCTGCTAGGGAGTGTGGCACCGGTTCGACAATGCCGGGTTATCGTTATCTACCAAAGGAACCACTAAGGGAATGAGCGACTGGATTAGAGATTGCCACTTCGGAGAGTCTGCACTAGAATATCAGCAACTTCATATCACGAAACTTAAAAGAAAATATGTAATGCTTCAGAATCAAAATAATAGCAAACATTTAAATATTTTAGGAATATGAAATAATATTCAGCAATAAGTATGTAGTGGCTATGGGCCATTTTAAATTTTATACCATGAGGGAATAAGATTTCTAGAGAATGAAGCCCCCTGAATTTTGGACTTAATTGTTACATTAAAAATAGACCCCTTTTGTATTAAAGACGCATAGGTACGATCCCTTTCTAAAATTAATTTTAATTCCATTTTGAAGAAAGAAATCATCCTCTCTGTAGGCCCTTCACTTTATGGTCGCCTTCAGAAGAACTTACTTGGCACAGCCTTTTCTCGTGAATTAAAAGGGGATTAGCAAATATTTATTGCATTCGCTATTGTTAAAACCACATAGCCTTTAAGTAAAAGACCTCATCCACAAAAGGTTCCCTCTCTCAGATGAAAAGTCAGTATAAGCTGCTTGTCATCCACTATTGTCGCCCAAGTCAGTCTTTCTCTTTCCCTTTTACAAGAAGTAGAATCCCACTGGATAATTCATAGACACATAGATGTTTTAAATCTAAGCTAGGACCAAAACGACGAGTATAGAGACACGATAAGCCTTTCGAAGTTCATTTTATTTTACCAAAACCACCTGGCCGTCTCAGGTAACACTGCTAAGGATGAGATGCAGTGGTGACCACTGCCCCAGGAAACAGCACCTGCCCGTTTTACACCCTGGGAAAATTCGTGTCTGTAACTCAACTCTCCTTAAAGAGGAGGAGGAGGAGTGGGGGGAGGGGGAGGAGGGGGAGGAAGGGGGAGAATTTGTTGTTTCCCTACTTCTCTGAGAACTTAATCATTTCCTAGACTCCCAAAGATTTGTCAAAATTAAATGAGGGTAAATGAAGAAAATAAATAAAAAGTCTTATCCCAGTACTTGGAGGCACTGTAGGCATTCAATTAGTTGGCTTGAATTTAACTAATGGGTTTAAATTAATTCTTGCAAATTAATTGAGCCCTCTAACAGAAGGAGCTATAAGATTTAAAATCATCATAATTTTTAAGAAAAATATAGTTTATTATGTCTAATATACCACATCAGCTAAAAGGGATTTAAACGTTGGAATCATAAAGTTGGAAAGGACCTCTGAGGGCATGCAGTCCAACCCCTGACACCGACCCTGCAATGAGCCTGGACACCCTCTCCGACAGTGTCCTCACCCCCCTTCTGCCGGGCACAGGGAGTGCTCATGGTACCAGTGAGAGAGGTCATGGCTCTTCATTCTCAAAGACCCTATTCACATCTGACCCAGTCACTCATTCTTAAATTTTCAGAGACACAATGACCGTGTACTAAAGAACACCAGAAATTTAGAGCTCGGATCCCTATAATTCTGGCTCTGTTTTTTCACAATGAATGATCATAAATAATATTGAAGATGTTGGACAAAACCATCTTCCCCATGCATCTCCCAAGTCATTTACCAGCTCAATAGTGTTTTTTAAATTTATCTTTATTGTTGAAAGTATTACAGATGTCCCTGTTTTCTCCCATTGACCCCACTCCCACCCCTCCCCAGGCCTTCACCTCAGTATTGTCTGTGTCCATGGGTTATGCATATATGCATATAAGTTCTTTGGTTATTCTCTTTCTGCCCCCCCTTCCCTTCCCTCTAAGATTCATCAGTCTGTTACATGCTTCCATGTCTCTGGATCTTTTTTGTTCATCAGTTTATTTTGTTCATTAGATTCCACATATGAGTGACATTATGTGATACTTGTCATTCTCTGAATGGCTCATTTTGCTTAGCATAATATAGTTCAATAGGTGTGTTTTTTTTTAAAACATATATTCTCTTTACTTGACATGGATCCAGGATGCTTTCATGCTTTCTGTCACCTGCTTCCAACCATGCTCATCCTCCCTTTCCTACCCTTTCCTGGCAGGAATGAAATAAAAGCAGGGCTGAGGTCAACAGTATCCACATGGGAGCTATTTATCTTTCAGTGTCTCTAGAAAACTACAATAAAATAGAAAATCAGGATTGGGTGCTTTAAATATTATAATTGGATTTATTTTAAATAAACTGCAACGCTATACACTTGAGTGTCCTTAAGAGACCACCCTCTTAGGTATGGACTTCAATCATTAACATAAACTTCATTAAAATACAGGTTCATCCTGAAGGTTTTAATCCTTGGCCATTTTTATTCTTTGTCCTTTATCGTAATTCTACACATTCATGTCTCCTATGTTATGCAGGATTTTTTCAGCAGAGCTCACCCTGATCAATAGCTCATATTTCCGGTAGCACAGGTATAATTTCATTTGGAAATCCCTGGGCTCAGTATTGGGGGTGGGGGTGGATAAGGGGAGGAGTCGGGAGAGCCCCTGGATTCAGCTTAGAATGACTCTTCTCTGATTCTCACACTTACTGTCTATCCCACTCACTGTTCCATAATCTCTAATGTGGTCACCAGTAAGAAAAAGAACTGACCCTCTACAAACTATCAGTTAGAGGAAGTTTATTTCAAAGTGTCCTTCAAATCTTCTCAATATGCCCTCCTCTTCCTTACCACGCCTATACCTCTTGCACCTCCAAGCATCAGGCTCCTATAACCTCCATCCCCAATACATACCCACACACCCTTCTTTATAAAAGCCCAGTTCTATCAAGCCAGGGTAAAGTGAAATCCCTATTCTCAAGCATATAACTATAATACAGATAATAATAATTACTATCCATACTGCTCGTCTTTACATTGCCATTTCTTCAAGTCCCAAAACTTGTTCCATATCCATAAACAGTGTGTGGTAACCAGGTGGTTGTTCAGTCTCTCTCCCTGACTGCCCACAGCAGAATTCTAATTGCTGCTCTGTGTGTTACACTGTTTTCTTTATAGAGTCCTCATTATCATTTAAGTGATTAAGAAGTTCAATCATTTCTGCTCCCATCAAATCCTAGAGATAGTCTAGTAAGCATTTCATATGTAACTCCTCAAAGCTATTTTCACTGTATGGTCCCCATTTATCACCCTGATTTGGAACTTACTGGAGTTAGGATCCATACTAAATTAGCAAATATCCTTTTTTAAGAAATGAAGATTTCTTAGTCTTCTCTACCGCATTTGAGTTGGAGTCATTCTAACATACTCTGTGCTGGCTCATTTATTTCTCTTTCTTTGATTTGGAAAGAATCTACATCAGATATTTTACCTCAATTCAAACTCTTGCATTCTCAACTAATTTTTATCATTCCTAATTCATGTGTTTAGATTTCTAAATAGCCATTCCTTAAGCATTAAAAAGAAAAGGAAGAGTCATTTTTACACATAACATTCATGTTCTACTAGGCATTGAAATAACAGCAATTTAATAATGGTCTCGGGGGACGTATAGAAGGGGTCCAGGGCCAGGACAGAGGTGAAGCTGGATGACCCCCAAAGTCCTTCCCAAAGTTAAGGCTTTATGATTCCAGGTGAAGTTGGCCAAGTGATATAATAGAACTGAGCAATGCAAATCAATTACCCCCAATGTTCATAAGTTATGGAAGATTCTTGAATGTGTGAGTCCAGTAAAACTAATAGTAAACATGTCATTGAGCCACTTCCCTCCTGCATTATCCAAAGCAATTTCTTAGTGCTGAAATTTGTGTTCCACAGCTTACTGCAACACAATGAACTATACTGTAACAGCTCTTTCATATTGGAATAGAATGTGACTTTAAGTGGCAATAAGAAGAAAATTCAAAGTCTAGAGAATGATTTGAAGTATCACATAATATGGTAGACACATTTACACTTTCTCCAAGTTAAAAAAAAAAGTCAAATTACAAAAAAATGTATTGCTGTCTCATACAGGAGTTGAATATGGAAATACCAGGGCATCAAAAGCTAAGGATCCAGAGGTTTGATTTAATGCTGGAGAAACACTCATTGTATACAAGCCAGATACCTTTTGATGCTTTAATTTGATATTTAGAAATTCATACATTCTGCGTGGGCAATAATAAGATAAAATTACTGGTTGCCATAACACGGGGTAAGGGGAAGGAATCAGTGTTTTATATATGTGTTAATTATAATTTGTGGTTATATAATGAATTATATTCTAATTCATTGGTTCTCAACCTTTCTAATGCCGCGACCCTTTAATACAGTTCCTCATATTGTGGTGACCCCCAACCATAAAATTATTTTCATTGCTACTTCATAACTGTAATTTTGCTACTGTTATTAATCGTAATGTAAACATCTGTGTTTTCTGATGGTCTCAGGCTCTATAGCAGCAGTTCTCAACCTGTAGTTCTCAACCTGTGGGTCACGACCCACAGGTTGAGAACCGCTAGCAGGGTCGCCTAAGACCATCAGAAAACACAGATATTTACATTACGATTCATAACAGTAGCAAAATTACAGTTATGAAGTAGCAACGAAAATAATTTTATGGTTGGGGGTCACCACAACATGAGGAACTGTATTAAAGGGTCGCAGCATTAGAAAGGTTGAGAACCACTGTTCTAATTGAAGTAAAAAATTAATATACAAACTTCTCATTGGTATATTTTATGTACCCAGAATTTTAGAACTGAGATAATGTTGCCCCCCTCAAATGCATGTAGTTCTTTGGCAAACGATCGTACTTGATTGTTCCTTTCCTTTACCCTCATAGTAATTTGAACATTTCTTTTTCTTTTAGGGCGTGATTCTCAGTCACCAGATTCAGGTACAGAAAAGCTCTTCTGGATAAGCATTCCATTTGCTGTGTGTTGTTTTTTTTTTTTTCTTTTTAAATGTGTGGGGTTTTTAATTGATATTATAGAGGGGGGTGGAGAGAGAGGGAGAAAGAGAGAGAGAGAGAGAGAGAGAGCCATGATTGGTTGCCTCCTGCACGCCCCCTCCTGGGGATTGAGCCCACAACCCAGGCACATGCCCTGACCTGGAATTCGAACCCGTGACCTCTTGGTGCACTGGAGGACACTCAACCCACTAAGCCACACCGGCTAGGGTGTTATGAGTTGTGTGTTTTTTTTAAGATATTCATAACCACATTGTGAACCTCGCAGTAAAGTTGACTTGCATGTACAGTTATGCATATTGAATTAAATTAAATTTCTAAAGAAAACTTCACATTTATTTTTATTTCAAAAAATGTTAAAAGTGAATGTAGATATGTTTGTATCCAATTTGTGTTCCCTTAATAAAAGCCTGGAGATCTTACAATGACCAAAATCAAGACACACTGAATGGAGATGCTACATATTCCTCTCTTGCAGCAAAAGGCTTTAGAAGCGTCCGGCCAAACCTACAAGAAAAAAGGTCACCCACTCAGGTACTCCTGCGTACTCTTATCTGTTGTGTTATTTGAAAGCAAGGCTGTTAGCCCTCTACTTTAGCATCTCTTTTCTAGTAATAGGGGCATATTTTGGTACATGTTTTATTTTTAATATGTTTTTGCTTTCATATTTGTACTACTGGTCAGACTTGTATAGACAATATGGAAAACAAGTCTTAAGTTCAAAACAGGTTCTTTTTTTCATTCAGCTGATAAATGCAGGTCAGTTTCTAACATAATGTTTAGGTTCTTTTCTGAATTATAAAACATTATCAGCTGATGATTTAGACTTCAAAGTAAGGAGATCATCAATCATTATACACTTATAAATATGAGTTATGCAACTGTTCATTATATAAAGGAATTCTGTGTTGGAGATATCAGCAAAATTGTGCTGCAGCATAAGAAGAGTGATCAAAACAATGTAACTAAAGTGTGTATGTGTGTGTGTGTGTGTGTGTGTGTGTGTGTGTGTGTGTGCTTCAAAGCCTGAAAATATGCAAGAGAACATGTGTTCACTTTTAAGGTAATTTCCCAGGATGTAGATGGAGACAAACTTCATAATGTATTCTGTATAAAGACTATTTTCCCCTCGAAGGCAGCTTTTGATAATAAAATAAAGCACATTCCTGGTGGAATAAAATAGATCAATCTAGCCAACGAAATGTATAACATAATAAGAAGGTATGACATTGCTTTAGCCTCTTTAAGGATGGAGTTAACACTGGTTTCTTTAATGACTAACTTTGACTTTCTCTCTGTTTTTCTTTCAACATTATTTCTTTCTCCGGATGCTTTTGGCAATCCAGGCACCCCTTCCACCGCTCAGAAAAGAGAGCTTCTGTAGCTCCTTGACCACCAGTCACACAAAGGGTGACCTTTTAGACCCACCAGAAACTAACACGCACGTTCCTTCCTGTTCAGGGTACTTGACTAATAAAAAACTTCTTCCGGGAGCTGTGCACCCTGATGCAGACGACCCCAGCCAGACAATCGTGTATTCTGAAGAATCTAACACAACTGTGTCGTACACACAGAAAATCACTAACCTGCTGCCAGCAGCTGCCAGCACAGGTCCCCCACCCAGTGCTGACACGGGCAGTGCCCCATTTCTACAAGAGGACTACACGCAGGATTCTCAAACGCGGAAAATTTCTACACTGAAACTAATCCATAACCAGGATCCAGGAAGTAGCATCCCCTTTAATACTCCACCGTTTTCCAAATCTGTTGACCTACCGTCATTCCTCAAAAGGCCCTGCTCACCGCCCCCTAACCCAGTGCCTGAGAAACACACAGCATCTCTCTCCATTCAGATAGCTCCCCTGTCAGGACAGGATCCCGAAAGCCACAAACAGCTACCTGAGCTTTCTCCAGAGACTACAAAGATACCTCTTCAGCAAGAGAGACAAAAACCTGCAGTGGCTGCGACCGCTCAGTCCTCAGACTGCCGGGTGATCCATTACACTTTCCAATCTCTTCTGACAGGTGTCTTGCAGAGACCCTAACCCCTTCGTGCTGGGCTGCTTACCTAACCTCCTGCTTTGGTAGAGTCCAATCAGGAAGGGAAAGGAGAAAGAAACCATCCTCCCATTTATAACCCTATGAAATTCATCAATACATTTCTAGGTTTCTTTTTTTATATATTTTTATTGATTTTACAGAGGAAATGAGAGGGAGAGAGAGATAGAAATATCAATGATGAGAGAGAATCATTGATCGGCTGCCTCCTGCACGCCCCCCACTGGGGATCGAGCCCGCAACCAGGGCATGTGTCCTTGGCCGGAATCGAACCTGGGTCCCTTCAGTCCCTAGGCCAATGCTCTATCCACTGAGCCAAACCGGCTAGGGCACTCTAAGTACTTTTAAGTGTTAAAGAAATGTGTTTCGTGCCAGATCTTTTAGCACCAAAATTTTCTTGATTCACATGCACACAATCTCTTAACTATTTACTCCTCTGATTCTGATGCCACACTCCCTCAATGTGCCCAAATCTGTGTGCCCATTTTAGGCCACTTGTCACCCAGGTCTAGGGTAGAAACTATAAGGCTATTAAGACTTCTGTAAAGATAGTTTTTATTATGAGGTTATAGTGCAGTCTTGAATCATGAAAGGCAGGTGGTACAGCCAGGCCTTAGGGGAACTGGAGAACATTAGCTACTCTCTCTCCACCTGACATGCCACATAGTTCCCGTTGTCTCTCCTCTTTCTGAGTTGACCTCATTCTCATCTCTCTGCCTCTGCTCTCTCATTACTTCAAGTTGCCTGTGAATGTCGATGACATTCTCTGTGTCAACTTGCCTCTTGCGGTTCTGGGGCACAAAACTCCCCGACCGGGGCATTCAGTACATATACACTGAGTGGCCAGATTATTATGATCTCTGAATGCATAATAATCTGGCCACTCAGTGTATATCCTATATAACAAAAGGCTAATATGAAAATTGTCCCCTCTACCAGGAGTTCGACCAGCAGGCAGGCCGGCCAACCGCCCATGTCCCCTCCACCTGGCCAGGCTGGCCGGATCCCACCCTTGCATGAATTCATGCACCGGGCCTCTAATATATATATATACTGAGTAGCCAGATTATTATGTGTTCAGAGATCATAATAATCTGGCCATTCAGTGTAATTCAGTCCCAAGAAGGAGGCAGTGCCTCCTTGGTCCAGGTTAGTTCAGTTATTCCCCCTCCTGACCAATAGCTGTGGCCGGTGAAATAGAGCCTTCTAAGTATACAAGTGTCTGCCGGATGTTTCCTCCTTGTCCCCAGAGAAGGGCTGTCAGAGAGGATTTCCATTATCACAGAAGGAGATGGGGTAGGAGGGAAAAATTTTCTTTCACAAAAATGCGTAAATCATTTATTTTTAAATTACCATGGAAATTTTAAATCTTAACAATGATATAGATAATTCTATCATTATAAGTACCCCTCACAAGGCACCAGCAATTTTTATTATTTCATTTGTTTTCAACTGTCAACTCCAATTATCCTGGTAGTAAAGTCAGTATAAGATCCTTAAGTTTGTAAAAATGTTAATACCTATATCTAACAGGTGAAGAGAAAAAATAAGGCAAATACCATTCTGACACCTAATACAATACAAGTAATTTCTTAGTATAAAGATTGATTTTTATATCACTCCTCCCTAGGTATTTTCTTTTTTAAGTTTATTTTTATTGATTTCAGAGAGAGAAAGGGAGAGCGAGATAGAAACATCAATGATAAGAGGGAAGCATTGATCGCCTTCCACCTGCACACCCCAAACTGGGGATCAAGCCTAAAACCCAGACATTTGTCCTGACTGGGAATTGAACCGTGATCTCCTGGTTCATTGATTGACGCTTAACCACTGAGCCACCACGGCTGGGCTAGGTATTTTCGTAAGTACATTACTGTCAACTGCATTGAAAAGGAGAACAAAACCCATCAATTCCCTTTTCTGGGTATTTAATGTATTCTGTATGTTCCTTGAGAAGTGAGGCCTAGAAGCTCAGCCATTACAGAGGTTAGAAGGGGAGTGTTAAGACTACAGAGCACAGTGCCATGGTAAGCCAATTGGAACCAGAGATGGAAAGAAAGACATGTCCCCATATATATGTTTTTAGGTATTGTTAATTTTTATCTAGAACATTTCAGTAGTTTTAAAAATATTGAAAAGTAGGAAAGTAAGTGCGTTAAAACTGAACATTATTTTAAGTTTAAACATTTTATTTATACCAAAATCGAATTTATTATCATTTACTTCATTTTAAACTAGTTAAAAATTATGTAACATCATCACTGGTCATGGTGAAATTATCAAATATGGCTATTCTCTCAATTGAAAATTAGATCAGGAAAATACAGATTTTGAAAATATTATTGTATTATAATATTACTACAGGCCCCGTGCACGGTGGGATCCCTCGGCCTGGCCTGCACCCTCTTGCAATCCGGGACCCCTCGGGGGATATCGGAGAGCCGATTTTAGCCTAATCCCCGCAGGCCAGGCTGAAGGACCACACTGGTGCACGAATCCGTGCACTGGGCCTCTAGTATGCATATAAGATCTTTAATCTCTTCCCGCCCTCCTCTCTCCCCTCTTCCCTCTGAGATTCATCAGTCTGTTCCATGATTCCATTCCTGTGGTTTCCGCTCCTGCACTGAGTGTCTGCCCCCTGATAGTCAGTGTGCATCATAGCTACTAGACAGACGGTCAGCCAGTAGGCCGGTCAGACAGTTGCTTTAGGCTTTTATATGTATACTAGTAGCCCTGTGCACGAATCCATGCACCAGTAGCTCGCCAGTAGCTCGCTGCCACCCTCCAGTAGCTCTCCACTCACAGCCCTGCCCTCCTGTAGCCCCCCCACCCCCTTCCCCCAGCCCCCCCTCATAGCTTGATGCCCTGACCCCTCCTATAGCTCTCCACCACCCACTTGTAGCCAGTAGCTCACTGCCGCCCTCCTGTAGCTCCCTCTGCCCCCCTGCCCTTTCCCCTCATAGCTTGCTGCCCTGCCCCCTCCTGTAGCTCTCTGCTACCCGCTTGTAGCTCACTGTCCCACCCTCCTGCTGATCTATGATCCGGTCTTTACGTGGTCGGTCGTTACGCTTCACGGCATAATGACAATTTGCATATTATATCTTTATTATACACTGAGTGGCTAGATTATTATGATCTCTGAATGCATAATAATCTGGCCACTCAATGTATGTGTGTGTGTGTGTGTGTGTGTGTGTGTATGTGTGTGTGTGTGTGTATATTAGAGGCCCAGTGCATGAATTCGTGCATGGGTGGGGGTCCAGCCAACCTGGCCAGGGGGAGGGGACATGGGCAGTTGGCCAGCCTGCCTGCTAGTCAAACTCCTGGTGGAGGGGACAATTTGCATATTAGCCTTTTATTATATATGATATATACTGAGTGACCAGATTATTATGCATTCAGAGATCATAATAATCTGGCCACTCAGTGTATGTATATTGTGATTTTCTCTCCTCCTGTGTCTAAGAGGGTATTTCTCTCCTATAAGAGGGTATCTCTTTAATGTAGACATGAGGGTTATGTGAAAGGAGCCCCAAATAGTCTAAGAGGTAATTTACATCTGTATCTCAAAATATTTCAGAGCTTTTGTGTAGGTGACCAATAGATTGTTGAACTTCTAAGTTTTATCTACAGAAATTTAAGTGCGGTACGATTCACCTGGAGGCATTTTATCTGTTACACACACACACACACACACACACACAAAAAAAAATTGTGAGCATATCAGAAGGTAGTGAGAGAAATTCAAAAAGTGAAATAGTTCTTTTTTTTGTAGACAGTCTCTTTGGAAGAACAAATAAATGGTTAAAGACCATTCCTGAACACAGTGCTGTACCAACTGATCATATTACCCATACCAATGAGGGTTTTAAATAGACTATGCTTTAGCCTTTGACATGTTTGTAGTCCAAAGGATGCGGGCCAGCCAATCCCATGAGATTTACAGTCATTAGATTGTTCCTTTCAAATGTATTAATATTCTGTAGTACTTTTGGCTATCTACCTTACCATGGCACCACACCAAACAACAACAACAATAAAACCCTCTATTCTGAAGGTGTGTGTCGGCGGGGGGAGGGGGAGGATGTCTCTATACCGTCAGAGTTTCATTCACTCATGTTAAGGTTGATGCTTATCATCATACTAGGGGCCCAGTGCACAAAGTCATGCACCTTGAAAGGAACTGTGGGCCGCGAGGCTGCTGTGGGCACAGGGGCAGGTCTCAGCTCATCCTCTGCGCCCCCGCCTGGCCCCTTCTACCATGGCCCCTGGTGCCCTGTCTGCTGGTAGCCCTGCTCCCACCACCGCTGCTCCCACATGCTGACAGCGCCAGCCCCTGCTCACACCCACTAACAGTGCAGAGCAATTGGGGCCAGCACCAGCAGTGCGTGCAAGCAGCAGCTGCTGCCCCAATCGCCCCTCAGGAGCAGGGGAGGTGGAGAAGCCCTCAGGGACGACTGGGACCAGTGCCAGGTGCTGGCAGCAGGTGTGAGCGCTGGGCAGGACTACAGCATGCAGGAGGAAAGAATTTTCAGTAACCACCAGAGGCTCGCCCCAATAACAGTGACCAGCACCCTGCCTTGGTCTGGCGCCCCCACTCACATGCTCCACCATCCTGCCTTGGCTGATGCCCACCATGTTCTGTGTGTGCCCCCTGGTGGTCAGCGCATGTCATAGTGACCGGTTGTTCAGTTGTTCTGCCGTTCTGTCTATTTGCATATTAGTCTTTTATTATATAGGATTACACATGTCTGGCCAGACACCCTCACAGTTAGAAAGAAGAGCTACAGATCTTTAATGGGCCAACCCCACCCTTCCTTTTACAACAACCCTCCACTATGTCGAGCCCCCTGGGTCATAGCCTTGAGGAATTAAACCTTTTCTTTCTCCTTCAGTTTCTTTCTCCTTTGCCTATGACTTGGTAGGTAAACCAACAGTAGTTCTCCTAACGAACTAGGCTCTATTCTAACCATCATCAGTGGCTGGTTTTCTTTTTCATGTCATGGTCACACATGGCTACCACTGTTTGCATGGTAGGACATTTCAACGTTTAATTCTTTTAGTATTTCCTAATGAAATCAAGAAAGAGATTCAGTGAGTGGGAAAGTAGACAAAATTCCCTTTCCCTTTAGTTGTTTTTTAGTTTGATCAGTCCTTACATATATCTTTAATCATAAAATAGTAAACAAACTGATTATATTTGGGGGACATTTCCCAGGAAGGGGCTGGGGGCAGTAGGTATGCCACAAAGATTTCTCTAGTGAAGGGAAAAGTAATTCTTTTGATCAATAGACAACCTGATGGCATTTTACTGTCACAAGTACAAAACCTAAAACGTTTGAAGAAAAAATTCCACTATGCCGACACTCTCAAGCTCCCACCCAAAAAGACCATGCAGTGCTGTGTGAAACCTGGTCTTGTCTCCAAAAATCACTTGCTGGGTCCCCTTTCTTCATGCTTTTTCTATACTGTGTGGCGGGCACCTAATCCTCTGAATGCATTTCCTTTAAGTGCTTGCAAACAAAACCCAAGATTTGCCTTCTCTGCCACGTTGCAAATAGATGTTTTCTTAATTGGATAATTTATATCTCCTCTTATTATTTCTTCCTGAAACTCAGCTTGGAAACCAGAACTTAACTGCCAGTGTGCTGGAGGTAAATGCTTCACAGACACACAGACCAACCACACCACAGGTCTCTCCCCATCCCCCTTTCCATGTTACCTTTTAGCCGAAATACGTTGACCAAAGCCAGGCTTCAGGCCAGCACCCCTTGCCCTGCTTCCACCTGCTGACTTGGGGCCTTCAACCTGCACGGACCTCTGTTGACATAAACGCCTCTCCTTGCTCCCGACCACCTTCCCCAGGCAGCACCGTGGGCTCCCACCATAGACTCCTCCCAATGGAGGGAGTGCTCCCCGCCATCCCAGAGGAGCCCCAGGCAGCGGACTCTCACACCACAGGCGGCCTCTCCGTAGTGGCCCCGCTGCCAGGCATGGAACTCTGCTTCCTCCCTCTGACCCCGTCATTTCCAAACAGGTCTCCCAAGGCCAGGGGACTGAGTTCTTGTCTGCCATCTCATTTTGCTGCTGAGCATTTTATTCCATAGATGTTGATTATGAGTAAGCTGATTCTATGTAGTCTACCGGGAAATCCATGACAGTCGTCCTCAGAAACCTACGGTGGGCCGAACCATCAGTTACATTCTCTTCATTCATTTTAGAGTGGTTCACGTTCACACGGGTTGCTCTAGCGAATGAGTTGGACAGTGATTTGCCTTAATAAGAAGTCATCTCAGAAATGTAGATAGGCACACATACAATACTATGGTGATTCGATTGTAGAGAAACTAAAATTTTCCAGAGATGTTAACCCAATATTAGGTCATGGTAGATAACGGTGTAACTGGGAGATTCATGTGAGTAGTTTATGTTCTTCTTTCTCGCCTGCACGGTTACTGACTACATTGTGCTAATGCCTCTTGCTTCCCATCACTAACACCTTCATCTCCTCAACCCAAACTACCTTTCAGGACTGAATGATGTAAATGATCCTAACCTACCCTGCAGAAATTGAGCCCTGTAATATTTTTAGAATTCTTTTTTCCTGAGCCATTCCAGGATAGAATTTTATGAATACCTATATTGTTTCACATATCAGTAATTTACCTTCCATTTAGAGCAATACATATTTCCCATGTATATTCTATCATTTCAATGTCTACGTGACAAGTAGTCTCTACTAAATGATTTATGAATGGTTAAAGTGCTTCAAAATTTTATGACACGGATTTTCAGTTGCATATAATGTGTAGATAATGACTTCAATTTGAAAGGCATATAATTTTAAGCAAAAAAATAGGAATATTTTTTCAAAAAAATTGATTTTGTAATGAAGTTTTAAATAAGCACTGTCATAGACAAAATAGGATTTAGGGTGACTTTTTAAAGTTTAGTAATATAGCACCGTGATAGTTTTAAATAAAAATTTTCCTGCTTTTAACATGAATTATAATAACAGTTTTAAAGTTATATTTACAAAGATCAACCATACTTTATTTGGGCAGGGAGGAAAAATATTCTCAAATAATTCATCCAAGGTAAATAAGAGCTCGAAGCTTTGGGGTGCCTCCGAGCCAGTGCCTCGCCCTTACTTGCATGCCCACTGCCTTTCGGGTAGAAGATCCTCAAGACGCAGGCACTGAGGATATGAGGGTGATTTCCACAACAGCTTAGAAAAGCACCTCACTGTAAGGACCTCACTGAGGATATGAGGGTGATTTCCACAACAGCTTAGAAAAGCACCTCACTGTGTTTGCCGTTCGGGCAGATGTGGCAGTGCTATAAAGTCATGAAATTAGGTTTGTTCTAGGTCATTTGAAAACATCTGCTTTCAAGTGGAAAAATCATGGAAATAAGCAACTAATCGTGCATCTGTGTGTCAGGCCTGTAGAATTGTTTATTTTGTGTTAAACTAAGTAGAAAGGGTTCACAAATTCTGTTTATCTATGTGCATATGTGTGTTTGGTGTGCTCAGCTGTAAGGCCATTTTAACTACATGCTCTTACCAATGTTTTGTGTCGTTGGCATGCATTATGTAACCTCCTCAGTGTGTGTGGTCAGAGAGGCATGTTTCATAGTGGCGAGCTCCGCCTCTGTGAACTCAGCTGATTCAATTCAATTAGAATATGTCCCTGTTGACTATCTACTATGCCCTTAGCACCAGGATGCATGTTATAAAATATATGTTTAAAAGAAGCATGTATATGACCATCTCCAACAAGAAGCTTGAAATACCTTGGGGATTAAAATACTCAGGTATAAAGCAATCAAAACAATAAATTATTCAGAAACCAAACAGAGCCCCATAAAGTCCTCAATGAGAACGGAGGAGGGAGAAGCCAGCAGTTAGCATTTCTTTTACCAGGTGTTTGATTCTTCTAGAAGAGATTGATTTATGATGCATAAATCCAAACAGTTGTGTTCTTTGTATTAATAATCACCTTGCCCTGGAAACATTGGTTCGTTGGAGGGTATCCCTGACCAAGTCTGAGAACCAATCCCTTTCGTCATGTCAAAGAACATTCACTTCAAATCTCCAGGCAGAGCAGTGTGACAGGCTCTGACCATTTAACTCAACAATAAGAGCAAACTTGCCCCCCAGGCTTACTTTATACTGACTCCTCTGGTGCCTTAGGCATCTCTGTTGGCAGAGCGGCATGCCCACCAGCCAGCTGCTTTCTAATCACCCCCAGCGCCCTCTGGCAGATAAGAGAGTGACTTCAGAAATAAAGGAGGAGTGAGAAGACACTGAAAATGTGTCCCCTGTCCCTCTAGACATCAGTTTTCAGAGTCAATAGAAACTGGACAGCTGATGCCTGGCCTTTGAATGAAGTCTCTCATTGTCATCTAAAGGAGCGATGCTTTAACGGGATGTCCGCACTTTTCTCAGAGCCAGATAACAGTGAATGGGAACTCGGGAGGCGCTGTGAGTCCGATGAGCTACTACCAGCGGCCCTTCTCCCCTTCGGCCTACTCCCTGCCAGGCTCCCTCAACTCCAGCATCATCATGCCGCATGGCCGGTCACTCGGTAAGTCGCTGGATCATCATGATTTTCATGACAATTTCACAAGAGCGAGTACAAACCACATGAGAAAAATATAAAGCATCAGAGCAGCTTTTAGAAAGGAGGCAGACACGTTCATCAGTTCACGATTGAAGACCCTATCCTCGGGAGGCATGAGGGACCGCGTGAACTCAGCCTGGGAAGAAACAGGCACCCAGCCGTTCCAAGGCAGCGACTGCTTCTGTGCCTTCCTCTGGGGAAGGCGATTCGATATTTGGGGTGTGGGGGGTTAGAAAGAAGATGGACTGTTAGGGAGGGGAGAGCTCACATCCCCAGGAGAACATTCACACGGTGCATTTCCATATATGGTAAATACCATCCACATGGAGGCACCCTGTTCTTTCGTGGGAAAACTGTCATTGTAGAAAGTTCTTTTGGTGTCTATAAAGACCTGGTTCACAGTTAAAGCAGACTGACGGGCAGAGGCTGCCTCACACAGTGGTACACTCTGAACTACTGCCTCCCCAAGTAGTAAACTACTCAAACTGAGGCCAGAAGACCATCCGTCAGGGATGTGAGTCCCTTTAAAGGATGGTGCCAGGATTTCATCAAGACATAGCTCTTAGCCTTTTGGGAATTAGGCATTAGACGAAAGAGAGAGCTTTCCTCCAGATACAAAATGAACACTTGAACATTTACAAAAAAAAAAAAACACTTTTCAGCGTATAATTTCACGGGGCTCGGGAACTCCTTGAAGCTAGCTGGAGAAGAAACTGCTATATAACGATGGAAACATTTTTATGTGGCAAAATATGTTACAACAGCTTAGAAAATAAGGTCATACATTTTCCTAGTTTTTAGAAATGTAAAAACATAACCGAGAACATTAAATAAACCAACCCAGACTAAATCAGAGCATCATATGAACTGAAGCTGAAAAAGGTTTCATGATGTTGAACCAGGCCTCCAGGGCAGCAGGAAGCAGAGAGGAAGGCAGAGGACCACGTGATCGCAGCACAGCTCTCAGCAAAGTAGGAGGGGCCCATCCTCTGGCCACCAACCAGCTACAGGGAGCAAGAAAGTAGAGCAGAGGGCTTTACCTCCCATTTCCTCCTTGGTAGCAGCAGCACGCTCATTCCCCCAACACTGTTGTGTACTGAAAGGACACGGTGCCATTAGTTTACCCAAGAACATTCGCCTCGTGCACTGTGGACTCAGCTTCTGTGTCCACACAACCTCTATAGCTCACAGGTAGCCAGGAGACTCATTAAAGAAAAGTCTAATTATGCTTGTGCCTTTTCTAATGCTGCTCCTGGAATGATCGGTGACTCTTATAACGATGGCCTTTTAGAGTATAAGAAAGCAGAACGTCCTTGTGCCAGAATGTTGCCCTTAATTAGTCACTGGTGTAGTATTACAAGAGGAGCCCATTATATCTAGATTTTTTACAGAGCTATGCATTATGACACATCTGCAGTAAAACTCTACAAATGATTCTAGCCGTAATATTTTCCCAAATAATTATTGTCAAAGTCTGACTCTTTCACCCCCATTGCTCGCCTTAATGAACACTATTTTTTCCCTTCACCTCAACAAACAATACATATAAATACTTGAATGTAGACAGGGTTTTATGTCAGAGCATACCATTGGGTAGACTTTACATATAAACTATAAACATGGAAAGAAATTCTCTATATAAACATTGAACAAATTCCAGTTGGCCAATGCTGAGATAGGTCCTGAGGAGAATGTACAAACCTATCCTGCCCTAGAGAAACTTGATATTAATTTAGGACAAAAACTGCAAAAATGAGAGTTAGTGGAGCATATAAGAGCATAATAAAATAAAAGGTCAACTTGTATTATATAAGTTCATAGAATATCATGAACCATAAATGAAGACAGAGTTAATACTGTTTGCTTGGGCTGGAATTTTGCATATACTAGGTGCTCAAAAAGTTTGTTATTTTATAGAAATACTAGATCATGGCTGCCCAGTCAAATCCTTTTTAAAATTAAATGGGAAATCTGAGTCAAATATCACATAGTGTCTTACTTTGGAGCTGCCTGGAAAATATTACTTTTATAGATTGAAAATGCTTTTCTGTTGCAAATTAAATAGAAAATAGTCATAATAGTAATAGCAGGTATAAATATTACAATGGATTTTAGTTGATATCTTCTTATCCTTATAATGATGAGTTAAATCTTTAAGTCTTATTTATGAAGATTTATATAAGTTTTCTACCAACGCACAGTGAGTATATCATTGCTAACCTAAAACATTAGGACTTTTCCAAATCCATATAAAAGAGACCTTTCTGAGTGACAGATCTGACCAACTGTGACAAAGAATCATTCTTGGTCACCAAAATTTTGAAATTTATTATAAAAAAGGGGGGGGAACAACAACAAAAAAACAAACACACACAGGAAATTGTATTATCAGTTGCACCAGATGAATGGTAATAATGTTGATTTTCACAAATATCTCTGAACTAAGAGTAAGTGGAACATACAGTACACTAAGTCCCCTCCTTTCTTGTGAAAGTATAGCAAAAGTTAATAACCATGGCATGAAGATAGGGACAGGATAAGTCCCATCTAATTTATATGCTTAGGGCGATTTGTATCCTCAAGGGGCCAGAAGTCATGGTTTTTGTTACTTTAAACTAAAAGCAAAGACATTATGGCCATCTTGGCTAGTTAAATAAAAATGAATACTAAAAATTTAAAGTCATCTATTGACCCATAAGCCAAGTACATGTTTGGATACGAAGTTGGTTTCATGTGATTTTCATCTTCACTTTATTTTTATGAAACCACTGTTGAAGACTCCACAGTCATGTCTTTTGTCCCAAGAGCACATTTCAGTGCTTTTAAATAGCGAGCAGTTTCACAAAAAGAACAGTAATGTAAACTATGAGCTGGGACTCGACTTGTCCCAGCTTCTGCGCCCGCCCGCAGGATTACTGGGAAAATGAGAAGAGGCAGTGCGTGCAAAGTGCTTTGTTCCAGTGGCTGCCACAGGTCACAGGGTCTCTCACCGAGGCTGTTCTTCCCCTCACCCTGCTTCATAAAATGGGACGGTCTTGTTACAGGTGTGTTCCCTATACACCTCCCTGTTAACAACCAGTGGCTCAAATTTAAGGTAACTGAGTGGAGAGAGATAGTGATGGAAATATAGACTCTGCCACGTTTGGCATAACTGTGCGAGAGGTACCATCAATTTATGATGCATTATATGTCGCCACCTTCTCTCCCCAGATTCCACAGAGACGTATGCCCAGCACGCGCAGTCTCTGGACGGCACGGTGGGCAGCTCCATCCCGCTGTACAGGTCCTCAGAGGAAGAGAAGAGGGTGACGGTCATCAAAGCCCCACACTACCCGGGGATCGGGCCGGTGGACGAGTCCGGCATCCCCACGGCCATCAGAACGGTAGGCCGGACCCAGCGGCTCTGTGCACTCCTTGTCTGAGCTCATGAGCACTGCCGTTCTCATGCATCTTATGCTGCGTGTGGCAGAGAGAGGACTGTCCGTGGGAGCTAATCACACAATTCGTTTCTCCGTTTTAATGAAAAATCGTGAAACTTGCCATTTTGTCAAATGACAAAAGTCTGTTTTACCTTCTACCGAGGAGTGTTAGGGCAATAGGGAGAGAAGGGAAGGGAAATGTGACTTCTTGGCTGCGTTGAATTCCCACGTTCTTTGCAGACAACCCAGTGGTTTGTTCCTTGAAAGGGATGTGTGTTAACAACACCAGGAGCTGCGGGCTGGGAGGTGAGATGATTGGAGTGAAGGGAGTTAATGTCATGGAAAGAAACAACCAGGAAAATACACATTGGAGAGTTTTCCCTCTTCAGCTGTGCCTGCTGGGAGCTCTCGGGGATGCTGAGTGAGAGTGTTTGGATTTTTTTTTTAGTCTCTAAACGCTGCCAGGGCATTGCTCAGTGCGTGGGGCAGCCCCTTCTGGCAAAGCTCAGCAGTAGCAGCGGCTCTCAGAGCCGGGCAGGCAGCCGCTGGCTGAGCCAGTCCACTTGAAGACAAGGTCTGTGCTACCGGCCACCGGCCCCGAGGACTTGGGAACCACCAGGATGAGAACGGCAGCACGTTTGCAGGTGATGTTGGGGGGCGGTTCGAGAGCGGAGCTCAGGCTGCCTACACGTGTCCACAACACCCACATACCTGGCTGGGATGTGGCCAAGAGCTATTTCCCTGGAATGCAGACCTGGGGGCGAGAGGATGCGAAGACAGTAGAGGGTAGAGGAAAAGAAGGGGAAAGGGATCAGAAAAAAGCCATGGTCCGATCGGAAACACTCCAGCTGGATAAAAGACCACGCGTGGGGGTTTTCTTCTCTCCTTGAATCTGTATTTATTATGTGGGGATTACGTGTTCTGTGTAAAGAGAGGAGAGTTAAAAATTAACTATTCCAAGCATCTGTACTAGAATTGGAAGCCAAAAAAGTAAGTCTGTATAGCAGTGGCTGTGAGTTTTATACTCATGAGATTCTGAGAACACTGAATGTGACTAATTATAAAAATCTATGTTGGAACTGGTGATTGTCATGTTTAAGGGACAGAAACGGTTCAGGGATCATGACTAACATTCCTAATCTTAGGATGACTACATGTTTCTGGTGACAGTGTTTTGTTGATGGTTTCCCTTTCAAGATTTCTGATTCAGAATGGTTACGCTTAAAATTTTTTTCCTAATAATGTGGAGATATCATGTCAGACAGGTATGCTGTCATTGGTTCTGATTGATCCCTGAGGCACAATATATACACAAATTCGGAGATCCCTGATTCTATATAGTTATAGATTCTCTCTGAAAATTTTTATCTGAGACTCTGGGTGTGTTTCTAAGTCAACAAATGATACATAGAAATGAACATGCAAAGCCTGACCTTTTGTTTTTAACCCATAAGATGTAAATTTCTTAAATAGCAAGGCCTTGCTTGTTCGTTTTTAAAAGGAAGAAACTGAGATGCGGTGGATGGTGAAAATCGAGTAATATTAAAATTTGATATTGTTTATATATTGCTGAATCATGAGCACGTCTAGACATGCATCCATTAACACATATACCATACTCAATGCTAGTTTTCAATCCATAAAGTCGAAGATAAGATATAGTTTCTATGTACAGCTGTGCTCTTATTTGGCCATTTAGAACTTTACAAAGAAGGTGTAGGTCTATTTCCTATTTCCCGGCCTGGCCCAGCACATCCCCAAGTATAGCCGTGTTTATAAATGCCGAGTCAGGCCCTCGCTGAGCCTCCGCAGGCCAAGAATCCAGGGCTGTTTTTCTTTCTCCTCCACGTAGACAGTAATGATTATCAGGCTGGGTTGCTTCACATGGACTTTCTGCTGAGCGAATGTATACACGAGAGGCAGTGCCGCCTCCTGCATCATGTTGTAGTCTCATCCTAGAAACCGGCACAGACCCAGGAAACAGAATTGTGCAAAGTAACCCAGAAACTCTAGAAAGCCAAGAGTCAACAAATGTACCTTTGAGTTACTTGAACGAAGGGAAGTGGCTCCCCCGACGGCCCTCTCTCATGTGACCCGGGCCCTCTGTGTTAGCCTTTTACCGCCATTCTTAGCAACAACAACAGAACCCACCAGGGTTCAGATCCCACGGGACTGTCTAATTACGGCCAGCTAGTTAAGTGAAATACAAGCCTCCTTTCTTCTCCTTCAAATACAGCACTGTTTGAGCACTTTCTCTTTTTTTTAATCTTTTTTTTTTTTTAACTCTCACCTGAGGATATTTTTCCACTGATTTTTAGAGAGAGAGGAAGAGAGAGGGAAAGACAGACAGAGAGAAATGTTGATGTGAGAGAAGCACATCAGTTGGTTGCCTCCTGCACGAGCCCCAGCCAGGGCCCAGACCAGGGAGGAGCCTGCAACGGAGGCACATGCCCTTGACCGAAATCAAACCTGGGACCCTTCGGTCTGCAGGCCGACGCTCTAGCCCAGTGGTTCTCAACCTTTCTAATGCCGCGACCCTTTAATACAGTTCCTCATGTTGTGGTGACCCCCAACCATAAAATTATTTCGTTGCTACTTCATAACTGTAATTTTGCTACTGTTAATGAATCGTAATGTAAATATCTGTGTCGCGACCCAAAGGTTGAGAACCGCTAGCAGGGTCGCCTAAGACCATTGGAAAACACAGATATTTACATTACGATTCATAACAGTAGCAAAATTACAGTTATGAAGTAGCAACGAAAATAATTTTATGGTTGGGGGGTCACCACAACATGAGGAACTGTATTAAAGGGTCGCGGCATTAGAAAGGTTGAGAACCACTGCTCTAGCCACTGAACCAAACCGGCTAGGGCCATTGGAGCATTTTCCAAGTGGGAAGGAGCAAACACCGACTAGAATAACTGCATACTGGTGTGTAGAGAAGGTGCCTGTTTCCCCTTGTTGGAAACCCCTGCGTGTTATATCAGGGTAGAGTTCTGATCATCTGTAAACTGTAGGAATGCGAACATCCAGGTGTGCTCGGCCGAGGTTACAGAGAACACTGAGTAGTGGATTTCTAGTAGTTAGTGTCCATGCAAAGTAATCCTGAAGGACACCTACAAAAGTAAACATCCTCACAGTTGAGGAGACCTCTGTTTACTTAGTCTCAGGATTAGCCATAACAACCTCCACGATGGCATTTCTAAGACGAAGTTGAACTGCTTAGAGGACTTCTTTTAGAACGGGACACAGAGTTTTTGTGTGACCAGTTTCATATTCCCCTTTGCCAACTGGCTGGGCATGCCTGGCATCTCCGTGCTCACCATATAAAGCTAGCAGATGGCAGGACTGAGCTCCTGCCCGATACGTGCCCTCCAGCCAGGCAGGAAAAGGCCTGTCTGTCAGGATCCGTTGCCATATACAGGGCTATGACTTACTTATTAGGCGTCCTTGTGCCATCGGCCGTGTCCAGGTAGAGTTGGAAAACATTTCTGCCACAAGCTTTTGTCTTCTTTTCTGTTGCTGAATACTATAAAGGAAATAAAGCTTCATGAAAGAGAAATCAATCTTTTATGTCCCTTAAGGACACTTGATCAGTTACTTCGTTTAAACCAGCAAATAATAGCTGGACTTCATCACTGCACCCCATCCCACCAGCTACCACCATTTGAACATAAAGTCCATCAACAATCCCCTCAATTTTTCCATTCTAAAAGGAGTGTAGAATGAATGAAGAGGTGATTCGCCACAAAGTCAAGGAGCCCTTAAAGTTCATCTATACTTGTGGTGATTACAGACTCATATATTCCTAGACACCAAAATAAAATTGGATATAGCACGAAACTCAATGTCCAGATGAAAAAATGCAGTGACCACATTTCTGAGAGAAAAATGAGCCTATCAAATTGAAACCAAAGCTGAGTCTAACCAGTATAAGAATATTTTTGTGGCAGTCCTAACGGAATATTTTATATCAAGGGAATTGTCTCGGAAAGTCTGGTATATTTAGTCACTGTGCACATAATGGTTGAGCCTCTTGCCCTAGTAGCTCTGGAAAAAATTGAGATAAAGATCTTGCCAAGAAAAATCTTTAATTTGGATTATAAAGGTGTCTGTCTACTTTCACAGGTACACAATATGGTCGAGTTCCATGCAATAATCTGGATTCATTCATTATTTTATTCTATAAATATTTGATGTTCCCTATGGCTTTTTATTGAGCATTTCTTATATTGTAGGCATTGTTCTAGATCTTTCTGTGTACATCGTCTCATTCAATTTCCATAACAATCCTATGATGTGGATATAATTATTTCATTTTAAAAATGAGAAAACGAGGCTCTTGAAGGTTACCTAATTTATCCAAATTCATATTGGTAGGAAACAGCAATTAAAGGATCTGAGATATGAATCTAGGTTGATCTGACATTAATTGTCTTCTGACTTCTATCACATCAAAAGCCTGGGCTGCAGACGGGGGCACTTCTATGCTCAAGGAATTTACCATTTAGCAAAGCAAATGTTGTAAATGTTTTATTATCAGGTTTAAAAACATTTTTGAAACAACATCTCCATTTTTAGAATTGCTCTCAGACTCTGGATTGTGTTCCTACACTTGGTACTTTAGTAACTTAGAGTAGAAAATATTCATTTTTTCTTTCTCTGAACCTAAGTTGACCAGAATGCAGTTGGAGTAAAAAATATTCCTTTGTTAAGGAATATTTAGCCTCACTTTTTACCGCTGTTGGCGCGTGTTTTCAGTCTACACAATGAGGTGGCTGTTTTGTCCCCCTTTTTTTCTCATAAAAATAATATCTTAAACAGAACACTCACTAAAAAGTTTTTTAAGGATAATGATAATTATCTCCAAAAGGAGTGAAAGACACTGTGATAACCCTATACCTCTTCTTCAGTGACTTTTATATAAACACTAGAGGCCCAATGCACGGAAATCATGCAAGAGTAGGCCTTCCTTCCCCCGGCTGCCAGCACCGGCTTTCCTCTGGCACCCAAGACCCGGGCTTCCCTCGCACCCCTGGCTTTGTCCAGAAGGTCATCCGGAAGGTTGTCCGGAAAGACGTCTGGTCTAATTAGCATATTACACTTTTATTATTACAGATGTTTGTGCAAACATTAACTGTCGAGTGCTGGGCAAAACTCTGATGAGGATAAAATAAAACCATAGCACGTATAATGCTCCAATTCAGCCTAAACTCAAACAAGGGGTAATGTGTTTACACACTGCATGCATAACTGGATAAATGACTGGTCTTGTCATCATGAGATAGGTTTTTATAAACCAGAGAACATAAATTTGCTATTAAAAAAAGAAAAATGTAGAAAGCAAAACATGGAGGAACGACATCGATCTGGAAGCAGCTTTGTAACTGTTGGACCTTCTCTCTTATAGACAGTTGACAGACCGAAGGACTGGTACAAGACGATGTTCAAGCAAATTCACATGGTGCACAAGCCGGGTACGCACGTTGCTCCGTGTTCCCATCGGGTCCCTGTGGGTTGAAGGATGTGTATGTGTCCTCCCCGTTTACACAGTTGGTTCACCCCCAATGTCAAGACCCTAACAAGCTTCCTGGCCTCCATTGGTTCTTGTGACCATTCCTCCTTACATCACCCCTTCAAATCCCAGACCCTGCGCTCCTGCCTCACCCCTCATCTGCCAAGCAGCCTCTTAGGTGGTGACCTTGACGAGGCGCCAGCTGCTCTGGTCTCTTCCCTTCGTCCTTCCTTGTCCACAGTCTGAACCAGTGTGGCCTGTTGTCCACTTAGACAGACTCATTATTCCTCTGTCCACGTGTCTGCTCCCTACCCAGAGGCTGAGCATAGGTAGGTCTCGCTGAGTTGACAGAGATATTTAAAGCACTTTCTAAAGGAAAGTCAGGCCCCAGAAGAGAAGGCTGGGATGTGAGGCAAAGGTACTGACCTTGGATGCCCGAAGAGCAAACAGGTTACAGACAGTTTCAAAAACAGTATTTGGAAAAAAAAAAAATATTACAGTATTTTGAGCGAGGCAAAGTACACTGGTTTCTGACAAATGTCTGCTGTTTCTGTGAAGTTGTGCTGTCTTGTTGTGGTACGGTGACGCAATCTGCATTACCATCATATGTATGTTTCGTTTTCTAGACGACGACACAGACATGTACAATACTCCTTATACATATAACGCAGGTAGGACGGCTTTCCCGGCTTGCAATGAAGATTTTGCAATGCTTGCAATGCTTGGAAGAACTTCAGCCTCACTTTTTACCGCTGTGGGCGCATGTTTTCTGTCTACACAATGAGGAGGCTGCTCTTCCCCCCTTTTTTCCTCACAGCATGCCTAACAAAAGGATCGATCTCTTCTCGTGGATATGAGAACTAACACTGCTTTATAGCCTTCATTCCCCGTGCTAGCTGATGCTCAGCCTCAGGAATGTTTAACTCAACTGTGAAGGCCAGCCTGAAAGAACACACTGTAATGGGTACAAAATGAGATAAAGATCTCCTTTTATCAGAGCAGAGAGTGAGCGCCGTTGCGTAAGATCTCTCAGATCCGCTTCACGGCGAACAAGTCCGGCACAGTGTTCTGTGACCTTGCCCAGGCTTCTGCTCCAAAATGCACCCATTCATGGAAGGGCTGTTTCAAATCCCACTTTGCCGGCCACTCTTCTGACTCAGAGCTGCCCAGGTCATAAAGAGCAACTTCAATTCCGGGCTTTTCTGCTTGTGCTTGAGTGTGTTGGTATCTTGTGAAGTGGTTGCAGGCTAAAGGGAGGGAACCCCTAGAAAATGTTTCCCGTCATGACTTTCTCCTAAATGGCACGTCAGGGAATCCCACACAGGGCCTCCTGTCCCTGCTCAGCCTCAGGCTCCAGACCACTGCCCGGGGTCTGTTCTTTCTTTAGAGCAGGCTCAGCAGGTGGGTCTGCCCGCCCCTCACACACCGGCAGCCCCACAAGGGGTGCCCTTGCCGGCCTGGCTCAGAGCTACAAAGGTTCCCCGCTCCTGGACACCTAAGGGCCAGCGCACAGGCCCTTGAACTCTTAGGGATTTTGCTACTAGTCTCCAAAGACAAATAGAGAAGTAACAAAACAAACAAACGGGCAAACAGAACACGCGTAGAGGTGACAAGCCCTTGGTTTTCTGCCCCCGATATTCCACATTTCACATGGGGCCCGCTAGATGTTGCCTCAATTTTTCCTTCTGGCCACAGGTACTCCGAACTCACCTCCTGTGCTTAGCTTGTTAAAAAAAATCAAAATTCAACTGAGTACATTTTAAAGATCTTATTGGCTTTGGTCAATGATTCACGAGTCGGGCAGTGTCCCATCTAGCAGACAGAGAGTAGCTCCGAGGAGCTGCACGGCATGAAAGACGTCACAGGCAGAAGGGAGCAGGACAAGGAAGGTGGAGCAGGCGAGAAAGCAGATGGTCATTGAGGTCATCTTCCCTAAAAGGAGGGCTGGGTCTATCAGGCCGGTGGCCTAACTAGTGCTGATCAGGTGACTGGCTGGTTTAAGGTTCCGTTTCTGAGAGAGGCCTACCCTGGAATTAAGTGGAGTCCAGTTTGTGACGTGGGATCTCTGCATAAGCAACTCCATTGGGGGCCTGTTGTCCTGTTTTTAACAAGCTCTGAAGCTGAACTCAGACAGTAGAATTGAGGCCAAAAACAAAGTGCGGACATCATGTCTTTGTATTTGTCGTGGCAATTTGCATGGAACTTCCGGAGAAGAAAAGTGAAAATAGACTTAGCTCAAAAGACTGAGGTTGCAGGTAGTTCAGAATGTTTTGCATCCATTAGTAACTAGCCAATCAAACAATAGTTACATATAACCTTGCGGAGCCCTTTGGAGAGAGTTTTACCATTTAATCAGTAGACGAAGCAACTGCAACTAGTCTCTTCCCTGTGACTAGCCCTCCATCCCGCTGTCGTGCGTCTTGCTCTTTCTGCCTCTTTTTCGTTTCTATGTCATCTCTGCTACCCTCTTCGCCTACCCCCCAAACCAGTCCTTCGGGGCCCACTCTGGTCCTTCGGTTCCATGATATCTTAGACCAATCCACCATCTTCTAAAATCCCTTCATTACTCATGGATATTTTCCGCATTTGGCCTTTACTGTGTTGCCAATTATTTTCCATCAGAGTCCTATTTGTGTCTCATTTCCCAGATGCGCTACCGGCTTACTAAGGGCTTCTGTCTTCTTAAGCCATGCACGGCACATACATATCTTGCTCAGTATTGTGTTTCATTACAATTAACATGTCAATTATCATATATGAACCAGAGCCTTTAAAGTAATAGAAGATATTTGGAAACAGTTCTGTGAAGCATTTGTAATCTTCCTCTGAAATCGTAACTGTGTCGTTAGTTTATGTTCTCCAGGAGAAAATTTGCTGAGTACCTGTAAGTTCTGCCTCGTACTAGCCTGAATGATTACTAATTCTAAAATGATTGACAAAGATTTACTGTCGCCAATGCTTGTGTACAGAATACAGTAATAACAAATTAATCTCTTCATAAAGATTAATACATTAATTGCTAATGATCACCCTGCCCCATGCATGCAGTATGGATATGCTTATTGATGATAATGTGGGCAAAATCATTGGCTATTTTATGGGGCACGAAGAATGTAATGCACTTTTTAAATGTCATTGGCCCCTGTTTGTTTTGTTCCGTTGTGTTTCGCGACAGGCCTGTACAACTCACCCTACAGTGCTCAGTCCCATCCCGCTGCGAAGACCCAGACCTACAGACCCCTCTCCAAAAGCCACTCGGACAATGGCACGGACACTTTTAAGGATGCCACTCCCCCGGCCCCTCCCCCCCACGTTCCTCCTCCAGTCCCACCGCTTCGACCCAGAGATCGGTCTTCGACAGAGAAGTAAGGCATTTCCCCCCAAAGTGGCCCACATTTATTTAGCTTAGTATAAAAAGAAGGCCGCGTGGCCGTCAGTAGAAGAATTGGTGGAGATAGTATATGTGTAATCTTCAGCCAATACATGCAGTCCTCGGGTTACATCGGACTCGACGTATGTCGTTTCGTGGTTACATCACCATCTCCCATTTATTTATTTTTTAAAAAGTCCCATCATTTCGACGTATGTACATATGTGCTTTATGTTTGTTTGTTTTTTTATTTATTTACCACAAGTAAAGGTCAGGAATTGTTATCTTTCTTTTAATTTTTTTTTACTGTTTCACTTCATTACTGCTGTGTCTGTGCTCCATGTGAGGGACGTAGGTGCTTATGTAGGTGGGTTCCGACTTCCGGCGAAAATCGCGTTATGTCGCCGTAGGAACGGATCTCTGATGTAACCCGAGGACCTACTGTACATGTACCTCATTGACCCCTCCCCCCTCTATTGAGATTATAGTAAACACCTTTGCAAGTTTGGTTCATAATATCATAGTGACCTAAGTTAGACCTGGCATAACATGGGCACAAGATCTACATTTTTATTTTTTTAAATGCATAGAAGACAAATAAAAAGGAATCATTGACGTGGTCTCTTTGGCATAGCACCCCAGAGACTATGCAGTTCATTTTCGGTTTCCTCAGGTTTGAAATGTTAGGTCTATTAATTATTTAAAATTCCCCTCTGATACACAAAAATATATCTTTGAAAGCAGGAAAATTATTCATGAATCATAAATAAGTCATTAGTTAATAAGTATCTACCTGTGACTCATCTCCACCAGTTTTTCAAGATGATACTAATTTTCGTTTCCCCACAGATAGGTTTTTATAGAAACTATCCTCACAAAAATAAAAATTCATAAACAAACTTTTATGGCATCACTTAAGAATGAAGATTATGACTAATAATCCAATTATAGGTGACCTTTATTGAGAGTATGCTGTGAGCCAAGCACTAGGCGAAGTACTTTTCCTCTATTATATCATTTAATTCTGAGAACCCAATGAGATAAGGTTTATTTTAAACCCATTTTGGAGAGAAAGACACTGTGATTTAGAAAACTAAAACAACTTGCTCCACTCATACAGCAGAGTTCAAACTCACCTCTGACTGAAAACATGGCTCATGTTATCCCGGCAATAAATAAGGATGTAACAATTATTCAGTATTGATGCCGATTATTAAGCATTCACCTACCATACCCATGTCAAAACTATAATATTCAACACCGCATGGTATCATTAAGAGTAACTGATGGTTGTATAGGGTATAAGATACCACGGAAATGGACACACTTCATATGTGAGAAGATTCTCATTGTACCAGTCTTCTCAGGATGGGTTTTATGTTTAGAACGGTGATTTAGAATGGTCTTAAATTTGATAAATAACTGTCTAGACATAAATGGTATCTCTGCCATAAAACAGAACCAAAATTAACTCAGAATTAAATGAATTATTTGTTCTATGTGTTTTAGTGAAAAATAAATCTCTCGTTAAGAAATATGCAAATCTCTTAAAAATTTCAAAAACACCTCTGCTAATATTATTCCGCAATTTACCAGCACGCCAGTGCTTGCCCCTAATTCTCCTGTCCCTAAAGGCATTTCTATTCCCAGCATGCCATGGGGTCAGCATCCCATCCCTCCCAGGGGTCAGCATTGCCCCCTCTAAAGCCAGGCAAGTCCTCTTCCTCTGGAAGGAAGCCTTCCGTGGCACCAGCCACCCAACAAGCTTTGTATGTGAAGTCCTGTGGCCGCCCGCTAAGAATATCAGTTCAGGACAAAGCTGGTTCCCAGGTCTCCCAGGGGACGGGGTGGATGCCTGGCTCTGGTTTTCCAAGGGTAACACAAAGGAGGGTCACCGTATGGAGGGCAACCCAAGTGGTCCCTTGGTGCTTTTCACAGACCATGATGCCACTTGAACAAGATCCAACGTGGCGTGTGCATGGCTCCTTGTCACTTTGAGTCAAGGATGCCAGCCAGGTCAGAGCGGTGGGGGAACTCACACCGCCTAATGGAGCGGAAGCACCACTTCTTCCAAACACAGACCTTGCGCCCGACCTAAGGGTTTCCCGGCAGCGCCCTGGCTGCGTGTCTCCTGAGCCTTCGTGTGAGTGTTTGAGGCAGCAGGAGGATGACATCAATGTACGAAAGAAAAGAAAACAACAACAGGGGAAAACATAATATGAAATAAAAGAAATGACTTCCTCTAAATCATTTATGTAGAACAAAACATAAATGTGGTATTTGGGACAGATTAGCTTTTGATCCTATGAGACCTTTTTTTTAAAAAAAAAAAACCAACTATACGAAAATTCACTTTGAAAACAGCGAGTGGATAGATACGACTGCTCTGAGCCCGGAGAATTCCTTTCACGTGTGACTCGTCGGTTCTTTCCAGGCATGACTGGGACCCTCCAGACAGAAAGGTGGACACGAGGAAGTTCCGTTCCGAGCCCAGGAGCATTTTTGAATATGAACCCGGGAAGTCGTCGATCCTGCAGCATGAACGGCCAGTAAGCACTTGTCCCGACACACGATGCGGTTCTCTAGGCTCCGCGGGTGCCCAAGGAAACCCGGATTTCATATTGTTTAGCAATGTTGGTCGCAAAGGGGCTTTACTCGGCATTATTTAGAAACCACGTTTATTTTGTATCATGTTCTGTGCATCTTGTCTCGGAATTGAAGATGCAGTTTCTAATAGGTATCGTTCCTACCAATCAAATACAGGGTGTAACTATATTTGCATGTCACGATAGCCATGCCTAATCATAGCTATGAGTTTAATTGGATAAAAAAACAAGAGAACACTCATAAATGCAAGACTTAATCGCGAGTCTACATCGCTAATGAGGAAAATCATTCGTTAATCTCTTGGATACAAATGCACCCAGGCAGTCCGTCCCTTCCTTTCTGCATAGGTTTGTTTCTATTTCTAGGGCTTCAGGGGAAATTTTCCAAATGTCTTTTTAGAACAAGTTGGTCTTAATGGATTCTTATTAAATCTCTCTCAGGTTACCGAGCCTCCAGCTTCCTGATTGTCCATCTAATAATGGATCAAGAGTAAACTTTGCAGTATTTTACGGTTATTTCTTTAAATCCTCTGCAAAGAAAAAGGAGGTGGGAAGTACCCATTTGCTTCCCCGAAGTGCAGTTAACAGACTGGCTCTTGCTTGGCCCTCCTGGTGTTTAGATCCCCGTCTTCCTTGCTGGGCCTGTTTTCCCTCCTTGACCGGTGCCCTCGGGACCTCTGGAACTGTCATTCCTCTGCACCTCTGTCCCAATCTGCTTCGAGGGAAACAGTTGATGTCATTTGCAACTTACTCTCTGCCTTGTCTTGTCTTTTTTTAAAAATATATATTTTATTGATTTTTTTACAGAGAGGAAGGGAGAGGGATAGAGAATTAGAAACATCAATGAGAGATAAACTTCGATCAGCTGCCTCCTGCACACCCCCTACTGGGGATGTGCCTGCAACCAAGGTACATG
The DNA here is from genome assembly GCF_027574615.1 of Eptesicus fuscus. Classification (NCBI taxonomy): domain Eukaryota; kingdom Metazoa; phylum Chordata; class Mammalia; order Chiroptera; family Vespertilionidae; genus Eptesicus; species Eptesicus fuscus. The sequence goes on from NC_072480.1 coordinate 95,730,407, forward strand.
CCCTTGACCGGAATCGAACCTGGGACCCTTCAGTCCACAGGTCGACGCTCTATCCACTGAGCCAAACTGGTTAGGGCTGCCTTGTCTTGTCTTAAAAGAATTTAGGTGTCAGGGAACAGGAGAGAGTTTTCTTTGGTAGCTCCTTTTAAGAGTATCCAAGAAACCACATGATCACATTGAATGCAAAGCCAGCCCTGAAATTTGATTGGAAACCCTGGCCTCACCACACCCGAGTTGAATGTCCTTGATTTAGTTTTTGAAACCCTGTATTTATGGTTATGTTCTTGAGAAACAGGTTCAAGAACCTCATAATCACATAATTCATAGTGATGTTTATCTAAGCCTTTTTTTTTTTTGCCATTCTACAAATAACTCATATCTTTCAGAGTAACAGAATTTTAACAGGAAAACTGAAAAAACGGAACATGCCTGAGTTGCAAGCTCCATTGCAAATGTATACCCCACTTAGGAGGTTATGTGATTGAATTTTGTCATTTCTAGGATGAGAATTGAGTGAATCATGAGGTCACCATTGCATAAAATTGAAAATAGCAAAATAATGTCTCAGATTTAAGTGTCAATACCAAAACTTTAATGATCATCCTAACCATTTATGATACTCTTAGGATGGTGCATGTTGTAACTGTATTGAAATGTCTTGATGGCTGTGGCGTCAGGGAAAAGGATATTTCTATTATTGACTCACTGAACAAAATTATTGAGCACCGACGACGTGCCAGACATTGTATTAGGTGCTGGGGACACAACAGTGAACAGCACAGTCTCTACCTCGAGGAACCTCGAGGCTGTCATTTAATGGAGGTGCAGGGTAGACCTGCATTTGTGTTAAAACAGGCACACCTAAGGAATCCTCCCTCTGCCCGCTTAGCTGCGCATTCATGGGCCTTGTCACTGTGACTGAAATTCCCACGTTACTCATATCTTTGGGCTCAATAACAACAACAGTAACAACAAACACTGGAGCAATAGTTGTAGATCCCTAGTGAGCACTGACTATGTGCCAGGCCCTGTAATTAGGAATTTATGCCTCATCTCATGTAAGGATCGAACAATCTATGAAGCGGGCACACGGCAGATGAAGAGACTGGAGCACACAGTCAGTATCTCTGTCCGGGTCGCGCTGCTGGAGGGTGTTGGGACCACGCGTGAGCCTGGTGCACTCAGTCACCACTGTACTGAGGCACTAGCACCATCAGCTGAGTAGGAAACATATTCAGCTAGTGGTCATTAGCATCTCAATGAATTTGATTATTCGGTTATTTTGCAGTATAGCATACTTTATTTGCCAACTTCTAATAAATTCGTGCACTTGATTGGTTTAACCAGAAACCTGGGCCCTGAGGAGTTAAGACGCAAGACCCGTGTGCTCAACTGTCCCTAGGATCAAAACGATCTGGCGCGTGGGCACGGCTGGAGAACGGGGCGTGTGGGCTCTGCAGCCTCCGGAGGAGAGCAGTGGGTGGGACCTAGAGACATGGAAGGAAATGAGGATGGGTATCTTATGAAGCAATGGAAAGACCCAAAACTTTCATCCCTCCTAAACAGGTTTGCTGAAGGCCAGACTTATGCAACATGATTTGAGCTTGTCCTCTGTACCATTTTGGCCAGGCTATTTTTTTTTTTTTAAACAGGACCAGGCTGTGGGGTTTTTTTTGCTGTTGTCAACACTGAATTCTTTCTGATTGCCTCCATGAATCAGAAAAGGAAAGGAAAGGAAAGGAAAGGAAAGGAAAGGAAAGGAAAGGAAAGGAAAGGAAAGGAAAGGAAAGGAAAGGAAAGGAAAGGAAAGGAAAGGAAAGGAAAGGAAAAGGAAAGGAAAAGGAGAGGAGAGGAGAGGAGAGGAGGTGGGGCTAAGTTCACGGTGGTGGTGCAGACACTGGCTGTACGTTGATATCGTTCGCATGGGCCCTGGAGTGAATTGAGCACACAGGTGTGGAGGATGAGCAGCGGGTTTGCTAGGTGAGAGTGATGTCTTAGCAAATGGGCAGCACCGAAGGGTTTCCAGAAGTTCTGAAGGCACTCTCAGGTCATTTTACTGCGAGGCGGTGTGTGAGCAGGGCTTTTGCCCTTTAGTATTTAATTTTATGTAAATTACAAATAGCTAGGTAGTTCTCTGCTGCCCTTTTCAATTCTGAGATGACTCCATCATCTGCCCAGTTTTCCCAAATGTCATCTTGGATTCCCCTCTCCCCCAGGGATCCCAAAGTCCCACCCCCAAGGAGAAATGTCACTGCCCCGCTCCTGCTCCTCCATCGTCCATGCCAGGATTGCAGTGACAGCCGCCTGATTCGTTTCCCTAATTCCCCAGTCTTCATAAAATCTCCTGCTCAAAACTTTCTCTGGTCCTCAAGTAACTTTAGAGCAAAATCCAAATTCCTTATATAATTTACAAAAAACCTTATGCATTGGCCTCCACTGACCTCTCCAGCCTCATGTCTCTTCCTGCCTCGCTCACTCTGTTCCAGCTCTACCAATTCCTTCCCTACTAGACCTTTGCACAGGCTGTTCCCTCTGCCAGGAATGCTCTACCCACCACCTGCTCTTCACAAGGAAAAGCCTCATCTCCCTTCCCCAGGGCACCAGCCCTGACTCCTCAACTGTAGGTGCAGAGCGCCCCCTGCTGTGAGCCTGGGGCATTTCCCCCTCACTCACCACACTGAATTGTAATGGTCTCTGGTCTGTGCCCCTCACTAGACTTGAAGCTCCTTGAAGGCAGGGACCATGTCTGGTGTACCAGTTGTATCCCCAGCACCTAGCACAGTGCCTGGCACAGGGTAGGTGTTAAGCGAATACTGGTTGAATTAAAATGTAAATGAATGAATATAGGTTTTACCCTTGCTGTGAGTGGGTAAGTTGGTGAGACCGAATCCTTGTTCTGTTGCTTATCTGCAGAGCTGGTGACAAAAAGGCAGTGTGTTTCCATCAAAAATCACATGAGAGCTTCGATGCCCTGCTATTGGTAATTGTGGTCCACTAATGCCACCAATCCCTGGTGCAGGGCATAGCAGGGCAGGACTGTGTAAATAAAAGTCCTTCCCCAGACTCTGGCCTAAAGGAACCCCTTCTTCCTTAAAAATACATAGAATATACATTGATGTTCTTTAAGACAAAAGTTAAAGTGAATGCAATTTTTTAAAGTGCATAGATGTTCATTTGACTATACGTTTAGAAATGTTGATTGAATGGGCCAATGTTTGATCTCAAAAAGTACTTTGCAATCACCAGGAATCTATCTTTAACTGACTTGAACCACAATTTACTCCATAAGACAATCATACAAATTCTCTACTGGGATTATATCAAAAGAAACTTTACATCCCATCTGGATTGGATTGTTTATAAGTGAGCCACAGGAAAGTAAAATAAATTTAAATACAACACTTACTTAGGACCTCTCTATGCTTGATAAAAACGGAAATAATATGAAGATGTTACCTTTCTATGCCATAACTAACCCAGCACATAATGATAAAAACAGAAGGAATAATCGTTAAAAACACTGTGTAGAGTTGAAATGCAATTAAATCTCAGTGAACTTAAGCTTCTTTATCAATGAAGATTTTCATTCAAAACTTAAACTCTAAAAATTTTGGAGGTTTCACCTGATGGTTTAAAGCATAAATAATTACCCCAAGTCACAACATGTATAGCATTTATTGTGGAACCACAACAAATACAGAACGTAGTCGCCAATGCCATTAAAGCTTAAAAACCTAATGAGCATAAAATTTAAAGAACCAAATTTCTATGCTGACACTTCTCATTTGAACGCTATATAAAAGTTATATGTCTGTCATGAGAATACTGAGAACAGTAGAATTTCTATAACCTGAAAAGCAACTAAATGCTTTTAAACTGCAGACAACATACCAACTTTACAGATTGCTCACCCTTGGTGGCTTTGCAATAAGAATCATGTGTGACGTGTAGGTTTAGATTTTCATAAGCACTTCCTTCTGCACTGATTGACTTTGGTTTTAAGCACCAGTTTGCTAGATGTTCTGGAAAAGTCAGAAATACGCTTAGAAAGATATGCAACAAGAGTTCTGCTCTTGTCTTTTATGAGCAAAGAGAGCTTCCTCTATGAGTATCTGAGTGTCAATATTCACGTCCAACCACTCAGAGGAACTTTCAAGTTACAAGTGGACAGTGTTGATTTAGTGAGATTAGGAGTGTGTATGTCTGTTGGCTGACTGTCCGTATGTCCATCACTACTGTCGTCAGGCCTCTGTGTACCTTAGCAGTGGGTCTAGGTTGCCACCTAACACTGTTAACTGTCACATGACTAACGGGATTCAATAGATCAGCCACAGCAGAGAGAACATTCCAGTTCTGCCGCTTACAGCTTCTTTACCCTAAAGACTCCGCTCAAGCGCGTGCCTCTCACCACATTCCCACGTGAGAGATAATGACCAGTTACCGCTGTTTAGGGTGTTTCCTCTATTTTCTATTGGCATGGATTCCAGATAGCTGCCCACTGTGACTAGACACTGGATTTTTAATCTACAAAATCATAATTGAGAGAAAATTGCCATTCTAAGGCAGCGTACAGGACAACAGACATTCTGCTCCCCTTTCCATATTGGAGAAGAGAAATATGTTTCTGTAAGTCAGGATTTTGTGTATCTGTCTTTCTAGAGTTTCTTGAGGTGGAAGTCTAAGTGACGTAACCACTTGTAAATACATGTGTTTATTTAGTGAATGTGCTGCCCTCTGCTGTTCAACATGTGTGTGTGTTTTATTTGTTTCCTCTAAGAAAAATGTCTCTCCCCTGAGAAAAACAAATAAAAAACACACAAAGCCAAGATTATAAAATCAAGAATTCACCATGTTTTTTAAGTACATAACATTAGAAACAACGAGATTTGGAAAAGGCCAAAGATTTGTTTTTCTGTGGAGGAATTACTAGGCCTCTGTAGACAAAACAAAATTGGCTGAAAAATTCGCTCTAATGTCATGTTCCCTAAAAATCAGCTCCAGCCAACTATTCCATGAAGTAGTTATACGCTTCAGTTATTATTTAAATGTGTGTGTTTTCTTACTGAGCCCCACCAGCCACTGGCTTTGACTGTTGTACAAACATATGGTACAATATGTTAGGCACACCCAGAACATTCCCCAGGGTTACTACACGGCTTTTATCATGATGATTACTCCACAGGCCGGATAACTTAGACCCTGTCACTATTTTGCTATGATGTCCCAGCTTTTCTATTTCTGTCTGCAGCTACCATGATAACCTCATATTACAAAATATTGAAATAATAAGCACATCTCTAAAAATCTTTTGGATATAATAGATTAATAAATACAGGCTATATGTTATTTTAAAACTATTGGGGGGAAATCAATAAAACACTCTGACAAGCTAATTTCAAAATAATGGCTTTTGCTTGAATACAGACTATCTCAAAGCATCCAGTATTACAAAGAATATGCCTTCCCCTGATCGGGGGAATGGCTTTTAGGGACACAAGGGGGTCTTTTTCTGACTTAAAATTTTACTGCCCAATTGCACCATGTTTAATTAGTTCCATGTAATAATTACCAGAGAAGGACTAACCCATCTGCAATGCCTTAAGCACCCATTTTTAATAGAAATCCAGAGCCCAGAGCAGTGTGGTCAGGCAGGAGTTACTTGAGAGCACTGGGATATCCCCGGGCAACATAAATGCTCTGGCGCTGAATTGGCTCTCGTTAAAGTAATTGATGTATTTTGTCCAACAGTTTATATTAACACTCCTCGTTTCGCTCTCTTAAATACAATAACCACTAAAGGGGAGCAAGTCAATTGTAAATTGGCTTTTTCTCTAAATTACAGCGTCAACCAAACAAGGGTAGACTTCTCTCCCTCACTTTCTGCCCAGCCCTAAGCCACCAAGGTGCTGTGGAAAAAATAAAACAACTAACCCCACCCAAACCCACTTCCATAGCTCAAGGTCTGCAGGAAGAAGGTGATACTTGGGGTATCTCATAAAATGTGATCTTTCTTTCTTTTAAAAAAAAATTGCTTTTATTGATTTCAGAGAAAAGGGAGAGAGAGAGAGAGATAGAAACATCACTGATGAGAGAGAATCGTTGATCGGCTGCCTCCTGCACACCCCCTCCTGGGGATTGAGCCTGCAACTGAGGCATGTGCCCTGACCGGGAATCGAACCATGACCTCCTGGTTGATACTCAACCACTGAGCCATGCCAGCTGGGCAAAATGTGCTTGTTCTTTACTCTCTGAGAGGCCCCTTGCCTCCACATCTTTTCAGTGGTCCAGACCATCCCAAGTTGTTCCCCCGGGACCGCCCTCTCTGGCCTAAGGCAGGACCCAAGTCGCTGCCCCTAGGGTCCCCTCCATCCCCTTGAGCACCTCTGCCTAATGAACCAGTTTCTCCTCGCCCTTTCTTACAGCCCCCTCTCCCAACAACTCCGACACCTGCTCCCCAGGAGCCCGGCCGGAAGCCGATTCCTTTGTCACCCTATGGAGAAGTCACTGGTAGCCCCTCCCCTCCACCCAGGAGCGGGCTCCCCACACCAAGCCCGAGCACCCCGGCTCTCTCTCCCATCTGGGTGAGCTCCCTCCTTCCTTCACTTTCCTAACGCCTGTCAGGACGTGTAGGTGTAGTCCTTGCGCTCCAGGGGCTAGGAGACAGTCAGTCAGAGACCGGCTTCTCACCTCCACCTCCACCTCCACCTGGCTGCCCCTCTTCCCCTCACCCAGACCCCAGCCTTCCTGCCAATGGACCCCTAACTGCCTCCAGCACCTCTCACTCCTCCCCGCCTGGATCTCCCCCCACCTCCCCTCCCGCTTCCCGGGCTCCCACCTCCTGCACCTGAGTGGACTGTCTGCACTGCAGACTGAACGCTGGGACCAGCCAGGGCAGATGCGCTGATCCTCCCTCCCCCACCCCCCAGAGGAGCTGCCCGGTGACAGCTGAGCCTGGCCTAAAGCTAAAGCGCTGGTGAGCTGTCCACGCGCCTTCCCGCTGTCCCGGCAGTTTCTCGCGGGCGATGCCTCAGGCTAAGGAGGGAAAGCAGAAGGGGGCACAGGGGAGATCGCCAGGGCTCTCGCCATGCCATCGAAGCTCATCTCCATCCCCGATTTACTCCTTTTACTCCACCCCCTGTCCTCTGTGGCTGAGATGCGTGGGATGAGAGCAGGTGCATGTTGGCGTGTGAATGCGCGCGTGGGTCATGCCACACAGCATCCTCCTCACCTCGCTCAGTGTGCCTTTTCCTTCCCTTTTCCTTCACATCTGCTCTAGACTGACCGCATACATCCAGATGACGTAGAGTTAGAGAATGAGCCCTGGTATAAGTTCTTTTCAGAGCTGGAGTTTGGACGGCCGGTAAGTGAGGCTGGACTCTTCCTGTAAGAACACGAGGGGAACGCGGCTTGACTTACACAACATACTGTCAGAAGCGACAGGCGTCACGCAGAGAACAGACGTTGCGTGTGTACCTAGATGCACACATCTGGTCCCACTCAGCCCACAGTCATTTCTGGACCACATGGGTAAACGTGCTCAGACACGTGCTATGCAGTGTTTCTTCACCACCCAATCACCCATGAGGCGCCCTTGATGTCTGAGCAAATTCAAACTGCTGAGAGGCCTTGTCCTAACGCAGCCAGACAGTGGCGGGTCTGCAGGAGCTGTGTATTTGTTTACAGTCCACTCTGGTCTAGTTCGCTCAGAAGAGCACGGTGGCTTGATGATAATAAGTACTATTATCATAGCCCCCATTGCTGAAGAATCGCCAAGCACGTGGCGAGGCTGGGTCTGCAGGCATTTCCCCAGGGAGCCCTCGCAAGGCCCCTCCAAGAAGAAGAAACCAGAGCCCAGAGGGGCTAAGTCATTTGCCCAAGATAGTAAGTGGCGGAGTCAGATGTCAAGCCCAGTCCTATCGACCAAACAAACAACAACACAAACGCCTCTGGACAATTCCCACTGTCACCTCCTGCCAGAATATCCCCACGACGACCACACCTCTACCCTCAGGGACATAAGGAAAGGGGAAAATAAGGAATGATTTCCAGTCTTGCCACTGAGAGCCACCACCACACCCCTGCTCCCCAAACCCCCACCAAAGGGAACCTTCCGGAAATCGGTCTGTGTGGTATAAAGAGTCAACAGGCCTCCAATAGCAATTTCCTTCATCAACTCCAGTTTTACCGGGGAACTCTACCTCCCAACAGCAGTGCCTTGGAGGCGTGTCAGTTCCACATGGTTGATGCTTTTACTGGTGTTTCTGCATTTTGAACTCTCAGAGAAAATACTGTTTATTACACCGCATGGAATTTTACTGAAGACCAGGGAGTACAATCTTTCTTTTGCCATATCACAGACTGATTTATACGCTCATAGTACATCACATTTTCCCTCCTGGGTGCATATAGTAATCCCTTTTGCCCTTTAAAATGCAAAGGAGACTGGGTTAGAACTGGACCAAAGTGACTGTAAATAAATATAAACCAAAGAATTTTTCCTAGACTGTCTATGCCTCATAAGGAGGAATATTTTTTCCATTTTTTTTCTCATTTGTATCCAAGCAGTCACATAAATGTATTTGATTTCAGAGACAACCAATTCTCTAGCTTTACGTGATACGTATTCTTGTTGTTGATCAGTTTATGGGGACTGTCCCAGTTTCCGTTCTGAGCCTCAGCCAGCAGCATTTTCCTGTCATCTTTTCCCGCCGCCCCTGGAAGCTCACCAGCACGCTCTCCACGTGTCCACTTGCTCCCTTCATGTTCCTTTAATCGCCCTCGCATTCCTCTGCGGCCCGAGACTAGGAGTGCTAACTGGATCTGATGAACCGAGTTTATCAATATACTAATCCCACCACCAGCGCTTGAGACTAGTGACGAGCGTAGCCCTCCTCCTCCCAGGCCACCCCCATGGCGCTCCACGCGTGTCCCTCTGTGTGTGTTATCTGATGCTGTCGTCACTCAATTTCTAACTGTTGTCACCTTTTCCACATGTCCATTCCTTGCTGCCATTGACTGTCCTCCATTCCATCTCTACACTCTGCTTCTGTGGTGTGCACCGACACCCAGCCTCCTAAAAAGGCTCTGGACTATGTTCAAGACCATTCTCCTGGTGTTTCCAATGAGGTAAAAACAAATTCCTCTCTTTTTCACATTTCTCTCTTAGGAGCTGTTACTGCGATCCCGAACATCTGTTTTACAATTCACCACGGTGTCTAAGCTATTTTTGAACATCTACCTTCACCTCGTTACGTTGTCACCAGTATCATTCCCTGGGCATGAATTATACCGTGTGGGCTCTTTCTGAAAAGTGGGCTGAGGTGAACTGCTCAGCGCAGCCCTGGTATCCAGGAGGGGGTCATAAAACACCAAGCGCAGTGGTCTTTGTGCGAGTGTTGACCACCTGCTTTGATTGGACTAAAATGCCACCAGAGCCATTTGAGCATCATGCCTGGAGGTGCAAAATGACCCTTTAGGTTTTTAGATAATCAGATGGTTAGGCCCCACATAGTCCCAAAATGTACTGTAATTGTTTCATTTTCCTAAATACAATTTATGCGTTTTAGCATCAGACAAAATCAAGAATAGGGCTGACATGCATCACAGTAAATATTGAATGTAAACTTGAATTGAAAAAAAATTTAAAAGCTAAGAAAGAAAAAAAAAAAAGAACTGGGCTGACAAGTAATTGGCACACACGTCACAACTTCCGGGTCCACACGGACAGGCATTCCTAATCCTTCTCCACCTGTAATCCACACACGACCTGGATTACCCCTGGAGAATGACCTGAAATGCATCTGCCATCTCTCTCTAGAAATGTTCATCACCGTCTGCTAGGTAAAATAAAATTATGCCCGGCAATGTAAAATTCTATTTGAATTAGTCAAAGGGAATATGAAAAAGGCAGAAATAATCCAGAGTCCAAGGCTTTTTATCCTGCTCTTTGGAAAAATAAAATATCTTGGAAAGCAGATTTAGGACTCGTTAGCAAACACAAGCAAAAGTGATGGTCTTGCTAAACATCAGTTGTATAAACTTCTCTGAGAACTCTTAGAAGCAGCTAGGACGAAGGGAATAAACTGGTGTTTGAAGAGTAGTGTCTCTGTGGTCCTAAGTAAACATAAAAACACTTAATATTTCGTCTTCATTGAAAACTCTTAACTCAGTTAAATACGTGCAACTAGAAAATAAAATAAAGCTAGTGGAATGCCTGTGCTGCTGGAAGTAGTACTGACACACAGTGGTAAAAACTGGAATTGCAAGTACAGTCTCAGAAGGAAATAGCCAGCTTACCAGAGCTTCAATTCCCCTGAGCTATGCATCAGTGTATGGTAAATAGAAGTTATGCAAATATTTAGGTATTCTTTCAATTAAGAGTAAAATAGAGTAATCAGGAACATTCAGGGTTAGTGAATTCAGTCACTTCTAAACACTTTTTTTTGTGTGTAAATAGGCATATAATGTAAAGAAAATCAAAGAATTTCAATTATATTCTGGAAAGAAAAATAAGTATATTCTTATGCTTCCTACACATCTGAAGAAATGGTATCAATTAAGCACATGAATGGCCCAAAATTTTACTTTGGAATTCAATTTGGTCAGATATTTCTCTCAGATATTTTGGCCAGATAGTCAGTCCTAGGTTGTTTTTAAGGCAGTTGGTTCACTGAGAACTGAAATAGAATTTAGAGATAGCCATATCCAACTCCCTTATTTTTCGGTCAAGAAAAGTAGAGCTCAATGATTTTAGGAAGTAATGTCCAAAATCACACGGTAAGATGGTGGCACATTAAAAAGAAAACGGATCTCATAACCTTCACTTACGGGCTCTTTCCTTTACACCACACTTCTTAGCACTTCCAGGAGATGGATTTAGAGCTCAAATTTTTTAGAAACAAACTATATACTTAATACTATTTCTTATTAACTCTTGATTTCCGTTAAATTCTTGGGCTAAAAATAGTAGAAACTTAATTCTGTGCATTCTATATTGGTATGGTAATGGCAATAAAAATCACATAAAACAGCACTTTGCTGATGGTTAAACTGATTTGCCATTACCTCTTTGGGATTGAGAAAGTTGTATGATCCTGAGAGCATATTAACTATGTTACTAGTTTCACATCATAGTTATTTTCAGAGTGTAAAAAATACTTTGATAAGGTACTTTAATAATCTATGTACAACATTTCTGTAAAAATTTTAAGTGAGAAGACATTACCTTCGCTAACTTTTATCAAATGTCTAGTACATGCCTCAAACAACATATCCATAAATAAAACTGAGAAACTGGCATTAATGAACAATAATTAACACGTTGTCGACCAGTAGTTTTATTGCTAGCTTTACCCAGTGGCCAGATAAGTTTCTATTGAATGAGTACAAAAAACGTTTTACATAAATGTTAAAGGCATGCTTTAAAATTCAATACCCATTGCATTTTGAAGTTATTTATTACATGTTCTTACAAGCTAATGTCTTTTTAAAGTATGATTGGCCACAAGCTTTAGAACAGAAAACACGAGAGTTCTCGTGATCCGTCCGCAATGTGATAAGGACTTTTAGGCACGTATAATCACATGATCACTTAACAGAAAGAGTGGTTCGGTGACTCTACTTGATCAAAACGACCCTTGCTTAGGGGTGTTAAAATAATGGTCACATCTAAATACCCAGTCGATCATAACAGGTAAAGCAGGTTGCCTCCTTTCTGGAGACAGCTTCCATTTCAGGATGAGTACCCTTCATACAATCTCATACAAGGTTTTCTCTTGGTCATCTACCTAGACTTTTTACTGTTTCCTTTGAATACTAAACCTTTTCCTTTGAGTATACAGAAAGTCACACAATCCATTGCAGTTGATTTTGGATTGTGGAAAAACCAACACCAGGAGGAATTGTTGTAGTTTCTTAGCCTAAGTCTAGGACAATAGGAAGTGTAGAGCCTTCACTCCCTATAGGATGTTTTAATGCATGTGACAATATTATTTAGGCTCATCCCAAGCTGGCAATCCAAAATTTCTGACCACTCTAGGGGTGTTCTAAGAGTACCCTGAAATTAACACTTTCTGAGGATCAACTGTGGTTTGTGGTTGGGCGCCCCAGGAAAGGAGCCATCCACACAGATGCAATGTTCCGAGGCTTCTGGGTATCGCTCTTCTGCAAACACCGAGAATTAATATTCCTAAATCGAAATATAAGTACATGGTCTTATTTATTTACTTGTTGGTCTTCCTTCTTAGTATTTATTTTTCCACCTTTCCAGTGTCTGATTCAGAGTTGAGTTAAAATAATCTTGTAAACTTATCACATCAGCAGACCAAACTTTTTTTTCCTAAGTTTATATTTATTGAGAACCTAGAAATCTGAATATTTTTTAGGAACTAAAATTATTACAATATGATTTTTTTCTGTCTACCATGGGGGACTATTCTCTTGCAGAGGATGCTTTTGTTTATTTCTGGGCAAGATTCCATTCTCATTTAGTAAGATGGATTTAAAAGAAAATATTACTTAATAGAAGCAATTTTAGATTCTGCTTCATAAAAGGGTTTGTCAGACTGATCTACACAAAGAATCTCAAAATTATATACTGATATTTTAACTGTTTAATTGGTGCTAATTTACAAATAGAAACTACAGTTATAGAAATAGTTCTGCAAGTGTTCAATTTCCACTAAGAAGGTTTTAATCTAGTAAAATATTTCTTATAGGTAAGAACTGAAGATAAAATGTGTCAAATTCTGCATTTCTGGCTAACATTTTTAGACATTCATATAGAAGAATATTTTCAAACTAGAATTTCAGTTCTTCATCAGACCAGTTTATTTGTGACAAAGAATTAATCAAATAGGACCAAAGCCATGACTATTTAATATACATTTTCCTATACATTCTAGATATCAGTGTCACCTCCAGCATTCTAGAGTCTGATTCTCTCTTACCTTTTAGATAGTTTAGCAATTATTCCAGTGGATGGCCATTGGAAGTGAAAAATTCTTATGTAACATTTTTGCTTAATATCTATTTCACTATACTGTTCAGAATGGAGCATGAAAATGGTGTGTATAATAAGCATTTGGAATTATTTATCAGTATTTAGTTCCTCCAACCATGGACAGCTAAGAGTTGATTTTATGATCAAAATGTTAAAAGTCAACTTTTTTTAAGGCTATATATTGATTCATTAAATCATTTATTATAAATTAACCTGAAAGATAGTTAACTATTTGAAAGATGTAATAATCTGTACCTGATTTGAGTACCAGTAGTTTAGTTTATTTTCAAGCCAGATTCTGTGGTTTTTATTAAAATGTTATGTCTGTGTTGACAGATGAAAGATGTCTCAAGTTCTGCTTAAATCTTAGGTTTTAAAGATAACACCTGCAACATGACAAAAATTTATTTTTAAAAAGTTTATGCTTTATAAGGATTGAATGACTAAAAAGTTTTTTTTAAATCTTCAAACCATTCCTTTATGTAGGAAATTTCTATTTATAGCCGATTTCCAACATAAGGAACAGTTAGTGATTTTTCTTTTTTTTCTCCCAGGCAGTGTTTAGGTTGTAATTTGAGTAAAACAGAGCAATACAGTTAGGTAAATCAGAAGAGAAAGCAATAGATGGGAAGAAAGTAGAAACCCTGTGGCATGATTTCTTTTGGGGGAGACATTTTTCTGATCATAATAAATGCTATTTTTAATCTCAACTTTGGCAATATCCTTTGTAGCATATCTAATTTAATGTTCATGGAAAAAATATAATTTTTTCACGGTACTATTCTTCTATCTTAACAGGCCTCCTTGTATCAATCCTCTATAGACAGAAGCCTGGAAAGACCCAGTAGGTAAGAATGTTATTACATTATGCAACTGGAATTTTGTGTACCAGTCCTTTCTCTTTCAGTGAAACAGCAATGAGGATTACACATCATGTTTTTATTTTACGTACCATACTTCATGAAGTTGTTTTGTTTCTGCATCATTTTACATGATCATATTCAAGAATTTGTAAAAACCAAGTGAAATATTTCTGGACTCCTTTACAGTCTGAGAAATTCTTCCCTTCCCTCCTCTTCTATAACCATATCTTTAAATGGAGATTATAAACATCTAATGTTCAATATTGTTATATGACACACTTAATACAGGAGTGGGGAAAAGTAGGCTGACAGTTATAATACAAATAAATAACACAAGAATAAATAATAACACAGAAAAAAATTGTTTTGCATACCCACACCTGAAAACTTCTGTTGCCTATCCCTGTATATTTGAAAAATTTTACAAAACACATATGTGTTCATTATACTCTTACCACACAAATTAGAATTACTGTTACTGCCAATAAATAAGGACTTACACTATATACCAAGCATTCTAAGTACACAGGCATATTCAATCCTGAAGACACCACTGTGACTTAAGTTCCATTACCCCCTTTTTATCCCTGAGTACGCTGACACTTAGGCTCCATAACTTACTAAGTTTACACACTTGACAAGAAGCAGAGACAAAGTAAAACTGACCCAAAATAGCTTGTAACCACTAGTTCTGCCTTAAAAGTCTACCGGGGTACGTTCTGTTTGTGGGCTTTGTATATCATATTACTTTAAAATACTACAGAAATTCAGACACAGTTCAACAGCATTATTGAATACTTCAAGCTCCCAGCCACACTTTATCATCAACAACACATATTTTCGTAACATTCATTTGCCCTTCTCTAGATTTCTCTCAACGTAAGTAGAAGACTTTGTAAACTGGGCTCACGAGCGCCATCCAATGACGTTCGTGTCACTAAGAAAGGAGCTCCCCAGCCCCTCCTTTTATGTCCTTCTCCATCCACACCTGCACCTAAAATGGCTGAATTTCAGCGTTCTGATCTGGCGTGAGGATTGCTGTAGACACGCAGACCCTCACAGTGCAGACTAACGACAGCAAAACAGGTCCAGGAGAAGACAAGGCGCCCTCTTCGGAGGAGTGCAGGCAGATTCCGAGGTCTGCTCCCCGTCTGTGCTGGCAGAGCCAGCGTGCTCCATTGACTCATTGATAAAACAGAGATTTACTCATTGATAAAACAGTGAGAACCCTGTGGGCTGGGTAAGCCCACCTGTCAGCGCAGCATTCTGCTGCCTGGAGGAGCTGGTGCGCTTTTGCACCGCCGTCCATGCCATTGTAGCCAACAGCGTGGCAGACAGCGGGCTGTGTGACGGGTGTCTCCGCTCACTGTCTTGAGTTACATACTCAGACCGAGAACCAGGATAAAAACGTCCCGCCACTAAGACTGCTGACACCACTGAATACGACTGGGTGAAAGGACACTTTACTAGTCTATTTGCTGACCAGATCACTGGTCATTGATTACTTCAATGGGAAAATCTTGGGGTTGCAGTGTAAGGTTCCTAAGGTTATTAGGAAGAGCCGAAGGGAAGCGCTGAGGTAAGAAGCTTGTCTCGTCAGGTGTCGGCCTCTTTCCCAGTCCTCCCCTGTCCTGGCCTCCCTCCTCTGGATTATCCGTGCTGTTGGAATGCTTCCTTCTAGGGAACAGTAGACAATACAAAGCATAAGACTGGATTGTCCGTCATAACATATTACACTAATTGGAGTATTTTTACTTTAAAAGATGAAAGCCCTGGCCGGTTGCTCGGTCTGCAGACCGAAGGGTTCCAGGTTTGATTCCTGGTCAAGGAATCGAAGCGAACGTACCTCGGTTGCAAGTCCCCCAGCCCCCAGTAGGGGCCCCTGTGGGAGGCAACCAATCAATGTGCCTCTCTCACATCGATGCTTCTCTCCCCTTTCCCTCCCACTCTCTCTAGAAATCAGTGGGGGCGGGGGGGGGAATATCCTCAGGTGAGGATTTTTACAAAAACTTTTTCAAAAAGATGATTATAAACTCATATCCACACAAAAATCCGCTTTGTTTATAATTGCCAAATTTGGAACAACCAAGAAGCCCTTCAATAGCTGAATGGGTAAACTGTGGTACAACCACATAAGGGAATGCTATTCAACAATAAAAAGAAATGAGCTATCAGCCAAAAAATAAAATAAAATAAAAAGACGGGAGAAAATCTTAAAGGCATATTGCTAAATGAACGAGGCCAATCTGAAAATGAGGCCAATCTGAAAAGGCTACATCCTGTTGGTTCCAACTATATGGCATTCCAGAAAAGACAAAACATAAACCCTATGTAAACCGTGGACTTTAATTACATTTAATAATAATGTAACAATATAGTTCACCAACCGTGACAAATGTACCACACTAATAAAGGATGTCAATAATAGGGGAAGCTGTATGATGGGTATATGTGAGACTCCCTATACTTTCCAATCACCTAAAACTGCTCTAAAAATAGTCTATTTTTTTAAGTGACAATTATAAAGAAACTAGAGGCCTCTGCACGAAAATTCGTGCACTTGGGGAGGAGGGTCCTCAGCCCAGCCTGCGCCCTCTCACAGTCCAGGAGCCCTCAAGGGATGTCCACCTGCCAGCTTAGGCCTGCTCCCTGGGGGACTGGGCCTAAGCTGGCAGTCAGACATCCCTGTGACAGCCCGGGAGCCCTCGGGGGATGTCCAATGCGGGAGCGGGCCTAAGCCACAGTCAGACATCCTCAGCGCTGCCACGGAGGCGGGAGGGGCTCCTGCCACCGCCGCAGCCATCATCCCGGCTTGTGGCTGAGCAAAGCTCCCCCTGTGGGAGTGCACTGACTACCAGGGGGCAGCTCCTGCATTGAGCGTCTGCCCCCTGGTGGTCAGTGCACATCATAGCGACTGGTCGTTCCCAGTCGTTCTGCTGTTAGAGTCGATTTGCATATTACCCTTTTATTATATAGGATAGTGTTTAATATCAAGGAATAAATTCCTAAAAATGCAGTTTGGGGGGTGGGGGAGAAGAGTTATAACACTTGCTA
This sequence comes from Eptesicus fuscus, assembly GCF_027574615.1. Classification (NCBI taxonomy): domain Eukaryota; kingdom Metazoa; phylum Chordata; class Mammalia; order Chiroptera; family Vespertilionidae; genus Eptesicus; species Eptesicus fuscus. The sequence continues at coordinate 95,747,324 of NC_072480.1, forward strand.
GCATATCCCACCCGTCTTTCTGGTTCACGTTAACCCCCCTCCAACACCAACCAAACTGCAGTGATTCCTTCTTGCAGCTCTGCAGGCCTGGCCAGTGACTTCAGGAAGAGGAGGAAGAGCGAGCCAGCCGTGGGGCAGCCGAGGGGCCTGGGGGACCCAAGGGCGAGCAGGACCAGCCCCGGCCGGGCGGACCTCCCGGGATCAAGCGCCACCCTGACCCAGTCTTTCATTAGTTCTTCCCCTTCCTCCCCATCCAGAGCAAAAGGTAAACAGCCATAAATAGAAATGTAAGCACGTTACTAGTAGATGTTTTAAGCTGGAGTTCCCTGTGAACGCTGGTCCAGGGATAACTAACTATCCAGAGATAGCATTTCGATGAACTTTTGGAACAATAGCTTTCTTCCTACACAGACTAACTCAGGTTGAGCCATCCAAGTGGCGTAAAGGAGTCTATCCTCTGTTAATGCTTTTTTCCTTCCAAATATATCATTTTGGGGTGTTTTTGTTGGGGGGGAGGGGACAAATTCAAAGTATCAAATAATTTACCGGCAGGCTATTAAAGGATTACATTTACAAACATTTGCATATTACCAACTTTTTCTAATGTTCTACAACTAGCAAAATTCATCGAAGTTATAGAATAGGAAGTAGAAGTAGCAATAGAGAACATTGTTGCCTAAAACAAATTGGGCTTTTATTATTATTATTTAATTCCTGATAAAATCTGTCTAACCTGTGAAGTCATTTCTTTAATCACCCGCTCTCTATTTCGGTCAATATGCATATATACAGTAGAATATCCTTCAATACCGTGTTCAATCCATAACGGCACGGTGGTAAAACTAACTGGTTTTCAGCCATAATTAGAAAACCTAGACACCACCAAGCCCTTTTTCCATATGACCTGTCTCCTCTCCGGAATTCTGCGAGTTGTGCTGAGAGGGGGCACGTTACTCCTTCAAGTCCCTGAAATCCTGTTGCGTGCACCAGTGCCACCGTAACAGGGATATTGCTAAGAGGGAGACTGAGGACTGAACCAGCGTCGCTAGGCACCCGGGTCTATACCAAATCTGGGGCTCCACAGTCTCCTCCCACCTCCTGGGGTTGAGACAGAACCGAGAAGGAATCTAAAATGTGTGAAGAAAGCGACCTCTCACAGGAGCTTCCGTGCAATAGCACCGATTCCACCACATCTACCAAATGCAGACACTAAAAGTGTGGCCACATGGTAGTTAAAGGTGAGAGGGAGCTGGTTTGCGTGCAAAAGATGGGCTGGTTTTGATGCCTAGAGTCTGGATAGACAGAAGACACCAGCTCTGCTCTATATCCTAATAAAACTGTGAAAACTAACCAGAAGGTTCTCAGGCGGGGTGGGGGGGGGGGGGAGGCCCTTTTATACCTGTCCTCAAATTAGCAAGGTTGCCTTTATCAGAGTCTGCTCATTGATGCAAATGAGTATCTTAAGGTAACACATAGGTCCTGAAATGCCATTGAGTCTTTATGCTTGGATACCACCCAAAAGCTAAACGAATTGATTGATTTAGCTATGTGCGTTCCTCCTAGGGAGTGTGAAGCCAACTTCCTTTCCCAAACACTACCTATCTGCTTTTTATGTGCTTGTTTACTTTCCAAGAAGTTGGAAAGATTGCAAGGCAGGAGCTCAACAGAGTTATTTGCTTCCACTAGGTTTATTTCTAAGAAGAAAATGTCTCCTCAGAGGGACTTGGCCTCTTACCTATTCGTTAATTCAGCCAAGCAAAAGAAAAGAGCTTTTCCATACATGTTCCAAATTGAGGCCTTGCTGAGCTCTCTATTGTCAAATGGTAAATGAGGTTTTAAAAAGACCCTCCCTGGGGAAAAGCAGGATGCCTTTTACCTGTGGTGAAAGTTTTACATTATATATACCCAGCCATGCTCGTGACAACCTGCCTACCAAAAGGTTCTAGGTAGAGCGAGTAAAGAGGTAAGTTAGTTTTGTTTAAAGACACGCTAGTTTCTTTCTTTTTTTTTTTTCCCTCTGGAAAATGTTAGCAGCCATAGTTCACAGCATCTTCATTTTGCATTTTGGAAAATACTTTGTCTTATAGCTTTTCCCGTGAAAAATTAACTAAGACAGTTGTGGGAGTTTTAATTAAATGCAAATTTATAAATTACGCTTTGCCTTTCTATTATTATATATCAAATGAGATTTAAATCCTGACCCTATTAACTTGATTATCTATATCATTTGGGGCATTAATTATTAAACCCTTAAATTGCTACCAGGTCATGCTGTTAGCGTATAAGATACTCTATCATATTTGATGCAAATAATATTTGCAGAAAGATGCATGAAGTATTCAATAGAAGAAATAGGTCTTACTAGCTATTGGTCATATTAGCTACACCAGTGGTCGGCAAACTCATTAGACAACAGAGCCAAATATCAACAGTACAACGATTGAAATTTCTTTGGAGAGCCAAATTTTTTAAACTTAAACTTCTTCTAACGCCACTTCTTCAAAATAGACTCGCCCAGGCCGTGGTATTTTGTGGAAGAGCCACACTCAAGGGGCCAAAGAGCCGCATGTGGCTAGCGAGCCGCAGTTTGCCGACCACGGAGCTACACCAATGACATTTTATGCATGGTCTTGTCAACTCTACTATCTTTAAAGCTACCTTCAGTGCAAAAGCAGTATCATGCCTTAGAATGAGACAGTTTTCTCTGGAGGGGGATCTTCGAGGGTAACCATGTGTCTGTATTAATCCCGCTGCCTTCTCCTGCTGCCTGTCTGTCTGATGCTAACTGACATGTTCTCCTCTCTGTGAAACTTTTAACCTCTTCACACGTCTCTCTCCCGCCACGCTGCTCTGGATTAAAAGGTGGGGATGATAGCAAAATGTGTGCACCCCTTTGCAGCTGCTCAGGGCCCCGCGGCAGCGCCTGCCAGGAGCTAGACGGCTGTCCCACGTACAGACAGCACCTGGACGTCCCGCGCGACTCGCAGCGGGCCCTGGCCTTCAAAAACGGCTGGCAGATGGCCCGGCAGAACGCCGAGGTCTGGAGCAGCACCGAAGAGGCCGTGTCCCCCAAAATCAAGTCCCGCAGCTGCGACGACCTCCTGAGCGACGACTGCGGTGGCTTCCCCGACCCCAAAACCAAGTCGGAGAGTATGGGCTCCCTGCTCTGCGAAGAGGACGCCAAGGAGGGCTGCCCGGGGCCGTGGGCATCCCCCTACCTCCAGGAGCCCCGGGCCAGCGGCAGGTCCCGGCTCCGCCACAGGTCGGCCCACAACGCCCCGGGGTTCCTGAAAATGTACAAGAAAATGCACCGCATCAACCGCAAGGACCTGATGAGCTCCGAGGTGATGTGCTCCGTGAAGTCGAGGATCCTGCAGTACGAAAAGGAGCCGCACGCCCGGGGCCTGCTCCCCGGATGGAGCCAGTCCTCCGCCGACGAGGTGCCCAGGGACATGGTCCCCACCCGCATCTCGGAGTTTGAGAAGCTGATTCAGAAGTCCAAGTCCATGCCCAACTTGGGGGACGAGATGCTCTCCCCGGCGGCCCTCGAGCCGCAGCACCCTGGGCTCTGCCCCACCAGGCGGTTCTCCATCGAGTCTCTGCTGGAGGAAGACAATCCGAGCAGGCGCCCTCGTCCCGGACCACGGAGCTACACGTCTAAAAGCCTGGTGCCCATCCACATCGAAGTCACCAGCGACGAGGCCCCGAGAGCCCAGCTGGAGCTTTCCGACAGCGACCAAGACGGGGTGGTGTCCGAACACAGCGACTACATTCACGTCGAGGGCTCATCCTTCTGCAGCGAGAGCGACTTCGACCACTTCTCCTTCACATCCTCGGAAAGCTTCTACGGGTCCAGCCACCATCACCATCACCATCACCATCACCGGCACCTCGTCAGCTCCTGCAAAGGCAGGTGCCCTGCCTCGTACACCCGCTTCACCACGATGCGCAAACACGAACGAGCGAAACACGACAGCACCGAGGAGCCCAGGAGACAGGACCCGGACCCCGGCCTCTCGAAGCTTGCCTTTCTCGTCAGCCCCGTGCCTTTCCGGAGGAAAAAGCATCCGACGCCCAAAAAACAGACGGAAAAGGCAAAGTGCAAAACGGCCGTGTTCGAGGCTCTGGACTCCGCCCTTAAGGACATCTGTGACCAAATTAAGGCTGAAAAGAGAAGGGGGAGTTTGCCGGACAACAGTATATTGCACCGTCTGATCAGTGAGCTGCTGCCGGACGTCCCCGAAAGGAACTCATCGCTGAGAGCTCTCAGAAGGAGCCCCATGCCCCAGCCTTGCCACCCGCTGCCCCCAGATGGTGCTACCCACTGTCCATGGTACCAGAACGACTGTGGGAGGATGCCTCACAGTGCCTCTCTCCAAGACATGGACACCAATAACAACTACCACCCAGACCTCGACAGTGCCCTGGGTCTGCAAGGTGGACGAGCCTTTCTTTGTTTCTCCTCGTGGTTCCGATGCCCACCCTCCAGCTCTGTCGTTTTCCATTCCCACATCTCATCCTTCCTGAGCTGTGAGCCCACCCGGCACCATCGCTGTGCACATGCGCCTCACCGCGGAGTTCTCATTTTTCCATGTGATGGTTGGACGTGGTGTGTGTGTGGCTTGACGTGATCACCAGTTCACAAAAATTTACTCATTCGAAATTGAAAGGGAAAGTGGTTTTGTAGCTTAATGTTAGGGTTGAGACAACTGTCAGTTACAACGCAACAAGAAATTAAACACGTTACCAGTTTTAAAAGATGTTGAGATACCCTGTAATTGACTAGCAGTCTCCTTAAGAGATTAACACCTTTGCACTAGCTCTTAACTAGTAACTAGTTTTTTCCTGGATTTTTTTTAACTTTGTAGTCATTCACTCAATAAGTAATTTGCTTCCATTCTATATAGAAGGTACTACAGCAAAATACTCAGGAAGCAAAACTGAAATACGTAGCAAAGTAATTGATGGATGATTACAAGAGACTAGGATTTGTTTAATAACTTCCTCCACTTAAAGGACACGACTAGGGTAAAATTTTTGTGAATGTATCTTTAAGTTGTATGTATATATAACAGTCTCCTTTCCATCACTCAGAGTATTCATTTTCTCTTCCATTCCATTGCTTAATTTATCTATTTTCTATTTCTGCTACAATAATCCTATACTGACATTAGAATTAGACCATTTAGGCTAAAAGAGACTCTCAACTCTGTTTTCATAGCTGGATTATCACCTTGAAGTGGCAACGCAAGGACAGATAGCAAATTCGGATGCAGAAAATTTTTTTTTGAGGTTTATGTAACTGAAAAGCAGGAAGTGTTTTGATATTTTTATACCATTGTTTTCATTAATCCTTAAGGTGCAACTGTTTTCTATGTAGATTTTAAGAAGTTGGATCACCAGACATTGCAAAATGTTTCACATACATTATCCAGTTAACAGTGGCATAGAACTAGGTGATAGGGATCATTATAAGCACTGTTTTACAATGAAGGAAACTGAGACACAGAGAGGACAATAAATTTGACCAAGGTCATGTAGAGAGAAGGTAGCACTAACAGATTTAAACTCCTAACACTTCAGAATTTGTAATATAGACTATATCTCTATAGGCAAAAAAAAGACATAATGCAAGCTTCATATTAATTTAATATATGGCTCACTTATTAATTCTCATTGCACAACTTTACTATATTATTAGTATTTATCTTCGCTCTACTTATACTATGTAACATGATTCAAAAACAATAAATTAGCATTTTCAAAATCAATGTCTACAATTTGAAATTTTCACTGATTGAGCCATGTCAGAATCTAATTTTTTAATAAATTAGTTACCTTTTCCAGTTATTCAAAATCCTAGTTTAATCAACACTCAACATTATATGCCGATAGAGTATGTGCTATCAGTAAGGCATGAGTTCAGAGGGCTTTACAATGCATTTAAAGGGTATTTTGTATTTTATTAAAATATTTACTTTTCCAGTTGTGTTTAGCAAAAGTAATTTAAAATTTATGATCACTATGAGAGCCCTATGATCATAAAAATATATTAATTTACAATGAAAAAAATACTGCACGTAAACCTCTAGCATTCATGAAAATAACTGGTTAAGTTTACCTGAAATATTATTTCCAGGTTACCTTGCTAAGCCTAGAGACTCCACACCTCACGGAGAGTTAGGCATTTATCTTTATCTGTCATGTAACTGACATCCCACCTGCTATCAGTGGACAATTCTTCCTTGTCATCAAAGTAGTGAAAACCTTTAGACCATGTTTTCTTTTTATAAATAGGTATTTCTCATCCTTTTACAGATGGATTTATTTAATATATTCTGCATCTTCTTATTCAATATAACTACATTTATTAAAGGCATAAGAGAAAGAATTTACAAATTTTGATCCAGTTATACTGGTAAAATTTTATAACATAGGCCACTGGATACTTTTAGTTACATTTCCACATATAAATGTGTAAGGTATAAGATACCATTAAGAGATCCTTGCAATCATAATTCTGTAAAGTAACTAATTATTTGTACTTTGCTTTAAGGGGAACAAAAACAATTCACTATTTCATAAGCAATTTGGCAACAGCTGTGATACTTTCTGTTTAGAGAATGTTTATCCCTTTGTTTCTTGGAATAAATATTTACTTTCTGATAAGCTAAGTTGAGCACAACGAAAGAACAGAAATAAGGCCCTTTTAGCATTAAGCCTCAAGATGACATCTCAAGTCTCAATAAATATTTAAAAACAGAGAGAGGGAGAGAATGGACATGACCGTAGTTATGTCATCATCATAGTTTCTTTTTCTTTACTACATTCTTAAATTGTTGTTCCACAAAATGTCTCCATTTCTGTACATTGGCGTTATTCTCCATCTTCTCTAGGCCTTAAAATAGTCATTATAAGTTGGAGGCAAAAAGAATAGAAATAGAAAATAGTAAAAAGTCTTTGAGATGACAAATTCCTGCCAACTATGAACTTTCCGGCCTGCAGGCTGCTGTATAATTATATCAGCAATGCAACAGTTTTATTTATAGGTACGACTATAATCCTCCTGCAACCTCAGGTAGTTTTCCTTTTGAAATGCTCTGTTTTTGTGTCTAATGTCACAACTGTATGATTACCTATGCGTTTCGTACCCATGTTCTCCATTGTGGTGTCTCTCCATATTTAAGGGGGGAAATAGTTGTCACCAGGGAAAATGGCTAAACACGTCTGCATTGAATAGGTGGGTGCTCACTGGCCCTGTCCTTTCCAATAGACCGCGAGTCCCCTAGAAGTTACGCGTCCACTGTGACTGACTTGGGGAGGAGTGCACCGAGAGAAAGAAGAGGAACTCCAGAAAAAGAGGTAGTTTGTTCAATAGCATTTAAGTTTTTGTCAGTAAGATACCAGAAAATGTTGCCAGTCAAAGTTACATCCAAAACCAGTAAAGAACACAGACTAAAACCATAAAAATGACAATGGAGAAACGTAGAACATTTTCCCTGGAGCCCGAGCAAAGGACTGGAGAGTTTGTGTTCTGCCCCCAGCTGCAGATCAGCCCCAGCTGCGGTCCAGCTGTGACAGTGAGACCTCTGTGCATCTGGACCTCACACCCATGAATGAACAGTCGTGGTCTAAAAGCATCTGCAAACTCCTGGTCCAGTGATGTATGGAGAGCCCTAGGTCAACCATGTTGCAAATCAATACAAAGGCTATATAGATATTTGTTGCTGGCCTACTTTTGTCGGTGAGGGTCCCTCAAAAACCACTGCCCTGTAAGAGATCAACCAAAAGACTTGTATGCATGCAAAAAATCATAACCAATGGACACAGACAATAGTGGGGGGGGAGGGGAGATGAGTTAAGGGCCTGTGCAGGAGCGGGAGCAGGCTGGGAGAGGTCAATGAGAGAAAAGGGAGACATATGTAATACTTTCAACAATAAAGAATTTTTAAAAAACCACTGTCCCTGGGAACCACCTACTCACTAGCTCTTGACCAATGCCCTGAGCCAGGCCTGGAGCTCTGGCTCACACTACCTTGGAGCCATGAGGGTCTTGTGGGGTCTGAAGGCTGGTCTTGGACTGGCAGCCCCTCCAGGAGTATCTCTATAGGTGTCTGATAGAGTCCTGTGCCCGTGGGACGCCCAGCCAAAAGAAGTCAAGAATGGTCCAGGCTGCCTAAAGCTCACCAGAACCATAGGGAAAAGAGTGGGGTAAGGGATTCATTGGGAAGTAGGGAAGGAAGAGCTGGAGTAGCCAGCTTACCGGTGCCCCAGTCAGATCTGTGGTCCCCCAAAATTTAATGGGGAGCATACGTCACATGTCATGACTAAAAGATGAGTGGCCGATTTACCAGGTGCTGAAGAATTCCTGAATCCTCCAGGGAATGCAAGATCATCCAGCCTATACTGTTGGCCACTAACTAGCCTCCCAGTGATAACTGGGCTAATGTTTCTGTGCTACTATGTTCATAAGTGTTTAGAAAAAGGGATGATGACTTCCTTCCCAACTTTCACCAGTCCTTTTATTATGATTCAGACGGAGCTATGCCAATACATTAGACATAGATAACTGATTCCACAATTATCCCAGGAAATGCCTTGTTTACAGCCAAAATTATACCTGGGACAGAATCCTCTGCAGGTATTTTATTCCCCTACTAGAGGCCCAGTGCACAAATTCGTGCACTGGTGGGGTCCGGCTGGCCTACCCCAATGGGGGCTCATCAGGGGTGGGGCCCGCGGGGGGGGAGAAGGGGCTATTGGAGGGCTCCAGGGTGTGTCCCGCCTGTATCGCTCAGTCCGGATCAGCCAGACCCCAGCAGCAAGCTAACCTACCAGTCAGAGCGTCTGCCCCCTGGTGGTCAGTGCATGTCATAGTGAGTGGTTGAGCGGCCTTAGCATATCATTAACATATTACACTTTGATTGGTTGAACGGACGACTTTACAACCAGACTCTTAGCATATTAGGCTTTTATTATATAGGATTATGACATTCATCTACCTTAGTTGCTAAGATGAAATATGACATTCAATAGTTATGGTGAATAAACCATCTATTATATTCCTGCTATAGCTTAAGTGTCTAAATAAAGAACTGATTGATTTATTCATAAATTGCATATAGAATTTACATTATATATTTTTAATCATTCCTTGAGGTTTCACTTCTCTTTAATTCCTGTGAAACTGCTTTCTTGTAAAAAAAACCAACATTTTAAGTTAGTGCTAATCATTTTCCTTCCTTTCCAGAAATTGCCTGCAAAAGCTGTTTATGATTTTAAGGCTCAGACATCTAAGTAAGTAAGATAAGTATTCATCATATGATTTAAGTTGGCTTTATACATTTTAATAATACTTTAAGAGATAAATATTGCAATGGGACATGTTCAAATAATTCAGCAATCCACTCTAATTAAATGGTTCCTTCTGAATTAACTGGGATGTGGGTAATTTTATTTTCATTTTGAGTTTAGTTGAGAATCATTGAGTTTTAAACTACACTAAACATATTACAGTACAAAGAATTCAAATGGGTAGGTGAAACAAAAAAAAGAAATTAAGCATCTTTGCTTTTCGAATTTTTGTGTCAAGATGAAGTAAAAATAGTTGGGGAGTAATTAACACTTCCTGTGAGAATTTGATAACATTTATTTATCCAACTAAATCAAGGACAGTTTGCGGGGTTGAAGGCTAGAACTGTGCACAGATTCCCACCATAAAATCTCCATGTATCAACACTCAAAGCTTAGCGATTCTGGTTTGGCTTAGTGGACAGAGCGTTAGCCTGCAGACTGAAGGGTCCTGGGTTCAATTCTAGTCAAAGGTACATGCCCGAGTTTCAGGACCAATCCCCAGTAGGGGGCATGCAGGAGGCAACCAATTAATGATTCTCTCTCATCATTGATGTTTGTTTCTATTTCTCTCTCTCTCTCTCTCTCTCCCTTCCTCTCTGAAATCAATAAAAATATATTTAAAAAAAAAAGCTCAGCGAGTCTGAGCAACATTCTCTCCTGTGGCCTTTGGTATTGGTGTTTTCATACTCCTGTGTTGCAATACTTCCTTTCCCTTTTTTCTTTAGGCTCTTGTTCATCAGCTGGGCATGTGGTGGAGGAAAGTCAGAGCAGGAACTAGGTACATGAGTTGGCTCAAATGAGAGGGAGTCTGCCACCTCACAGTGGCCCATGTGCCCAGACCTTATTTAAGAAACTTCAGTCTCTCTTAGAATTCAAGATATTAAATTCATTGTAAACTGGCATAAAATTACACTGTGTAGTTTAGACTGAATATATAGTAATATATATTCAATACAATATGCAATGATCCAAATATTTATTCATGAAAATGCATATTATGTAAATTCTTTGTTCCAGAGTCTGTCTGTAGTAGAAGACAGAGAGAACATAAAATCATTCAGAATTGGCTGCGGCTGCTGAGATAGGGAATGAGCCAAATAAGAAAAACGCTATTTAGAAATTAAGATGTCGAACATGGCTTAAATCTGGTGTTAAAAAATATATATATTCCTAAAAGAAAAGCTCACATTTTTAAAATTATTATTAGAGAAGTAACATCTGCTTTGTGTCTACTATACTCTGGTCCTCACTACTACTGTTCTTTGAATCTAGTGTGACCATTGGAGGAGGCAAGTCGGTTTTATAAAATAACGATACAGAACACGTGAATTTCATTTCCTCTTTGTGACAGTCCAAGGTTAGCAAAGGCTCAGGGAAGCCTGCTCTTCCACCGGCCGCCCGTGGGGGCATCAACAACAGACCTGAGGGTTTGCCGCACCACCCCTCCCCTAAAGCTCCTCCTAAACCAGCCAAACCTAATGGTGTACGCCTCAGAGAAGCAGGTTCAATGGTCACCATGGAAGACAGCCCTCACTTTTAGGAAGAGAAAAATGTTCCCCTCCCACCATAAATAAATATATCTAGTGCAGCTTCGTCGCATTCCTCTTGCTCTGCTCTCGTGTACATAGAGCTGTTGCTCATCATCCCTGCGCAATGACCTATTTGCAACAAAAGTCAAGGTTCTGGCCGACTCGGGCAACTTTCAAAGGCTCCCACGCCCAGCCAGCTCTGAAAGTTCCGGAAGGGCTAGCCTCACTTTTAACTCATTTCCATCAGTGCCTAGACGGGAGCGCTTTTCATGCCTAACATCTAACAGGCGAGAGATGGGTACCTGTTTTAAATAAATATCTATTTCAAAAGCTATTTTTATTTACCTAATACATGAAATGTATTTAATTTTTAAAAATCCAGCTATGGAACTCGTCCAATGTAATGTCTCAATTGCTAAACAGGAAAACGAGGTAAAATCACATTTCCAAAGGTATAATGTTGTAAGCAAATCCTAAGAATTTGTAAGGAAAATCCTTATCCCACTGGGCTGGACAGGTTTGTTTTTTTTATAACTGCCACGTGTCCAAAACGGGAGCCATCCCTACACACCATGATATTTTGAATTTAATTTTCTTTTTTAAAAAAATCAATTTGCGCCGAAACCGGTTTGGCTCAGTGGATAGAGCGTCCGTCTGTGGACTGAAGGGTCCCAGGTTCGATTCCGGTCAAGGGCATGTACCTTGGTTGCGGGCACATCCCCAGTAGGGGATGTGCAGGAGGCAGCTGATCGATGTTCCTCTCTCATCGATGTTTCTAACTCTCTATCCCTCTCTCTTCCTCTCTGTAAAAAATCAATAAAATATATATTTTTTTTAATCAATTTGCAATGAATATTCTAAAACTAGATATATGACTCACAATTCGGGTGTTCTGGAATATCTTCAGCTGAAAATTCTCACACGCAAAAAAAAAAGATCTTAAAGTTGGTCCATAGACGCTTAGGGCGCACAATGGGTCAGGTACCGGAAGTCTATTTCCCAGGCGGATGCAGGTCTAGTGATCTTAGGAATAATTGCTCTTCGTGGAGAAAAAGCCCATCTGAGCCTGTCTCTCCCAGGGAGCTGTCGTTCAAGAAGGGAGACACGGTCTACATCCTCAGGAAAATCGACCAGAACTGGTACGAGGGCGAGCACCACGGACGCGTGGGCATCTTCCCCATCTCCTACGTGGAGGTGAGTCCTCGCCCCGCCTGCGCACACGGAGGTGTGGGGGGGAGGGAGGGGGCTCCTCCCAGGTCCTCGGGGTCCCGAATAAACCGCTGTTTTCCTCCTAGAAGCTCTCACCCCCTGAGAAAGCACAGCCCGCGAGGCCGCCGCCCCCGGCCCAGCCTGGAGAAATCGGGGAGGCGATCGCCAAGTACAATTTCAACGCGGACACGAACGTGGAGCTGTCGCTGAGAAAGGTACCCACCAGCGGCTGTCTGCGCTGGCGCATCTCCCAGGCCGTCTTCTTCCGTAGGAGCATCTGCGTTTTTCCGTAAAGAAAGGCCAGAGGACCCCCCGGGGCTGCCCCGGGCCCTGTTCCTGCCCCCTGCCCCTCCCAGGGGTGCCCCGGCCTGAGCGCCATGGACCTGAACTTGTGGCAAGGCAGCAACGGGAAAAGCACTTCCATAGCCTGCAAAGGGTTGCTCTTCTGCTGCCTTATCATTCCGTTTCTTTTTGCATTTTGATTAATAATATGTTGACCTTGGAATCCAGGAGAAAGGTCCTGCAGTCAGGACGCTGTTTCTTCCCGGGGAGCATTTTTCCTTCTCGGGGCCTCATGACTGTCCCCCGTTTCCCTGGAAGCCTATCCGATCCTAGTGCCTCTTCCTAGCAGGACGGCAAGCACGCTCACTTGCTCCTTTCCACACCTGGGAATGGGCCCATCAACCGTGTTCGGTGTCTGCTAAGCAGTCCCATCCGTTTGCTTGAGGCGCCTGCATGTCTGCGCACCGTACAGACTAGACCTTGGTCACATGGGGGCGGGCCAAGCGCGCCCCCTGCCTGCGGTGAATGCAGGGAAGGACCCCTGTTCTCCTCCTGGCTCCAGAGCCTCACCTCCTCGCCTTTGAGACCTGGGCCTGCATCATCAACCGATTCTCTCCTACCCTCCCAGCTGCCACACGGCATCTTTATCAGCTAGTTTCATTCTTTCCATGGAAGCTTCCGCCAATGCAATTATAGCTCAAGCAGTAGCCTGGCATCAGCCTCATGTCGGTGTGTTACAGAGAAAAGCAGGGCAAGCTTAAGATGCAGGGAGACCCACTTAGCTGTGGTATGTTCTGCTCCGTGGCCATGGGACAGTCTAGAATTCAGTGATGGCGAACCTATGACACACGTGTCAGCACTGACACGCGTAGCCATTTCTGATGACACGCGGCCGCAGTGACCGCATGCCGAGGATGAAACATTTGCTGCTCCTGAGGATGAAACATTTGTGAAATAATGTTTCTTCCTCAAAGTGACACACTACCCGAGTTATGCTCAGTTTTTTGGCGAAGTTTGACACACCAAGCTCAAAAGGTTGCCCATCACTGGTAGATAAACCACCCAGCATCTGGCCAAAAGCAGACTTTCACCTTGAGTGCCCCTGACAAAGGCCTTTCTTTCCCCAGACTTTCCCCTGACAAAGGCCTCCCTGCGGTGCCGAAGCTCTGACCTGCATCAGCCGCCTCTATGGTCCTAGCAGGTGCAGCTGCCGACTTCCACATGATCTGCTGGATGCAGCTGCGCCGCGTTTTACCGTCTAACCACATCTTCCCCATTTATTTCTGGGCCACATGTGGTTTTGAGTTAAATTGTAAACTGTTTTGTGGCATTGGCTTGATCCCTGCAGGTGGCAGGATTAGTGATTGTAGAAAGTTCTATTATTCCAAAAGCCGGGGGTTCTATAAAAAGACTTCATGGCCACTGTGGCATGGCGACCCATCATTCGGAACGGATGCTGGTGCGAGGCCGTCTGGATGCAGCCCTGGCCACAGACATGGATTGTCACAAGGGCGGTCTCTGCCCACCCCATTCGCGTCCCTCTTGGTTACTAGTTAGCATGTGCAGGGTGAAAAGAAAAATGGTGTGCCGTCCAACTTCATCCCTTCCGGGGGCTGGTTCCCGCAGCCGTCACAGAGAGCTGAGTGACACTTTCCGAAGCTCCTCCTTCCTGCGGAACCTCATTCTGTGGCTTCTGTCAGCGACAGGACGCTGCTGTCTAGGAGACATTGCCTATTAAACCGTTCTGCTTTTTGACATTTCACACGGAACCAGTATGAACATGTATGAGCCCATTCACATTAGCCAAGCACCCTTAGGGAAAGATGTCGTGCATGGGTGGCTACATGGCATATATGTTGATCAGCTGTTATTTGGGAATGAACTGAGACTTTAGCTGCCTTCTCCTGAATAAATGAAACTGGAGCTATAACACTCTCCCAAATGAAAAACTATTGTTTGTTAGAAACGCTGGCAATTATATTTCTTATGTTGTCACCTCCCTGCTTATAATGCATTTTCCTCATGTTCATTACAGGGAGACAGAGTTATTCTTCTCAAAAGAGTTGATCAGAACTGGTACGAAGGTAAAATTCCAGGAACCAGCAGACAAGGCATCTTCCCTGTTTCCTATGTAGAAGTCGTGAAGAGGAACACAGCCAAAGGCGCCGAGGATTACCCCGACCCTCCAATACCCCACAGCTACTCGAGTGACAGAATCCACAGCTTAAGTTCCAACAAGGTAAGAAGACACTCAGCATATTAGGAGAACACTTGGGAGCTTGGCGTAAGATAATGGGTGATATTCGGTCATTAAGAACATCATCTTTATTGCAGAGCAAGGGATTTACAAGTTATGCTTCCAAGTTTGAGTGACAAGTCAATATAATTTTTCTTATGGGTGCTGGCATAAAGGTTTAATGCTTGATTTTGAGAATTTCATTTTCTCGAGTTAAAATACCGAAAGAGAAAAATTAGTATCATAAGAGCCCATATTGTGGATAAATATACCTGCTTTCTGAAACTCAGGTTTTTTGAAACGTGATTTTTTTTTCTAAAGCTTAATTTTATATGTGTATATATTAAATGGATTATATACATATGTATGTATGCATATATATGCACCTACAGATAAATCAATAGATCCCAAAATGGTTTATTTCCAAGTACATGGTAATTAGGTTGAAAAATTCTGTAGAAGTCTTGAGATATTTTAATAAAGAGAAATAGAGTAAAATTTTTAAATTAAGATCTGTAAGTCAGTTTGTTTATTAGACTGAATGAAAATGTCATTGGTCATCAGGTGCCCTCGTGTGTATTCCATAGTTTTAGGATAATTATGTACCAGTTCTACTATCTCACTTGAGCTGGTGGCTGCAGATGATTATCTTTCTCAATATCTGGCCTAAAAGGAACTTTGCTCCCTGAACTGGTTAACCAGAAAGGGCCATTCTACTTTCTTTACTCATAATGTGAATTTTTTTCTTAATTTTCTGTGAAGTTATAATATGGTGTGTTCTTCTTATGGATAGTATTTAGGGATTTCTTTCACCTTTTAATTAACCTCCTAGTATAAAACTTTAAATTACCAAGGAGTTAGTTCCAAAATATTGTAAGTACTTCTGAACATATAAAAAGTATATGATGTTGCATAATTTATTGATTGTTTTAATAAATAATTAAGATCAAGGCTAGGACATGGGAAATAAGCCATCTAGAGCCAGCAACATAACATCAACAAAGGATGTTGTACAGTCATTTCATGTTCCAATGCGAGACCACCTCAAGTAGCACCCCCAGGGCCCTAACCCTCTCCTTGAAAATGAGTCTTAGGAGGATTTTACAAAAGCAAATAATCTAAGATCTCCTATCTCCTATTTTAAGAGAAGCATTTTCTTTAAAAGGGCAAAGGTTGGCATTTATATTCATTCTACTTCTCTTTGAAGAATGAGTTTCAGTTGCGGTGTAATTATTCTCAATCCATTACCATTGGGTAATGGAACCATTTGGTACCGTCCAATTATGGTTGATTGGTTATAAAGTTTTCCAGAATCTTCTTCAGTATACTTACTTCACTACCAGAGCTTAGCACTTAGAGATCAACATTCTTCCTTTAGTAGTTCCTACTGATAAATGAAAAGGTAAGAATCCTCATCTGCATATTTGGCTTACCCACTATTCAGTCATCTTAAATGAACTACCAAATAAATTCTAAAGCAACTGTACCTTCAAATAAAATTATATAAGAAAGAATAAGCATGTATCTCTACAAAGGCTTATTTTAACATTTAAGAAATTCTTCCAAAATGTCCTAATTAATTGGCAATGTAATATTTTAGATTACAGTGTTTTAATCTTTGTTGTGAATACGATTTAAATGTATTTTCAGTTTCCTAAGTTTTTTCTTAGAACACCAGATTTTAAATTTTATAAATAGAGAAATGTACAAATTTCACTAATAACTAATTAGTGTTTTATTCTCACTGCTGGGGAAAAAATATGTTGAAAATCTTACATCCAGAATTTGGAAAAAATTCTTAATGGTTTTATCCCCTCTGGTAATCTGTGCTCTGATATTGGCTCAATGAAGGAAACTTCTCAGTAGTGTAGAACGCCATCATTTTCAGAAAAAGAACTATAATGTACTTCTAAGCGACGATATCCAACACATGCTACATATCCTATTTTCTAACTGATATTTTCAAATAAAAGAAGGAATTTAAGTGATTTATGAATCACACTTTGACACACTCAATCACATTTCTTGATATATTGTATTTCAGGGGTGGCTCAAATATAAGTTGATAATATTTCTGATATTCTTGCTTTTTGTACAGTAGAATCCAATTCTAATGATTTTTGTATTATAGGTATATTTTTGTGATATGAGTATCCCAGGATACTTAATTTGACTTTCAGTGGAAATACGTCCATTATAAAGCTAAGTGCTTTGAACCTGTTAAACATAGATTAGTGACTATGGTGGTAATGGCATTGCAATAGTAGTAGTGATCAGGGTAGAATTTAAAAATCTTTTGCATCCACATAATATTCCTGACCATGAGAGAAAGTGCAAGTGAAAAGCAATCATCTTGAATTTATTATTTATTTCACAGACTTTCAAAATCTGTTCTTGTGTTGCATAGCATAGAGCAGTGGTTGGCAAACTCATTAGTCAACAGAGCCAAATATCAACAGTACAACAATTTAAATTTCTTTTGAGAGCCAAATTTTTTAAACTTAAACTTCTTCTAATGCCACTTCTTCAAAATAGATTCACTCAGGCCGTGGTATTTTGCAGAAGAGCCACACTCAAGGGGCCAAAGAGCCACATGTGGCTCGCGAGCTGCAGTTTGCTGACCACTTGGCTTAGAGCATACAGTAGGACTCTGGCCAATAAGGGAACTTCTCTAGACCATCAAATAAGACTTAGGTCATTTCTATCTTATTAAATATTAAATATATACAGGACTTGCTAGGAATGTCTGTCTATCCAGTAATAGACCAAGTGTAGAGTATTTCTTTGTAGCAAGTGCTAAGAAGCCGTAGTCCTGAATCTTCTATAAGATGCTCACATGAGTTTTATGACACTTTGTCTCATTTATTCCACCACCTGGTGACATGGCATATTTGCTTTAAACACACACACACACACACACACACACACACACACACAGCTAAACAAATTCTGTAAATGCCCCATTCCTATTATAGGACACAGAAGTCAAAGCTTAAGTGGGGGTCCATGGTGCACTGATATGTACTAAGGCCCTGGCCCCCAGAGTGCTGAGTGCAGAACCACCAACTCACCCTGAATAACCAAACAGAAAGCACATCTCCATACTCTTTCTTGAACATTTTTTCTTTCCAAACCAAAACCATTCCCTGGGAAGAACTAAAGTAAAATGTCACCCACTAGCCTCTCTCAAGGCCCTCACATGCACGGCATGAACCATCCTTTCCAGCCCAGTAGCAATAGATACATGTATTAGAATGTTACTAGGCAGCGCTTCTAGACCTCTGAATGAATTTACATAAAAATTCTGTTTTCTTCAATATATCCAAAACATAGCAATAATATTAAGATACACAGAAGTCTACTTTTACTCAGAAGATTCGGCTTAAATTATACCTCCCCAAATTTACATAACATGTCAAGCTATTGAGAGAGATGGGAGTCCTAGCAGAAGATTTTTCCCACCAACATCATATGCTCCCTTCCAATGTAATCACTTACTTTGAATTTTTTAAAAACTTTGAAGAATTAGCGTAAGTTCAGTTTCATTCTGATCCTGGGTTTCTGTTCTCAAAACATATTTTTCCAAACTTACTCATTTAGAAATGTGTTCATGTATCAAGATGTAAAAATATTGTATGCCATATGTTATAATCGCCTGGCAAACATAGGTGAGAAAATTATGGAAGTCCATAGGATTGGGCACTGCTTCAGGAAGCAAGAACACATCACAAATTCGGCAGCTGAGAAAGGTTTAATTATTGGCTTTCATTCTACATTAATGTCATTTCAAAGTCATTTCTACTACTAAGTCACTATCTGGGAACCTCGTTTAAAAGAGGTAGTCTGTTTGTTAAATGAAATTAAATCTCTTAAGGTTTCACTGTCTATCCTTATCATCGCTCTGACAGCTCTGTTTTGTCATTTGACACTGAAGACCCCTTCCGAATACTAGGAGAGCTTCATTTCCCAAATAAATGTCTAATTAACATGCTAGTGGTTTTATGTAAGAAAAATCCAGCAAAGTATCTTCAAATCTATACCACACCATAAAATATTGTCCTGTGTTCACTGCCTTTCCTGCATTTCTGCCTCTGTGTTTTGATACACTGTTGTTGTTTTCTTGGTTTCTTCCTTTCTTTTGCTCCACATTCCCTGCTCATTTTTAAGTTGGCTCCCAGGGAACCAGCCCCTCCTCTCACGCACAGAGCTTCTCCTGGCCCAGATAACGGAGCTCACCAGGGGCCTGCCCAGGGGTGGCCGTCCCTGGCAGCTCAGGGTCCTCCGGCAAACCCTTTGATTCCTTTCTTGGACAACTTCTTGGATGAATTAGAGAAGCTCGGTGCTTTCACCTTACCAGCTGACCAAGCCGAGCCAAACGTCCCAGAGGAGATCACCCTTGAAATTAAAGAGGAACCCTCAGTTCCCCTACCATCGCCTCCAGCAGCTGCACCTGCCAAATCACCTTCCCCTCGGCCACCCTTACGTGGCGCAGGTGCGACCTCAACTCCAGTCCATCCCTATGAGACAACGCCAGTCCAGGATCCCAGAAAGACAACCCAGAACAAGTGTGCAGACTTGACAACAATGAGAAAAGGCTTTGCAAGCCCTGAAAAGGTATCGGAAGTCCTAGGGGATAAGTTTGTGGCCTCTGCACACACTAATGTGGCTCCCTTGCCCCAAACCCTCCCTGTCATTGGAGAGGAAGAGGAGGAACTCTGTGAGGGGGTGATGTCAGGCATCCGAGGAGGGCTTGAATCTCAAGACCCAGACACCTCGTGGTGGGGCCATGATGGCCCCAAGGTGACACCGAGCCTGTACATCGAAGAGGAGGAAGAGGAGAGGAAACACGGCTGCTCACAAGGTGCAGTAGCCACCCTCCCAGGCCCTAGAGCCCCCAAGGAACACAGCCGTGCCGCTCACACCAATAAGGAGGTATTTCAATATTGCCTAATCCCTGAAGAACTAACCTGTCCTATGACAATTAGCTAGGACAGCTAATCATATTAATGAACATTGCCTTAGAGGTTTTCCTTACAAGAAACAAGCACTGTATAAGTTGGGGGTGGAGGAGTATATGGCAGCACAGCAAATTTTAATAATGATGGAAATGTATAATATAGTTCCATTATTTATTTACAGCTATACATTCATATTTAAGGTGGGTTATACTATCATCTCCACTTTAGAGATGAGGAAATTGATACCAAATAAAAGGAAGGGAAGGGAAGGGAAGGGAAGGGAAGGGAAGGGAAGGGAAGGAAAGGAAAGGAAAGGAAAGGAAAGAGGAAAGGAAAGGAAAGGAAAGGAGGAAGGAGGAAGGAAAGGAAAGGAAAGGAAAGGAAGGAAGGCAGGGAGGGAGGGAGGGAGGGAGGGAGGGAGGGAGGAGGGAAGGAAGGAAGGAAGGAAGGAAGGAAGGAAGGAAGGAAGGAAGGAAGGAAGGAAGGAAGGAAGATAGTGTTCTGGTTCCCTCTCAACTCTTTCTGAAGAGCGAGTTTTCTTCAAATCGGTGACTACTGAAGAACTGGGTCCTGCCATTTTCATTTTAAAAAGCAAGAAACTTGGGCCATAATTTTAATCAGTAAAGAGGGCTAACACCCTGAATCTTTAGCTTGTCAAGTTCTCTTTTAAGAAAACGAAAACCCAATATCTCACATATGTAATCTGTGAATTAAGTAGCAAATATGGTTACTGGAAAATATCAAAATTATGAGACAAAAAGAATGAATGATTCATATTATGCCACTATGCAAGTCCCCCATGGGTCTTCTATTGAAAGATTTCTGAAAATGAAAATCATGTTTAAACCCCATAATTTGCTACTTAGGTCTTACCAATAACAAATGTAGAGGCACTTGGCCTACACAGGGTCTCCTTGGGCTTAAATAATGGTCGGTGCCCATGAGGCCCGCGGACCCTGAGGCTTGGCTGTCCCTCAACCCGGAGAGAAAACCTCACCTGAACAAAGAACCCAGCCATACCTGCATCTGTACCAACTAAACACACTGCTGCATAATAGAGATCATTCACTGCAGTCAGTCAAGCATGATTCTAGTTGATCACTTAAATGGCTCATTTTCTCTTCAGTTTAATTTTAAGACATGATTAGATATAGGGCTTGGGTCCCAGGAACTTCTATCTGCCTACAGACTATGGGGATTCTTACCTCTCTCATCAGAAAAATGAAACTGATCATACCCACTGGAAATCTTGAATGAAATTCAAAAGAAAACGTTCATGCTTTTAAAGCAAGAATTTGTGATAAATGTCACCAGTACTGCTTAACTTTGAACTTGTTTAAATAAGGGGGATGTTATCTAACGGCTGACCATGTGACCTCATTCTGGACACAAGCATAATCTCATCTTGTCTTTCCTCAATATTTAAGCTACCTTCATTTTCCTAGAGAGATGGACCGTCTACACCCTTTCCCAGCTGTCTGCTTCCCTCCCCTCCCTCCCCTCCCCCCTTGGCCTCGGCCTCACAGCTGGTCTCTACGCTTTCTCAGCCTGCCCAGTCCTACTCACCACCTCTCCTCCCTAAACACTCTTACCAGCAGGAAATAAGTTCACCAAAATTAAAGGTAACTGCATCTTGTGTGTGGTTTCTTGCATGTCTTTCTATGGACTTAATTAATGACATGTATGTATTTAGATTTGTGCCATCTTACAAGATCTAAAAAAAGTCACTTCAAGACTGAAAGCTAACTTTTAACAACAGCAGCATGGCCTCTATCCAAAAAGTTAAAATATATATTTGCATAGCGGCTATACCCATAGGCAGGAGAAAAACCGAAATTTACCTAAGATTTTTTTTTTAAGTTGAGGGTCAGCAGGAGAACCATCTCACTCAAAGGTGTCAGCTTTGTAGCTGTCATTCTCTGTCACGTCTCAGTGGACTCATCGCCTCCTGTGCTGTCCGCCCCCCCCCACCCACACACCCACACACCACCATCGGCCAGGTCAGCAGAGCCTGAGGGCAGGATGCTCCTGGGCCTGGACTGTCTTGAGCCTTGTTCTCCCACAAAACTGAAGTAAATTGATAAGAATGCAGGAATGCAGCTCCTTTGGTTGTAGGCGTGAACCAAGCATCTACCTCTGAGATGTGCAGGCTGGCAGCTCTACTGCTATTTTAAAACACCCTAAGGAGAGTGTTTTAAAAGATTTTGCCAAAATGAATGACTAGCCTTGGAAAGAGACTGGACGACAATCACAGAATGAAATCACTCCCTCGTGGACAAGTTTTGCATTTATGATCAGAATGAGCCAAAGTTTTCCCCTTTAGGCAAGAGGTGATAGACTTCAAGTAATAACTCACCTTCACATTCAACCTTTAGAACTTGGCACGAGAGCCCCTGCAGAGATGGGGCCACCGAGGCTGTTCTGGGAAGAGCCGGCACCTGCGAAGGGCCATTTGGGAATCTCCCACCCACCCACCCACTCAGCAGATCCACCCACCAGAATCGTCCGGCCGTGTGAATTCCTCTTACGCATGAAAGGAAAAATGTCTGAAAAAATGGAATCCTTGAAGACTAATTGATCTTTGCCCTTTGAGGTTTTAATCTTTGCTGGCAGGAAATTTTTAAGATAATAACACTCGGATAATGTCTAAGACTGAGAACTTGCCTTCCCCCACCCCCCACCCCGCTCTCTGTGGTTTTCTTTTTAAGGACAAAGTATTTATTTCTTGCCTGTCTCCTTGTTCTCCCGCCATTAAGCTTAGTCAGTAAGGCGAGCGTAACTTAGAATCGGTGTTCCGTGATTTAAGAGACGGGGGCTTTAGGGCTCAGGCACTGGCAGAATGTGAGGAGAGAACGGAGGTGTCCGCCATAAAGCTGTTTGAAAATAATACCTGAGTAACCACATCAAATAACCACCTCCAGAAAACTGGCTTTGTTTTTTCTGTTTCATCCCCTCTGTGAGAGCAAATGTTAATTTTTAATCCCCCACTGAGGTTTGTTGTTTTTTTTTTTGAAACCTTATAAATTACTTTTCTATTCACAGAGAGATTATAAACTGCCTGAAGTTATTTGTGCCCGTAAAGATAATGAGTTTGATAAATAAATCAGCATCCAATGTTTTCTCGTCTTGCTGGCATCAACCCTGAAGAACAATGCCTAACGCATTTCCTCTCCAGCGACTGCAGATTTTAGGTCCATCGTCACTGATTATTATGAAAATTGTCCTAAATAAGACAATAATTAAATACAAATGGAACCAACTACAAGTTTTAGACCATTTTTTTTTTTTTGTCGTTTAACCCCACATCTGACAGTGACCAGCTGTGCTGACCTGAGTCCTTTAAGAAGGCTTCCTATTCCTTCCATGCCAAGGATGTTAGAGTTACAAAGGAAAGGGACCTAGCACTAAAAGCTAAGAGAAAGTAAAATGTTAATAATGTTTTACTAGGCAAAGTATAGTGTGCAGGAAATCATTACAACTTTATCAATCCCTATCAACCACTGGTGTTTTTTTTTTATTTAACCCATCTTAATTTTTTTTAATACATATATTTTATTGACTTCAGAGAGGAAAGGAGAGAGAGACAGAAGCATCAACGATGAGAGAGAATAATTGATCGGCTGCCTCCTGCACGCCCCCTACTGGGAATTGAGCCCACAACCCGGGCATGTGCTCTTGACTGGAATCGAACCCAGAACTCTTCAGTCCACAGGCCGATGCTCCATCCACTGAGCCAACCCGGCTAGGGCTTAACCCATCCTAATTTAATGCAATTTGATTCTTTTAAAAATTTTCCTCAGACAGTGTAAGTTTGTCACATGCGATCCAAAATTTTCCATAAAGTAAAATGTACCACTACTTTGTAAGTGACAGAAGACTGAAAAATAGAAGGAGGTTGATAGATAAATCAGCATCCAATATTTTCTCATCTTGCTAGCATCTTTTCTTTAAATAATGGTGTTTCATAAGAAAAGTCATTATACTCCTCAGCTTTTCCACAAGCTGAACTTCCTGTTCCACCTAAGAGAATATTTTGTGAAGGAGACTTACAGGATGAGGGCTCCAATTGCGATAGAAGCTCTTTATGAAGCGCTAGGAAGGCTCTTTCTTGGTTTCTTCTAAGAAACTCACTTCCCATAAGGAAGTCTCCTCACCCTCCAGCCATCCCATCAGAAGGTGGTCCCCCCAGCACAGTTTCCAACATAAAATGAAACCCTGATTCTCCCTAATATGTTCATCCGCATCCTTCCAACAGCTACATGGTAGTTCTCTCCATGAGCCCTGATGCTTATAGACAATCTTCCCTGTATTCGTCAAGATCGGGGTAGCTGCAGTGCCAGAAGACGCAAAATAAGTCTAGCTTAAAACCAGGTAGAAGTATGTTTCTCTTACGCATAAAGGTAAGCACCCAGGGCTGGCATGTGGCTCCGTAGTCAGTAGAGAACCCAAGAGATCCCCTTTTCCTTTGGCCTCACCATCCTCAGAGAGAAGCGCCCGCTGCACAGTGGCTTCACCTGCTCCAGCCGTCCCGTCCTCATCCCGCCATGCAGGAAGGAGGAACGAGGAAGGGAGTGTGTACCTCTTGAAGGCCACTTCCCAGAAAGCGCACATTCCCATCTGTCAGCACTCACCGCATGAGCGCATCTCAGTACCAGACTGGGCTAGAGACTTCATCCAGAATGGCCACGTGCCTACCTACCATGCGGGATTTCATTACTGAGGACGGACGGAGGAGAGGATGGATGTTGGAGGGCATCCAGCCTCCCCTGCCACAAGCCTGAAGAACAATGCCTAACCCATCTCATCCCCAGAGGCTGCGGAGTTTAGGTCACTCATCGCTAATTATCACGAACATTGTCCTAAATGAGAGTTGAGAAAACCCCACGCTTTTATTTAAAGGTCCTTTGGTCCCACAAAGGTTCTCATAAGCCAAGTCCCAATACCACAGGATGCATTGCTAATTTCGTCCACCGCTGGAAAGAAAATAAAGCACACCCACACACAAGGACGGTAACTCATTCACGGTCGAATTAAAAATCTTGCTTCGAAAGAACACCAACATAGTCACAAGGTACTTGGAGTTAGGACAGTATTTAGTATTTAATCACATTTCATCATTTTCCCCAGAAAAGTCATATTTTCTTCTTATGTGTTTTGTTAGAATATCCCCCCCCCACCCTGACAATGATTGGCACTTCCTATGCAATTGGAAGGATAGTAAGTAAAATTGCCCTCTTTCTTACTTCGTAGCTATTCAAATAAACACAAAGAAAACAGGCCAGATCTAAGGGTGTCTTGAACCCAGTTGTTAAACATTCTGTTAAAGACACACGGTTTCTGGTATGTGCTCTTAGCCATGTCCACTGCATTCAGACATCTCTGCTCTGCTCTGCTCTGCTCTGCCTGCGCGTTCGGATTGAAGCACAACGGATGCCTGTGGTGTGGAAGGCAGGGGCAGCCGGAGGAGCTGTCTGCAGGGTGAGACCCTTCCCATGCGGCCATGTGCAGGGGCCTGGCATGCTGTGTGTGCATGGAAAACAAGCAGGCAGCTCCTCCTGACGCTGGAGGATGAGATGAGAACTAACTCACTTCTTGTGGCTTTTCCAGGCCGATGTAAAAGGCGAGATGTTTGTCTTGGGTAAGCCTCCGCGTAGCCCAGTGATGACTAGGAGGTCCTGCAGCTCGCCTGTCAGAGGGCTCAGCGGTTCCCACAGGGTAGGGACGGATCCCCTTCCCTGAGCCAGGCACCCTGGCCACACACACGCACCCTCAGGGGGCTGGCTCTTCCTCGCTTGTCCTTCTGTCCTTTGCCGGTCAGGTAGGGTAGAGGTAACCTTGAGATGAAGTGACCAACTGATGATGAGCTACAGCATCAGATCCACACGAAAATCCCATCCTAACTGTTGGCGGAATGTGCTTGTGTGAGCGCCCCCAAATCCAGACAGACACGGCCAGACTCTCCACCAGACAGCTAAGGGTGCAGCGTGTCTTCCACCTCGTCGCGTGCTTCTGTGCAAATGTTCTCCGTAAATCCCCGCTTTGCGGTCATTGTCCTCAGGGCAAAGGATAAAGCCGCGGCCAATAAAGCACAGGCTGGGGCGAAAGTAGGTTAGCAGCTGTTCGTATGGAAAATAATACAAG
Source organism: Eptesicus fuscus (assembly GCF_027574615.1). NCBI lineage: Eukaryota > Metazoa > Chordata > Mammalia > Chiroptera > Vespertilionidae > Eptesicus > Eptesicus fuscus. Next base: position 95,773,033 of record NC_072480.1, read on the forward strand.
AATCAATCAATAGTAACACAAGCATCAACTCTGTGTCCCGCGTGCTCACAGCTGTCAACGCACTTCGGCCCCACCCTGTACTGAGCTCACACGCTCCGGGCAATGTTTGCTTCCACGTCGTCCAGTTTAGGTGGATGTTTCAGAATCCACGATCTTGTTGCAAAACATGGCGTTGCCCTGGTGATGTGTGCTTCACCCGCCCCACGACCCTTTTGCAGCCTGCGCGGCTCTGGACTCTAGGTTCTCCCAGTCTCCTGACAGCACTGACCGAGCGTAAAGGTCAAACTTGACCATGAGGGAGGCTAACCGGTACTGGGGATCCTGAGGAAGGAGCGGGGCGCTAGGGAGGTTCCTCTCCGCACGAGCCAGTCCCTTCACCGTCTCTGTCGTGATGGGCCTGGTTTAACCCTACAAGGTCTGTTAGGTGACGGCGGGTCCGCAAGTGGTGAAGGGCTTCCCTGCAAAGAAATCTGCCTTTGCCGTTCTTAGAAATCGTGGAGACTTCTCTGCGTTGATCCCATCGTTGTGCTTTTTGCTCCTTTGAATAAGACCTCGTTTTGTTTCTGGGGCAGAGGTTTGTGTTGCCATAGAGAAGGAGGGATGTTGATTTGAGGAGATTCTTAGACTCCACAGAAGGGCCTTCTCCAAAACCAAAAAAACAAAAAAGCTTTTTCCATAATTAACATGGCCAGCCACAAGTTTCCCACGGGCCAGTGATATGGTATGCTTTGGGTCACCTTAAGGTTGTTTTCTTTGCCAGATCTTTACATTAGGCATGTTATATGTGTTGTTGTGGAACATGAATAGTCTATATTCTTTAGATTTATGCAAAAGTTTGGTTTAACTTCATAATTTAAGAAGGAAAAATAAGCTGAGAAGCAGAAACACGGGACTATTGAAAGGAGATGTTCATCCAATTCTGGTTGCGGGTACTAAAAGTGACATTTTCTGGGGGAAAATTGACATAAGAACTCTAGAACTGCTGCTAACTCTTTCAAAGATTTTCCCACACTTTAGTATTTAAAGTAGCAATGACTCCTTATTTAAGAATTTCCTACAACGAGGTATAGGTGATCCTCCAGAGACGCCTCTGCAGCAGCACAGATAAATACGTGGGTGTCAGACAGACTGAGCTAGGGGAGTGTACGTTTTACTGATACCAGAGATTGTAGGATATTTCAAAGCAGCTTCCTATACGATCAGTGGTTTGTGACTTGGTTCTGGCTTTGAAAATTAGCATGTGCTTAAAACCTGTCTCGATTGTACCCGTATTTAGCCCTGGCTGGTTCGGCTCAATGGATAGAGCGTCTGCCTGTGGACTGAAAGGTCCCAAGTTCGATTCCGGTCAAGGGCACATGCCTGAGTTGCAGGCTCGATCCCCAGTAGGGGGCATGCAGGAGGCAGCCGATCAATGATAATCTCTCATCATTGATGTTTCTATCTCTCTCTCCCTCGACCTTCCTCCCTGCAATCAATAAAAAATAAAAATAAAAAATAAAAAATAAAAAATAAAAAGATTGTACCCGTATTTGACATTTGACATTAAAAATAGCTACACTAAAAATAATTGTTGCGTTGCCAAGGAAAATGTTAAATATTTAGGCTTCCATGAAAACAGCATGATGCTCCATTGGGCTCTCTCATTTGTATTGCCCCCCTAAGACTCATCAAGATAACGCAGGCATGGTATATGTAATTCTCACCCACCATTTCCAGCACAGTGTCTGTAATCTGTTGGCTTGAAAACCACATTCATACATTCACAGTTCACGTGAGCCTTTCTGGGTGGCACAAATGGATACTGTTCTGTATTTGTTGCAAAACGGCTAAGAAGTCGTGAATAATAGAAATGCCTGGGTAGATAGTTAAAATAGAAATTATCATAGACCAAAAATTCTGGTGGCCAGCGTGATCCTTTCTTAAGAATTTAAAACATGGGAAGGGAAAAACATGGTCAGAAAAAGAGATGAATATCGATTCCACATTGCTCTGTGGTCTTTAAAATATTCTTCCAAAATGAATCCAGGTTAAAGGAACTTGGTGAGAGCTGAGTAAAGGCACGAACAACTCTTAAATGTTGCTGCCACTACTCACCATTAGGTGGCAATGGAGTGCAGATACAGTACAGAGCTCTTCCTCTAGGTTTGTGCCCATGGTTATAACACCAAGAGGAGGAACCGCAAAAGATAGTCCCCTAAGGTAATTGGCTTGAGTAGCCACACAGCATAAATAGCTGCTTAAAGGCAAAAATAAATAGGGTTAGGGTTAGGGTTAGGGTTAGGGTTAGGGTTAGGGTTAGGGTTAGGGCTGATTTTAACCAACTTAGGCCATCTCTTCCCTCATAGTAATATTTTATGCTATAAAGAGTGAGAGCCAAAATTATAATTCTGTTATTGCTTTTTACTTATCTGTGATCTTAAGAAATCATCTTTGGTTTTGGCTCACTGATCTGCAAAAATGAAGTTGAATTATTACTATTACTGTTTTTACATGACTGAGACACTTGTAAATGAATGTCCCTTGTCCCAGCTCTCTGACAACTGAATGAGTAAGGTCGATGATGGCACCTATACATAACACAGAAAATATGTCTGTGAAATGTGGATTCCATTATGGATTCCCTGAGGGGGACAAGCAAGATCTCAATCCTCATCTCATCCAACTCCTTGATTTTAGAGATCAGGAACCTAAGGTGCATATCCAAGGCTACGTAGTCAATGCCAACACCAGAAATGCATAAATGTATCTATTATTGCTACGTATTCCTCTAGTGACCAAATACTTTTACTAGTAAAATAAATAAATTCAAATACTGTAATGGTCATCTTTCCTCAACACTGGTTTGCAGTCATGCACATTCGCATGGAAATGATTCCTCTTAAAGGTAACCTTAGGAAAATTCTAAAACTCGCCATTATAGTAGGTACATGACATCTATGCTGATAAAAGCTGTGCTAAATCCTGGCCTGAGAATGTAAACATACAGAAAACTGGTGTCTCAGGAGAAAAAAAAAAGTAATGGAGGATCCTTTGGAAGGATGTGAAGGAATAGACACAGTGGGGAAGATGGGTGAAAGCAGACACTCCTGGCCAGCAATCCAGGAACACGGTTCTTGAGACTCAGGGGCCTGTGGAATCAGGGAGCCACGACCTCTGATAATAGCCCAGTTTTTATCATTATCAAAGGGATGATTCAGTTCAATGATATATGAGGTAAGCTGAATTGAATTAAACCAGTAAAACTGTAATAACAATAATAACAAGGTACGATACTGATTTTCAAAGCATTATATTAGTTGTAGTCACATTTGCTTTTACCAAGCCCCAGATGCCACAAGTAAAAGTAAGGTTTTTCTCAACTTAAAAGTATCAGAATGATTTAAAAGTTGGAAATAGGCACACCATTTTTAGAGCACAGTGAAATACATTTTACAAAACACGTTCTCTTCAGGCAAGAACAGATAATATTTATTGTTTATTAACTTTGTTGTACACTAGAAATATGGTGCTCTGACTATTTCTATGAGAAAACAGGACCTGTCTTGATGTGTGATTTGAAATATGGTAGTGTAGATTTTTTTAAGTTACATATTTATATACAGTATGTTGGCGTGACCAACGTGAACAGTTTCAATAGCATGTGGCTTGAAATATAATCTTTGGCCAGAAATTTTACTCCTGGAAATGATTTCTCAGGAATGGTTCAAAAGAAGAAAACAGTTCTTTGTATAAAATGTTCATAGCATTGTTATTTATGACAATGAAAAAAGGCTAGAACAATCAACTGCAGAATAAAAAAGAACAAAATGGTTTAGAGAACTAAAATGTGTACTGAAAAATTATTACAAAATATTGATAGCAATTAATATATATGTATATATTATATATATGTATGTATACACACACACACACACATATATATATATATACACCTTATTTCTGCATTAAAAGTTAGGGAAGAGGAAAGGGGCTGGGTAGAGGTGGGCAAGGGGGGATGGGGCATCTGTAATAGTGTCAATAATAAAAATAAAGTTTAATATATATATGTATATGTGTATATATATATATATATATCCCAAAAAAATGTGTACACACACTTTGAATAATTATAAAGGCAGTGTTTATTAAAATACATTTCATTTTCAAAATTGAGCTATCAGCTGTTAAAGTGCGTATACATTTTTTGGGACACTGTGTGTGTGTGTGTGTTTGTGTGATTGGACAAGAAACTGAAGAAACATAATAGCATATAGGCTTATAAATGACATATTTACCTCTTTTCATATATTTTAATTGATTTAATGTATTAAATTCAATTATCTTAAAATGGCTGAAAAACAGCTTAGTCTTTATCATTTGTAAATAGTATATTTTATAATTTTAATAATAGATATATTGTTAGTAATTTTATATTGATTTATAGGGGTAAAGTATTCTACTCTCTTAAGCCATACATGTGCCTAAACATTTTTAGCCATTCTTTAGTCTTAAATTTATGCAAACTGTTGAGTGAAATTTCTAAGAATACTGTTAACAAATACTTCCAATTACTACAGTCAAAGCTTAAAATTTTAGTAGTGTATGCTAGACGGCTTAGATGGAAAGAGAGTGGATAAAGAATTTAGGAAGGGAGAAAATTAAGACTCATAGACTGAAAGGAACCCCAGAGTTCCCCATCCAATCTTGGACCAGTGGGATTTCAATGGATAATTTGCAGGGGAAAGTTAGTCAGCCTGAATCTACTTATAACTCTGGGATCCAGGAATTGGCCTTTACCCTGATGTCTATGGACCTGGATCAATCTAATATCTAATTCAATAATCATCAAACAGTCACTTTGATCATTGCTATGCAAACTCTGATTTACTTCATTTCACCATGTAGCCATCATTTAGAAGAGAATGCTTTTGAAATATGTTGTGAATATTATAGTAATTTTCCCCTAAACGATAACATTTAGGTAGTCAGTATAAACAACATTGAGTTTACATATTCAACCGATGTGTTAACCTTCATTCATTGCAGTCTTTATGTGGATATGCTCAGGTTTGTCATTTCCAATATTATAAGTATCTATTACAGATACTGGTCTTGATGCTTAGTATAAAAAGAAAGGAAACTCTTTTGAGAGTTCAGTGCACTGGGAATTCCAACCAATATTTCTCTTCTAAGGTAAAATGCTACATGTTACCTGGATATTGTTTGTTGCATTCTATTTAAAGTTCTCTGTTTTCTCTTTTTTAAAATGCATGTGTTTCTCCACACTGAGAACAGAGAATGTTAATTCAAATGTAGCATGGGATGTCCGCCTATCGATATTGTCATCCGTACCGTATGTGGAAATGTTGTCTGTGGGGGGAAAGCATATTAGAATGAGTGTGGATACTTTGCTGTCAGACTCAATGTGGTTTCTTTTCTGCTTGCTTGAGAAAACGCTGAGGAGCAAGGCTGTATGAGGGTGTCCAGACTTCCCATTCAGTGGTTTGGTGTCTATGTTCTTGCCATGTTCCTGGCTTTTGAAAAATCAATGGGACCGAGCCCTGACTTTCCCTTAAAACTTGAGCAGACTGGATTGTAGATATGTTCAAAGCATTCGAACCTTGGTTCTTTTGAAGTCATTGAGAGCACCCTCCAAAATATTTTAATGATTAATCCTGCAGAAACCCATTATTTGGTTGTATTCTTTTTTCTTCCTCTTGGTTTTTTACAGCAGGATATATTAAATGTTAAGAAAAGTACCATGCCATTATCCAAATTATCTCTTACCTAGTACCAGTTTAAACATTGATTACATTGCAAATCATTTCATTTCAGCCACAGCGTCCTGTGTTTACTCATGAAAACATTCAAGGTGGGGGGGAACCGTAAGTATTCTTCTTCTCTTCTAAATTCAAGACTAACCTTGACCCACAACATGGACGATGGATGTACCCAAGTAGAGGAAGGCACCGCTATGCAACCGGAGGCCTCCTAGAGGGAGAGGGGTTGCCATAGTCTCCATCTTCATAACAGAAAGAGCTACTTTTAAAAAGAAACCCGTGATCTGCAGAGAAGACTGATCCGTGCACTAGCAAGGCCTCCCAAAGCTGCAGTGATTCCTAAGATTGTGAATCTGTCTCCTCTCTGTTCACTCGCCACGTAGATCCTAGTAACTACAGCTTTAAAGGCACAGGAAATGTCCCAACGTTGTCTTTGCACATAGGGAGAAGGAAAATGTAACAGGAGACTTAAGGGGACACATTTGGGACATAATTCCAAAGTTACGTTCTGAGAAGGGTCTTTGGAAATGCCAGTATTTAAAAGGCACTGTCGTTCGATCACATGCCTTTTTACACTTTCAAATTCCTTCTCCCTGCTGATACGTAGCCAGATAACCCGAAGGGGTCAGGCACTGTCTTCAAGACCCATATGTTGTGTGTCTTTCCTGCTCCAATTTTGCCCGTGAGAGATACTCAGAGGTGCCCTACCTCCTATGGGCTCCCCCCTGTTCTGTGAGTCAGGAGCTGACCCGGGAAGGAGCCCCGTCAGGCCTACCTGAGCACAGGTGAGCCTCCAGCCCGCTGCCCAGGCTCTGCTCATTGGGACAGGCCAGTCCTGCAGGGCCATGCACCCCTCTCACTCCTCACAGACCTGACCCTCAGCGAAAAGCATGCCCTTCAGAAACCATTTCCCCCCTGAGGCTGCTGTCCCCGAGTCCAGCCAGAAGGTCTTGCTGGAAAAAGACCGTGAAAAGAACAGGTTGGAAATAAGAATCATTCAAAAAGCCATTAACTGGGAAAAGTTTAAATATGGCCTTTAATTCTAAAGTTTCCGTTTGTTTTTTGGGTTTGGGGTTTCTTTTTTCTCAGACAACGATAGGATCACATCACACAAGAATAAATGTCAGGGCTGTTTAGGTTGATTGCATTACTAATAGATTATAGCAGCAGCTTTTAAGGACTTTATGAAGGAATAGGTATGTGACCTCGCACTGGTTTAAGTAACATGGAGTTAAAACTTCCAGTGTGGTCATTTGACTGTTTATGAAACTGCTGCGCTCACAGGTGGAAAATGGCACATTTTCGACATCCTGCCTTGGACATTATAAAATATGCTTTATGAAATTTCTATTTGATTACAACCCCAGTTAGTAGGATAATAGGGTGTCGCTTAATCTCTTTCATATAAAAAAAAATAGTGACACAATGCTTTATGTCTCTAAATTCAGAATTGTGGCGAAATACGTTATAGAAAAAGTTGCAAGCTAGAGAACTTAAGTTTGGCTGAGGATTTCCTATTTAAAGGACAGAGGTCTTTTTGAGGCATCCTAACCCACCACCATCATTCATCTCACCAACACATCTTTCAAAACAGCATTTTCCATTGTCATTCGACTGCATTTCCTGTTGTGCAGCACTGATTTTGAAAGCCAATGAGGCAGGAGGATTTCTGAAAAGTTTGTTTGTATTTCCCTTCAACCCCCCTCACCCCTCCCTGCCTTTTGGGGTCTAAGTAAACCAGAGGGGTGAGTAAATTTTGACATGCACGCTGGCTTTCGTCACACCCAAGTGAAGTAGGAGTTCATGCCAATTTTATGTTAGCTCTTGGGACCTTGAGATTCTTCAAGCAGCTGGGCTCTGTGGCCTTAAATAGGCCTGTCTCCCTACGTGGTTGGAGATGTGCCTGGGTGAGGGCTGAGCCTGAAAAAACTCAATCAGAAAATCATTTTCCCAAAGGGAGAGACGCGGTGCACATCCATTGACTTAGCGGCAGGGCAATGAATGACCATCTCACTCCTGTGAGTTTGGAAAAGGGACTACCTTGCCATCACCTTGCCCCGTGGGTATACAAAACATATCATCCGTTCATCCGAAGGGCCTCGATGTCAAATCCTTAAAGCAAACAGCAAAGTCAGGGATGACCCTAGCAAGCCTCCAAGCGAAGTCATGTCGGTATTCGACACCTCCCTGCCTTGTTGCCACTGTTCTCAGACTCTGGCTGCTTCCCCGGCCCTTCCCCATAATCCAACCCCCTCTCAGCAGAGGACCTCAGGGGCCAAGCCCCACAAGCACAAGCCGCTGACAAGGTGTCCTCGGAGGACCAGGTACTGACAGGGGAAGGCATCTCCAGTGTCGCAGCTCAGGCTTCGGGCCAGGCCAGGGAAGAGAAGGTTTCCTAGGAGAAGGTGTTAGGCACCACATCTTACCCACCTTTCTCAGACACCCCCCACCGACGCCCACTTTATCAGGTCCCCCACCCCAAACAAGTGCAGGGACTGAGAGGAAGCCAGGGGAGCCCCGTCCCTGACTTATGACATGATGTTTGGGTTCACGTGACAGAATAGTTTTGTTCCACCAAAATGTGATTTTCTGACGGAATGAAGACACGAGAAATAACCATCCTTATTCCTGAGCAGTGTTCAATATTAATCAGCTTTTCAAAGTTGGCTTTAAAAAAACCAAAATGCCCTGAAATGTGATTGTTCTATTCTTACATTGGCAGAATTACACAACTGTTACGAAAACAGCAAAAACAGGTTCACTGATTTTTTTTTTAAACCCCCTCCCAATACTGATAACATTTTAGAAGCACTGGGATGTCTTTGTCCTTACTGCACACCCAATGCTGCCGGGCCTCAGCTGCTAGAATTTGTGTCTTCACTTTTCAAAATGCCAGTCCATGTTAATATGCGTTAAAATACAAGCGATTTTATTACCAAAAATTCAATGGCTGAATTTGTTACTGATCAATGTCACCAAAATAGATGCTCTCAAAGAATTCAGACAGAGAAAGGAAAATGAGTAGCATTACTGATAAGTCATTTTTTTATGTAAAACTGTTTCAAGAGAGTTTTTACATCAAACACAATTTCTACAGAACCTTTTAAAAGGAATTTATGCCCATAATACCCCTACTCTTTGATATTAGCTCAAGTGATAACTAAGCATAGAATACATCCATTTCATTTCATAGGTGGACAACATCAGATTTTCATATTCTAAATCTGAGAAAACACAGATTCAAACTATGAAACCAAACCATTTTAAAGAATTCTTTTGGTGAAAAAAAAACCAAAACTCTTTTTTCTAGTAATTCTCACTCAGTGATTTAGAAGATATGTCGGAGACATTTTGCACATCTCAATTTAGAATCCTTTGAAAATTCAACTTGCAAACTGCAATTAATTACTTCTGCTTCTAGATAGCTAAAACTGTAATTCCTTGTTTTTATATAGCTGAATAATACACATGGCACTTTTTTTATATTCTGTCCTATTGTTTAATGTCTGAATGCTAAATATCTATGCCTGGCCAATTGAAATGTGACTCTGGCTTATAAATGTTAAAATGTTTAAATCCAATTCGTGGATGTTATCATCTTCCATGAATATTCCTCATTGCGAGTTTTGAAATACTGAGTGATTTAATTTCCATGAGAGTCTAAATAGTTCTATTTACAAGCTTACCAAAGACTTATGTTAATAGTAATATCATCATTATAATAATAGAAATGCTAAAAGAAAAATTAATGTTGTATATCTTCTATAGTTTCACAAAGGTGTGACTTTTGTGTTAAACACTTGCATCTGTCCTGTTTAAGGTTTCAGGCTCTGTATAACTATACTCCTAGGAATGAAGACGAGCTGGAGCTCAGAGAAAGCGACGTCATCGACGTGATGGAAAAATGTGATGATGGATGGTTCGTGGGTACGTGTACAGTTCCTTTCACACACATTTGCCCATGTTTAACGTGCTTGTGTTTGCTCCCTGCGTGGTTGGGTACGGCGGTCGGGCTTTGAGTTCACAATGCCTTGGATCTCCCATACATTCATCTGTCATCCCAAGGCAACTGCATTTTTAATAGAGGTGAGCACTGACTGCTCCAGGTAGAGGTGGTTTTCTGTTAGCTTTATTTCTGGCTCAACTGGGAGAAGAAAATTTCTTTAAAGAGCACCAACCAGGAAAGACTGGATGTAAGAAGAAAAACAAAAATGTTCCCTAGATGAGTAGTATCAATGCTCTGTTCCGTGGGGAGTGCTACTTGTCAGCAGTGAGGGTCAGTTTGAGAGAACAAGGTCACTCACCCCCGTCTAGGGCTGCTGCCGTTACCCTAAGAGGCCTGTCTTAGCCTTCATTTGCGGAGGAAGGAGGGAGACAGACGTTCCATTCTAACCACTGAAAAGACAGTCTCATTCTTACATCTTGAGAGAAGACTAGACGTCTTCTGGGAGAAGATTTGTGGACAAGAGTACCAGACACCATCCTCCCAGCCTTTGTTTCTCTTTCACCTGACGGCCTTCCTCACGTCCCCAAGCGAGTTTCCTGCTTCAGCAAACCCTGCGGGCCTTGCTCAGGTCAGGAAGCCTTGGAACACAGAGTTCCAGGCCCATGCGTATGAACTATTTCATGTTATATCACCCCCCTTTCATGTGTTGCAGGAACCTCAAGAAGAACCAAATTCTTTGGTACTTTCCCCGGAAACTATGTCAAGAGGCTGTGAAGCACCCTCCCTCCTGTGTACGCGGCGTCTCAGAACCTTGCCCGAAAGACCCCGCAGGCCTCCCGCTCTCATGCCTTATGTTTCCCACAGAAGTCACCACCGTCCCCGTCTCCACCTGCCGCCCAACCACCAGCAGAGTAACAGCCGGAGCCTCGGGGAGGCTGGCAGGCCTGTTCCATGTGAAAGTGCATATCCCTGCTTTCTGCTCTAAACTGAAAGTCTGTACATTAGGATCAGAAAGAAATTCTTCATACTTACAAAGGGTGAAATAAATTGAAAAGTGTCTCGAGGAGGTTCCCTGGTCCATTTTGAGGATGTCCCCCCCCCTCCTCAGGTGACCAGAAGATGGTTTATTACTAAATACGTGGTGTGTGTGTCCACACTCTTAGCTTGGCAGTCTGTGTTCCTTTCACGAGTTTGCCTAGAGTCCTCGTTTACACGACATGACAACTGTACTTCAGCTATTATTTGCCTGCACTTATACGTATGTTGTAATATGCACAGTGATTACACAAGCTAAAGCAAGAGTAGGAGCGTTCATTTGGATGAGTGTGATTTTTGTTGATTGAATGTGGGTTTTCAAATAGCAGTCTTTTCCTGCGATTCTTTTGTACTTTTTAGAAGTGCAAACAGTAAGTGAGTAAGAGCTTTGGGTAATAAATCATGAGAATATAAGAGATTTAGCTAGACTACAAAAAAAAAAATATTGTGTTGTAAAGTTGCGTTGCTATTTTATATTAAAATGTAATAATCAGCATCATAAACAATGAGCCCTTAGTGCTTATTTATCTGACAAAATTTAAATAAAAGCAGTGTTAGTGAGAAGTGCAAAGAGTTATTCTAACATAGACACTTGAAAGTATCCATAAGCAATATTCCTAGGTAGGATTTCACTGTGTGTGCACATAGCCATTTGCGATTGTATGAGAACAGGCAATCCATATGATATGTCATACATTTTATGGAATGTAAAAGAATCCCACACATTATTTTATAGAAATAGAAAACTTTAGGAGTATCACAGGTATTAAGGCTGGTTTTAGCAAGGATTATGATCAATACAATTATTTTTACTATAATTATTTTTTTTCTATGGAACTCAGAATCCTGGCTACATTTGAGGACAGGAATATGTTGAGCCTGATTTTCTGGTGTGTATAAAATACTTCCTCAAAATACATTAGGCACTTTTTAGAGGCAATGTTAATTCATCCAGGTTCTATTTTCTGCCCTGAGGTAGAAATTTACAAAACGATATTGGGACCTGGAAGATTTAATGTAGCGAACAGTGCCTGAATTACACACCCCCTGAGAACTAGCTTTGTATTTCTTATGACTTTGCATAAGAACTATTCATATTTGGATCTTGAGCACCTTATAGAGAAAACTTTTTATGGCATTTCTTCTGTGGACAGTGACTGATCTTTTCACAATGTAAGTAGACTCTAGAATTTTGTACATATGGTTGCTCTTTTTTTTTTTTTTTTTTGTACAGACTATTTAGTTGTTGAGAAAACAAGGGAATTTCCTAACTTGGTCTTTATCCTTCACTTAAACTAAGCTGAAGATGATCCTTTGTATATCCCACAGATCATAAGCACGCCTCGATAGTGTGATTCTATAAGATAGCATTTATGCAACAGTTTATGAGCTTAAAAGATCTTAGCAGCCAGACTGAAATGTATATAAGTACCCAGTACAGAGGGGTTTCAATAGGAAGAAGGTAAAGAAACACCTTTGAGTAGCCAACCTTGATTGCTGTCAAGTTCACAACCAGCTTTATATTTTAAAGGCCTTGGGTTTGAAATTAGGTCAACTGCATGCAGCTTTGCTGATAAATGAATAATTATCTTCCATGCCATTTATGAGAAAAGACTTCAATATCTGTTGCCTGTCATATTTAAGAAAAATTACTGTTTCTACTCTCTGTACCTGATTTTGAAAGGAAAAAATATTCCTACTTGGCTTTCAGGTCATTGACTTTGAATTCTTACAAGCAAAGGTCATTGTGTTTTTCTTGAATAGACATCTAATAAATTTTGCTTGGAAGTATACTTCAGTCTTTCTTCTTGACGTTTATCCTTAAGGGAATTGTGTATTTTATCCAATCAGCTTTAGATAAGCTGAGAGAAAATGCACTTGCTCTGTGTTCTCTAGACATACCAATGGAAGGAAAAATGTATCTGCCTCAGCTCAGAGAAGAAATGTTTCTTTAATCCTCCCCTGACGATATTTTTCCATTGATTTTTAGAGTGTGTAAGGGAGGGAGGAGGGAGGGAGAGAGAGAGAGAGAGAGAGATCAAACCCAAGATCCTTCAGTCCACAGACTAAGAATATAACCACTGAGCAACACCAACCTGAGTGAGAGAAAATTTTTTAAACCCACCACTGAAGCTTGCTTGCTTAATACACTTTGGTTAAAAATTGCTCTTCAGCTAAAACAACACATTAAAATGTTTCTGCCTGATAATCAGCTATTTTTTTCCAAGGAGAAGTTAATTACAAGAAGGTGTAAGCACTTTCCCAATTCGACTGTCTTAAAATTCTCCCAAACCTCAGTGCTAAACACACTGCAGATCACACTGTGTGCCTCCAGCTCAACAGCTACATCCTCTACCTCCTCCCACTCCACCATCCACATACTCTGCCATCACCAACAGCCACCACTCCCCACAGCACCTGGCTATGCCCAGGATGCCAAGAAAGGTATGTGTTCCATCCAGTAAAACAGTCTTTCCCCAAGGAAAGCTCACTTTGGTCTTTAAAAGCATACAGTGACCCATGAGTATATAATTTTGGTTATTGACATGTTGTTTTTTTAATATACTTTTATTTACTTCAGAGAGGAAGGGAAAAGGAGAGAGAAACATCACTGATGAGAGAGAATCATTGATCAGCTGCCTCCTGCACACCCTCCACTGGGGATCGAGCCCACAACCCGGGCATATGCCCTAACCAGGAATCCAGTCGCAATCTCCTGGTTTGTAAGTGGACGCTCAACCACTGAGCCACACCAGCCGGGCGATTGACCTCTGTTAACTGAGCTTGAGTTTGCCCATGAGCTGTGATCATTATGGCTGTGGGCCTTGGAGGCTGTGGGCAGTGAGCCCACGCAGCAGCTGGTGGTGGCTTTGGGAAGTGCTTGGTAACTTGGAGACAGGTAAGCCCAGCGTGTTCTAGGAACACCGTGTGCTCCCAGGACTCCTCAGTCTACAAAGCCCTAGGGTATGTATCCCAGCCATCCTCTGCTGGGTGACTCACTAAGCGACCAGGAGCCTTAGCTCACTGCTAAATTCAGCCCCTCCGCAGGTCAGGAAAGTTCCAGCTGAGCTCATGCACATACATATATCTTGACCCAAAAACCTTTCGGTATGAGCCAGACCTCTGCCTAGCAAATCTTCACCTGTTCCTTTGGGGTTTCTTGTTCATCTTTTTTCCTAAAATATGATGGGTGACTCAGTTGTCCCAACATTTTCCAAAAATAAGTGCCATTTCAAATAAGCCATTTAAATAAATTACCATTAACAACACCAGTGGGTGAGTGTCAGATCTTACACTGATATTACACAGAAAGCTTGAGAATGGCTTTTCAAAGTATTTTTTAATTAAGCAAGCAACAGATGCATATTGTCGAAAAATAGAGAATATAAATGAACAAAAAGAAGAGACAATCACTGAGAGTCCCATTTTTAGGGTAAAGATTACACTTGGAAACATATTCCTCGGAGTATTTTTCTGCACATGCATAGGTGTGTGTGTGTGTGTGTGTGTGTGTGTGTGTGTGCGTGTGCGCGCACACACACACACATGCGCATATGCGTAATACGCAGGCAAAAGTGGGATCATACTGGACATATTATTGTATAACCTTCATTTACTATTGAGTCAGGACTCTGAAATACAATGAATAAGTCATGTTTTCAAGTCAATTTGACAACAGGTTTATAAAGGAGTGAGGAAACGTTGAAGTCAATCCCCAGAACTCATGAAAATGCAATTAATTCAAAACCAATAGACAAAAATTACAGAAGTATCACTAATAATGTTGCAATCTGAGGAAATGGTAGAGGAAGGAAAGGAGAGACAAAGAGAAAAAAAAAATATTTATTATCTCCATACCATAAGCCATCACATGCATTAGGCATTTTTAGAGCTACGGAATGGCTAACAGAAGAGAGACATTAAATTGAGAAATACGTGAACCACAGAGCAGTTGGGTGCAACATCCAAACCATCCTGGGGGTTAGCAAAGTGCACAAGTTTTGAGTTCAAACGAACAGAAGAGGGTAACCGGTGAGTAGTTCAGCTTACACCCTTCTCCCCTGCGCACACACACATACATGTAGAGCCACCCCAACAGAAGATGACAATAATGTAAGAAAAATTCAGTAATGTAAGAAAAAAATTCTAGGTCCCAGGGGGTAAAACTATAGTAAGATCTTCTTACTCATTAATTACTCCCAAACTTACATAGACGAGGAAACCCACCATCAATCCACCCTACAGCACAAGCTCTAGGGAGAGGAGCCCCTCTCTCTGATCTTGCCTTTCTCCATTGTCTTACATGTCTACACATCATTCACAGCCTGGGGAGTACCTCTGGTGAGTTTAGAAGGTTCAATAATAAAATGCTTTATGGAGCCTTAGGTCATGGGACTACATTTTGCAGAACCTTTAGAATTTAAGGCTAGGCATTGAAGCAGCATCGCTTTTGGCACATTCACTGGGCTCATCTTGGTGGCTGAAGCTTTCCGTGTGGATCTATTGAGAAGCTCTCCAAAGCTTTTTATGTCTCCATAGGCCCCAGGGATTTCTGGATCATTCTTTTGTTAGCCCTCGGGACTCTAGGTCCCCAGGTTTTGCAAGGGCTGCTTCCATGATGGGTACATGGTCTATGAGAGACACGGCCCATTTCTCAGTTATAATTGCACAAGGATGACTCAGGGGACATCAAAGAAACAGCAAGGGTACCTGGATCTCTTCAGATACAGCCTCGGGCCCTCAACTCCTGAGATCTCTAGTTAGCACCTAGTCCACAACACCAGACTATTTGATCCACTTTGTTTCACCAGATGTTCTCAATCACTTGCTTCAAGAAGTCATCCCAAATGCCATCAGAAGAGCCTTCAAAGGAAGTGTCAGCAGTCTGCTTGTTTCCATTCCACAAGGGACAGAGGATGTGTGTGTGTGCTATATATATACATACACATATACATATACACACACATATATATATACTAGCTTTCCCATTGCAGGAAAAAATCCTGCAATAGGATTTCCTGCTGCACTCTACCCCGCCTCCGTTCCTCCCTTGCCGCCCGCCTCGCCTTCTCCTCCAGCCCGCCCGCGTTTCCCTTCTCCCCTGGCCAGCCTCCGCCCCGCCCTTGTCACCCGCCCCGCCTTCTCCTCCAGCCAGCCCTCCTTTCCCTTCGGCCCCGGCCCCACCTCCGCTCCACCCTTGCCGCCCGCCCCGCCTTCTCCTCCAGCCCGCCTTCGTTTCCCTTCACACACGGCCCTGACTTCGCTCCTCCCTTCTCCTCCCCCCGCCCCCCTGGCTTGCTTGCTTCTTGGAAGCTTTACTCCCTTTTGCAGCTCTTGGCTTCTTTCAACACTGTCTTGATATGCAAATTAGCCGCCATCTTTGTTGGGGTAATTTGCATACTCGACCTGATTGGTTGGTGGGCGTGGCTTGGCTGGTGGGCGTGGCTTAGATGTAGCGAAGGTGCGGTCAATTTGTATATTTGTCTATTATTAGATTAGATATATATATAGAGAGAGGGGGGGGCAAAAGTATGTATACATATATATACACATACATATACACACACACACACACATATATATATATAGAGAGAGAGAGAGAGGGGGGCAAAAGTAGGTTTACAGTGCTGAGTACGTGAAACACAGTTTACTTTTGTATTATTCTTAATTAATTATTGTATTATTTTCCATTCAAATAATTGTAAACCCACTTTTACCAACCCCTGTGTGTGTGTGTATGTGTGTGTGTGTGTGTGTGTATCTTTATGGGCACTGTTAAAATAAGAAAAGATAGATAATGAAAGCTAGTAATATCAGAGTTGTTCACTGGATAATCATGAAATATCATTGTTCTTCTTCAGAATGCAAGTATTGATAAGGTCATGATGAGGTATGAGCTCAAAATTTATAGACAATACTTATCCTGGAAAAATCCCCTTGGGCAGAATAGCTAGGAATCAGTATATCTTTTCTAATGACTCACTCATTATTCTTTAATCATATCATGTAAAGTTGGTCTCAAAATTAGATTGGCATAAATATTGATTTTGTTAGGTCTGTAATGTAATGCTAACCTGTAGCACCTTTTTGCTGCCATTGCTCAGACACTAGCCTATATTTGAACCAGTGACACTGTTTGGTTCTGAAGATGAGCTTTGATACAAGGAATATGATATCAAGACCAAAATTCCATCAAACTTGGCATTCAAGGCATTCCGGCTTCAAGATTCCTGACTGAATGCCACCAACATCTCAACTGGGGGCTGAGCTGTTGATGCAGCAAGATATGACTCTGATTTACTGAGTTCACCTTAGTGACTAAATAGCAATACAGTATGTTTAATTAAAAACAAGAGAAAACACACATATGCAGACCTTAAGCTATTCAGGACTTGTGTATGTCTCCATAAACCAAATGGGGGATGAGATTTATTTCCTTCTTAATAATAAAGTCCCCTTCAAAGGCTGTTCCTGTACACGATAACCATTTGTTAGTTTCTCAAAGTTGCTGATAGCATGGGCTTCTACTTAAAATTATTGGCATTTTTTTCCTAACCCCTCAACAAAGAAAAAGAGTGGCTGACAGAAATGAGTTAGAACTAACAAGCTGACCTTTGACATAATTCCTAGGAAAAACCCTGGGACTATCTGTTCAAAGTATTTATAATATTGTTTTCTCTCCCTCACTCTCTTTCTCTCCTTCTCTCTTCTAATGGAGTAATCTCAAAATGCTCATGAACTCTGAGCTAGTGCTATCTAGACCTCCCATGGACCCAACATCTCTCAACACACAGAGTTATGCCTTTGGTCAGCTGTCAGATACCCTGACAACAAGCTTAGCAGACATCTGCCCATGGATTAATGGGCCTGGTATTTCTTTCATTATCAAAGATAAATGCTAGACAGCTGTATTAAAACCACAGCATACTTCTCAACACTGATCATGCATAGATGAGATGATCTATTTTCTAAATGGGGTCATGAATAATCTTCTTACCTCAGGAGACATTTTTCCCTGCAACAAGAGATTTAAAACAACAAGGACCATGGTGTCAGCTTCAAATCCAAATGTGTCTGTTTAGCCTCCTTTTTGACTGTGTGTGATAATGACATATTATTTAAGGATCATTCTGGAATTCAGAGTTTATTTTTTAAAAGTATATAAGAGTTAATGCCTCGCTTTGCCAACACAAGTCCTATAAAACAGTATGAAAATCATATTTTCAAGTTCAGACTCGTTTTTTTAGGCCCTGATCTGGTAACAACTTCAGTTAGCTTAGAGAATGAGGACAGTAAAAAAATCACGTTTATTTGAGTAAATGAGATAAAATATACAAGCAGAATCTAACACATAGTTGGCACTAAATAAAGGCTAGTTCCCTGCCCTTCTTTTCTTTTTTTAGTGTATTAGGCTTTTATTATAAAGGATTGGTTTCAGATGTACAACACACTGGTTAAACAATCATATACTTTACAAAATGTTCCCCCTGATATTTCCAGTACCCACCTGGCACCATACATAGTTATTATGATATTATTGACTATATTCCCTATGCCGTATTTTATATCCCCCTATTTTGTGAGTACCAATTTATGCTTCTTTTTTAAAAAAATCTTTATTGTTCAGATTATTCAGATGTTCCTCTTTTTCCCCCCATAGCTCCTCTCCACCCAGTTCCCACCCCACTCCAGGCCCTCTCCGCCCCCCACCCCCTCACTGACCTTGTCCATAGGTATAAGCTCTTTGTCCAATCTCTTCCCGCACTGCCCACAACCCCTTCCCCCTGAGAATTGTCAGTCTGCTCCCTTTCCATGCCCCTGATTCTATTACATTCACCAGTCTATTCTGTTCATCATATTTTTTATTCACTTGATTTTTAGATTCACTTGTTGATAGATATGTATTTGTTGTTCATAATTTTTATCTTTACCTTTTTCTTCTTCTTCCTCTTCTTAGAGAATTCCCTTCAGCATTTCATATAATACTGGTTTGGCGGTGATGAACTCCTTCAGTTTTTTCTTATCTGTGAAGCTCTTTATCTGACCTTCAATTCTGAATGATAGCTTTGCTGGGTAGAGTAATCTTGGTTGTAGGTTCTTGCTATTCATCACTTTGAATATTTCTTGCCACTCCCTTCTGGCCTGCATAGTTTCTGTTGAGAAATCAGCTGACAGTCGTATGGGTACTCCCTTGTAGGTAGCTAACTTTTTCTCTTGCTGCTTTTTAGATTCTCTCTTTGTCTTTTGCCCTTGGCATTTTAATTATGATGTGTCTTGGTGTGGTCCTCTTTGGATTCCTCTTGTTTGGGGTTCTCTGCGCTTCCTGGACTTGTAAGTCTATTTCTTTCACCAGGTAGGGGAAGTTTTCTGTCATTATTTCTTCAAATAGGTTTTCAGTATCTTGCTCTCTCTCTTCTTCTGGCACCCCCATAATTCGGATGTTGGTACACTTGAAGTTGTCCCAGAAGCTCCTTACACTATCTTCATATTTTTGGATTCTATTTTCTTTTTGCTTTTCTGGTTGGGTGTTTTTTGCTTCTTCGTATTTCAAATCTTTGACTTGATTCTTGGGATCCTCTAGTCCAGTGGTCGGCAAACTGCGGCTCGCGAGCCACATGCAGCTCTTGAGCCGCAGTTTGCGACTCTGTTGACTAATGAGTTTGCCGACCACTGACCTAGACTCTTGATTCCAGTAATTACAGGCTGTTGTTCCTTGTGATTAAGCCCCTATCCCAGTGGTCGTCAAATTCATTAGTCAACAGAGCCGCAGTTTGCTGACCACTGCTCTAGTCTGCTGTTGAATCTCTGTATATTATCCTTTATTTCAGTCAGTGTATGCTTAATTTCTAGTTGGTCCTTTTTCATAACCTTGAGGATCTCGCTAAATTTATTGGCCTTTTCTAGAAAATTTTTGAAAAACCTTATAACCGTGGTTTTGAACTCTATATCCAGTATTTTGCTTTCATCCATTTCTTTCATTTGTGACTTGTTTCTTTGTCTCCACATTTTGGCTGCTTCCCTGTGTTTATTTCTATGTACTGGGTAGCTGCTAAGTCTCCTTGAGTTGACAGAGTGGCCTTGTGTGGTTGGTGTCCTATAGGGCCCAGTGGCTCAGCCTCCCCAGTCACCTGAGGTGGATGCTCTTGGTGCACTCCTTTGTGGGCTGTTTGCACAGTCTTGTTGTAGTTAACCCTTGATTGCTGTTGGTATCACTGGGAGGAATTGACCTCCAGGCCAATTGGCTGTGATGACCAGCTATGTCTACACTGGAAGATCTGTTGCACAGAAGACACCCTTATGGGGCAGGACTTGCTTCAGTGGGGCTTTGATGCTCACTGAGTCTGCCCCTTGAGTGTGTCTCTTATGGATGTGAATGGTTGTAATCTGGATGGTCTCACTCTGACCACTGGGCACACTGGCTCTTGGATCTCCAAGGAGGTGCAAGGTCAGCCACTGTCTGGGGCCACCCAGCAGGAGCTACAGAGACATCTGCAGATTCCTCCTCTTTTTATGGGGTTTGGAAGTGCCCAGACAAGGCCCAGCTGTGAAGCAAGGCTGGCTGCTGCTGCCAGGCCTTGGGCCTTCTTTTGGATTCTCTGGGGCTCTCTGACCCAGCTGCAGTTTAATAGGTTTTAGGCGAAGAAAGGACAGGCCATTCATATGCAAAAGCTGATGCGCACAGCTTGGGTGGGATTGTAAATTGGATGGGGCAGGGTCTCTGGGAATCACCAGGGAGGAGCAAACAGCAATGGCTGCCAGCAGCCCTGCACCGGCGAGGTCCCTGGGTCTCCATGTCCTGCGCCCTGTGTATAGGAACAATGATCGATGCAAGCACCTCTGAGAGAAAGCTGCCCTCGCATTCCTGTCCCAATGCCAGACAGTCCAGTTTCTCCCTGTATGTGTCTGGATCTCCCAGAGACTTGCCCGGAACTGGAGTTCAGAGCAAGCAGGATCTTGTATCTCCCTCCCGATTAAAAAAGCAGCACATCCAGGTGCCAGCACTTTCCGTGCCTCCTTGGTTCTGGGTGGTAGTTGTTCTGCCTTTTAGTTGTAATTTTGATGTGGTTGTGAGAGGAAGCAAGTATAGGTGTTTACCTATGCCGCCATCTTGGTGCTCCCCCGCTTCTTTGCTTTTTCAAGTTAACATTTTGGCGGATTCCAAGTAACACCAAACATTTGAGTTTACTTAATAGATACTCCTCAGGCCAAATTTCATAGCCTGCGTGTTTAAAGAGGACAATCTGAATATAGCATTTACAAGTACATTTAAATCAATATGATTTTTAAAGCAGATATTGTATTATATAAGACAGGTATTGTAATTTTTCATAGTAAGATAATCAGTTCATAAGAAGGAAATGATCTAAAAACAGACCTAGAAGCTAAAACTAGAAAGGGAACAGAGCAGAAAAAGTGCTGCTAGCCATCAGCTATATGGATGGCTCCAACACAGAGATCTAGTCTGGTATAGAGGCTGCAGAAAACCCTAGTAGAATGAAGGGGGGTGGGTATACGACTAGACTGGAAGTCTAGAGCCGGGCATTACAGAGCCCCAAACTCTACACTCATGACATCTATGACATGAGAAGTTACTGGGATGGCCTAGAGCAGTGGTCGGCAAACTCATTAGTCAACAGAGCCAAATATCAACAGTACAATGATTGAAATATCTTTTGAGAGCCAAATTTTTTAAAGTTAAACTTCTTGTAACGCCACTTCTTCAAAATAGACTCGCCCAGGCCATGGTATTTTGTGGAAGAGCCACACTCAAGGGGCCAAAGAGCCGCATGTGGCTCACGAGCCGCAGTTTGCCGACCACAGGCCTAGAGTCAAGATCCTCATTGCCAAAATGAAGACAATCAACTGAATCATCAAGATCCTTCTATTTCTAAACTGTCCATGAAATATTTATGGAACATAATTCAGGAAAAAACACCAGCAGACAGAGCGGCAACTGGATATGGATCTCAAAGAAACGGAAATTCATTAACTCTGGGTTGGAGGCTGGAACTCCTGCATTGGGAGGGGGACGGGGCCAGACCGTGAGCACAGTCCCCTACATGGGCAGGTACAGTTCAAGTACAGCACAAAACAAAGGGCATGAAGACACAATTTTTAAAAGATTAAAACAAAATAAACACAGAACTACCAAGCACATAAATAACTATACAACCCCAGCAGTCAAAAACAGAATAAAATATAATTTTTTACCTCGCAAATTGGCAACCACACAAAAAGTTGTCTCCATCTCATGTTTGTGAGAAGGTACATTGATAGAATTTTTGGATGACAATTTTAGATTCATAACAAAAACTTTAAAATATTGTATATTTATTGATCCAGCAATGTCATTTCTATATATTTATTCTACATACTTACTCTATATAGTTATCTATACATATTCATTCTGTTTGTTTATTCACCAGAAATAATTATGAATGTGTTCATATATTTAGCTACAAATATGTACTGTCATGTTATTTATGACATCAAATAATTATTAAAAACCTAAATATCTAATAATAGGGGAATGATTAAGTAATTTGTGGCACTTTTTACTATGAAATGCTGTGCATTCATTTAAAAATGCCTCTTGGGTAGCCAGTCAATGATTCTCTCTCATCATTTATGTTTCAATCTCTTCCTCTCTGAAATCAATAAAAATATATTTAAAGAAAATAAATAAATAAATAAAAATGCCTCATGGAAAAATATTTAATGAAATCTAAGCATAAACACTGCATATTTACGTATTATGTACATATATGTGTAAAATTAACTGAATATCAAATCCTGCCTTAAGGTAATCCATTCCAAAGACTTAAGCACTCATATTAGGAAGGAATCACTCATCAGGCTAAAAACCACTTGGTCTTTCAGAATAGCCCTCCCTTCTGTGCCTAGGACCGTTCCCAGATGCGAGGGAAGAAAGAGAATTTAACATCCTCGTGGTGGGAAAGATCTGGGATCTTGGAGTATGTCTTCTACTTCTTCTGGTCTCCAGGGCAAGGCCCTTGTGCGCTGGGTCTCTCCTGACCTTCAGGACTGAAATCTGAGGTGCTGATCTGATCCCCCCTGGTTTAGGGTCAGGATAATCACTCCCTGGCTGACTCAGCCTCCTGTTAGGTCCTGCAGGCTGCAGACTCCTGAAGGTCTGCCAGGCCCTCCCCCGCCTCTGGCCCAGCAGTGCCCCAGCCTCTGCTGCAGGATCGCCTTACATTGCCATCGTGCGCACCAAGTAGATCCCGCTCTCCTCATTCTGCATCCCCATTAGAAAAAGAACAGGGGCAGCTGGGAAAGCTACACTCCAGAGCCCCTTTGCTGCCTGGCCACGGCATTCCCCAGCTTATGCTGATGTGGCTGAGCTCCAGACAGCTCGTGAAGTAATTTCACCTTAAAGCTTAGGCTCCAGAGAGGAGAGGAAGAGACACCCCCTCCCCCCGCCCCATACTCTTCATTCCTTCTCCCCTTCTCCATCTTTCCACCACTTCCCAGGACAGAATATGGCCCAGGTTTTCTTTTACTTTCATTACCCTCTACCTCCTCTTCTAGTGAAGTATACAGGGGTCTCTTCTCTGAACAGAGCCCTCTCTGACCAGTTACTCATTTGATAAAGGGAAGTAGGAAACCTTTCAATAGCTTCCATCATTCTTTTTCTGAATCACAAAATATTAATTTTTAATATTACCTTGGTTTTTCTTTTAGCATTTCTCCTATGAAAATTGTATTTAAATAAATGCAAAGAGCAGAAGAAGCAAAGAGTATTGATTTTAAAAAAAGGAAAAAGAAAGTATTTAAAAACTTTATGTAAGAAAAAGAGACAGCCTAACTATATAGACAAAACAGAGAGATACTGGGAGAGAAAGAAGAAGGCTTTAAACTGAGACTTGGAGGACGCTGGAACTTAATGAAGGGAATTAAGAGAAACTGGTGCAAAATATAAAGAAAATTGGAGATATAAAATTAAAATGTCCTTTGTATTTTTATGTGTAATATGTGATGTTTCTCTACATATTCAAGTTGTTTCAGAGAGAAATAATTATGGTACACACATAATCTTCTTGCCATGGGCATAAAACTTGTGGAAGACCAAGATACACCATCAAAACACCAATGTCCATAGTTCGTTTCTATACCATCTTGTTCCACAAAGGATTTCAAGCAGGTGACAGGGACTATTCTCACGCTACAGGAAAAATGAATAGTAAATGATAAAGGAGCTTCAGAAATAAGAAAGATTCTTTTAAAAAGGCACTTCAAGATGTAAATTTCCTAGCTGGCACAGACAAAGTAGAATGATAAAAACCAATGAAATGTTGGAAATGATACACCTTTGAAAAGGAGATTAAACCAAGGTATGGAAGAAATGATGATCTAATCAAAGCAAACACTGTGAGAGGGGGGGAGGAGAGGAGGGGGAGGGACCGGGCAGCAGAAAACGTTGGCAAACTCCAGGCTTTATGAGAAGCAAGATGGAAGCCAAGAAGCCAGCAGCGGCCCTGGTCCCAGTGGGGGAGATGACAGTCTGAGTTAGGGCGGCCGCGGTGGGAAGCAAATGAGAGCGGTGACAAAAATAAAATAAGCAAGACTTGGCCACTGACTGGCTTCAGGAAATAAAGGAAATGGTGGAGTCCATGACGACAATGAGCTTTCAAGCCAAGCCAACGGCAGGAATGATAAAAACAGTACGACAAATGGCCCATTTTCAGTCCTGGCTCTTAAAATGGAATGACGGTAATGTATTTTCCACATACAAGTTTTCTATTATCACAATATAAATAGACTTAAAAGTAAAGAAAGAAAAATTTTGAAATTCAAAAACTTGTATATTTAAAAACTTGTAAATTCAAAAACTTGTATAAAACTTGTATGGCGTTAAGAAGGACAATAGCAGATGTTTTCAACAAGTACTCTGGTTTAAAAAATAACATTTATCATTTCTTATCTTCAAAGTATGAAAGAAACCAAAGGCAAAATACTGACTTAACCAAAAGTACTTGAATTTACATGTATCAACTCGCATTAACTTTATACACCTTGTGGATTGCTTTTATTTTTTGCACAGTTCTCTAAGTACTTTTTTCTTCAAGTGTGAAGCAAATTGAGTTGAATTCTGATTACCACTTGAGTTTTTTTATGAAATGTATTATTTTGGTAGAAAAAATGTAAAGCTACATGTAGACTGTTATCCAGTACAGTATGAAGCTGGGGTGTTTGGAATATCAATGTTTGGTTAACAATTATCATACAGAGTGGACTTGACTCTGACTACGACTCAGATGTGTGAAGAAAGGCATAATTTCCTTGTTTTCTTTAACCAATCTAATATTTTTCACTGAGACATAATTCACATACCATAGTCCTTCAAAGTGGATAATCGAGTGATTTTCAGTATTTTCACATAGTTGTACAACCATCACCATTATCTAACTCTAGAACACTTTGTTACCCCAAAAAGAAATCTCAGGCCTATTAGCAATAACTCCCCGTTCTCCCTTCCCTCCAGGCCCTGGACATCTCAATTTCCTTCCTGTCTGGATGGATTTGCCTATTTTAGATATTTCATACAAATGGAATCGTACACTATGTAACCAACCAAATTGCCCCTATGAACTCCCACCCTGTTGGGTGGCAGTGAAAAATTACTAGCTCAAATTTAGTCACGAATAACAGCTCAGATGTTTCCAGTTTAAGGCAACTTAATTTTGGTAAAGACTCATGAAGCTTAAAGTATACTCAATAACACATTGTTCCTTCATCCTTTCCAAGCTCGACTGGGTACAGGGGAAACCTCAGGAGTCCTCCTAGCAATGGTGGGAGGGTGGCGGCCTGACAACGCTGGGCTCTGGGTCAGCGCCCTGTGGACTGACGCTTGGCAGGTGCCGGCTTCCCTTGCCGCTGACCCCTGAGCCTGACTCTGCGTCCTGCCACCCAGATCCCTGCCCAGGGCAGCCTCCTCCTGCCAACTCCCCGTCTCCACCAGCTCACGGTCCTCCTGGCACTCTCTGTCCGCTCAGAGGGTGGGCCCAGGGCCCTCCTTTCCCCACCGTCCACTGCACCTGCCGCAGAGTCCAGCATTAACTAGGCATTCAACAATATTTTTTGAATGGGTGAATAAATCTTTCAAACCTCAGCTAAAATGTTATTTCCTCTGTAAACCTTTCTGAACCCATCCCTTCGCGCCATGCTTGCCCTGCGCTCCCATAACAAGTATATCTTGCTGCCAGTGCGGCATCTGGGGCTGCTGAGTTATAACCCACCGCACCCTCATGCCCAGGTGCGGAGCCGCTCAAGGCTCCCCTCAGACCACAAGTGATGCGCTCAATAAATAGTAAAAACAATAGAAGGCTCATTATTTCTAACGGACTGGATTTCTTTTTAAAATAGTAATATGCACATTTTACTAAATAATCATATGGCACAAACTGGTATAAAAATGAAAAAGTAGTCTCCACTCAGCCCCAAACAATTCTAAGTCGCCTCCTGTGTATGGAAATGTAGTTGGTCCCAGTACTTTGCTCTTCAAGTTTGTTTTATTTTCCCCCCTCCAGTTTGGGTCAAGTATTGTGTGATCATCGCAGCTAGCAGACAAGAAGCTTCACGCTAGAAGATTCTAGCAAACGATGGTGCAAAGTCTGGATCCAGGCAGGCTCCCTCAGAACCGGGGTGCTCGCAGCCGCAGCCGCTGGTTTTGCAGAAGGAATCGGAGGCCGAGAGAAGTGCAGCGTCTCCCGTGAGGACGGAGAGGCAGGCGGGGGCCTGGCGCGAGGAGCTGGCCTGGTCCCGCTGAAGGACAGGCGGCCTCCCAGGGTTCCGTGGACATGTGCGTATCGCAGCTCTCCACCGGGCAGACATCCTCCGACAGGAACTCAAATTGCTCTGCGGTGATGACTGTGGATCCCCCGCCACCAGGTTTCCTGACATGTTTTAGAGCTCAGGTGCAATAAACACAGGCCTCGGAGTTAGAGGGGACCTGTGGCAGGTGGTGCTGAACAGAGCAGTTCAGTTCGCATTGTGTGCTGAGTTGGGAATAAAGTAAATTAAATCTTTTCCTGGTCTCAGGTCCCTGTGTTTCCTCCAAAGTCGTTTCAAGATTCAATACACACATTTCCTTAGAGGAGGAGGTTGGCGGGACTGCGGGGGGGGGGGGGGGGGGGGGGGGCAGGGGTTGGGGGGAAGAGAGGCAAGAAGTAAGGCATTCTCCCAGCGAAGTGGGTAAAGACGTTTTTTCAGGGCAGTCTCCCCCAGAACCGGAAGTGCTGATGGTCAACCAAAAAGATGGGGACTAGCCCTCGCTGGTTTGGCTCAGTGGATAGAGCGTCGGCCTGTGGACTGAAGGGTCCTGAGTTCGATTCCAGTCAAGGGCACGTGCCTGGGTCGCGGGCTCAATCCCTAGTGGGGGAGTGCAGGAGGCAGCCGGTCAATGATTCTCTCCTATCATTGATGTTTCTCTCTCCCTCTCTCTGAAATCAATAAAAATATATTATTTTTTTAAAAAAAGATGGGGAACAGAAGTTGAGGCTCTGAGGACCACCGGCGGGCCTCCCAACAGAGGCAGCATCACGCCGTGGGTCTGAGCACTGGTTCTGAACAAACTGCCTGGATCCGACCACAGCTCTGCCGTTTACTGTGGACCTGCGGGAAGCTGCTTATGCCCTCCGTTTCCCTGTGAAGTGGGATAAACCGGCACCCACCAGCTAGGGCTGTGGTGAGGCCTGAACCGGTGCCCGCCAGCACCCACAGCCACCCCGCCCTCTCTGCTTCCCTTGACTGCAGACCACGTGCTCACCCACTTCCCCTGGGCCTCCTCTGCTAACAGCATCATGTCAGGCCTTCTATGTGACCCCAGGCTCCACTCTCCTAGACCGTCACTATGAACTGAAGAACCCAGTACCCAAAGGTGTATAGTGTTAGAAAGACACCTTGGTTTTCTCTTTTCATTGCATAATTCTTTCCTAACTCCAGCCCAGGCAACACCGTCCTGCCCTAAGGCAACAGGCCAGGAGTAACCCCCGCCCCAACCCCCCAGCCCCAAACAAAGGGGCTGGAGAGGTGAGCATGAGCGACGCACTCCTGGCTTCCCATTATCGGCCTGTGACCCTCCAGCCTCTGACCCAGAGGTCAAAGGATCCTGTTCTGGAAATGGACAGAAATCAGGCTGCAGTGTGGCTCCTGTTCAGCCAGAGCGTCTCTGAGAAAGAGAAAGGCTCTGCCATTTCCAACCCCATCGAGTTCTTCCGTCCTGGCCGATCTCTGGAAATAAAGGTGTCACTGAAGGCATGAGGCAAACACCTTTATAAATTATTGCAAGCTGCGTGTGGAAGCAGAATGCCAGGCTGCACTCTCAAAGGCCTCATTGTGAGCGCGCCCGTGCCCAAGGCTGCTAATTGCTGGCCCCCTTCCATGGCCTGCGCACACAGCGCCCCATTCGTCTCTCAGTTGTCACTAGTTGTTAGGGGCCTATAAACAGAGAGGAGGCTTTCTTAGCAACCACTGCGAAAAGGCAGAGCCCTGCCTTCCCCTCCCTCCTCCCCTCTCCTCCCCAAGCAAACCTGAAAGGAAGGAAAGGAAAAGGAACCTTACAAAGTGACCTGTGAAAGTCAGAATGACCATCCAATATGGGCCGTTTCAAAACTGTTGGCTGCCTTGGGCTTGGGGTGGGGGGGGGTGGGGGGAGAGGAGAATCTCAAGGCGCTCTGGGAACCAGCTGCCAACAGATTAAGAGGCGACCAGCAATGATCTCAGCGCCCTTTGTAGGCGTCTGGTCACGCGGTATCTGCAAGATAACCAAGAATACTCCGCTGACGTGATTCGATTTCCTTGCCTTGGAGAACGCCTTGGGCTTCGTCTGGCTATTTTCAGTCTCCGGTGTCAGATGCCACGGGAAGCCATCACAAGGCAGTTCAAGGGTTACACGTTCAGAACAGGTAAACGTTCTGGCAACCAGAGCGGCCGAAAGGGAAAAACAAAAAAAAAGCAGCAGAGATACGCACTGAAGGGGGTCTGGGAAGGAGGGACAGTGGGAAGACAGGCCTTTTGTTGGCAGATGCAGCAGGACCTGGGATGGATGCTACATTTCAGAGAGAGAACGACGGAAAACCATTCCATCTGCAAAGAGAGCAGGAACCTTGACCTTACCAAAGAACAGTGCAGAGGATCTGCGGGGGTGAGCCTGGCCAGTTAAGCTTTCAGGGAGTTTAAAATGTTTCTGGAGCCAGATCAGTTCGCTCTTGCCAGCTTGAGAACAGCCCGTTTGGAAAACAGGACTCGTAGGCATGGAAACAGCAGTCAACTTGGTCATGAAAGTCATTCCAGGGTTTACTGGAGAAACTGCGAGAAGCCTCCGAGGCAAGGCTAGCTTTGGTGCGATTCTGGGAGGCCAGACAGTTGGAAATCTTAAATGAGCAGAACTAAAATATGCTAAGTGGAAGGAATTAAATGTTCGTGAGTTATGATCCTTCAAGTGCGATCTGTCTGCAAGTATCAGGGTTGCTAATAATCAAAACAATGAGCGTGAAAGACACCCAGAAGAAAATACTTAAATTCTATAATTCCATGATGCCCTTGAAGACATAGTAAGAGATTGTTCAGAACAGAACTCTCATGAATATTGTTTCAAAATGGGAAAATATTGTGAACAAAAGGCCTTTATTGATTATCAACTTGCACAGCGTCTTGTGTTGGTCTTCATTTCACCACCTCATTTCGCCCTTTGGTAGGGGGTATCGCTACTGCTTTACAGATAAGGGAACTGAGGCCAGAGGAGCTGAGGTTGGTAGTCAGCAGAGCCAGGCTTATGATCTCAGCCAGGACTCATTCACCCCTTCCCCCAGCCTCCATCCTGCACATGCTGGGATGTAGGTAAGGATGCACTGACATGTCGGGGCATAACAGGTCACTCCTATGGTGCTGGTACCCAAAAAAATGCCATTGCAGGAACAAGCAGAGGTCTTAGTATTTTTAATGTAAAAATGGGAAACGTAGTTGTATATTGTCCCTGTATTTTTAAAAAGCTCCTCCTGGCCCAGCCGGTGAGGCTCAGTGATTGAACATTGACCGATGAACCAGGAGCTCACGGTTTGGTTCCCAGTCAGGGCACAGGCTGGGTCGCGGGCTCGATCCCCAGTGTGGGGCGTGCAGGAGGCAACTGATCAGTGATTCTCTCTCATTATTGATATTTCTATCTTTCTTCCTCTCCCTTCCTCTCTGAAGTCAATAAAAAAAAATATATTTTTAAAAAGCTCCTTCTGTTTCCTCTCTTTCTTCCTTTTTTCTTTCTCTTTCCTCTTTTGTTCATTCACCTTACATTGGAGCCCCACGCACTCTTATACACCATCACCACGTCCAGGGGAGCTAACATGAGCTCAGGGCTTCCCAGGGTACATGCTCCATGACCAGATGGCACTTCAGGGACCACTCCACCCACTTCCTCCTGCTCATTCAAGACTTCCAGCCCTTTACCCGGCTCCAGCTGCTTTTTTTTTTTTGCTGATAACTTAATAGGACAGACTGTAATGGGCAGCATCAAGCTTACAGAACAAGCTGGAGAATTAGTCATGGCTGCCGCCAACTTCTCATAACCTTTGGTCTCCTGGGATGCCCTGCATTCCTGGCCAGAGTAATGGTGGAGAGTGGAAACTGGAGGAAACGCATACTAGAGGTAAACTGTGTGGTGTGGCTCACCTGGGCTGCCAGGCTTTGAAATCCATAGGCAGTGTTATGATTTGAGGACAGCGATGTGACCATAAGTGATTAGAACTATTGCGGAAATCACCAACCTCCAAACAATGTTTAATCACTTTTTTCCTTTTCCACTCCTTTCAAATTGAAATTTAGAGATTTAAGAAATAAATGTTTTCCTAGCAGGATACTAAAAGGAGTGTTTTCGTTAACCTCAGCTACAATGGGTCTCCTAGTAACTTGAAGAATATGAATTTTCTTTCCTACGTGTTCAACTTAATATGACATAAGAGAAGAAAGGGAAGGGAGAGCTCCAAAAATTTCTTTAGTCATTAAAAAACAAAAATTCTCCAGGATTATTTGTAATACACATAATTGTATGCATTTGCAACCATTTGTTTATGTGAATTTCTACTTTTGGAAAATGTAACATAGACTAACAGTGCCAAGTGTTGGCAAGGACATGGAGCAACTGGAACTCTCCTACACTGCTGGTAGGAATGTAAAGGCACTTAGAAAAACTACTGGGCAGTCTCTGAAAAAGTTAAATGTTCACCTTGCATAGAATCCAGTCCATCCACTTCCAGGTATTCACCCAAAAGAAATGAAGAATATAAGCCCACACAAAACGTTATACATGAATAGTTCACAGCTGCATTATTCACAATAACCCAAAACTGAAAGCAACCCCAATATTCACCAACAGGTACAGATAAACAAACTGTGGACTATCCATATGCTAGAATATTACTTAGCATTTTTTAGAAGGTGGAGGGCTGATGTTTTCAACACATAAAGAGAAATGAATGGAATCTAGTAGGAGAGGACTCGACAGCAGAAGCACTGTCACTGTGAGTCAATGGCACTGTTCTCAGGACGTGTGAACACTCAGTCATTGTTCTATGGGTCCACTCAAACCCCTCAGTTATCCTCACATAACATCAGATGTGGCAAGAGCTTGCATCCTGGACACCACCCATGGAAGGGGCAGGCATCACCTTCCATCAACATATCGATCTGCATTTTAGCCACTGACATTACTGGATGCTCTCTTTCCCTGTGTATCATTTTGCAACCATGAGTTTACAAAGGGGAAGAAGATCTAAAAGAAACATGATTAGCCCGGCCAGAGTGGCTCAGTGGTTGAGCATCGACTTGTGAACCAGGAGGTCACAGTTGGATTCCCAGCCAGGGCACATTCTGAGTTGCAGGCTCTACCCCCCAGTAGGGGGAGTGCAGGAGGCAGCCGATTAATGATTCTCTCTCATCATTGATGTTTCTCTCTCTCTCTCTCTCCCTCTCCCTTCCTCTCTGAAATCAATAAAAATATATTTAAAAGAAAAGAAAAGAGAGCTTGACCCTTTCTGTTTAAGGGCCAAAGATTTCAAAATAGTGCCCGATGAACTAGCGTAATTCCACATGAGGCCCGGTAACAGGAAAGGACAATAGAGACCCTAGCATGTTGACGGAGAAGCAGCTTGTGGAGGATGGATCCAGACACAACAGCAGGGCCCAGGTGGAACAGGTACTGGTCCCGGGCCAGTGTGCGGCAGATGCTGGCACCCCCTGCTCCAGGCACTCTGTCCCGGGCCACGTGCTGAAAGGCAAATGGATGCACATGGGGATAGACAGAGACAGGTGTCACCAAGAGCTGGAAGGCTTGGGACCCAGGGAGTTTGGTTTGCAATGTTCTTGGCTGAGATGAGCATGAGGGACCACCAGGAGTAGGAAGACCCATTCAGTCCCTTTGGCCATGCACAGGGAGGCAGAGAGGCTGGTGACCCGGGAGACCTGAAGGTGCAGAGCCAGCCTTCATGGGCCAGCGGTACTCACACCCATCTTCCCAGGACCGTGTAGGCCTACCTGTCATGCAAATGCCATCACCTAAGTACCAGAACTATGGCAATAAATAGAAGCAGGTGTCCTCTCCTCACCTGTATCTGGGCTGTCTCCAGGTGGAAAGGAAGAGACCAGGATAAAGCAAAGTGGCAGACGGGTCCTATTGTGTTGAGAGTTTGTGTCTGAGGAAAAGAGACCCAGACCTTTCGCAAAAACACAACATTAGACAGCTTGACACATGTCCTTCCCCACGTTCTCCCAATGACAGAGGCCTGGGGCATCTCCGTCCGACTGACTCCTGCAGCACGTTAATTCCACAGGGGAGCAAGGGTCACCAGGAGCCCTGCACGGGGGACAGAGGCGTGGTCATTTCTGTGCTTAATTCACATCAATACTGACTTTTCACGCATCTTGTCTAAGTGAAAATTCACGTGTCAATTAATTTTCAACATTGCTTACTCGCAGTGTATGACTTTATTCTTGACAAGTTCATAAGTACAGCCTGTGCTTAGCTCTCCAAGTAGGAAAAAAAAGTATGTACTTTCCAGTTTGGAAGGGAATGCGTACTTTGTACACTTAGTCATATTTATCACGTTTGCTCGGTTTTAAGCTTTTTGCTCACAAACCATAAGAGATTTAAATAAAATGAAAAGGAAATTTGATTCTATCCATCAATACACTAAAACACAACCAAAATTAGATGCCATAAGGTTACACCATTTCATCATTTATAATTAATATTGTCTGAGCAGGCCCCTTCTGAGAAAATACTTATAAACATTTCATTTCCTCCAAAGAAATTCATCTGGTTTCCCCACAAATTGAAAATTTATATAGTGAGTTAGTGAAAAAAGAGAAAACCTTCGCAGCCTCATTAACTAATTTTAAAATGAAATTTATTATAGAAATATATTCTTCCATCTAAATAGTCAGAAAATGAGTTGATTTTTGAAGCTTTCTACTTTTTTTAAAGAAAAAGTCTGGCCGTAGAGTAACTACACTTTTGAGCCAGGTAATCACTCTTTTGCTCAAATCAAAATTTAGTACTAACATTTAATCAGGAATAAGTAAAAGAAAATGTTGGATGCATCCTTTTTTCTTTTTCACTAGAAATGTTCATTTCTCAGATCAGAAGAGATAAACTGTTTCTTATGTTTCCTCCTTGCATGTGTTAAATAGGGTCTTTTGATCCACTTGGGCAATATACTATCTAGCAATAAGAGAGACAGGAATTGTGCAAGAACAATTGTTTCAAAATGGGAAAATATTGTGAACAAAAGGCCTTTATTGATTATCAACTTGCACAGCGTCTTGTGTTGGTCTTCATTTCACCACCCAGGATACGGCTCAAGAACTGAAAAATTCTGGTGTTGCCCTGGGACTGGGTGTTGCAGGCAGAATTCTAAGATGGCCCCAAGCTTTATACCCACAGTGTACACACCTGTATCACCTTCACCCCTTGAATGTTGAGACAACTGAGTATAGTTCTCCCCTTGATTACCTTGTCACACAACACACCACAGTAGAAGACTGGAATGAGATCCCCCACTGGCCCTGAAAAAGCAAACTGCCACGTGGTAGAGAGAGCCATGTGTTAGGGAATGACAGGCAGCATCTATGAGCTGAGGCCCTCAGTCCTACAACCATAAGGAACTGAATTCTGACAATAATCAGTGAGCTTGAAAGAAGACCCTGAGCCTCATCCAACAGCAGCCCCAGCCAACACCGTGACTTCCCAGCCTGGGAGACCCTAAGCAGAGGACCCAGCTAAGCGGTGCCTGGATTCCTGGCCCACAGAAACTGTGAGGTAATGTATTTGCGTGATTCAAGCCACTAAGTTTGTGTTCATTTATTATTCAGCAGTAGAAAACTAAAACACTGAGCTACCTTCTTGCCCCTCAGGGATAGAAATGTGACAATTCCTACCATTCTGGAGACAAGCAGTACATATCATCATTCTCTGCCTTTTGACTCCTCATACTCATGGCTCCTCATGGTTTCTTCAAGACCCTCCTGCCTCGTGTCTATGTGTCTTTTCTATTTATGTTCACACTTATAGGTGAATGCCTGTCTCTGTCTCACTAATCCTCATAACAAACCTTTTGAGACCAGTACCATTAGTATTCTCATTTTTGTAATAAATTAAGGAGTTCGGCAACCTAAGTGGGGAAGCCAACCTCAAACCCAAGACAGCCTGCTCTGTCTTTTTCTTTCCTCCTCTTCTGCACTGCTTTTAACTTGAACAGGAGGTTCTCATGAATGCCATATAGGTAGTGAAATCTCTGCCCTGCGGTACTGATAATATATATCCTATTAGAGAGTTAGAAACATCGATCAGCTGCCTCTTGCACCCCCTACTGGGGATGTGCCCGCAACCAAGGTACATGCCCTTGATGGAATCGAACCTGGGACCTTCAGTCCGAAGGCCGATGCGCTATCCACTGAGCCAAACCGGTTTCGGCCTATTCTTTCCTCTTGAGACAAACCAAGGACAAGCCACCAGGGAGCCATCATGAGCTAATTATTATTGCTCTTGTTTCCCCTATTGAACCTGAGTCGGGAGGACTTAGGTATAAACATGGGCTGCTCTATGCAAATTAGTTACCTCTATGAGCTTCAGTTTTCTTCCATCGTGTTGCCGTACAGAAGCTCAGTCAATTGTAGCTGGTTGTCTTAGTGGTAATGGTTATTTGTCAAGTGTACCTGCCATATCTTACACCTCTAGAGCTTAACAACAATTAAGCAACTTCTGAGTAGGACTCTGATGAATGTGTTACTTAGTTAATTCATAGACTAATTTGAAAGGATGTCCACACTAGTGGAGAAGTTCCCAGGAAAGAATGAATGGATTCTTTTTTTCTTATGGGAAATAACTTCTCAAGAATTTAAGAGCATTCGGAAGACCTCATAGCGGTAGACTAGGAATGGATTTGTTCAAGGCATATCACAATTCTACTTTTGGAACTCTCTGAATGGGCCAGATCATCTCCAGCAGAAAATTTCCAGGAAGTTCAACATCATATGAAAACTACATTGAGTCAACCTGTAGAATAAAGAAAAGGAGCACGGACCTCAGAGTTGCATCTACCTGGATTCAAATCTTGCCTCTGCCATTTATTGTCTGGGCTTCTCTGAGTATGTACTTAGCTGGCTTGTGTCTTGCTTGCCTCATAAATACAATGGGGATATTAACAGTGTTTTCTTCCTGGTGTTATGAAGAGTATGAATTGAGTTAATATATTTACAGCACTTAGAACAGTGGCTGGAATGTGGAAAGCATCAGTGAACTTCAAAGTTTGTAAATTCAACCAAAGTTTATTGAGTCTCTACTATGCATCAGGCACTGTGCTGAGCATTGTGAATACAAAAGGTGAGAGAGGAAGAGGAAAAAAAATCAATGTTTACTGAGTGTCTGAATAAATCACTGTGACAGGTGCTTAGCATCCATTATCTTCATTTTTAATTAGTAACTTTATTAGGTAGATGTTATTGGCCCTATTTTACAAATAAAGGATGTAGGTAACAGATTAACCATATTTCTTAGGGTCACAGAGCTAGTAATTGGTAAAGCAGGGAATCAAGACCAATACTAGGCTCAGTCCTGCATTTGCTATAACTAAGACACAATCCCTTGGTAGAGAATGAAAACCTACAGTGAAGATCTACATGTAAATGATGAAACAGAATACATATGTGGAGAAGAGATATTTGCCTTCAGGAGTGAGGACTGCCTTGGGTGGATAAAACCTCTCCAGGGCCTTCGAGGGGGAAGAGAGGGGAGTCAAATACAGATTCAGAGGCACAAAAAAGGCCTGAGGTATTGGAGGATCAGCAAAGAAAAATGACCAAAAATGCTCTCTCTGTGAATGAGAACTTGAGAGCCCAGCGGTCTCTCCCCATCGAGCGTGTTGCTACTTGCTGTGCTGCCAGTTCCTCGTCTCTGCTGACAAGTCAGCAGTTTCTAATCGTGGCGCCTAACTGCTCGGTGTCATTCCTTTTTCCAGCAGCTCACGTCTAGGTCTGTGTGTGCTGTGTGACGTTGAGTCAGCTACGACTGCAACCCTATGAATGGGTGATGTCCACCGTGGCCTGTCCTCCACAGCCCAGCTCGGCTCCTGTGGGCTCACGCCTGTGTCTTCTTTCATGGACTCAAGTCATCTCAGAGTTGGTCTTCCTCTGTTCCTGCTGCCTTCTATCTTCCCAGCGTGTTTGTCTTTTCCAAGGAACCCCCACTACTCATGATGTGCCCTGTGTGGGACGGCTTCAGTGTTGTCATGGTTCCCGGCCCCCCCTCCCCCCAATGATGTTGCAGGCTTAGTTTGCTCTAGGTCTACCGCACACCTGTCTCAGCCTCACCTTTAAGGTATGTCTGCCGTCCTCCTTGTTTGTGGCACCCACTGCAGTTTATGTTACAGCATTTACTCTGTCCCCTTGGTGACTGGATTGATCCACACGGCTTCTAAGACCTGCTCCTTCAGTTTCATCTGCTTTCGATTTTTTGCACCAATTCCATCAGCTTAAGCATATTTATTTTCCCAAGGTGTTTCAGCCCCGATTTTTCAGCCCTGCCTTCATTCCACGCAAAAATTAATCCTTCTGCTTTGTTACCAGGCTACTTCCTACAGACCTCTCTTAGAGCCGTGATTATGTTATAATGACTGTTTATGTACCTCTTTCCTTTCACATGAATTCCTCAAGTCAAGCATCAGTCCTGTTCGTCTCCAATGTCTAGTCCAGTGCCTAACATAAAGATTTGATAAATAAACAAATGAATGAATGAATGATGACCCAAAGGCCCTTGCCAGACATCTATGAGCCTCCATTAAATGAGTCTGCCTAACCTAGCCAACGTTTCCTTCCAATAACCTTAAGAAACATGTTGGCTGGTCTTCTCATTACTCAGTATTTCTCCCACCGTTCCAGCCATTATCCAAGCTCTCCACTGCCTCTTCCATTGCCTTAAATCCATACAAGATGTTTTTTTCTACCTACATAGTTCTGCTAATGTTTACCAGCTTACAAAGCTAGATCCTCCCACTCTTCTCTGCCAAGTAAGATCCAACGTTTCCCTCATGATGTGCAAGACATCCAGGTAGACTTCCCAGCTGTTTCCCATGCCTACACTTCTTTTTTAAGTATTATCTTTCAATTTTGAAATCTCTAACATTCATTCTACCCAGGTATCACCCCGAAGTTATTTTATACAGCATATCTTGTCTTCTCAACGTCAGGAAATGTCACTTCTTATTTTATTTTTATCTGCCTCTCCACAATGTTAGGCCCATAGAAGTTTATTTTTTTAATATTTTTTTATTGATTTCAGAGAGGGAGAGAGAGAGAGAAACATCAATGATGTCAGACAATCATTGATCCGCTGTCTCCTGCATGCCCCACACTGGGGATCGAGCCTGCAACCTGGGCATGTGCTCTGACCAGGAATCGAACCTCCTAGTTCATAGATCTATGCTCAACCACTGAGCCATGCCGGCCAGACAAAGTTTATTAAACAAACAAATAAGCAAGAAGCTGGTAGATTCACAGTGGCTATTTAATGGTTAATTTAATACCGTATTATCTAAGAACATGTCTGGTAGTAATAAGAAGTTACTGTTTCTATTACCGGGATCATTAAGTATTGTATATGGACAGGAAATTGTATGAGGACTCAGGCTAACACTTCTCTCGTAAGAGAACTGAGATATAACTGACCTTGGCCATGTGTAAATATTTTCAGGGGATATGATACAACGTGCCCAGGTCCAAGACTATGCAGTTGTCCCAGAGTTGGATTTTTCTGGCCTGGGAGCTCACTCTGTGATCCTCTAATACACAGGCTCCTGAGTCTGCAGAGTCCATTTGTACTCCGGGTCCAGCTCATGGACGTAGGCTGCGCCCTTCACTCTGATCCCTGCGGCTCTGGCAGACAGCACCCCATTTCCATCCAAACCTCCTCGTCTGGATGAACAGGTCCATCTTTGCCAGAATAGGCCTCAGACCTAAACCAAGTAGAGCAGCTGTTTGTCAAGGTGATGTCTGATTCTAACAATCACCATGGAGTTGAGCCACTGAGGATTAAATGGCAACATGGAAAATAATGATGTAACGGCCTTATCCATCTTTTTAAAGGATCTGTCTACTTGGCTCTGACCTGTAGGCCTTCAATAAAACTCGTCCTCATTTATGTTCTTCGTACATATGTGGAAAGAATATAACAAAATACTTTTACAAACTTCTTTTAATTGGAAATCTTGAAGGAAATTTTAAACATCTTAAACTTGAATAGAAAGAAACGAAGTTCTTTAGAATTAATTCTCCTTCCTCAATTATTGAGGGGTTCCCTCTAGACACCTAAAACTTCAGAACATCAAATTTTAAACTAAATCTCTGACCCAAATAAGTCAAATCTCAATCTCAAATTGTTCTAATCTGGGATAAAAAGAGGGTCACAATTAAAGACAGAAGACCAGGACACTGGCTCTGCCCCCACAATGCCATGTAACTTCAAGAGACTTCCCTTGAGTTCCTCCCCAGTTCTCCTTTACTTCCCCAGGGGAGTCTCTCCATGCGCTTCCCATGCCATGTTTCATGGTCTGGCTGCTACAAGTGTTTACACCAAAAATAGCAGTTTATGCCAATGAAACTTGATAAAGTCAATATCACCCATACCCAGAGAAGCTGCCATCTCCCTGCCAATGCCGCAGAAGTCACTGATCGTGATAACAGTTCCCAGGAGAGTGGGCAATACGACCACACCAAATCTGTGATGCCCTCCCAGAGGCAATGATCCTGCTGCTAATGACTACCTATGTATGCCCAGTCACCAATGCCCAGCAGCTGCCCACACCCACACTGAGGGCATGACTGGCCAAGGAAAATGCTCTCTGAAGCTACCAGTTTGCTGGCACCTGTGTAACTGGCCATATGTTGTATAAATCGCATAGCTATTTTGATAAAATCAGTCTTTCTCATTCTTATAACTTCTTGCCTTAGGGCTTAGAAACACATTGATATGGCTGATCTGGAATGATAACTATTGGGTATACTCTTCTCCTTTAATTTATTTTTTTAAATATATTTTCATTGATTTCAGAGAGGAAAGGAGAGGGAGAGAGAGATAAAAAACATCAATGATGAGAGAGAATCATTGATTGGCTGTCTCCTGCATGTCCACTACTGGAGATCGAGCACAACCCAGGCATTTGCCCTTGACCTGAATCAAACCCGGGACCCTTCAGTTCACAGGCCGACGCTCTATCCACTGAGCCAAACCGGCTAGGGCTATACTCCTCCCCTTTTAAACTAGTCCATGGACTTGTACCAACCTTTGAGTATTTATCCAACCTCTTATTCCCTCTTCCCTTAGGATCAATTTCTTCAGAAGGGGGTTCTTATGTAACTACTCTTCACTTAAATATCCAATTAGTACCATGTAGGCTCACAAATCCTCTACACATGCCCCAATAATTTTGAATTCCAGGGTACGCCTACTGCAAATATCTTTTATTGAGAGCATTTACTTCAAAGACAATGAGAAATGGTCTTATGTTTATTCAGGCCAACTGGTGGAGAAACCTGTAAGTTCAAAACTTGAGTTGCAGAGGAGGTCAGCTCCATTTTGACCACTTGGTGTTTTTGTTTTGTTTATGCCCCTAGAATAATTTCATGATCATCTTTATTTTTTATTTTTTTATCCTCACCTAAGGGTATGTTTATTGATTTTAGAGAGAAAGGAGGGGGGAAAGAGGGAGAGAGAGAAATATTGATTGGTTGCCTCCCTTACGTGCCCTGGCCAGGGATCTAACTGCAACCTAGGTATGTGCCCTGACCTGGAATCGAACCTGAAACCTTTTGATACTGAACAATGCTCCAACCAACTGAGCCATCCAGCAAGGGCCCATGATCTTTGTTAAATAAGTTAAAACCTATGCTCTGATTCTGAGAGAGGGCCCATCAAAAACTTAATAGAAGATGGTAACAATATTTAACATCAATAAAAGAAGTTCCACATTCTTAACAATTCATTTAAAACTGCAGTCATCGGTTCTATTTGGTAACAATGTAAGGATCTGAAGATTCTGTAGACAATTCTAGAGACCTTTTCTAATGTGAGGCCCCAATGCAAGACCCCTAAGCAGATGCTACTGAGGGCTCTGAGTGCGCCAGCTGCGTTCCTCTGGCCTCCCCATCACAGCTGGATGACCAAGCAAGAGTAAAGCTCCTAGACAGACTAATTCTGTGTCTTCTATTTTAAACTGCTTTGTAATATAAAGTCGGACATGCCTGCAATTCTAGGAATGCCTAAGCCTCCGACCAACCTCTCAAGTCAATCACCATGTCATCAACCTTCAAAAAAATATTTAGCTATAAAGATATCTTGCTTCTAATGAGGCCCTGTGTTATTTAAAAGTACATTGTAAGCGGGGGGGACCTAAATTTAACCCACGAGAGAGACACAATACAGTACAATTAGTTAAGCATGTCTCCACTAAGTAGATGAACATATACCACGTGAATGGCAGACAATCTTTAAAATAGCTTCTCTCTGACACCTATAGATGCAAATTTTTTCTTTTTAATCTTGGCTTCCCTTAAATATCAAGCAGCCAGGTAAACGCACACTGCATCCTTTATATTTCATTCGCAGATTAGCATAATGTTCAAACTAATGCTCATATTTTTAGGCATCACAATATCTTGTAAAACACATAACCAACTAACATTTTTTAAGATGTTGGAAACATCTTATAGTATCTTTTAAATCAAAATATCTTTTACGGCTTGCCTTTTAGAACACTTGTAACCTGTGGCGGGTCAATTTGCTAGTTGGAGAAAGAAAGTTAAAGAAATGCAAGTCAAAGAATTCAACTGCCATATCAGCAAACCGGCTTCAATCCAGTTCATGCCAGCAGACCGCAGCCATGAGTGCAGCCAACCACCAAAAGCAATGAGGTCCCTAGTTATAGAGAGACTGGATGAGAAACTACAGTCAAAGCCTTCTACCCTGAGTACCTCAGAGAGTTCTGTAGCCACAAGCAGTGTTACATGGTTGGAGAAAAGGTGCCAGGTCAGAAGTATGGACTTTGAGGCTAGAGACCTGGTTTAAGGCGGAGCATGGAGGCCTTATGGGCTCAGCTAAGGAGTTTGATATTTATCCTGAATGCTACTGTGGAGCCCGTGAGGAATTTTAAACAGATAAGGTACATGATTGCGCTTCTACTTGAGAAGAGATCAGTTTGGCAGCGTTGTGCAGAGTGAGCTGGAGGGGGAACCAAAGGCCAGGAAAGAAGAGGGGAGACCATGCTAGTCATCCTAGGAGGAACCTGCAGGTGCCTTAACTGAAGGAGTGGACACTGGACAAGAGCTAGTGACGGACTGAGGTCATCTAGGGGACTTGGCGAGCAGTCATATGTTTGCGGGGGGGCTGGAGGGGAGGAGGGGAAGAGCCTTGAATGACTATCATGGTGGTGCTCTTCACTAGAACAGGGGGTGGGGAGAACTAAGCAAAAGAGTTGGGTATTGGTCAGGTTAAGTTGGAGTTCCTCTGAGAGAAAAGTTGAATAGATGCTTCAATATATGGATCTTGCATCTGGCGGGGGGGAGGGGGTGGAAACATCTAATAATGGGATCTAGATTTGATGGGGGGAGGCAGGCTTTAATTTTTAAGTAGAAAAGCCTTGGGTTTTCATGTAACCCCCAGTGATATTCCAAACATGAGATGAGTCTGGGAATCACTGACACTGAAGGGGCAATTATAGGAGGGGCCTTCTGAAGGGACTATGAGGGGCATTTAGTGACATTTGTCAGAAAATCCAGAAGATTCTGGTATGACAGGATCCAAGGGATGGATGATTTTAACGGACTGCCTAAGCCCACGGCCTTCGCTGCGTTTGGTTTTAATTTGCACCATGACCATCCACGTCTATGTCTAACACTAGTGATTCCATTGTTCTGGGGGAGCAGCAAGTGCATTTTCCTGGCAGATGGCTTTCCTGGCAAATGGCTTTCCTGTCCTTCTTCCTGTAGAGAGAAGACCTTCCCTCCAACCACTGCCACTTGGCCAGCACTTGGAACCTAACATGCTCATTTCCTGCGCAGTGTCACCATAAAAAACTGAACAAAACAGGGCAGAAGGATCTTTCTCCTTCACTCCAGAATGTGTCCCCCACATTAAAGGAGGCTGAGACCATTGTGCTAGAAGAAGAATGACATTTTCCATATAATTTAAATATGGACTACACAACGTAATTAGTCATCAGTTATTATCCATATTTTTTTTATCTGGAGTCAAAGCATGTCTTAAAAAAAGAAAACTAGACTCCACTGGAATGACTATATATGGAGCTTGGTCCTTTCTTTCCATAACTGACATGTTGAGTACAGAACACACACATTTTATTTGTTAGGAGACCAGCCACGGAGCCCAGTGGTGAAACAGGTGGAAATGCTCAGGGCCGGGCCAAAGTGTCTGCGATAGATTAAACTCTAGCATTTGTGCTTTGCTCCGAACCTTCAGAGTGACTAAACCCAGGCCAGGCATCCAGCCATCCACACTGAGAGCTCCCTGTACACTCCCCCGAGGTTTCCATTCACTCCATTCTCATTTGAAATGTTTTCATAGTGATGATAAATGGACTCCAAATAAAAAAGCCCCAAACACATGGTCTCTGTTACTGAAGCCCGGGTTCAGATGTGTATGTGTTATAACCACACACCCCAGCTCTTCTGATTGCTCAAGTCGTTAGGAAAGTGAAGGGAGCCTGGCCAGCATGGCTCAGTGGCTGAGCGTCAACCTGTAAACCAGGAGGTCATGGTTCAATTCCAGTCAGGGCACATGCCTGGGTTGTGGGCTCGATCCCCAGTAGGGGGTGTGCAGGAGGCAGCCAGTAGGTGATTCTCTCTCATCATTGATGTTGCTCTCTCTCCCTCTCCCTTCCCCTCTCTGAAATCAATAAAAATATTTTTAAAAAGAAAGAAAGTGAAGGGACATTGAGAGAGACTTGGAGGGCAGTTAACCCTAGCAAGTAAAATCCCAGTGGACTGAAGACAGGGCCTGGGATTTCCTGAGACACATTCAGGCAGGAATTTCTAGGATCCTGACAGCAGCATTAACAGGCTGCGCTGAGTGGGGTCAACTTTGACCTTGTGAGGAGTCCTTTTGCAGTGGTCCTGGACTCTACCTTAGTCCCCAGGGAGACCTACACTCAGTTTGAACAGAGCTGCTGGCTTTTCAATGACTTCTAACCATTGAACTAGACAGTGTGTACAGGTTGTTGAAAGCATGCTGGGGTCCATAAACCCCAGCAAACGTGCCTTAAGAGGCAGCATGGAAGAGTAGAAGAATCAGGAGGTGACAGAAAGGGGCAGACCTAGGTTTGAATCTAGCTCTGTCTTACCAGGTATAAGATCTCAGATAAATTTATCACTTCCTCACAGTCTCTGTAGCCTAGGATGATAATATCTGTCTGACAGGATTGTTTTAAGAACTAGAAATCAGCACATTAAATGCTTAACACAATGTCAGACATATTATGGTAGATCTTCTGATCAAGTTCACGTTCACAGAAACAGGTCATTAGTCCACGAAGACAATCCAGTAAGGATGGGAATATTCCAGGTAAGCTGCTTCAATGGGAAAACATGTTGAAATCTCCCCTACCTGACCAACTCTTCTCTCTCTTCTCCCCTCCTTTCCTCCCTCCCCTCCTTCTTCTCCCCTCCCCTCCTCTCTCTTCCCTTCTCCTCTATCTCTCTGTCCCTGCATTTGCAAATGCACTAGCACCAACATGACAGCCACCCGCAGTAACAGAAGCTGCTAAGAGAGGCCCCTATTTGCTGTTCAGCCCATAATGCCTCAGTTCATGTCTCTAGCATACTAATGATTTCCAGGACTGTTATTAGTTAATTCAGTACAAATAGTGGGAAAATTCAGTGACATTTGGTGGGGAATACCAAATGAACTTGAGCCGAGCCACCACATCATCCCAAGGAGTGTGACGATGTGGGAATGAAACAATAAGGTTCCTGCCAGCACTGAGGGCAGACACAAAGCATGGGATTCAGCCTGGCTCATTCCCCAGAAGAGATTTCACAGAGACCCAAATCCTCCAAAGCATGGAAATCACATGGGTTCGGACCAAAGAGGAAGTCAGACACAATGCGTGGAAGGGCCTGAGAGCACTGGCCGGCTGCCCAGGCCCTTGGATAAGCTGGTTTGCATAGCCAAGCC
Organism: Eptesicus fuscus; assembly: GCF_027574615.1. NCBI lineage: Eukaryota > Metazoa > Chordata > Mammalia > Chiroptera > Vespertilionidae > Eptesicus > Eptesicus fuscus. Next base: position 95,817,518 of record NC_072480.1, read on the forward strand.
AGCAAGTACATTCAAGTACAGCAACAGCAAGGTGAAGTTGAAGGAGATGAAACTGTAAACAACAGGCATAGCGGCAGTTGTCAGGGAAGGTGCTTCTCTGTAGAACTATTGTAGAAGGAAGGCTTGAGAAAGAAGAATTAGCTTCCCCAAACCAAAAAATCTCAAGGCCAAAACCTGTTTCTACTGATCAATAATTACTGACCACCTCCTCAGGGCCCAGCACTGGATGGCAGTTGTGAGAGACTCCAAAGAAATACAGTCCCTGTCCTGGAGGAGCCAACTGTCCAGTTGGGAATGCAAAAATAGCTCTCCTGAAAAGTCATCCTTGTAAAATTCATCCTCCCAAAGTTCAGATCCATGCCTGTTGCTTTGTTTAACCCCAGCACCTAACACACTGCCAAGTGCTTGGTTAAATGGAAAATAGCTAAGCTCAAAATAATGATATATTGACTAGAAATAAGAGCTGAGTAAAGAGAAAGTTTAATATAGATACAGGTGGTCAATCATGTCGTTCCAGAAAATGTGGAAAGTTGGAAGTGACAGAGAAGAGAGAACATACCAGAAAAGAGCACATACAAGAACATAGTATAAGAAATTATAATCCTACACGTTGATTTGAATTATCGTTTCTTAATGGGTGGTCCACAGACCACCTACAATAAATTTTGGCCCCAGCAACTGAATTCAAATCTCTTGAGAGTGCAACCCAGGAGTTTGCATTTCTAATATGCACCCAGACTCTTTGAATGCTCATCAAAACTCAGAACCATTGGTTAAGGTAATTGCAGATTCAAACAAAAACATACTCTACTCTTAAAGTCAGGCAGAATGAAAAAATGGGTAGGGAAGGAAACAGAGAGGAAGGAAGGAAGGAAACAGAGAGGAAGGAAGGAAGGAAGGAAGGAAGGAAGGAAGGAAGGAAGGAAGGAAGGAAGGAAAAAAAAGAAAAAAATCTTAAGTATAAAAAACAACCCAGGAAGAGAAGTCAGAGCCCACTTGGCAAGCTCTACAGTGACTGTTATGTGATGAGGAGGCCATGTCCGTGGCACATATCAAATGATAAAAGGCCATCAGAGACGTTCATCAGCAGAGGTTGGCTCTATCCTAGGGGCAAGGAAGTGCTACTATAGGTTCCTACCCAAGAGGACGGAGTATTTCAATCTGGCAGTTGTCTTTGAGGTACAAAGAATGGGAGAGATTTGGGGCAAGGAGGCAATCTCAGAACACTCTTCACTATCCAGAGGTGAAGTCACTAAGTTCCTGAAAGAAGCAGGTAGAATTTTAAATGAAGAGAACTAGTCTATTCTGATAGCACAGCTCAGCTTCCGGGAACTTCATCCAGAAGGGTCCTGTCCTCTTCGTGATCTATACTTCTATCTCGCATGTCAATCCCCTGAAGTTGCTTAATCCACATACTTCTTGGTTCTTGAGCATCTTCTTTATTCTGACTTCAGAAAACATTACTAAGCTTCCATCTTAAAAAAAAAAAAAAAAAGTGTTTTCACTTGACCTGCATCCCCTTAGCTGATCAGACCACCCTCAATCTTCCCTTTCCTTTCATTAATAAATTCCTTGAACAGATCATCTACATTCTCCTCTCCTCGAATTATTCTTCACAGCATGGTAGTCTGCTTCGGTTCTCACGGTTCCTTTGACTCTGCTCTGAGACCTGTACCTCATAGGCACTTACTAGTACCATTACAACTTTCACCTCACTTCCCTGGGATAGTTGCCTTCTCTCCTTGAATTTCTCTCCTCACTTGTCTTATGTGCCAGCACTTTCATGGTTTTCTTTGAACATTTTGCAAGAGGAAAACCATTTTATTCTATGGTTTTCTTACTCTCCTGCCCATGAATGCTGCTGTTTCTCAGAGCTTAATCATTAACCCTTTTTTCTTGTCACCTCACATACCCAATTTCCTTCTGCGATTTCATGCTGTATCTGTTACTTTGCTGTCTAATAAATTATCCTAAGATTCAGTAGTTTTTCTGACTATATAGTGCACTGATTGAAAGGCCAAAATATGGAGCCAGATGTTTCAGTGATACCCTAGCTCCATTGTACTTGTTCTGTGAACTTAGACAAGTTATTTAGCATCTTTGTTAAAATGATGATAATAATAGTACTTGCCTCCCAGAATTATTGTGAAGTTTATGTGAATTAATAAATACAAAATTCTTTGAAGTGTGTCTGGCTAAGTGCATGTAATCATTTGCCGCCATTATTATTATTATTATTACTATTATTATTATTATTACTACTACTACTACTACTTCCACTACTACTAGAGGCCTGATGCACGAATTCGTGCATGGGTGGGGTCCCTCGGCCTGGCCAGCGATCGGGGCCATCTCGCCCAGTCCCAATCGGCTGGACCCAGCAGCAAGCTAACCTACAGGTTGGAGCATCTGCCCCCTGGTTGTCAGTACACATCATAGTGACTGGTTGAGCAGTTGACCAACAGTTGACCAATCGGTCGGACACTTAGCATATTATGCTTTTATTATATAGGATTGGTATTTCAAACCCAACATGACTAAAACTGTTCTTTACTCTACCTACCATTCCATAATTAAAACAAAAATACCTTTCTGTACTTCTTATATATTTTCTCCTTGTTAATAATTCCACCATTCACATAATACCCAATGAAGACTTTGAGGAGCCTTCCAAATCTCCTAACCTCTCCCTAATCCTCCAAGTAACATCTGTCCCCAGATTGTGTCAATTTATCTTCCTAACGACTCCCATGTCTGCCCACTCTTCTCCATCCCACTGCCCAAATCAACATCTTCCCCTGGATTATTGCAGTACGTTCTAACTGGACTCCTTGCTTCCTATCTCCTTCAATTGTGATTCATCCTCCCACCTCCCAGAATGAAGCCTCTAAAAGGCAAATGATACATGTTGCTTAAAACTCTTCCAAGGCTCCCAATAGGATAAAGTTGGAACGTTAGTGTAACACACCCAGAGATACAGCCTCTGAATGCTATGACCGTTGTCTCCTGTCCTACCCAATGTTTCCTGCCTCCCACCACTGCACATCCCATACAGCTCTTTCTGCCTTGAATATCCTCCTTCCTGTTTCCATTCCAATTCCCAGTCCCTGGAAAACTTACTCTTTATGATCCAGCTCTAACATGTCTTCCTCTGGAAACTTTCCCTGACACCTTTACCAGGAGAGTTGGTTACACCCTTCATTCCTATTCCATCACTATACACAATGCTATCCCAGTGCTCACACACTGTGATCACATTTCACATCTCCATCCTCCTTGTTTTATGACTGCCTAGAGGACAGAAAGTGGGTCTTATTCATCTTTGCAATCCCAGTGCCTGGCATGTCACTGATGCTCAACAAAAGTTTATTGAATGAATTAGTGAATGAAACCACAATACATAGCAACATTTGCTATATAGGAAATTTAAAAAGAGGGAAAACTTATCATCCTAGAAGCCTGGAACAGTAGTAGAAAAATGAACAGATAGGAAGAAATGGAAAGGCACAGAGGCCCTGGCCGAGTAGCTCAGTTAGTTAGAGTGTCGTTGCAATACGCTAAGGTTGTGGGTTCCATCCCGTCAGGGAATGTACAAGAATCAACCAATGAATGCATAGATAAGTGGAACAACAAAATCAATGTCTCTCTCTCTCTCTCTCTCTCTCTCTCTCTCTCTCTCTCTCTCTCTCTCTCTCAAAATCAGTGACTTGAAAAGAAGGGAAAGAAAAAGAAAAGGAAAAGAAAGACACAGGCTCTAGCTGGTTTGGCTCAGCAAACAGAGCACTGGCCACGGAGTAAAGGGTCTAGTGTTTGATTCCAGTCAAGGTCACATGCCCGGGTTGTGGGCTTGATCCCCAGCAGGGGAGGGGGGGGGGGCATGCAGGAGGCAGCCAATCAATGATTCTCTCTCTCATTAATGTTTCTATCTCTCCTCTCCCTTCCTCTCTGAAATCAATAAAAATATATTTAAAAGAAAGAAAGAAAGAAAGAAAGAAAGAAAGAAAGAAAGAAAGAAGGAAAGGAAGGAAGGAAGGAAGGAAGGAAGGAAGGAAGGAAGGAAGGCACAAAGGCCAGGAATCAGTTTGGTGTGAGTAACGACAATGATGGATTTGGTTTTGCACAGGTTGCATTGTATTTGCACCAATTATATAGAAAGGATCAAAAAATAGAAGAGAATCTAAGGTTAAAATTATAGATTTGAGAATTAAAATCGGAGAGATGATCTTTTAACCAACAGAAAGGTTTTCCACTTACATCAGAGTAGAATGAAAAATTGACCCTCTTCTAAAAGGAAAAGATTAAAGAACTTCCTAAACATGGTTTAAAATAAGAAGTACAAAAGTATTTTTTTAAAGGGGAGACTCATCCAAAAATAACTTCTTAGGACAATACCCACACTAAGAGCAGTACCCTCACCCTGCCTGCAGGGACCACTCAGCCTCAGCTCCTAGGTTTCTGTTACCCTTGCCTCCCATGCTGTCTGCAAAGCCTCAAGGACTCATCAGGTATTATACTGATGGTGTAGAGATACTGCTTACATCCAAATGATGCCAAAAATGGCTGATAAAAAGGCAGAAAACCAAAAATATATAATTGATTGGTTATATAAGCCAGCTCATGAGGTAAGATATAAGTAATTATAATTACACTAGAGGCCCAGGGCATGAAATTCGTGCACAGGTGTGGTCCCTAGGCCTGGCCAGCAATCAGGGCTGATTGGGGTCTTCCGGCTGCCAGCTGGGGCCTTCATTCATTCCGCGCCACCCCCTGGTGGTCAGTGCACATCATAGTGAGCAATCGAACTCCCAAAGGGACACTTTGAATATTAGCCTTTTACTGGTATATATATATATATATATATAGAGAGAGAGAGAGAGAGAGAGAGAGAGAGAAGAAGAAGAAGAAGAAGAAGAAGAAGAAGAAGAAGAAGAAGAAGAAGAAGATTATACCAAATAGCTTGTGAGACTTTTTTCTGGATTGACCTTCGTGTGTGTGTGGAGGGGGGGGCGCACACATGTGTACGTGCGTACCAAGCAGAGACAGCTAGTGACTGACGGAGAAAATGTGCTTTACAATAACATAGCCAGTCCAATAGGCAAAATCAACAAAGTATATTATAAGTGTGTTCCTGATAACCCAACATCGGTGGGAGGCAGGAGACCTCTATTCCCTGGGATTTTTATACACTCCACCACAGTGGGCACGGCAGGACCCGTCCTGGTTTTGTGATTTACACAGTCCCCAGGCTGGTCCGCTTTGTTCACAGCTTCCTAAATATCTTTTCTCTTTCCTCTCTGAGTCTTCAAACCACTTCCAAACAGACGGCTGGATTAAAAGTCTATTGCAGCAGGCTCTCCTGGACTGATTATGCCCCAGCATATAGGGCGTGACATACAAGACCCTCATTCTGGGTTTTTAAAGCATTTCCTACTTCTCTCCAGCCTCCTTCCCCCGCTCCTTGGGACTCAGAACATGCTGGGTATAACACCAGAAACACCTGATTCCGCCCTGAGACTAGGCACGCCCCTCCCCACACTCCCCTGGCCTCTCTGCCCACCCCAGGCGGCTGCTGGACCAGACCTGGGTTTGGGATCTCAGTTCTACCACTTATCAGCTGTGTGATCTCACGCAAATTACTCAACTTCGAGGAAGTGATTTCCTTATCTAAAAAAGAGAAATGGGAATAATAACAGCAATCTGATGGATTTGTCAGGATGAAGAAGGCTCACACGCACAAGGTAATCACCACAGACAGCACCGGGACCGCCTGGTGCTCACGGAAACCCTCCTTCTCTCCTGTGCACATGCTTCCGGTTTGGGGTCCTCTGACCAGCCCTCCACTCCCCACCCTCACTCTGCCTGTCGCGTCCTCACAGGACAGTCTCAACTCCTAGCTTTCTGTTCTGCTCACTTCCCATGTGCCAAAAACATTAGTTTAGGGACTGCATTTGAAGGAGGTGACAGTTGCTCCAATCAAAATGAAAATATATTTCCAGTCTATTGATTTATGGGCTACTCATATGTATTTTTAGAAGGCTCATTGGATTGGGTACATGATTGCATGACATCGTCACTTTTAGGTTTCTTCATTTTAAACAAATAAATGTAGACTCTACCTGAATGCATATTAAGTATGTTATGCACACCCATCAATACGTCTGACTATGTGTATTTAACTGAGCTCTCATGCTGTGCAGAAGTGGCTCCTGTTTGCGGTATTTCACTGTGCGGAGGAATCATTTCCACAGTTACTACCTCTAATGTAAGTACAATTACTACCCCTATTTTTTTTTTTATCTGTTTTCACTTGATTTCAAACAGGAAGGGAGTGGGAAAGAGAGATAGGAACATCAATGATGAGAGATTGATCGGCTCCCTCGGGCCGCAAACCAGGCTTGTGACCTTGACCGGAATTGAACCCGAGACCCCTCAGTCCCCAGGCTAACGCCCTACACGCTGAGCCAAGCTGGCTAGGGCCATTGCTACCCCCATTTTACAGCTGAGAAAACTGCGGCTTAAGAATATTCAGTAACTTAGCCAAGGTCACACAGCTAGTGGGTAAATGCCACAGCATTCAAAATCGCTAAATAACTCATTGGACTGAAGATGCTGCGTTTTACTTGAATGAAGGCACAGAGGCTGTGGTTTAACTGCTTTTAACTTCGAAAGGGGCGCCCCGCTGAGCTCCGAGCAGAAAATAAACAGGAGGACAGGTGTGACCGGAGGAGAGTGATGGGAGCTGTAACCCGAAGCCTCCGCCAGCGCCAGCAGCGCCCGCAGGGCCGGAGGCTGCACACAGCCGCGCGCCCCGAACTCCCCCGGGCCTGGCGTCTCTTTCTTCCAAAGTTGGAGCTCTCCTTGGTGGGAGGGGGCCGGTGACGTCACTCGGGAGCAGGGATAAAGCTCCCGGGCCCCAGTCCCAGCGAGGACGCTGCCCAGGGCGCACAGAGGGCTGTCCGGCTCGGGGACTCTCGCCGTGTGCAGGGCCACCCCCTCGCTGCGCCCTGACCCGAGGAAGGAGACACCAGAAGGCACCATGCCCCAGAACGTGGTCCTCCCTGGGCCTGCGCCCTGGGGCTTCCGGCTCTCAGGGGGCATCGACTTCAACCAGCCTCTGATCATCACCAGGGTAGGTGTTCTCCCTTCTTTTGCTGCAAGTCGGGGGACCCCGTGGAGCGGAGGGTGGCCATGGAGCCTTGGTGCGCTGGGTGGGTCCTCTGCCTGGGACTCGCAGCTGGAGGGGCGGCCGCAGCTTGGCAAAGCGAGGTTTGGAGGATGCAGAGCAGCGGAGAGAACTGACCTGTCAGCCCCAAGGGTCTGCCTGCATCCTCTCGGTCCCCAGCAACTTTCCGCCACCAAGTTTCCTCTGCGCTCCGAGAGGGCGAGGCCGCGAGGGCGCGTGTCCTCTGCCCTCCACCCTCCACTCCGGTCCCCTTCCAGTCACCATGGGGGGCGCAGGAAGGAGAGATGGGGACGCTGGAGGGAGAGGTGGGGACCCGGGAAGGGGAGAGAAAGGACTGACCCTGGGGGCTGTTGCTGGTCTGGAGGAAAACTTCAGCCGGGCGCTGTTCACGGGCGCTGCCTGGGTCCGCCAAGTCGGAACCACTCTTATCAGCCCAGACAGGGAAAACATTACTGATCTGGATCCCTGGGTTCCCAGGCATTTTGAATAAATATTTTCCAAAGCTGGGAACTTGGCTGAGGAATCAGCACCTATAACTGAAACTACGAGGGAAACAGGTCAGACAGTTTCGTTTATCTGATGGAAAATCAGCATTCAGCCTAATAACTCTGAAAAGAAGGCTTTACTATTAAAGTCAAGCTTTTCTTACTCAATAGTCTTTACAGAGTTGTCTAATCGGAGGGAAAGAAAAAGGGTTTCTGTCCTCTCCATAAACTTCTGTTTAGCCTAGATGATTTCTTTCTAACACAAGTATTTGTCTTAAAAGAAAATTATTTCTATCATCACACATAAAGCATAGTAAACCTAGTACTTTTATGCTTTGTTTTCTTCTCTTCCTTACTGCTTATATGGCATCTGATAAATGTATACTTTATAATCTGATTTATTCACATAGATTTTTGAACAAGATAATACCGTTTAAATTCTGTTCTTATATGTCTACGAGATTTGGGAACCAATTTCTTTTAAAAATACCTTCAAACATGTATCATTACAAAGGCACACCACGGAACTTTTTTTTTTCTTTCTTTTTTTCCCAACCTAAGGAAGTGTTTTTATTTTTTTTTTCATTTTTTTTAATTAAGGTATTATATGTGTACATATCTTACCATTGCCCCCCCCCCCACCATGGAACATTTCAAGCTTTGTTTTACATTTTTCAAAAACATATAAACACATCTGACATGCGTTTTTGTATGAGACATGAAAACTTAACATACCCCCAAAAACGTCCCTAAGTAAACTAAGCAGAAAATGGTTTGGTGATCCGGGCCAAGCAACGCCTTTTATGGATTTACCAAAGAAAACAGTTTCCATTATCTCTGCTAAGAAATATTTTTAAAGTTCCTGACGTCTCATTCTCATTTGTTTATATTAAATGAAATAAGCTTTTGAATTCTAACAAAAGATAAATCATATTTATATCAAACCCTACAGAAATAATTAAGTGATTTACAAAGGGAGTGTTCCTGCTATTGCTATGCAGCACGTCAATATGATTCATCCCGGGCTTGAAAGGCGAGCTGTTGACATTTGGAACAATGTTTATTTAAAGCCGTGCGTACGTTCTGGGGTTGGCCTGCAGGCGCTCTTTGTAAACATATTCGGTATGATGACAATTATTACTTGGGAGGCCAATTCTGGCTTGAATTTTTAACTCATTACTTATTGTATTGATCATTGCGGTGCTTGGTTCAGTAACAGTGCAGCACCATACACGATTGTTCATTTGGCCATGCCTCTTCTCTTCAATTACTCAACTCAAGGAGGCAGGTAAAACTAAACTGTTCTGTGTCCCAGGGATCCCCCACACCGTAGGAGACTCGTGTGGAATAAGTGAAAACACATCCGCATGAACTTTTTCACCTTAGCGAACACCTAATTGAGACTGTTTCCACTGAAACTGTAAGAATACTAAAAATCCTTTGGAAAAAAGACTGGAAGATATTGCAAGAAAGTAATGATCATTGTTGTCCGTAGATAGTAGAATTCTTCTATTACTTTTAGAATCTTTATATTATTCGGAAAGGAAGTGAATAAGGTTCTAAACCCTTTATTTATAGCCACAGACTCACTCACATCTCACCATAATCCAATGAGAGCAGGAGTGCTATTATCCCCTTTCACAGATGAGGAGGAGGAGGCCTGGAGAGATTCATCAACCTGCTGAGGACAAGGGGTGGGGCAGCACTGATGCCAGGTCTGCCGGCCTCCCAAGTCTGCACTCTGAAGTCCCCGCATGGGAAAAAATCTGCTTACTGTACAGAGATTTCCAATGGGTGTGTTGTGCCATCCAATTCATCACCTGGTTCTGTTGATTCTCTATCTTTAACATCTACCACTTTTCTTTGTTTCTACCACTGTATCTCTCCGAGGTTTCATAACGTCCCACTGAGCTGTTTGTCTCCCTCCCCAATTCACCCTGCGTGTCCTTCCCAGCCATCTTCGGGAGATGCAAGGTTGCTCCAATCTTCCCCATTCTTACACACCCCTCAGTAGCATCACCAGAGTATCTATATATATAAAAGTCTAAGCAACCAGCTGACCAGCCCACCGGCCGGCAGCTATGACACGCACTGACCACCAGGAGGAAGATGCTCAATGCAGGAGCTGCCGAGCAACAGCAGCTTTGCAGAGTGCCCTCTCACACTCCGGGACCCCTCGGGGGATGCAGATTGTGTACTCAAAAATATCCCATGATAAAGATGAATGGCAATGATTTTGTTAATTGATTTGTCTATTTTAGATGCGTATGCAAAGAATTGAGATACCAATGCTTCCACTTAATGCCACAAAAAGTCCAGTGTATTCCTTAAGTCAATTAAGTCCATGTTTATTGTCCTACAAGCCACCCCCACCTCCCTCCCTCACACAATACAAGTCCGGACTCAGCCATGCTGCTCGATAATGATCCTCTGCTACACCAGGGCTGGGGCACCGGGTTATCAATGTCACTCTCTCCATCCACTGAAATACATACACCCCACCATTGCTTACAATCTAACTAATCTGTCAGGTTGATCATTATATCATAAAAAAGAACATCAGAAGTAAGGTATATCAAAGACCAGACATTCTCAAAACATTGAGCAATTTTTTAAAAACATACACGATTTAAAACACACACGATTTTTAGGAGAGCAATTTCTAACCAATAGGTGTTCTAGACTGTACAATATAAGTTATGTTGTGGTGTTAGGTTTGGGGAGTGGGAAGTTTTTGCAGCCACCATATGTAACTGGCCTAAGTGTTACACAGAATAAAGCTCTGGGCTCACATCTCTAAGAGAGCAGCGTCTCTTTTCTTGGCAGGAAGATTCTAAGGAGTCTTTTTTTTTTTTTTTTTGAAGTGTGTGGACCACCCAGAAGGTGGATCTACTATCACTGCCAAGTTACAGATCATTTGTTTTCACAAAGGGTCCAATCTGGAATAAAGTGCAAGGTTCGTTTGTGCACATGATAGAGAATTATTGTATACATCTGCTGCCAGCATGTCCTTTCCCACTCAATTCCTCTTCCCCCTCTCCCCTCCTCCCTCCTCCCTATTCAGAGCACACCCAGGTTCAAGATCACTGCAACTGAGAATGCTATGTGCACTTGGGTACCAACACAGGCAATGTTAATGCAGTCTTGAGTTTTTCAGGCTTTACCATAGAAATGTGTATTACTTTAACATAAACTGTATTTGAAATTTGAACTTTTAGAAAGAAATATGTACAGCTGAATGCAATCCCTTTCCAGGATTCAAGTGTAGCAAGAAAGTTGATGTGATTAAAAATCTATTTAATTTTGTTCTGCCAAAGACGTGTCTGCATGGAAGTGCTGGTTCCTATGTGCATAACATTCATCCATCCCATAAATATCTATTAAGTGCAGGATGTGATGCATGTGGAAGACACTGTTGGGGATACCATCGTAACTTAATTGGTTTATCTGCCCTGAGAAGCTCACATATCAGTAGAAGAGAAAGGACATTTGCATAAACCACTGAGATAGAACCTGTCCAGGATTCCATGAAATGAAGCATGACCAAAGAGATAGGAGGAGTCGGGGAGAGAGAGTACCTTCAGGAGTGGCATGATGGGGTAGTGGAGGAACTTGGGTTGTAAAGTTACCCAGATCCATGAGGGAAATTCAGATTTTCACTGCATGTGTGACCTTAGGCAAGTTCCTTATACTTTCTGAGCATCAGTTTTCTCATCTTAAAAGATCATCTTGAGAATTCAGTGAGATCGTAGTTCTCAATAATAATACAAAATCAATAACAATCTATATATATATAAAAGACTAAGTGACCAGCTCACCAGCTGGTAGCTATGATGTATAATGACCACCAGGGGGCAGACACTTCAACCAGTAGCTATGACACACACTGACCACCAGGGGGCTGACGCTCAACGCAGGAGCTGCCGAGCTGCAGTGACTTGGCAGCTGCGGTTCTTGGGTGACACACCTGGAACTAGAGAGGAGGGAGCCCGATTCTGGGGTGCATCACCCGAAAACCGCCCTCTTGCAATCCAGGACCCCTCAGGGGATGTTGGAGAGCCGGTTTTGGCCCAATCCCTACAGGCCAAGTGCACTGGACCTCTAGTAATCTACACTAATAAAAGAGAAACATGTAAATTGACCATCCCTCCGCTATGCCCACCAGCCAATCAGGAGCGAGGATGCAAATTAACCCAACAAAGATGGTGGTTAATTTGCATATGCAGGCATGGAGCGAAGACTGAAGACAGCATAGAAGGAAGTCAAGCGCTGCGGAAGGGAGCAAAGTGGTGGAGAAGGGAGCGAGGCAGCGGAGACGGAAGGGAGCAAGGCAGTGGAGAAGGGGGGCTTCGCTCCCTTCTCTGCTTCACTCCAGCCGCAGGAAGCCCTATTCTTTCAGGAATAGGCCCGAGGAAGCCTTATTCTTGCAGGAATCTTCCTGCAACGGGCCTCTAGTATTATAATAGTTCTCAACCCTGGCTGTACATTAGACTCACCCAGATAATTTTTGATAACTTTAGTACATACTCATACTTACAGAGATTCTGGGTTAAGTGGTATGGGTATGGCTCTAGATGTAGACTGTGGATGCTAGAGGGTTTGAATGCCAGGAGAGGCACTGGAGTTTATTTGTAGTCAAGGGAGAACAACCAAATAACGGGGTTTCTCAACATGTTGATCCGCGTCCCACCATAAGCCCATCAGTATATACTTGTCTTGCTCCATAACTATTTCAATCATTTTTATTATTAACATAAAAATCCCATAAGGGCCATATCTTGGACTTCCCTTGTGTCTCCCACAGTAAACAGAACATTACAGATGTTTCATTTCTGTTTTAAATTATATTTTTTCCCAAACAGACCCAAATAATAGGTTGATGTGATAATGAAAATCATCTGAGGCACTTGTTAAAAACACACATTCCCTAGTCTCTCTGCCAGAGCTTCTGTTCATGATTCCAGACATCCAGAGTGGGTGGGAGTCTATGGTCAGCAAGGACCCCAGGTGGTCCTTCTAATCAGACAAGTCTGAAAACATGGCGCTCAGGGATTGATGGCAGTACTATCTCCAATGGTCTCTCCAATGCTTTTGACATTGGAGGCCCTACTGACCTGGATAATAAATAATCCATTGAAAACTCTTTATCTCATTTTAGCTCTCTTTTCTCCTAATTTGGGAAAACATGTTAGTAATAATATAAAATAATATAATAATATCAAGTAATACATGGAAATAATATATTCTTGTGATTAAACATATAGTTTAACTTACTAAAACCAGACCAATGTAGTGGTCATTTTCTGATCACTAGACCAATTGAATTTGAGAACTTGGAAGATGTGAAGAACAGTGTTTTCTCCTTCTGTCTCACCCTTCTCTCTACATACTTTTTTCTTTCTTACCGACTCTCTCCTTGGAGATTCCAGGACATCCGGGTTGAAGTGGGCTCTGGCCATCACTATCAACCATCTTTCCTATTGACCTCCGAAACATCTGGTGACAGAGCTGTGTACAGCTGCTCCCAACGTTAGTGAAGAAGCCACGGGATTACTTAGACACTTCTCTGAAAATAGGGGCTGTCTTCCTTGCCCAGCCTGTCTCAGAGCTGCTGCAGTGGTCAGATTTATTAGAAAGAGCTTTGCAAATGTAATATTTTGGGGTAATTATAAAATAGTGTTATTAACGTCCATATCAACGCTGTTCATAACGTTTAGAATACTCAGTATCTAAGTTTAGCACACCAGATGTCTCTGTTTAAAATTTATATAAACAGATACACACACAACTCTACCTTCCACTCACTCATCCTAACCAAAGCTAAAAGTTAGCCTTTTCTAAAGTGAGAGTGAGTGTGAGATCACTCAAATCTCTCTGATTATATTAGAAAAGCCCGGTGAGGCTTTAAAAGCATATACATTAATCCATGTTTTCTCATGCTTTGACTCAAAGAAAAGCATTCTGATCTTAGAATTTTAAAAATTAGATAGTACTGATTTTTAATGAACTCTAGCTAGAGAAAATTAAAAGTTTAAGATTATTTTTATCCCTAAAGTCACATCAGGGCTGGAAACATGTTATTCTTCTAACAGTTCTGGGTTTGGGAGAATTTCTAAATGGAAAACATCTATGAAATGCCCCCCAGAGGCTGAGATGTCACCATCCCCAATTGCCTTCACCCGGATCCCATCAACTATCCCTAATGGAAAGTGGCCATGACCACTGCAGTACTGTGATCACAGAAATAGAGTGAGTACAAGAAGCATCTCAGTGACGAAACTGAAGATCGAGGGCATATGAGAATTCACTATTTTAGCAATTTTGCTTATTTAGATGAGTCTTGGATCTCCCTTAGAGCCACAAAGTGAAATAGAGTTAATAGGCAGACTAAAAAAATGCGGGGGGGGGGGGGGTGGGAGGGGAGGAGGACGGGCAATGGGTTAATGACTGAGCCTCAGGTAAAACATTAGGAACAGTCTAGTTCTGTGGTTGGCAAACTGCGGCTCACAAGCCACATGCGGCTCTTTGGCCCCTTGAGTGTGGCTCTTCCACAAAATACCACGGCCTGGACGAGTCTATTTTGAAGAAGTGGTGTTAGAAGAAGTTTAAAAAATTTGGCTCTCAAAAGAAATTTCAATCGTTGTCCTGTTGATATTTGGCTCTGTTGACTAATGAGTTTGCCGACCACTGGTCTAGTTTATTCCTGGAGCAGTTTCAGATTTAAGTCAAGTTCTATGTATGTATTATTCTGCTCTAAATAGTGGAAACTTGCAAATGTAACAATGATAGGTTGACGTGAATGGCACTAATCTTCAGGCATAAAAGGAAAAGAAACAAAGTATTACAGGTGTCCCCCTCTTTTTCCCATGGACCCCCTCCTCCCAGGCCTCCGCCACACTATAGTCTGTGGCCATGGGCTATGCATATATAAATATAAGTTCCCCCGTTAATCTCTCCCCACCACACCTCACCCCCATCTTCCCCCTGAGATTCGGGGGTCGGCTCCATGCTTCTGTGTCTCTGGATCTATTTGTTCATCCGTTTATGTTGTTCAGTAGATTCCACACGAGTGAGATCACGTGATACCTATCTTTCTCTGACTGGCTTATTTCGCTTAGCATAACAAAATGTTGCATCTTGTTAGTTGTTTTCTATTTGTCCCATCTGTTCTCCATTCATGAAGAAGAGACTGGATGGATATAAACTTCCCCTGTGTCTGCAGTTCCCAGGGATTCTAGACTCTCAATACTAACTCACACTCGGCCTTTAACAGTGCGTTCATAATTTTACTTGACTTCTTCCTAACAGCTAGTGTGGTGGCCCCCTCTTCCTCCTTGCTCTGATTCAGGGAAGCCCATGCTTACAGTGTGTCTTTCCTTGGAGGCACCTGTCTTTCCTAAAATTGCAGGCTAGTTGGTTGCCCTTCAACTTCAGCTCTCTGAAGAGTTCATAAAAGTTACCATTGGATTTATTATGTGGATTATTCATATTAACTCTAAAGTGATTCTCTTTCAATTTCCACATCCTAAGTAACCCCTGAGTGAATTATAACTTACAGGGATGCTAAAGCAGTTTCAATCCTACCTAATAAAATGGTAATATGTAAATTACCATCACTCCGCTACGCCCATGATTGGGCCAGAGGGAGGCGCAGGGGGCGGGACTCGGGGTGGCCAGGGTGGCCGATTGGGCCAGCAGGATGCTGAGCTCGCATTGCCAGTGGCAGCGCGAGCTCAGCGTCTGTACCATGGCTGTGCTACGGAACAGAAGGGGCCTCTGGGGCAGCGAGCTCATGTCCCGCTGAGCCGGAGGCTTCTGAAAGGCCTGGTGCACCAGCGGACATGCACCTAGCTCCACTGCGAAAAGCGAAAGCATGTAGGGGACCCTACACGTGCATGATTCAATCATGCACTGGGCCTCTAGTTCAAATATAAAATCCCCTAAATTCTGTGAAGTTCTATTCCCAAATCGTTTGGGCTGACAAAAGAAATCTAAAAGAGAAAAAAAAAAAACACAAATAATTTTGTTTAAAGCAAAGGAAATATGATTCAAACAGGGAGACAGGAAGGTATTTTACAAAGAACAAGACGCGTCATGATGAATGAAATGTGGTTTGTAAGAAACAAAGTTATTTCACATGATGGGAAAAGAGAGCTAACACAATTGACCAACTAAGAGTTACTGTAAGTTAGAGTTAGGATTGCCCACCCAGTGAAACACTTAAAGTGTTACCAAGCTGAAATACAGATGTCAGGCACAAACCTCAAGATATCTGCAGGATGCTGCTTTTTTTTTTTTTAAGTGGTGCCATGATTTCTTCCAGATCACTCCCGGGAGCAAGGCCGCAGCTGCCAACCTGTGCCCTGGGGATGTCATCCTGGCGATTGACGGCTTCGGCACGGAGTCCATGACTCACGCTGATGCTCAGGACAGGATTAAAGCGGCGGCACACCAGCTGTGTCTCAAGATTGACAGGTGCTCTTTAACTGATGGCGCTAAAATGTGATCTGTTCGGCAGGAGAGCCTGAACCGAAATGATAATGAGGTCATCCTCCCTGGGAGGAGGGTGTCGCAGAAACGAGGCATTTGACTGGCTTTTTCATAGGTCAGCCACGTTGGTCTGCTGTTCCCTGACGTCAGTCAAGCTAGTCGTTGTTAACAAACCATTTCTAAAAGGAATTCTCTGGAATGTCAGAATAGTGAAAGAGGCTAATGGAGTTTGTTTGTTTTTTTTCCTGGTCTGATCCAGTTAATTGACAATGAAAAAAGAACCATAAAAGGTATTGGCCACAAGGAACACTACACAGCATGGCCAGTTGCCCTGCTGTTCTAAATGTGGTAGAAAATGGAATTCAAAGATTCTCCTAAAAGAATCTCTTGGCTTGACAAAATATGGTCATGTGAAAAATTGGTTGCTGATATGCTGCAGGCCATTGGCTGTTTTGTACAGAATTCAGCCCAGAAGAATCTCACAAGGTGTGAAAGTGTTGTGCGCATGAGTGTATTAGATAATGAGACATTTCTGACCAAAAACAGGATTAGGTCATTGAACCTGATATGAGACAACTGTGGGAATAATGTTTTGTGACAGTGGCTGTTAGTGTGTTTATCCTGCTGCTGTTGGATTCCCGATCTCCCCTGCTGGTACAGAAGGCACACAGTTGATCTGCCACTTGATGGGGTGAAACTGACGCTTTCCCTGTCTGTGCATAACCTGTGTACCTGCCAAGCACACCGTCCCAGACAGATCCATAAAAAGGATTGCACAAAGCACAGATCCTTGATGCCAACAGCAAACCCACCTGGCCAGTCACTCCCCGTCTCCTTTGGTGGCCTGAGTAGGCTAGCAGGGAACTAGAGGAGACCTGGGAGCTTGCCCTGGGTCATGTACAGGAGATCCCTGCAGAATCTCCCTCCTATACTGTTTTCCACATGCACTGGACACCTACTTTCTCCAGAAATTATACAATGTCTTTGCCTCAGTCAGTTTGGGTCACTATACCAAAAATACCACGGAATGACTCAATGGCTTAAATACCAAGCACTTATTTCTCATGGTTCCGGAGGCTGCGAGTCTGAGATAAGGGTGCCAGCATGCCCAAGTTCTCCGTGAGAGGCCTCTTCCTGGCTGTCCTAGTCGCCTTCCCTAGTACACACACACACACACAGATTTTGTCTCTCTCCCTCTTTTTAGAAGGGCATTCATTCTACTATACTCATAAACTAACCCTAATTTCACTCCAAAGGCCCCAATTCCAATTACCATCACATTGGGGATTAAGGTTTCAACATATGATTTGGCAGGTGGGGGGAGGGATGAGGCAATTTACAAACAGTCCATAGCAGCCCATCTTGATCCATTTGAGTTCCGCCCAAAGTACACTAAATATGTAAGACTGATTAGGTGGGAGAATGCAGAATACTGAACAAGGAATATTGCTTTTGCTTAAATTATCGAGGGACAATAATATTTTCACAAATGCCATAGGAAACTGAAGGATGCTAAAACTGGAAGTATATTAGAATTTGGAATTTACGAACTCATTTTATTTACAGGGCGGAAACTCGCTTATGGTCTCCACAGGTAACTGAAGATGGGAAGGCTCATCCTTTCAAAATCAACTTAGAATCAGAACCACAGGTATGACTTTCAGAATGAATGATATTCACTTTACACCTCCTTTTAAATGATGTGGGTAACTTCCAAGAGGAAGAAGTGGCAAATATCAAAAACTGGGATAAGTCACCTGATGAAGCAGTTGTCTGCCTTTACTCTCTGAGATTAGTTTAGACTACCCATGTTCTCTTGCATCAAGAAAACAAAGAGGGATGCCCAGGCAAACATCTTGTCAAAAGACAAACATGTTCTCAGCAGGAAAAATTTGCCTATATTTACACACAGTCCAGTTCTTCTTTTCATTGTTATGATGGATTGCTGCCAGCTGACCAGGAGGTAATCCAAGAAGTTTAAGATGTTAAAACAAAGCAAAAATGGGATGGGCAACCATTTGCAACAAGTATCTCTAATCTGTTATTGGGAACTTCAATCCTTCAAGGTCTTTACCCACATCTTATTTTATACCTTTCTTTGATTCTCAATTCTGGCCTTCTGTAACTAAGTTTCCGCTAGGAAAAGTCTTGCATTATGTGATCATGGTGCTATTCTGCTCATGCAGTTGAATTACAAAGACAAAGGACTTTCCCTTGAGGCAACGTCTATCTATTGAGCTAAATTCATTTAATAATCTGATGCTTCTCTGACCAGGACTACTCTCAAAGGCCCCCAAAATCTGAACGTAAACCAACTCTCAATTGTGCTGTATGGAAAATGTAATTAAGAAAAGGATTTTAGAGCCTCTACTTAGAAGCTCCCCAAATTTAGAGAGACAGATATATAAAGTCAGTATCCCTTCTAAAACAAGTATTCCTACTAAACTGAGTAGACATCCCAAGACGTAGTTCTCCTAGGTGGATCATGAAAACGCACTGCAGGCATCTTTGTAATTGATGCTTCGGCACTGTTTCCCTCCAGGATCCTCAGGATCCTCATCTCTGGCCATTGCCCCGCAGGTTCCCTACTTGTCTCCGCCAGCCTCCATTTCCTGCTACATGCAGAGTAGCATAGGTACATGGATCTCACAGGGCTTCTCAAAGATGTGAGTAAAATAAAGTAAAATTTGAGTAAGTAAAGTAAAATAACTTGGCACATCGAATTGTTCCTAGAGATGTTAAGTGGGAGCTCTTGTCATTATCGGTCCAGTAGCCCCTCCCACCAGGCTGGGATCAGAAGGCCCCCTGGCCAGTTCTCCCCAGTGAGACAGGAAGCTGCCACTGTGACAGGGCTTCCTGGAGACACCATGCCTTCCTCTTCGCTGTCACAAGGGCCATCACAGATTCCTTTAGATTCAAACATGAAAGGCATGGGAGGGTCTAAAGATAAGCTGCGTTTTCTAACATTGCCCGGGACCAATCCTGGAAACCAATAAATTCTCAGCACAGTGCTCTTGCCCACCTCCATCCCACCCCACCCCAAACCCCCGCTGCTGCAGGTAAAAGTGTGCAAGGCGAGGGGGATACTTAGGTCAGATGAGGGTAAGCGAGCAAAACATGGGTGAGACAGGCAATAAATGTGGTGGGAAGAGATCTGAATGCTCCCAGGTGGGTTGGTGAGTAATAATACCACTAATCAATGCTATATTTGATTTTAAAAAAAAAGGACTGGAAGAAAAAACGGAGCTCTTGATGCAGAACTGGCACTCGTAGATAGCCAAGCCCACTGGCTTCTTCCCGCCCTACCAATTCATCACTTGGAGGCAACACACGAGAAAAAGAGATCATGTGGTGCTTTAAAAAAACAAACCAAAAAAAAAAGGAAATTTGAGGCTCAGATACATGCATTTCCTGACCCCGATCTCATTGTCACCAGGACAAACTGGGTAGAATTCTGAATTGCCTCTTCCATATATAGCACACATCCAAAATTGTACTGCACCCTTTTGCAAATTATTTTTTCCTTCAAAATCTCTCCGGATTTTTTAAACCCAAGTTCATCCACGTGAGATGCCAAGATAGGGGGCCAATTAGACAAATTTGACCCAACTCCCAGAGCCTCAGTGATCCCTGATCAGGTCACAGCGCCCCGCTGGCATGTGGGTGACTGACTCAGCAACGACTGTACTTATGAAGCTCGGGGGCGGGGGGGGGGGGGGGGGGGGGGGGGGGGGGAGGGGCTTCAGCTAATGGGAGCCTGTGATTTGCGAACATCTCTCTCCAGAATGGAGTTTAAGGGCAATTGTCTGAGTTATAGTGCTAGGAGAGGTCCCTTTTGTAAACTATGAGCATTAATTTATGACTATGGTTATAATTTATGACTCAGCTATTCCAAGAACTGAATTTTAAACCATAACCCTAATTTGAAATACTCTGCCCTCTCAACAATCATGGGTTAGCTCACGTGTCCTGTATTTTGGGGGTTACACAATACGGACATGTGTGATACCAAACATGGGGGAAAGATGGAGAAGGAAGTAGGGTTTTAAAAAGAAAGGTGAAGATTGGGTTAAGGGCTCAGAAGCCAGTCAGATGGAGCCTCTGAACATTCCTTTAGTTTGAGTCATGAATACTTCTTACTGACACCCTCTCCGAGAGGCCTGTGTGTGAAGGGCTCTGAGATAAGAACCACTTGGGTTCCTCTCCTGATGGACCAGGGATTCCTCCTCCTGACATCCTCAGGCCAGGTTTCTGCGAGACCAGCACTTTGGGACAGACATTCCCTACACAACACAGCTCACTTCTTTAGCCTCTGCTCTCTGAAATCCCACAGCACACACTAGAACAGAGCCCAGTGAGAAAGCCGAGCAGTGCGTGCCACTTGTAGAAGGAGGCTGGAGAAAGCTAAAATGAGGTTATGTTTATATTCTTCTTTTTTATTTTTTAATTAACACAACGCTATGCAAAGAGTTGCCTTCCCTACACCCACCCTCACAGCCCAAATGAGAACTCGGCAAACTTCTGGACAACAAAGCTGTGTTAGTCTGAGAAACAAGTGCCATTAACACAGCATGCTTCAAGATGCCACACAGGTGCGCAGTAAAACGCCTTTGAGCAATACGCGATGTGCGTTCTTGTTCCTCAGCCCAAGTCAAGCATTTATTGTAAGTTGTGTGGCCTTTGCTATTGGAATAAAATACTCTTTTTCATTTTAGAAGTAATATATGTTTGTTGCGGGAAAACCCACTCCTATATATCCTAAATCCAAGCACAGCCACAAATAATATATTTTGTACATTTATTTCCAGTTTTTCCCCCCGTGCATAGGGTTAAGCTTTAGAGACTTTTTCGTACACAATCATAGTAATAATTGGTACAAACACTTAATACATAGTTTTTTTCACTTTTCTATGCCATTATGAAATAGTTAAATTTTGTTTTTATGAATTTAGACTTGCAACTTTAGAGGTTATTTAGATTAACCCTAGCCATTGCATAAACACCTTTCATTCCACCCTGAGCCTGGCCCATGAGCACAGGCATGCATTCTTCTATATAAAACACTGTTCTACACTAAAGGCAGGCTAAAAAACATTGTTCTAGACTAAGAGCATGCTAGACTAACGACGTAGAGTTCTACGTCATTCTCCAAAGCCCACATTCTTAAACAAAACATGACCCTCATGTTTGTTTAATGTGAGTTGAACAACTCAACATGATGATGGAGCTTTCACAGACAGAAGAGAGGCTTTCCCGAAACAAAAACGGTTCTTTCCTAAAAGAGAAGAAGGCTGTTTCCACTTCCATAAAAAGGACTGAATCCTTGTCAGAGAAGATTTGATGATGAGGATGTGCTGCGTGTACAGTTAAGTGGGATGAGGGCTGGAGTTCTTTCTATGTTCATAGAATAACCTTGTTCTCCAATATTTTGATAACTGATGGCAGCCTACACAAAGCAAGTTTTCACAATCCCCCTGTACCCAATTTCTTCCCCAGTGAGAAATGGGGAAAACGTGAAACTTTCTGCAGTAATAAAGGAAGGGTGACTTTACTTTTCATTTGTGGGGTGAGGATGAGGCCGGTGAAGTGAGTGTTCATAAATTTCAGGCATAAAATATAATCATTTAGTCAGTGTGGCTTGATCAAATGTATGATCCCTTGATATCATCTTTCCCTTATTCCCCCACCATTTTTCCTTATAAATTATATGTATATTACACACATGTTGTTGGTTGGAGTTGACAACTGCCTCAGCTCTCAGACTCAGTCTTCACCTGTGACAACTTCTCCAAGTGAGGAACTGAGAGGGGAACTGTCTCTGAGTGTTGTCACTGCTGATGCTGCCATTGCTGAGGTCACCCGGGGACTTGGGAGACGGGTGTCAAGAGCTGCTTTCTCCCAATGTCAGCAGATCTCTGCTCTTACAGACAGCCGTAGCATCTCATTAACTCGAAATATCATTCCTTAATGTAAGCTCCTAACATTTAAAAATAATATTTAAAAATCTAATTAACTGCCATGGTAATTTATTGACTGCCTAAGAGATAAGAACCACTCGGATGCTTTTGTCTGGGTGGAATAAACACGAGAGCTGGACTCAATTCACTGCTATATAAAGTTTTTACCAGCATTTTCCATTACTAATGGTTTTCCACTATAAAATTAAAAGGAAATTAAAGTGGAATGGCAGACTTCCAATTGGGTTGGTCTCTCCATCCTGTTTGACCACCAACGGCGATGCGGGAGGGACGGAAGGTGGCCTCCGCGCCGCCTTACATTCGTTGTTTACCTTTGGCGGACACATTTCATGGTGCAGCTTTTGGAATGACTCTAGCAACCCATGAACTAATGCTTTGCAGAACCTAAATATGGATGTTTGAAGCCTGTGTTAGAAAAACGTCTTTTTATGATCTGACTAGAAAATAAAGGCATTATTTTTTCCTAACAAATTACACATCGGTGACTTTTGCAACGTATAACCAAAACTGAACATGGCAAAGGAAGGCTTGGCGCTGATTAACCTATGTGCTGCTATTTGGATGCACCACTAGAGATGACTAGTGCACAAACCTTTTCAGAAAGTCTCCTCCCTTAAAAGAAAATCGCCATCCATGTTTATTTACCAATTTAAGACTAATAAGATAAAATAATGGCAGAATATGTTTCCTATAAAGCCATCAGATGATGTTAACTAGTTTTTATTAATTCAATTATATTTACCAAAATATTTAGAGCGTACCCTACTTTGTATTTTTTTTTAAAAAAAAAAAAGCTAAGTTCCAAATAGTGTGAGCCCTTCAGTCCTGCCTGATTCACTATTTTAATTAGCCTGAGAGATTTATAATCCACCAAAACTAAATTAGGCAATTAATTTATATTAAATTAAGGCCTTCTGTCTTCTTTCATATTGAAAAGAGTAACAAAGGCTTGAATCATGGCCACTGTCATTACTTAAAATTATTTCCAGTTCACAATTTCATAACATAATAATGGCTAATCAAAATGGTTAATCATAACACACAGCCCTAAAAAAGGGAGATAGTCTCTTTTCTAATTTTAAAAAAAACTATCCCACAACTTACTCATCTGTAATGACAAGAAGGAAAAATTGACATGAATAAGAATTATTACAAGATCTTTTTATTTTTTAATAAAATGTCTATTTCCAGTAACATTCCAAATAATCATAAATGTTTGTATTGCTTGAAATTTGTGTGAGACACTGGTGACACATTCGCAAAAACAAATGAAGCTGATGTGCACGTGTGAGTGAAAATACTGCTGCAGAGACTTACCTTACTAAGTATGCCAAATGAAAAGATTTGGAAAAAGAATCAGCTCGTGTGGATTGTAGTGTTCACTTTTGGTTTTCTTCTGTGGCTTAGAAATTAATTGTAATAACTTTATGACATTATAGATCTACATAAAAATTAGAAAACATGGTTCTGACATTAACATAATAATATAGAGTTTCAGATCATGCGGGCATATTTCCAATTTAGAGTTTAGGACCCTTTTCCCTGAATAATAAAGTGAAAATCCTTTTGTGAATCACACGCATTAGCTATCTCTACATTACTGACTTTAATCTTTCTGGAACTAGAGTAGACATGAAGAGTTCTTTAAACACATAGCAGTGAAATCGTCACAATAAAAGCAAAGGAGGTTTTATATAAATGCTATTCCCACTTTCATCAGAAACAAGAGTCTTTTAATTACTATTTTTTCTAAACTTAAGGTATAACTTAATCCACATTAAGAATTTTGGTTTTTTGTTATAGGTATTAAGAAAAAGCAGGAGGGTCAATCGGGGGGGGAGGGGGAGGAGGAGACATATGTAATACTTTAAACAATAAAAAAAAAGAAAAAGAAAAATCAGAACTTTTACTTGGGTTAGTTAAAATGATTTAGTTATTCACAAATGCTCACTCTCTTTCTGGCCATTTTATTCCTTCATGTCCTAAGATGGGGGAAATTTTATTAAGATATTAGTAGAAGATAAAGCAAATGTAAGTTCTACTTAAGAAAATGTTAAGTAGTATAGTTTTTTTAAGCTAACAATCTCATTTCTAACACAAAATTTCTCTATTCAAATGAGTCAAGAATTTTTCTAAAAGCTATGGATCTGTAAGTCCACAGGGGACAGACAAAAAATACAGTGTTTGAATTATTTTATAATATTACAAATAAGGTCAGTTCCTTTGCACCTGAACATCTGGTGAAGACAGCACAGGTCAAGTTCACGGAAAATGCAGAAAGGTTTATACCTGACTCCTCCTTTAACCTCGCATTAACCTTGTATTGGGTAAGAAGCCTTGATTAACAGTCGCGATTGCTGTTGGTTTGCTCATTAACGGCTCTGTTGTGCATTCTGTGGCTCTGTGTATTTTGTCTGCCATTGTACAGGAGTTCAAACCCATTGGTACCTCGCACAACAGAAGGGCCCAGCCTTTTGTTGCAGCAGCAAACATTGATGACAAAAGACAGGTAGTGAGCGCATCCTATAACTCACCCATTGGGCTCTATTCAACTAGCAATATCCAAGATGCGCTCCACGGACAGCTGCGGGGTCTCATTCCTAGTTCACCTCAAAAGTAAGTATCGGCCTCCGCCTCTGGCCACCGCGTTCCTAACGGCAATAGCCCGGTTTCTCTTCCTTTCCCAAGTCCAGCTCTTGCTGTTTTACTTTCCTGACTTAAAGACAAGCATCTAGACCGTGGTTCCAATCTGCCAGTCCTGGAACATTTAGTGAGCCGATGGTTTAAAAGGAAGAAACCACTCGGCTTCCATCATCACCCTTCTCTAGTCATGTCAATATTTGGTGGTAAATAACCGGCTCTGTACAGTTATTGTTTGCTTAATTTTATCTTCTGAAGTCACAGGTTAGTCTTCCACTGAGGGACTGTTTAACCCTTTGTTTTCACAGGATGTGAACTACTTTGAACACAAGCACAATATTCGGCCCAAACCTTTCATAATCCCAGGCCGAAGCAGGTCATAAGCTTTGAGACTGTGAAATTTGGAGTGCATGCTTCTTTAATGAACCCTTACTAATCTCCCAGAAGAGTAACTTTTGAGGTGTTTGGAGTGACTAGTTTTTTGGGGTTTTTTTCCATTTTGAAGCTTATTTCAAAAGCCAAGGAAACAAGCTCAGCAGAGTAGAGAGCCAACTAACCTCCTCCATTTCCAGGAGTAAACACTGACAAGATTACAGAGCTTCAAATGCTATGCCATCACCACGTATATTTATAACTAATACCCCCCCCCCCCCCGGCATCCCAACAGGACTCACTGACCTCTGAGGCAGGCAGATGTCCCAATCCCAGCTCAGGAAGGCCCAGCCAGCAGGAACAAAAGTGGAAACCAGCCCTCCCATCAGGAGTAAGGAAGCAGGGGCGGCGGGGAAGGGGGAAACCACAGGTGGGGACGCTGGTAGCTGCTTATGTTAGACCCTCATCATCCCCACCTCAGCACCTGCTCCTCAAGCACCACCAGAGCAGCTGGGCAACCCCACTCCTTCCAGCCCTTACATAAACATCAATTTGCATTCCTACGGATACTTGCAAAGGAAGAGAGGGGGTTGAAAAGGAACTGTTCCACCTGGAGGAAAATAAGTAATAAAGACAGAGTTGGGAGGGAGGGATGTAGATTGGTTGCCCTTGAGGGAAACTGTGTACACACTGGGATAATGAGCAAGCTTCAGAGCTGTCTGCCAATCAGGGAAAGAGATCATCTCCAGATGATCCTTCAAATATCTTCCCTAGGAAGTGCACTCCAACCTCCAAGGGAAGGGATGGACACCCTGTCTTACCACACCAGGAAATGGTGGCTTCAGGGAACCTCAAACCCATTACTCTGGCCTCAGCTACATCAGTCAGCACCCAGGAAGGACGCTGATGGTCAGGCCACATGGATCCTAGCAGGTTAGGATCATTGGCTGGTGATCTATACTAGGTTTCCCAAACTAGTGAGCTACGGGTGGATTCATTCACAGGTAGTGCTTTATTTAACTCTCTGATTATTCACATGAATTTAGGTAAGTGCCTTTAGATGGAACAGCTACTCTCTACCTGCCCAAATATATGCCCATCACTCCTAAGTGTGTGATTCCTAGCCCGTTTTCCTATAGATGCGACCCTCCTGGCCCTTGGAGACACCTGAGGTTACGGTGCCAGCTGCGGATGGTCAGTCATCACTTATATGCGATGCACATGAGCAGACCTTCCCAGAAGCTAGAGTCAGGAGCAGAGGATACCTCAAAATAAGCCAGACACTTATGTGACGTCACTTAGAAAGAGCAGGAGGAAGATGCTAACAAGGCAATTATGACAAAATACATCTTCCCTCACTAGAATGGAAACACATGACTATATCCACCACCTACAAAGGCAGCTGGCACAAAGGACACGCCCAGTAAATGTCACCAGATAAAGGAACACAACCCAAAGAGTGCCTGATATTTCCTCAGTGGCAAGAAGAACAAGGAGCTATGATCCCTCCCTCACGCCGTCTACTCTGCACAGTCCTTTTTCACTTCTGTTTGTCCCCTTGTTCCCATTCCATTTTCTTCTGCATCTTTTCCCTATTTCACCACATTCAACAGCTTCCCAACCCCACTCCTGATACTATAACAACACTCAATTAAATGTTAAAATGCTATTTTACTATTGAATAAATATATATATACATCTTCCTAAAGAAAACAGTTAACCTAATACACTTGTAATTTTTGAGATTAGCATACCTTAAATTCACTACCTTGAGCTATAAGACTTCAAGAGGCTTGAATAAAATGATACATTAGAGTAACACATATTTTGTTTTTGCTAAAAACCAGTAACATTTAATTTTATAAAATTTCAGGGAAAGTCAGAGAGATTCAGGTACGCGATGGCCTTTTATACAGGTTGGGGCAAAAATAGGTTTACAGTTGTGAGCACATGAAACACAGCTTATTCTTCTATTATTATTTATTAATTGTTGTATTATTTTCCATGTGAACAACTGTAAACCTATTTGCCCAACCCTGTATTTTCATTTTAACTCAAATATGGTGATAATCACAAGCCATTCATAATTTTATCATTGTAAGGTGCCTTTCAGTATACCTGAATTGGGAAGGGGGGAGAGGAGAAACAGGGATGAGAGATTTGCTTAAAAACAAGTACTAGTATACAAATCATAAAGAACTGTAAAAACGCCTCTGCTGTCCTTCCTTGCTCCCTCACTGTTGCTCTACCTTCTGAATTTCTTGTTCTGGCCAAATGATTCTTCATCAAGGTGGAATTTTGAGTGGCCACATACCAAGCTATAAAGATATAAGAACACCATAATGACCAACTTTTTAATCAGAAGTAAGTTGGAGATGCCAAATTGTTGATATGTTAATCTCCCTAGGGCAGTGGTCGGCAAACTCATTAGTCAACAGAGCCAAATATCAACAGTACAACGATTGAAATTTCTTTTGAGAGCCAAATTTTTTAAGCTTAAACTTCTTCTAACGCCACTCCTTCAAAATAGACTCGCCCAGGCCGTGGTATTTTGTGGAAGAGCCACACTCAAGGGGCCCAAGAGCCCCATGTGGCTCGCGAGCCGCATTTGCCCACCACTGCCCTAGGGCAACGGTTTTCAATGCATGTGCCACAAGAGACACAGAAAGAATTTATAAAATATGCCATACCTGACTGTTTAGTCAGGGGCACTGACCTCTTTTCCTTTAGATTGTCAAATAGAAAATTGACAACAGCCAACACAATAGCCATCTGGTATGAACGAATAAAAATTATACCTTTTTTTTTTTCCAGATTGGGCAAGAATTATATATTTTGGTGCACTGTAGAATTTTAGTAATTAGTTTATGTGTGCCATGAGATGAAAAAGGTTGGAAATTGCTGCCCTAAGGTCTTACTACTAGTTATGGTTCTTTTAATTATTTTATCATATTTGAAGCACATTAAAAAGCCAGCATTTCCCTATGCAAACATGTAAATTTTTAAAGCCAAAGCTATCATTTAAAAATATAGACAAGGTATTTTACAGATCCAAATGATAAACTACAATCCTGTATGTCCCAAAAAGCCTGTACATATGCCAGAGAAATCAGTTCTATCTATCTATCTATCCATCTATCTATCTATCTATCCATCTATCTATCTATCCAGGAGTGAAGTAACAGGGTGGATCATCAACTTTATAGGTGGTCTTGCCAAGTCAGTAAGTCAACATCAAGAAATCTCATTAGCACCTACCTTTCCAAGTCACAGGAATAGGTCATGGTGACGACCTATGATGATATTCACAGTGACTGGAGTCTAAGAAAACTTCTTTTTTTTTTAAAAAATATATCTTATTGATTTTATTACAGAGAGGAAGAGAGAGGGATAGAGTGTTAGAAACATCGATGATAGAAAACCTTGGATCGCAACCAAGGTACATGCCCTTGACCGGAATCGAACCTGGGACCTTTCAGTCCATAGGCCGACGCTCTATGCACTGAGCCAAACCGGTTTCGGCTAAGAAAACTTCTTTTAAAGATATTTTATTGATTTTAGAGAAAGAGGAAGGGAGAGAGAGAAAAAAAATATATATCGATATAAGAGCAAGACATGAATGGGCCGCCTCCTGCACACCCATTGAGCCCGAAACCCAAGCATGCGTCCTAAATTCAACCGTCAACCTTTTGGTTCATGGGACAACAACCAACCAACCGAGCCACACCAGGAAAAAACATTGTTTTAAAGCATGAGGTCAAGAGGTCTTTTTAAATAGTCCGAAAATGTGTAAGAAAACGAATTCTAGTTTGCTTAGAGTTAATTTCCTATCTACTCAATAGACAGGGGCCCCTAAATAGAATGATAAGGAAATTAGGAAATAGAATACAATCTTCGTTAAATAAAGTTATACACACAAACATGCACGTATAAAGAACACTAACAACGGAAAGGGATTACTAATTACAACTATAAAAAAGAGGAGTCCCTGTAAATTCTGAATTGATCCTAGTTCATCCACTAGCACGATGGCTGGCCCACAGTAAGAGCAGAGTAGTTATAATGCTTGTGGAAAAGGCTCACTATTTTAGGCCCAGGTCTCCCAAGGTTTAACTCGAGTGTTTCAAATCCCAAACTTACAGTTTAATAAGCTTCACTTCAAATCAATAGGATCCTGACAAAACTGCATTACAACTGAAATTTCCCTCCTATTCTTTTACCCACTAACGTCACTTTCAGGAGCCAGTGTAGCCTTGAGCCTATGGAAACAGTGAATAAGGCACTTGACATTTTGGTATGTGATCAACCAATCCACAGACTGAGTTTTAAACAGGTTCTGAAGCCAAGGAGTGAAGGGGCGAGTCCATATTTGCCTGCCTCATTTAGGCTCCGTAGGTGGTTGAATTGGATAACACAAGACACAAAAACAACAACTTCTAATCCATTTAGTGGCATGGGCTGTCCCAGGCTAATCAGTCAACAACATCAATGCCCCAAATCCGTTTGGTTTGTGCTCTCCGTGTGGGGCTGAGGTTAACATGAGTAGCCCTAGAGAGTAGATGCAGAGATGGATCATAGTTGAGCCCTCAGAGAATACTGACGTTGAGATGAACACACCATATGAATCGTCTGTCCTGAGTTTGCAGCAACACTAATCTGCAGGCATGATGGAGGTTACAGTAATACTAATGTTTCTTTTGGCTTTGTCTTAAATGACTGTGCTTCGAGAAAATCTCAGTATATTTCATTTTCATATAATGCATTTCTCATGCTGCATGTAAAATGCATGGAGAGACAGGACATTTTAGTCCTTGGCATGTCAGTTGTGACCGGCCTCCTACCTAGCTTCATAGAGAACATGAGCTCTCTCCCAGCTGTCCTGAAAATTGCATGACTGGCCACTCTGGTGTTTTAATAACAACTCCCTTCTTGTCTGTAAAAGAAAATGATAAGTATGCATGAATATACGTGTGTTTTCAAAAGTTTGCATGA
This sequence comes from Eptesicus fuscus, assembly GCF_027574615.1. Lineage (NCBI taxonomy): Eukaryota > Metazoa > Chordata > Mammalia > Chiroptera > Vespertilionidae > Eptesicus > Eptesicus fuscus. The sequence goes on from NC_072480.1 coordinate 95,847,658, forward strand.
AATAGCGATGTATAAAAGAAATATACCTTAGCTCTACAGAGCCTCTGAAGAGTCCAAGATCACTGTATTTGCTCTCTAATCATTAATTTCCAGGTGACAAGCATTTGTTGGCTGTTCTAGAGCCTGTATTAAATTACTGGACAGTTTTTAAAAGCATATTCCTCACCAAATTAAAGAGTGACATAGAAAACGTTAAAATAGTCCAAATAAAATGTTTACAACATTGCCTTAAAACATAATCTGTATCACATAACCTACATGTTTCTAAGTGTGATTCAATTAAACTCAACTGCATTTCTGAAACGCACTTATTTTGAAATGTCTAGCCTAAATATTTCATTGGGCCTTCATGTGGCCTATTCAGTTACTATTTGTATGGACCATTCCTTAATCTTTTTAATTTTAAATACTGCACCTCAGAAATGTAAGAGGATGCCCAGCCAGTGTCATTTCCCTGCACCATTTGTCTGCGATCTTGTCAAGTTTAAAATGATCTGGCCTATGTTTAAAAAGGGAGTATGGTCGCAGCTTTTCCACTTTATATATACAACCTGTTGATGTGTGACCTTCAACTTGCATATCGCCTGGTAGAACAGAGCCAAAAAATGTGCTGTCACCTGTACCTTTCAATTGTGTGCAACTTTTTGCAACCATGAATTTTTAAATGTCCTTTCTAGTTAAAATAAATCGTAGCCAGAAGTCAACACTTTGTTTTAATTTGATTTAATTCACTTCTCACTTTTTGTCTTCAATTCCTGTTAACCTCTCTGTCCTTGTTCTCTGTGTCCCTCTGTCTGGTTTTTCTGGTCCCGTGTCCCCCCTGTGTCACGTGGTCATTAACACAGTGGATGCAGTACTCCGTCCGGTGTTGACGGTAGCAGTGGACGTAGCACCCCTTCTTCCATCAGCACTGTTAGTACTATTTGCCCAGGTGACTTGAAAGTTGCTGCTAAGATGGCCCCTAACATTCCTTTGGAAATGGAACTTCCCGGTGTGAAGATTGTACATGCTCAGTTTAACACTCCCATGCAGTTGTACTCAGATGACAATATTATGGAAACTCTGCAGGGTCAGGTTTCCACAGCGCTAGGGGAAGCACCCTCGATGAGGTAATACGAGTCATTTTGAACCGTGGGCATACTAACTAAACACGTGGGCAATGTCAGCTTTCCGGGTGTCTTTTAACACTGTCTGAACTGAAAGAAAGCTATGTGAAAAGCTTTAAGGAAGAAATACTAAGGATTTATTGCAAATATCTAGGTCTAATGAGAACAGTGATTTGAAGAATTAAGTAGAGCTTTATGTGACCAATTGTAATAAACTAAAATCATGGGAGGGCCAAATGTATATGTGTTTTGAAAAGCTACAATGTACTTTTACAAGTTATGGTACAATACCTCTCAAAAGTGATCAATAATCTAGCATACTCTATGTTTCTCCTTGGAGGGTCAAAAAAGGGATGAGAGGTCCAGAGGAGTTTTAAAAGAAATGATACTTCTCCCTTCCAATGGCATCTTGTGGAGAGGTCATTATTTTCCATTTAAAATTTCTGCCATGAATAAGGGTTTATAAGTGAATATCTTAAGCTGTTAATGTAGATATTTAACTTCCAATGGTCTCTATTTTAATTTTTTCTTTATTATAAACATTTGTTTAAAGTACTTTTGCCATCAGTTTTTTTCAATTAAAAATTTATTATAAGAAAAATCTTATTATTTTTTAATATTACAGAACCACTCTTTATAAATTAAAATAGTATCATTCTTAAGTGTGCTATGTAACAATATGTCAAAGCTATTTATTGGGATGAATACAATAAGATAATAGCATAATGTATCTCAAAGCCAATTTGCAAGGAAATTCAGATATAATTGTCTTCACAAATGATATAGGTAATAAAATTATGTGTGGATAGTAATTACCTTTTCTAGGCAATGTCATGAAATGACATAAGCTAATAAAGCACTTAGTGCCTGACATGTAGTTTTATTGTGGCATTTTTTATTGTTCATCATGAATATGTCTGTCAGAAGTTTATTAAAATAAAGCTTCCGGGGTTGTTGTAAATGAATTTTAATGTGGCTATTTAGGAAAAGTAGTGTCGTCAATATAACTCACATATACGTGGAAGCTTCTACCTGAGGTGCTTTCAACCACTGGCAGTATGAATTCCCTCCATTAGCAAGAAAAATGATACCTTTGTGGTTTCCAGGAGTTAACAAAGCAAATTAATCCTAAAAACAAAATTAAACCACATACTGTTAGTTTAGCATCAGAAATGAACCTGAATGTAAGGACAATTTGATGACTGAGAATCATCGCAATGGGCTCACTCCTGCACTTGTTATCATGTGTATGTTGTCTCTTTTTTTTTTTCTGAGAAAAAGTTTATTTTGGTCCTATTTATAATTATCTATTCATCAGACACAAGTCTGTTTCTCAGTTACTATTTCCTAACCATCGCCTCTGAGTGGCCCTCCATCGTATTCGGCCCAATGGAGACGGGCCGGTGTGAGCCTGAGGTTAATGAATGGCGTTTTGAAGGCAGCCGCGTGAATAAACGCTGTTTGGGAACTGAGGCAGGGATGAGCCCGGAAATACTGAGTCTCCGCGCAGGAGTTACTGCAGGTGTAGGATGGCTGTGTGCTGCTGTCTGTGGCTTGGCGCCCGCCTGCTGCCCGCACACCCCTGACGCTGGCTCGCCTGCCGTGTTGTTTCAGTGAACCCACAGCCTCGGTGCCCCCCCAGTCGGACGTGTACCGGATGCTCCACGACAATCGGGAGGAGCCCTCCCAGCCCCGCCAGTCGGGCTCCTTCAGGGTGCTCCAGGAGCTGGTGAACGATGGTGAGTCGCCGGGACGCCTGGTGCCAGTGATGGGCAGAGCCTGTTGGCAGGCCAGGGGGAGGCGAGGACGGCAAACAGACTGGGGATGGAAGGCTAAACATGCATTGTCTCCGTGGCGCAATGGATAGTGCATTGGACTTCTAAACATGCATTGTATTCGGAAATCCAATGAGTCTCCGCCCAGAGGGTTCGGGTGGTGCCTGGACTAGGAGAGGCCCTGCCAGGACCAGGACGTGTCCCTTGGTAAAAAGGCACCCCACGCAAATTCCATCCACAGCGCTCCAGGGCTGGCTGAGCTTCCACATTGTAAGCAGAGTTGTAAGTGGACGCGGCAAAATTTCTCGGCCTCCCATCCCCCAGAGTATCATCATCAAAATCTAAAAGTAACCAGGTGACGAACCCGTGGTGCGTTCCCAATTCTGCGCTAAGCACTTTGCCCACATGACCATTTCCCGCTCGCGGTGACTGAGAGGGAGGCGCTGTTGCCACCGAGAGGGTGGGTTTGTTCAAAGCCACACAGCCAGGAAGAAGCAGAGCTGGGTCCGCAGCCGACTCCCGCTGTCTTCAGGGCTCACACTCGTACCAATATTTCCCCACCTCCAAAAGGTAGATACTGTCCTTTCCAAGTTGCACAAAAATGCATAATGCCCCCTTAGGATGGCTAGTCTCAAAAATAAAGGGACAATAACAAGCATTGTGAGGATGTGGAGAAATGCGGACCCTTGTGCGTGGCTGATGGTCCCGCCAGTGATGGCAGTTCCTGAAAAAATTCAACATAGCGTCACCTCATGATCCAGCAATCCCACTCCTACGTATACACTCAAGAGAGTTAGGTAAGGCAGGGACTCAAACAGATACTGGCCCACCAATGCTCCCAGCAGCGTTTTTCACAAAAGCCAAGTGATGGAGATAATCCAAATGTCTATTGATGAAGAATAAATAAAATGTGGTATATGCATATGATGGAATACTATTCAGCCTTAAAAAGGAATGAAATTCCTGCATGCCGCAACATGGATGAAACTTTAAAACAGTGGTCCCCAACCTTTCTAATGCCGCGACCCTTTAATACAGTTCCTCATGTTGCGGTGACCCCCAACCATAAAATTATTTTCGTTGCTACTTCATAACTGTCATTTTGCTACTGTTATGAATCGTAATGTAAATATCTGTGTTTTCCGATGGTCTTAGGTGACCCACAGGTTGAGAACCGCTAGCAGGGTCACCTAAGATCATCGGAAAACACAGATATTTACATTACAATTCATAACAGTAGCAAAATTACAGTTATGAAGTAGCAACGAAAATAATTTTATGGTTGGGAGTCACCACAACATGAGGAACTGTATTAAAGGGTCGTGGCATTAGAAAGGTTGAGAACCACTGCTTTAAAACATCCTAAGTGAAGTAAGCTCGACAAAAGGACAAATATTGTATGATTGTAATTATGTAAGTATGAGGTACCTGGAACAGACAAGTCATGGAGACAGAAAGTACAGCAGAGGTTACCATGGTCTGGGAGGAGAGGGTGATGGGGAGTTATTGCTTAATGGGTAAAGAGTTTCTGTTTGAGATGATAAAAAAATTTCTAAAAATAGATATAGGCAACAATTTTATAACGTTTGTGAATGCACTTAATGACACTGAAGTACACCCTAACAACATTAAGAGGGTCAATTTTATATTAAGTATATTTTACCACGATAAAAAAAAAATGCAAAATCTCTGCTCCTTTGAGCATTTTGTAACAGCTTCCTACCACCACAAAACTGCTCACTGACTGCTCACTGCAGGCCTGTTCAGCGCAGGATATGCTTGAGCTACCCCACTCCTTCGGAAAGGAGGCTGCGGGTGCACCTTGGGAATTCCTCCGGGTCAAGTGCACGCCTTAAAATAGACGCCAAGTACACAGTGCAGCCAGCTGTGCCTTTGCCATAAAAGGCGACACTTTGCTTTTCAGATGACCGTCCCTCCGGCACGCGGAGCGTGAGAGCTCCGGTTACGAAAGCCCACGGCGGCGCGGGCGGCGCGCAGAGGATGCCGCTCTGTGACAAGTGCGGGAGTGGCATTGTGTGAGTTTCACGGTTAACCCGGGGGAGGAGGGGGGGGGGGGGGGTCCCCGTCAACCTTGGGAGCAGCTCTCTGTTTCTGTTCATTGACTTGAAATGCAACGTCCACCACACGTCTCTCCTTCGACCAGAATTCCTCAGCTGTACCCTCACGTGGGCGCAGAACGTGAGTCAGCAAATCTCGACTTAGCATTTCAGATGATCCTCATGAAAAGAAAATTTGCCCAGAGTATATTTAAAAAGTCATTTCCAAGAATCAAAACTTCCCTTCAAAGACCCCCCCCCCCCCCCCGCTTTGTTAAGTTACCAACTTTGAGGTTTTCCTGTTCTGTCTAAACCCAGGGAAAAACACACACACACACACACACACACACACACACACATACACACACACACACACACACATACACACACACACATACACACACACACATACACACACATACACACACACACACACACACACACACACACACACACACGGCGGCCACCGGGTTGTTCTTGACAACACATTCTCTTTCCCCCGTTTCTTAAGTGGCACCAATATTCAAACCCGATTTTTAAAAACAGAGTCCCAGCTTCCCTGTCCAGGGCCTTTATGCTTGAACGCCCACACTTGCTAGTTCACATCTTCACGTGAACCAGGTCCATCTCACTCTCTCCCCGCAAATGCCCCGCGGCCACTTCTCCCATCCGGTCTGCTCTGCTACGGTAGCCACACGGAGGCACCGCGTGTCCAAGCGTCCAGGGGACGCCCCAGGAGGCAAGGCGGTGGGAGACAAGCCTGGTCAGAGCAGAGCGGTTGGGAGGAGCCCGGTCTGCGTGGCTCAGTGGTTGAGCGTCAACCTAGGAACCAGGAGGTCACGGTTCGATTCCCAGGGTCAGGGCACATGCCCGGGTTGCAGGCTCCATCCCCAGTGTGGGGCGTGCAGGAGGCAGCTGATCTATATTCTTTCTTGTCATTGATGTTTTCTATCTCTCTCTTTATCTCTGAAATCAGTAAATATATACTTTTGAAAAGGGGGGGGCAGGGGAAGCAGGCAGGACAGGAAGCTCAGGAGCAGAGAGGATCTCAGCAGGGAGGTGGTGATTTCAGCAAAAGCAATTGCAGCTCCTAAATGGCAGCGAACTGTTTGCCAGGAGAGGCAAGGCCCCCGCTGTGGCAAGGCCCCCCCACACACCCCCACGCCCCGCGATCCGTGTTTTCTGTGCAGCACAGAGCAGAGGCTGGGCCACCACCCTAGAGAGCCGTGGCAGGGACGTTCAGTTGTGTAGGCAACGACCTTGGCCAAGGTCGGAATCCTCTGCAGAATCACGCCTCCCTCCTTCAGAGAAACAACGGGGAGGGTGATAAAGGAACAACCTATCATTTTCATGGCAACGACTTGTTTGTAAATCTGAAAAGCAGTCATCTCAGAGGGAGACGCCTGATGGTGCGTCCTGGCCGGCATGCATCCCCCTGACACATCCGTGCGGCCGCTGTGCCCTGCGTACCGCCGGGGGCTCTGGCGTCTGATGTGGCTCAGACGCCGCCTGCCTCCCCTGTCCCTGTCCCCTGTGAGCCAGGGCTCGCCTCTGTGGCTCTGACTCGTCTCCTTTCCTCCCCAGCGGGGCCGTGGTGAAGGCGCGGGACAAGTACCGGCACCCCGAGTGCTTCGTGTGTGCCGACTGCAGCCTCAACCTCAAGCAGAAGGGCTACTTCTTCGTGGAGGGGGAGCTGTACTGCGAAACCCACGCCCGCGCCCGCACGAGGCCCCCCGAGGGCTACGACATGGTCACGCTGTATCCCAAGGCCTAAGCCCTCCGCAGGCCGAGCAGCACGCACACGCAGTTACACGGGACAACGGTCATGACTTTGGGCAGAAGTCGAGCAAACTGTTGAGTCCAAAACTAACACCCCAAGCTTTCCATGTTCATGCTGCAGCGTGCCGAGGCGAGGGCCGGGCGGCCGGCCGGCTGCAGCGCAGACACGCCTTCCGCTGTGTTTGCAGCTCTTTCTCGCTTTGGGGTCAGCAATAACTTCAGGAAAGGCACACTGAGCTTTTTCTTTTTTTTGTATGTCAAACTCCACAATTTACATTTATATTGTGACCATCGAACACGTAAACATCAAGCTACTGGGGGGGAGGCTAATTGTCTTTCCTTACCGAGCCGGCGTTGCGGTGCAGTAAGTACCGAACGATAGCCTTGTATTCTAACGCAGCCCGCCGCTGTCTGTTACCTGCTTCAGCCGTGAAAGTGCACGTCGGGGAAAGCCCTGGGTTTCTCTAGTGTCCTCTGCAGCCATCACACCACTGGACGCGCGTACGTACGTAAGAACCACGTGCAACATCGGGCGTGTGTCTAGTGAGGTGGCGCTCCACGGATGCAGCGGACATCAACATTCCCGCGAGGGGGCCCGCTCCTATGTGCCACTCGGCTACGTTAAGAAAACGTGGCTTCTTTGGAATTTATTACTCACTTGCTCTTCCTTAGGAGCCCCCGGTTTCCGCTGGCAGGAGAGGCTTTGATGTTTGCTAGTTACAGGGGATGCCGTCACTTTCAGATTAAACCAGTTTCTTTGGCTTTGAAATAGTCTCTTTCATTTCAAATGTCTCTTGCACGTCGATATTCAGTCAAATCCAAGGTGCAGACTCCATGGAGGCTGTTTCTTGGTGCTCACAGGTTACTCACCACCCCCTCCTCCTTCCCAAGGCAGCATCTCCAAGAGGAGACAGTTGGAGGGCGGGATGGGGGGGGAGCCGAGGAAGAGAGGGGCTGCTGGTCCCCCGGGCCCTGCTTGCAGCCCCCGCCCCAGTCCCTGGTTTGCCTCCTGGTCTGTTTTCTCAGCATAGTTGGGTCTAGGACCGTGGTCGGCAAACTGCAGCTCGTGAGCCACATGCGGCTCGTTGGCCCCTTGAGTGTGGCTCTTCCACAAAATACCACGGCCTGGGCGAGTCTATTTTGAAGAAGTGGCGTTAGAAGAAGTTAAAGTTTAAAAAACTTGGCTCTCAAAAGAAATTTCAATCGTTGTCCTGTTGATATGTGGCTCTGTTGACGAATGAGTTTGCCGACCACTGGTCTAGGCCATAACCCCACCTTCACCAACGCTGCCTCAGCGACCGCTCAGCCCTCGCTGGAGCCGGGCGGGAACTCCGGGGAGCGCTGGCCTCTGACTCTGCTGGTCACCGTGCCTCTCCCACGGTGGGGCTAAGACAATGCCCCTGACCTTCACGTCTTACCTGTTTCCCATGCTCCTCACTGGGGACACATGGGAGCTTCTGGAACTGTCCCCTCCAAGGACAAACCGTGGGGAACCGGCAGGGGGCGCGGTGGGGACGGTGACAGGCCCCCGTCTCGGGGCCGCGTCATCTCCAGTCCCCGGCAGCGGCTGCCGACACGCCTCCTGTAGTCCGCAATGGGAACAGGGCACACGCCCGCCGGATGGCTCCGGATCCTCCCAAATTCACGAAGACTCCTGGCCCTGGCCTGTCTGCGGTTTTGAGCCAGGTGGGGGAGCCAGGACGCCTGTCCGGCCGCTGTGGGCACTTGTGATTGCAACTGGAACCCCAGCGCCGAAACATCCATCCCTTCGCAGAGCTGCTACAAGGAAATAAGTCAGAAACTCTGAGACCAAGGAAATGAACGGCTCCACGCGGCATCACGCTCGTGGTTCAGGCGTCAGGCTCAGGTGTTCTGTTCTGGGGAAGATCCAAACGTAAAGGCCGGGAAGCTGAAGAGCAAATGCGTGGTAACTGACCTCGAAACCCTGAGGAGGTTAAAATGCAGAGCTGGTAGAGCACCTGAGAAGCAGCCAGTCTCCCTCCAGCATCGGGGGGAGGCGTGGGAATGAATGGGCAGCACCCGATTACGTCTGGGTAAAGGCGGGGTTCTTACAAGGAGGTGCCAGTGGCAGCTGCTGGAGAAGCACCAAACCCCCCAGGTGTCCCCACTGCACCCCACACTGTCACACGCCCCAGGGCACTTCCCCGCCTGCTGGGTGGTCTGCGGAGAGGGTGAACCGGCATCTCTGACCTGGACTCAGGAAGCCCAGTGGGGAGCACGTGTACCCCACTGAAAAGGGTTCGATTGAGTGCGAATGAAAGACTCGTGAGAAAAGGGCTCACGGACGAGCCTGAGTCACCTTCTCTATTTGCCCAGGGGCCTTGTGGGGGAGGAAGGGCGCCGTGCCCCCCTGCTCAGCTGCCTCAGCCGGAAGGAAAGCTTCGGCGTCACACCCCGCTATCCTCGGTGCTCGTGGTCCAGAGCCTGCCCGTTACTCTGCCCCTCGAGTTCTCTTCCAGGCTCAGGGTTCCCACTCCGGTTCTCTCTGCCCCGCACTCGCCCTTCTCAGCCTGCAAACATGCTCAGATCGCCACGCCATTCTAAAAATAGCCCTCACACCCACTCCTTCCCAAGCTGCCTTGCTGTCTCTGTGTCAATCCCTTTAGCACCCCAAAGGTCTCAGATTAGACCCTCCCTTCCCCAGCATCCCCACCATCTGCCTTCTTAAAGTGGCAACCAGCTTCCCAAGAGCCAAGGCCGGTGGCGATCCTTGGTGAGTCGTGGGGTTCATTTTTCTGACTGGACACAAGCACGTTGTTTCCTGAATAGACACACTAGCAGTGGTGGGCAAACTGCGGCTCACGAGCCGCGGTTTGCCGCCCTGCTGACTAATGAGTTTGCCGACCACTGCACTAGAGGAAACTCAAAGAAGGCTGGCCTGGAGGCGTGTGCATTGGGATCAAGCCTTCGAGCTGTCGGAGGCCCACAACCCAGCCGAGACCCCCTGAGTCACCAGCACATCAGCCCCCTTTCTCTGGCCCAAGCGCGAGGCTTAGGACAAATGCCCAAACCTGTTATACATGAGGAGCGGTGAGGTTATTGTTGCCAATACTGTGGGTCTCAGCTATGATTAACGGTAGCTTGTTGCCGCAGTCTTTTCGCAGCCAGCGTTCAGGAATCCGGAGAAGGGGCTGTGACATAAATGGAGAGAGAGACTAGACAAGAAATATTAATCTGGGAGGCATGGGGGAGGCACTTTCTAGTGAGGTGGGCTCTCCGAATCTCCGGACCCACGGCTTTTTATTTGCTGGGAAGCACACTGGCCCTTTAGGAATGCAAACAGGTACAGTTTGATAAACAGGAAAAGATGGTGGGGTGAGGGGAAATTCCCTCAGCTGTTCAGCAGCAGGTAATAATACGCAGATTTTCAGCCCTGCTGAAGCCCCAAGGTCCACCCGCCTTCTGACGAACTTCCTGCATAATTATGACCGGCTGGACTGTGCCCCCAGCAGCCTGTGATCTCAGGATTAAGGAAAGGTCTTCAGAGGCTAAAAAAGCCAGCAGTGTTTCGGTCGGGTACTCCACGGCTAAGCATAGACCGGACCAGCTTGTTGGGGTGCGTGCTCTAGCGCTGGTTCCGGATTCCTGGACCCGCAGCTGTGTGTCCACAGGTGAAAGTGCGTTCTCTAGGGGAGCTGCTCTCCGAAGGTCTTGCCGTATTGTGACGCCCAGGTGTTCTCATTGGCGGTACAGAGTCGCATCCTGCCCTCCAGCACTGCACCACAGGCAGAGGAGAAGCAGGCAGCTTCCGGGCAGGGGTTGGCCTGGCTGGCAGGTGTGAGCAGAGAAGGCATCGCCCGCTGAGGCCACATGAACAGAACGGGTCTCAGCACGCCGAGGAGGTTGCCCTGGGGAGTGTGATGTCATATCAGGAAACAGGAACTTCCACTCTGGCATCAACGACATTTGCCTCTATCATTTTGTAAAATGTAGATGAAATGTTGTCCTCTCTCATTAAACTGCAATGTGTTATTAAAATAAACTGATTTGGGCAAAACCAGGGCTTCAGAACAGGAAGTCCAGCACTGACCAGTCACCGAGTATTTGAAAAGCCCCTGACCTTCCCCTCGGTCAGGGTTCCCCCACATAAATCTGGGAAATAACCTTTTTCTCATATAATTCCGCAATTCTCAACACCATTAAGTCTAAGCAAGAATAGTTCACCAAAAGCTGAAATACGGGGGAGCCTAATTACCTTAGGGAGGGGATTTAACATCCCGGAACAGGTGTCTTGAGTCTAAACTTTGTTTCCCAGTTTGAAATGGGATGGTGAAGCAGGCACAGTGACAGGTGGGCCCCGGTTTTATGGAACATCACGGGCCCCGCATTTCTATCGCTGAAACCCTGAGCGCTCCACGGCCGTCGGGAACCTGCGGGGCTCTGAGGGGCCCGGCTTCTCCGGCCCACGCGGGAGGACGGGTTTTCCTCATTGTGGAAGTCCGAAGGGGATATCTTTATCCCACCCCCTGTGTCTCTCCTAATGCATGTGCTCAGCAAGCAAGTGTCATTTTGCTTGGCCTTAGCAGCTTGGGAATGAGGAACGTTAGGGTCAAGTGGTAGGATGACAGGACACCTAAGGAAAACACACTTTACAATGGAATGAAGCAGACAGCTGGTGTGGGACATTATTCCCTACAGCAAAGGGAGGGGCGAGCGAACGACAATGGATAGGGACGCCTACCTGACTTTTTATGGAAACCAGTTCCAGGTGAACAGCAAATCTAAACATGAAAGGCGAAACGATACAGCTCTTCTAAAAAAGCATGGGAGAGCCATCTCATGCCCTTGCAAAAGCAGACCTGGGGAGTCCAATCCCAGGGAGGGGAGGAGGGCACCCACCTGTGGGGAGGCGGCCTCAGTGGACAGAGCTATGGGGAGTGAGGAGCGTGGCCCTGCGTGGGAATGGCTGGCATGCGATTTCAGAGCCCAGAGGATGTGGGTCTTCCCCACAGAGGAGGCAGCAGAGCCTGGCAGAGCCCACGACGGGTGAGGAGTGTGTCCAGGAGGAGGGGAGGCCCGATGCAGGGTCCTGAGTCTAAACAGAGCGGGAGGGAAGGGGCCGTGCAGGATCCTGGAACCTGAGTGGGATGACCAGGGCCTCCTCGTGGGGGCTCCAGTGAGAGACTGGCATTGAGAGAATGAATATTTACGAGGCCTTCCTCACATCTACATATATATATATATATATATATATATATATATATATATATAAACCCTAATATGCAAATAGACCAATGGCAGAACAACCGAACAAACAACTGAACAACCAGTCGCTATGACATGCACTGACCACCAGGGGGCGCACGCAAAACATGGCAGGCGTCAGCAGCAAGCGGCAGAGTGCAGAACATGGTGGGCATCGGCCACGGCAGGATGGTGGAGCAGGTGAGCAGGGGCGCCAGACCAAGGCAGGGCGCAGGTCGCTGTCATTGGGGTGAGCCTCTGGTGGTTACTGAAAATTCTTTGCTCCCGCATGCCACGGTTGCACCTGGCGCTTGCACCTGCTGCCGGCGCTGGAGCCGCTGCTCACACCCACTGCCAGCGCCCAGTGCCGGCCCCGATCACTCGGCGCCGTCAGCAGGTGCAAGCGGCGGCTGCCAGCCCCATCACCCCTCGTGGCTTCTCCACCTCTCCCTGCTCCTGAGGGGCAATCGGGACCGGCAGCCACCTCTCGCACCCACTGCTGGGAACAGCCCTGCTCGCACCTGCTGCTGGCGACAGCCCCAATCGCTCCGTGCCATCAGCAGGTGTGAGCAGGGCCGGCGCAGTCAGCGCATGGGAGCGGCGGTGGCGGGACCAGGGCTGCTGGCAGACAGGGGACCGGGGGCCACGGCGGGAGAGGCCAGGCAGGGGCACGGAGGATGGGCCGAGACCCACCCCTGTGCCCACCACAGCCTCACAGCCCACAGTTCCTTTTAAGGTGCACAAATTCGTGCACTGGGCCCCTAGTAAATACATAAAGGATAAGGAGAGTCAACTTTCTTACTGTTGGTAAATTACAAACATGGAAATGGAGAAAATGAGAAAGACCACTGTGATGTTAAACCAGGGGTATTATGAACATATGGGACTCGATATAGATAGATAGATAGATAGATAGATAGATAGATAGATAGATAGAGAAATAATACAGGTAGGTAGGGGTGTGTGTGTGTGTGTGTGTGTGTGTGTGTGACTGTAAATACACGTGCACGCAGACATTCCCTAGCTCTGTCCACTGAGATGGCCTGCGAGCAGCTATGCCTGGGTAGCCACGTGCATGCTTAGCACTCACATCCTGGCTGTTGAAAACCATTCTCCTCTCAAAGAGGCAAAGGCTCCTTGGAGAAATGGCCGGCTCACAGGCTGGGCAGGCAGAGGACAGGAGGAGCCTGGGAGATCTGGTCCGTGAAGAACATGAAGAAGGCCTCCAGGAACGCGGGGGGCGTGTCGGAAGTACACAGAAGCCAGCTAGAGAAACTCCCACGGGCCCCGTGAGGGACCCGTAAACAGCAGTGTCCACCAGGTTCACCACCGACGAGCATCCGCTTTCGCCCACTGAATAAAGTAGGAAATGCCGAGGCCATGGGACCTGAGTGAGGAGACGTGTCATGACAGCTGCATGTATACAAGATTCTGGACAGGACCCTTCACTGTTACAAAGGGCATTATCGGGAGAACGGGTGAAACTTGTGTGGGGTCTGATGATAGAGGGTAAGTATGTATCAATGCTAATTTCCAAAATGCTCTATTGGGCCCACGTTGAAGTGTGTCCTTGTAAGAGATACATCCATGGCCCTGACCGGTTTGGCTCAGCCTGCGGACTCAAGGGTCCCAGGTTCGATTCCGGTCAAGGGCATGTACCTTGGTTGCGGGCACATCCCCAGTGGGGAGTGTGCAGGAGGCAGCTGATCGATGTTTCTCTCTCATCGATGTTTCTAACTCTCTATCCCTCTCCCTTCCTCTGTAAAAAATCAATAAAATATACTTTTTTTTAAAAAAGAGATACGGGGGTATTGAGACATTGTGTAGTGGGGGTATTTTTGGTCTACATTTTCCCTTCAAAATCTGTAATGGATGTTATTGCAAAATTAATATCTACTCATTTAAAGCGTTTACTTAAAGAGCGCCATTTTCTGGGCGGGCCAACCAGCCCTTAGCTGACCACGCCCGCCTCCAAGGCCACCTGCGCCTCAGCGATGGCTTGCCGAGGGCGAGGGCGTTCGCACACGGCGACAGCTTTAATGTGTCCATTGTAATGCTTCGCTATTTTAAGTTCATTATTGGAGGAAGCAGGTGTCTTCTCTGGACCACAGCAAACGAAAGCCCTTTACAATATCGGTCTGGGGCCGTTCAACCCCCCACAGCTGGAACCGCTCCGGTGAAAGGGCGGACATAAGAGGAGCAACACAGCGTCAAGCAAACAGACAATGAAACCGAGATCAGAAAAAAAGGCAAAAGCCCCCAAGTGTCTGCCCGTCTCCACCCAGTCCCTTGTCTCCGCACAGCTTTGGACCAGCAAGTTCTGGGCCACCAGGAGGACGGGGAGGAGAAAACCGCCCTAGGGAGACGGCCCCCGGGTTGGGGGGCACAGCAAAGGGTGGACCTTCTCACCTGCAGGTGTCCCAGGTGCGGGTGGGGGTGCAGGGGGGCGGGCGTCCCGGGCCCGGGACCCCGGACCCCAGCGCGCGCCTTCTTCCTCCCCCTACCCCCACCCATGCTCGCGCCCACGTGCGCCTGTGGCGACCAAACCATCCCGTTACCAGGCAACGGGCTGCCCCAGCGGGAAGCAACTGAGCGGAATGCAGGGGAGAAGGCAGTTGGGAAGAAAGGAGAGCTGGAGCAGCAGAAATGAGCCCGGGTAAGAGCCTGGACGGGGTCAGCCCCTAGAGGGGAACCTGTGGTCAGTGGATGGGGGGTGGGAGGGGCCGCCTCCCCGGGCCTGGCCCCTCCATCCCCTAGAGTCTCTAGACCATCCCATCCAGACCATCCGGTCTTCCCGACTAGCCGCACACCCGCACACCCGCACATCCGCACTCCGGCTCACCCCGGAAACGTGCTGCCTCCATCCCTGCGCCCAGCTACAGCTTCCCGCCTCCAAGCCGCCGGGTCCAGCCGCCGCTGCGTGGCCCCGGCGCGCCCTCTGGTGGCCTCTTAGGGCATCGGCGTCCCGAATCCCCGCGCCCCGCCTCCCTGCTCCCACCACCCGCAAAAGCCACGTCTGGTTCCGTTACAGAAAAGCTTCATCGGGAAAGGGATGAAGTCGACTGCGTCCTCCTTTCAGCGTCCAAGATCCTAAATTCCTCTGAGGGGGCAAAGGAAAGCGGCGGCAGTGGGACAGGTAAACCCTCCGGGACCAGAGCTCCCGGGGCAGGGCGAGGGCGTGATGAGCGTGTCTGCCTTTTGACGACAGGTGTCGGGTCAATGGCTTACACCCACCGGCGCAATGGCTGTGCTCGCAGCACGTGCGTACTCCCAGGAGCTAGTATATGGGACAGATTAACAACAGCCAAAACAGCGCATCACTCCGTGCCAGATGTTGTTCAGAGCATTTAAGTGCATCAACTCGTTTGATCTCACAACAGCCCTCTGAAGTAGGTACTACCATTATCCCCATATTAGGAGTGAGGAAACTGAGGCACGGAGAGGTCCACAAACTCCCAAGGTCACACAGGTAGCAAGTAACAGAGGCCAGTGTTCAGTGGGGTCGGTCCAGATCC
Source organism: Eptesicus fuscus (assembly GCF_027574615.1). Taxonomy (NCBI): domain Eukaryota; kingdom Metazoa; phylum Chordata; class Mammalia; order Chiroptera; family Vespertilionidae; genus Eptesicus; species Eptesicus fuscus. Next base: position 95,863,095 of record NC_072480.1, read on the forward strand.
AGGCCTTAAACACCACACTGTACTCTACTGGTTCTCTCAGCACCAAACAGGAACTGTTGATTTTTTTTTGATTTTTTTTTTGAGACACCAGAAAGACATACCCTTTTTCCAAAAGCAATACTTCTTTTTTTTAAAAAATATATATTTTTATTGATTTTTCACAGAGAGGAAGGGAGAGGGATAGAGAGCTAGAACATCGATGAGAGAGAGACATCGACCAGCTGCCTCCTGCACACCCCCCACCGGGGGATGTGCCTGCAACCAATGTACATGCCCTTGACCGGAATCGAACCTGGGACCTTCCAGTCCGCAGACCGACGCTCTATCCACTGAGCCAAACCGGTTTCGGCAAAGCAATACTTCTTATAGTAAATATTTATGGGCGAATATTTAGGGTATTCTGTGCGGAGGGTGTTTGAAGTAACCACAGAGCTCCACTGATACGCTCCAGCTAAGCATGCCGAGGGCGTGTGTGAATACCCAGCCAGCAGGGCAATCGGAACATTGGAGTCTCTTGCCGAGGCTGCAGGCCTCTCGGAGGGCCTGGGGGCCAGCGTGACCTCCAGGGAGGAAGCAGAGCACAGTGGGTGGAAGGTGCTATCTAGCTGATGGGCCAGGCTCGGACCCCCAGGGCACATAACCTACATGTGGAATGTGGGTAATCCGGGCACAGAGGTGCTGAGAGAGGGGGTGACCCCAAGAGCCGAGACCAGCATGGGATTCCCGCACCCAAGACTTCCTGTGTGCACTGAGCTTCAGAGTAAATCCCCCAGACCTTTACTTAACCCCTCCACGCCATTCCACTGTAATTACCTTGTTTCTCACTTCTGACACTCCCAGAGGACACGGCTAGAGAATTTACGTCTAACGTAGTGTGAACCCTAGTGCGTGCACTCCCGGGAGTGTGAGCTTCTTCAGGGCTGGGCCCTGAGCCTCTCCGTGGTCTGCACCCCCCCCCCCAACCTCCACCCCCCAATACTGTGCCTGCCGCAGGGACCTAAATGGCCGTGTAGATTGTGTTCGCCCTCCTGTACTTCTGTGATTCTTTCTCTTCCGATTCCAGAATTCCAGAGCTCTCTGTGAGTTTTTTAAGTATTTCTTCCCTTTGGAAATAAACAGCCGCCATAAGAAACTCATAAGAAGAACAAAAAATTACTTGAATAGCTTTAAAAAACCAGAAAAATCCACCCCTCTGCCTGCTCTGTACTGTCACTGAGTCCCCTGAACATTGCTGGGAAGACACTCACTCTGAGTCACACCACGCGGTTCAATGCTGTTGGGGAACCTTACTCTATTTCCCAGAAAAATGCTTTTCCAAACCCTCTCCAAGATGACTATTTCACCCTCCGTGGGTCCACGCCTCTCGCCACTCCCTCTCAACTGCTCACAGGATCTCACAGTACAGA